>NC_138189.1:10454905-11087093 GCF_964194105.1 Spermophilus citellus | reverse complement strand
ATCATTTGGGGTCAAGTGGAAACAAAGAAAGAAGACAGAGTCATAGGCTGACACATGAGTCTCAGTGGCACCTTGGTATTTCTACCAACTGTTTCCCAGCCAACTTCACAGCCTACCTGCAAAGCTGAGCTGCTCACCTTCTGAACCACACTGGGAAGTCTAACCTAGCTTGAAGCATTGTCCTGCCTGGCTGGTGTTGTTGGTGTGTGCCCTGAGGCTGGGTAGGGGATACTGGCCGTCTAGGAACTAAAGCTAGCATCCCCATACCCAGCTTCACAGCACACACCAATAATGCCAGGCAGGCAGGGAAATGCTTTCCCGTTTTAGAGAAGCAGAGTGGAGCTGCTTGGCCTAGAAGTCAAGCCGTGGTTCCACTCAGTCATGAAGCCTCTCAATAACCTCACCCAGACGGGGAGGCTCCCACCTCTGTGCATTTTGGAGAAGCACTGACACTAGACTTGTATGACCTGGAGGACAGTCTTTCTGAACATAGTGATATGAACTAGATATCAATAGCAGGAGAAAATACATATGTATTCACAACTATGTAGAAATTAAACAACGTAGAAATCAAACAACATGGTCCTGAACAACCCATCAAACAATGAAAAAATTAAAAGGGAAACTAAAAATATCTCAAGATGAATGAAAACAGTAATACAAAATGCCCAAACCTAAGAGACACATCAAACTGAGTTTTAAGAAGAAAATTTACACCAATAAATGCCTAGATCAAAAAGGAGAAAGGGCTGGGGATATAGCTCAGTGGGTAGAGTGCTTGCCTCCCATGCACAAGGCCTTGGGTTCAATCCCCAGCACCACAAAAACAAAACAACAGCAAAAAAAGGGGGGGGGCGATTTCAAATAAATAATTTAGTGTTATGTCTCAAGGAACTAGAAAAAGAATTAACAAATTAAGCTCAAAGTTAGTAGAAGAAAGGAAATAAAATAAAGAGCAGAAGAGAAATAAACAAAATAAAGAAAGTCAATAAGACTGAGAGTTGGTTTTTAAATGAAATCAACAAACATTTATCTAGACTAAGAAAAAAAGAAAAGACTCAAATAAACAACATCAGAAGTGAAAGAGGAGACATTACAACTGATAACCACAAATATAAATGCTCATAAGTGACTACTAGTGACAATTACACGCTAACAAAGTGCATAACCTAGAAGAAGTCAATTCCTAGACAAATACAAACTACAACACCTGAATCATGAATTAATAAAAATTCTGAACAATTGTGGCACCTTTGTCTAGTATGTGATAACTGTGTTTATGTGGGTTTGTCTCTGTGTCTTTTATTCTGTACCATTAGTCTATGTGTCTGTTTTGGTGCCAATACCATGCCATTTTTATGATTATGGCTCTGTAGTATAGTAAGGTCTGGTATTGTGATGCCTCTGGCTTCATTCTTCTTGCTAAGGATGGCTCTGGCTATTCTGAGTCTCCTATATTTCCAAATGCTTTTTCTAGTTCTATGAAAATGTCATTGGGATTTTAATAGGAATTTCATTAAATTTGTATATTGCTTTTGGTAGTATCGCCATTTTGACAATATTAATTCTGCCTATCCAGGAGCTTGGGAGGTCTTTACATCGTCTAAGTTATTCTTCAATTTCTTTCTTTAGTGTTCTGTAGTTTTCATTGTAGAGGTCTTTCACTTGTTTTTTTTTTTTAGATTGATTCCCAAGCATTTTATTTTATTTTATTTTATTTTATTTAGGTCATTTTGAAGGGGGTATTTTTCTTAATTTCTGTTTCAGTGGATTCATCACTGATGTATAGAAATGCATTTGATTTATGGGTGTTGATTTTATATCCTGCTACTTTGCTGAATTCATTTATTAGTTATAAAAGTTCTCTGGTGGAATTTTTTGGATCTTCTAAATACAGAATCATGTCATCAGCAAATAGTGATAGTTTGAGTTATTCTTTTCCTATTTGTATTCCTTTAATTTCTTTCTTCTGACTAATTGCTCTGGCTAGAGTTTCAAGGACAATGTTGAATAGAAGTGGTGAAAGAGGGCATCCTTGTCTTGTTCCAGTTTTTAGAGGGAATGTCTTCAATTTTTCTCCATTTAGAATGATGTTAGCCTTGGGTTTAGAATAAATAGCTTTTACAATGTTAAGTTATGTTCCTACTATCCCTAGTTTTTCTAGTGTTTAGAACATGAAGGGATGCTATGTTTTGTCAAGTGCTTTTCCTGCATCCATTGAGATGATCATAATGATTCTTGTTTTTAAATCTATTAATATGATGAATTACGTTTATTGATTTCTGTATGTTGAGCCAAACTTGCATCCTTGGGATGAACCCCACTTGATCATAGTACACTATCTTTTAAATAAGTTTTTGTATGCAATTTGCCAGAATTTTATTGAGAAATTTTGCATCTATGTTCATCAGGAATATTGGTCTGCAGTTTTCTTTTCTTGATGTGTCTTTGTCTGATTTTGGTATCAGGGTAATATTAGCCTTCTAGAATGAGTTTGGAAGGGTTCCCTCCTTTTCTATTTCATGGAATAATTTGAAGAGTATTGGTGTTAATTCTGCTTTGAAAGTCTTGTAGAACTTGGCTGAGAATCCATCTAGTCCAGGGCTTTTTTATCTCATACTAGATAAAGGCACCAAAAACATTCATTGGAGAAAAGACAGCCTATTCAACAAATTGTGCTGGCAAAACTGGGATCCATATGTAACAAAATGAAGTTAAACCCCTATCTCTCACCATGTACAAAACTCAATTCAAAGTGGATCAAAGACTTAGGAACTAGAACAGAGACCCTGCGACTAATAGAAGAAACAGTAGGCCCAAATCTTCCCCATGTCGGCCTAAGATCTGACTTCCTTAACAAGATCCCTAAAGCACAAAAAGTAAGATCAAGGACCAATAAATAGGATGGATTCAAACTAAAAGGCTGCTTTTCAGCAAAGGAAACAATTAGGAACGTGAAGAAAGAGCCTACAGAATGGGTGAAAATCTTCACCACATGCACTTCAGATAGGGCACTAATCTCCAGGATATATAAAGAACTCAAAAAACTTAACACCAAGAAAACAAATAACCCAATCAATAAATGGGCTAAGAAACTGAACAGATACTTCACAGAAGAAATACAATCAATCAACAAATATATGAAAAATTTTCACCATCTCTAGCAATTAGAGAAATGAAAATCAAAACTACTCCAGTCAGAAATGCAATTATCAAGAATACAAGCAACAATAAATGTTGATGAGGATGTGGGGGAAAAGGCACACTTATACATTGCTGGTGGGACTGCAAATTGGTGCAATCACTAAGGAAAGTAGTATGGAGATTCCTCAGAAAACCTGGAATGGAACAACCATTTGACCCAGCTATCCCACCCCTCGGTTTATACCCAAAGAATTTAAAGTTAGCATACTATGGTGATACACCCACATCAATGTTTATAGCAGTTCAACTCACAATAGCTAAACTATGGAATCAACCTAGGTGCCCTTCAACAGATGAATGGATAAAGAAAATGTGGTATATATGCACAATGGAATACTACTCAGCCATAAAGAAGAATGAAATGATGGCATTTGCAGGTAAATGGATGAAGCTGGAGAACATCATGCTAAGTGAAATAAGCCAATCCCAAAGAACCAAAGCAGAAAGTTCTCTCTGATATGTGGATGCTAATTCACAATGTATCATTGAGTTCAGTGTGCCAGCATTTTGTTGAGGGCTTTTGCTTGTTTGTTCATCAAGGATTTTGGCTTGTAAATATCAAGAGAAGGATAGAGTTACTTTGGATCAGGCAGGAGGGAATGAAGGGAGGGTAGGGGGTATAGAGATAGGAAGGATAGTAGAATGACTCGGACATTATTACACTATATGAATATATGACTACACGACCCATGTAACTCTACATCAAGTACAACCAGAAGAATGAGAAGTTATACTCCATTTATGTATGATGTGTCAAAGTGCATTCTACTGTCATGTATAACTAATTAGAACAAAATTTTAAAAAGAACCAAAGTAAAATAATTCTGAACAGACCAATATTAAGCAATGAGATTTAATCATTAGTTTAAAGTCTTCTATTAAAGAAAGCCAGGATCTGATGCTTCACTGATGAATTCTACCAAATACTCAAAGAACTAATATCCATCCTTCTAAACTTAAAAAAAAAATGAAAGTGGAAGAATACTTCTAAAGTCTTTCATCAAAGCCAGTGTACCCTTATTCCAAAGCCAGGCAGGGTCTTACAAGAAAAGAAATTTACAAGCCAATATCCTTGATGAACATAGGAACCAAAGTCCTCAACAAAATACTGGCACCCTGAACTCAAGGATACATTACAAGAGTCAGCCCTCAGGATCAAGTGGGATGGATCCCTGGGGCGCAAGGATGGTTCAACACCCACGAATTCATAAGTGTGAAGCAGCACGTTAACAGAATGGAGGGGAAATCTATATGATCATCTCATTGGTGCAGAAAAAGCTATTTGACAAAATTTAACATCCTTCCTGATGAATATCTCACCAAATCAGTCTGTGGACAAGGACAGACTAAAATCAATATTAAAAGGAAAGGAAAACTAAGAAATCAATTTTCCACCTTGCGCCAGAAAAAGAAGCAGAACAACGTAGCAGTGAAGAGCACAGAGTTTTCAAGCCAGTCTTCCTGGGTTTGCTCCAGCCCTGCCACCTGTCTGCTGCAAGTCACTCAACTCTGGCCTTGGACTTCCCATCTGTAAAATGTGATCACCACAGGCCCTCGTGGCCTGAGAGGGGTTAATACTCACACAGCATGAAGACCATGAGCACTTTGCAAGTGCTCAGTCTTAGCTCTTATTATTAACTTACAAAGGACTTTCACTGATAAGAAAACAATGAGCACCCCAATAGAGGGTTAGAATGTATGAACCGGCCCTTTTACAGATAAAATGAAAACATTTACCCTGTGTGTGTGTGTGTGTGTGTGTGTGTGTGTGCATGTGCACACTCAATATCACAAAAAAAAAATTCAAAATAAATTGAAGTGCTATTTCTTTATCAAATGAGTCAAAAAACTTTAAAGTATTAATAATTGGTGTTAATGATGGTATAGGTAAATAAACAATCTCATATATACTCTTGATAATAGTGTAAATTATTGTCACCTTTTAAATGACATTTTATAGTTTCTATCACAATTTACCTTTTAACACTAAAATTCACTTGTAGAAATTAACCTTTCAGTAATACTTTCAGCTTGCAGGTATGTGTGTGCGTGTGTGTGTGCGTGTGTGTGTGTGTATGCACACGTGTGTATACAAAGGTTTCTTCTGATAATGATTGCAATAGCAACAAGCACTAAAATAATGCTAAATGTCCATCAATAAAATTGGTTAATGACGTAGCCTTTTACATCTGGCAGTGTGCAGGGTCTGGCAGTGCAGCTCAGTGGCAGAGAGCCTGTGTACCATGTGTGAGGCCCCATGTTCCATCCCTAACACGGCAAAAACTCAAAAGGAGAAAGAGAGAGAATGTAGATATCCTTATACCTAAAATCAATAAAGTAAATTGCAGAACATATGTGCACATTTTAAACATCTGTGTTTATAGGAGCATAGGGAAAATTCTGGAAGGATATGTACCAAATTGTTGACAATAGTCATCCCTTGAGAAGTGATGTGGAGGTCGGAGGTGGGGGAAGGATTCAGGGTGACCTTTGCCTTTGACTTTTACCCGGTTCTGTAACACGGAAGTATTCTTTTCAGTAAGCAGGTTTCATTTTTATAAATGACAATAATGCAAACCTGGGCTGAAGAAGCTGCAGAAAGATAAGCTTTATAAAATAGTCAAAAGCAACAACAACAACAAAATAAGAAGTATAAGGTAAACAATAGCCACCACATAAATAAAAAAGAAAGAAATGAAAACAGATTCAACAGGCTTGAGTGAGTAGAGAACACCTCTCCACAGCAAGGCACTCTGGGTCTTTCTGGGCAGGAAAAAGCCACAGCTGAGAGATGACAGCAAAGCCAGACCAGCCTGAGAAGGGAAGGGGCCACTGCAGCCACCATGGGGTTCTGCGGCACAGGTACATGGGTCCCTCTGAGGCCTCACCCTGCTCTAGAATTCTTTGGTGCTGAAGGATGCCCTTATGGAAAGCAGAACACCAAGAATTTAGAAGCTGGCTGCTTAAGCACTCAGAGGAGATCAAAGAAGCAGCCCCCAAACCTGACGCTGACTCCTCAGGGGATCAGAGATTCTTCCTGGGATGCATTCCCATGGGCTGGAGCTGTTGTTAAAGGCAGAGACAGTGTCACCCGGCCGCCTGTGGTTCTTCCCTCCACACTGGCTCCTCAGAGCCCCTCGCAGAGCACAAGACTCCTCTACCCAGTATGTCCCTGGGCCATACCACGTGGCTCCAGTCCTCACCAGAAGTGCTGGGGTCTCCACACCATGTGAGGTGGTCAGCCATGTAGCCCAGCAGCGTATCCTCCAGGGTGAAAAGCTCCTGCTGCACCCGTGTGTACTGATGGACCAGGTCTTTTAATTTGCTCCAAAACAGAGACTAAGAAAGAATGAACACAACCCATATCGAGGTCAATTTAGACGGTTAAAAAAAAAAAAGTCCACATTTTTGAAATGAAAGAAAACAGAAGCTATCAACAAATCACATATAACAAGGGCAGGGATTGTTGTGCATTGTTGCTTTCCATGTGAAAGGGAGTGTGGCTGTGTGTGTATGTGTGTGTGTGTATGTGTGTGTGTTTTCTAGGTCGCAATGTAAAATGAATTTTTTTTGAGTTGTAGTTTAAAAAGTCTGGAAGCTACTGATCAAAATCTTATAATTAACATGGGATAGGATCACATCTGGTACAGACATTAGGGAATTTCAATATCTCTAAATTTATTGGCCAAAAGAAAGTTGTTTTGCTTATGTGCTGTTTTCTGGAAGAAGAGCTCTTTAATTCTTAAAAACCTCAAGTCCTCCCACTTTCCCTCAAATCTCTCCTAACCCCAATAAAAAGCAGTGGGAGGGGGGTGCTTTTTTTAAGGCTCTACCTCAAAAGTGAAAGCAGTCAAATTTCAGAACAGTATTCTGTCCCATAAACCTATTCATTCCTAGCAGGAAGCAGCGGAGGGCAGTGGGCTACCACAGAGGTCATCTGGCTCCTTGTTAAAGATGGTCATCACCTCTGCTCAGCCATTGGACCTGGGGCAAGCAAAGCATCGCTAAGCCTTCCTTTCTATTCCTGCAAAACAGTAGCGATGGTGACTGTAACAAGCTCATGTGAGGCTGGGGAGATTAAAGGAAGTAATGCAGATAGAATTTCTTAGCATGTGGGTTATTTGCCAAGCACCTCCTCTGTGCAGAACATTGTGCTTGGTGCACCAAGGAGCAGAGCCTAGTGACTCCGGCTCACTCACCTGGGATGCCAGGCTGTAATTTGTGGATGGATTTAATGGCTTCACAAAGACATCTTCTGGCACAGGGGATTTTTGCCTTAAACACTGACTTTAGAAAAGATGTGTCTATGGCTGACCTTTTCTGGTATAGTGAGTGTATTACAACACAGGCCTCTCTGGGTCCAAGTCTTGTGTATTTACACTTCAACCAGCTTGACCAACATGGGCAATCACTGGTCACTTAAACTCACCAAGCCTTGGGTTTCTCACAGGTGAAATGGGGATGTAGACACCTGCTCAGGCCTAAGAAGGTAAGGGTTAGCTGTGCCCTTTGTAAGCAAAAAGAATAAAGTGAAAAGCACTCTTCAAATGAAAATTGGCATGTCTACTATTTATTTATCTGTTATTTATCAAAGGCCAAGGGAAATTTTGTAATTATATAATTTTGGGTTATTCACGTTTGCCTTTATGTGTTTGGTTTGGTGTGAGATTTGTTTTGCACAATTTGAGGCCAATTCTCCTTTCCTCCCTTTGTGGCCCATTTCTCTCTTACCTTCCTTCCCCAGATGTCCTAAACCCTGAGGATATCTCAGATCCCTACTCGCCCCACAAACTCCAACCCCACTAACTACACCCAGATTCTAATGCCTGAATATTTCCTCTTCCCTCCCTCATTCTTATCCACCTTTGGTCCTGTGACCTCTTCTTGCTGGCTCCAGTCCCCAGTTTTAAAAATTAATCCCTTGTCCAGGTTACCTACCTTGTTGCAGGCTATAGTTTGAGGGTCCAGCTTAAGTAGTGGTTGGTAGTCTTCTTTTGTGATGTTGCAAGGATTCTTGGAAAGAAATGCACTTTTAAATGCATCCAGTATCTTTCGGCAGTCTTGATCTCTGTGAGATAAGTCATGAGAAATAAAATAAAATAAAACATAGATACAGTTGTAAAATATTTTTTGAAATATAATTACAAAAAATTATAACTAGGAAGCAACTACTAGGTGCCAAGTACTTTGTTCACATCATTTCACCTGACCTGTGCAACATCTTTGTGAGGTAGAACTAGCCTCCCTACTGAGTCTCAGTGAGGTCCAAATGACCTTCCCTCATTCACACAGTCTGCAAGGTGGTAGAGCCAAGATTCAGGTCTGTGTGCCAGAGCTGGAGTCGGTCATTAGTGCTCCGTGGACTAATTGTTAGAGGAAGTTGAGAAGATCATGCAAAGACACCTAGTTTTCTCTTTCCCCACTTCACACTGTATAAAAATGTTCCAGGATGCCTATTGCCTTCAGAAAAGTCCCAGTTCCACATTGAACTCTCCCTGAGCTTCCCCATTTCTTCGCAGGCACAATGCCCATGTCTGCAATCCTATCCTTTGCCATATCTGCCTGCTGAAGCTTAGCCACACTTCATGCCTATGCCCTGCTGTGAGCAAGCCCTGAGGATGTGACTCTGCTGTTCCCATAGTTTGGGCAGCCTCCTGACCTACGTGTGCTTCTCCTGCAATGAGGAATAAATGAGTGTGAAGCCGTCATTCACCCTTGGTTTAAGGACTTCTTAAATCATAGCTCATCTGAAAGGCCCCTTTCCTTAGGGAACCCTCTGCTCCCCTGTGGACAAGTAAATCTGCTCGCCCATGGTTTACTTCTAACTCATCCTGCTTCAAAGGAAAGCTAGCTATAAACAGGCCAATCTGCCCAGAATGTGAGTGCCTCTAACACTAGGTTCAACATAATGCTTGTGGATTGAGTGGAAGACCAAATATGATTCCTGTGATTCAAAATATATGTATGATTTAAAGAAGATCTCACTTTCTGAAGTGGAGAAGTAAGAAACTTCAAAATTCTGCTCCTTTATAAAAGCAATAGGAACACTAGCAAGAATTATCACCAACCAATTTTTCAGAACTCTGGAAATTAAAGTTTGCAATAATCCAAGAAGTGTGTTTTTTCTTTTTCTTTTTCTTTTTTTCTTTTTTTTTTAGGTGAAATCTTGGTTGGAATAGTGAGCCTTGCAGCTTGTTAACTTGGCTTACTGACATCTCACTCTCCCCAGTTCCATGTAGCCTTGAAATCCAACAGCTCTTCTACCTATGAAAAAACAGCCTCCAGCCACTGGGGTGTGGAGCAACACTGATCTCCCCAAATGTCCCCACCCTCAGAGAACTGTCACTATTGGATCTGTCTAAATGCTTGCTGAAAAGCCCATGTCAGGAATTGGCTTTCTTTGACATGACTGAGTTCAGTCTGGGTGAATAAAACTACCTACCGAGAGTTCATGAAAACAATCCCTGCAATTATATAAAAGCAAATGCATAAGGTAGCATCACCCACTGGGGCTATTAAGACAAAAAACTTAGAAAGAAAAACTGGAGAATCAAATATCCATAGGAATGACAAGAAAGTCTCCCCAAATAAGGAATAGCTAAAACTCTATAGGAATTATTGTGATTTTTTTTTTAATAAAGAAAAAGTCTGGAGTTGAAAGCAACTAGCTGAACTGCACATTTCACTGGAGGGGCCAATATCAGATTTGAGCTGGGAGAAGACATCAGTGAACTTGATATCAGAGACACAAGCATAATGGGAACTGCAGAAGAAGAGGAGACAAAGAGGCAGGAGAAACTGTTCTTGAAGAAGTAATGCCCACGAACTTCACAAATATATAACTAAAATTATTTTTAAAAGACACAGAATAAAAATCTTTATAACCTTAGATTAAGCAATGTTTGCTTAGCTATGACACCCAGAGCACAGTGACAAGAGAAAACTATTGTTGTCATACTTCATGAAAACTGAAAACTGATGTATATCCAAGGACACCACCCTAGTGAACACAGAGCTCACAGAATGGAGAAAATGTTTTCACATATATCATTCTTGATTTGGGACTAGCATCCAAAATAATAGAAAACTCTTACACATCAATGATAAAAAGCTAACCCAATTAACAAACTGGCAATGAATTTTAATACACATCTTCCCACAAGAGATATGAAATTCACCAAGAAATACATGTAAAGTGCTCGACCTCATTAGCCACTAGGCAACTGGAAATGAAACCCACAAGATGACACCTCATAAGGATGGTGTGAGGGATCCACCGTGCCCAGCCCCCACTCGTAAGTTGGAGACTTAACCCCCAGTACCCTGGAATGTGACCTTATTTAGAAATAGGGTGGTTGAAGGGTGCATGTAATCAGATCTGAGGAAATTTCTACTGTTCTACAACACAGGAGTACTCCACAGTTAATAACAGTTAATTTGTGTATTTTAAAATCATTACAGAGAGGACTTTGAAGATTCCCAACACAAAGAAATAATAAGTTTCTGAGGTGACAGACATGCTAGTTACTTTGATCTGGTCATTACACTTTGTATACTTGCATTGCAATGTCACACTGCACCCCATAAATACATATAATTACTCTGTGTAAATCAAAAATAAAAGAAATAGGGTCATTGCAGTCAATGTAGAGGTGGGACTCTAAAAAAATCCCCAGGCAATTCAGATGCCCTGTTAGCTTGAGAACCACTGTATTTTGTATGAAATACAAAATTCAACAGAACTTTCTTTTCAATGTCTGGGCAGGACATCTCAGTTTCATGAAAGTGGTATCAGGAAACTATTGTCGACCTGTCTTTCTCCATATGTTTCATATATCTAAGGTGAAAAAAAGTAATAACACTTTGCGCTTCAGCGTCATTCAAAATTTATGGGGCACCATTATGGGCAGTTTAAACAAATGGTGTTTTGGTGGCTACTTTGCTTAAGGGATTATGTTTTCATTCCATTAATTAATGCAGTGGCCATCTCAAGAACTTCCTGTTTTGGGTTCCAGCTCTCTCATAAAACTCTCCTATGTCTTTCCTCAGCATCATGTGTAAGACTTAGGGAAGACAAAGATTAAGGCATAATAATTTTCCACTGCAAAACATCTGGCAGGAAAGAGAAATGACCACACAGAGTACCTGCCACGTACCAGATGTTTCCAGGTGTGTAAGTTTATTTAATCACCCCAAACACACACAGCTCCAAAATTGCTTCTATGCTTTTTAGGTGTAAAGACATCAGTTCAGGAAACTATATCACAATGGTTAAAAAAAAAACAGATTAAAAATTTAACAGTTCCTTGTTTAAAAGGTGCCAAGTTATGGAGCATTGGAGTTGAAGGTGACCTTGGAAAAGCATTAACTGACTCTCTTTCCTCTCTCCTTCCAATGGACCAGTGCCTCCTGTGTGTCCCACAAATAAGAGCAAACGTGGAAGGTGATGAGGAGCTTGGAGACAGGTCTTACGAGACCATTTTTCACCTCAGATGTACAAGTCAGACTTAAATATGCATTGAAATTGAAAGGAACCAGGACTGCAGTGGACGGAGATGGCAGCTGATCTTTCTGATCAAAGAAGCAGTGTGGAAGGGTTAGGAGTCATTTCTTTATATATATATATATATATATATTTTTTTTTTTTTTTTTCTTTCTGTTCCTAACTTGGAAGCCATGGTCAAGAGAGTTCCAAGGATGCCTGCTGCCTGGGAGAAGGAGGCTGTGAGCCGGCAACTGTGGGCCCAGTCGCTGTTCCCGAGGGCTTAGTCGGTGCCCGGAGGCTCAGTCCCGCCTTGGCCAGCAGCACTGCATCCGTCCAGAAGTCCTCAGCTCTGGCCACACTTGAGGATCAGCTGGAGAGTTTGGAAAAAACAAAGTTCCTGGGTCAGACCAACCAAGTCAGAATGGGACAGTGGACGAGAAAGGACCCTGAGATTTTATAAGTTCTCCTAAATGATTCTAAGAGTCAACGAGGACTGAAGACAAGGGATGTCATGGACCCTTTCATTTCACAAGTGACAAACAGGAAGTTCAGAGAGAGAGAGAGTGATGGGCCCAACTTCACCCAGCTCTTCAAGGCCAGGCATTAGTCCTTGGGCGGCTCTGTTGATACCGACCTGGTTCCCCAGCACTCTCCGGTGTTCTTTGATTCCCACCACCTCCCCCTCCACCACCCACCACTCCCTCTACTCCAACTTGCCTACAGCTCTCCACTTAGTCATCAACACCTCATCTCTGCAGTGACCATGACAGCCACACAATTAACACTGACCAGGGCTTTCTTCAGGTGGGTGTCTGGCCATGCCTTTCTTTGGCAATTCTTTGGATTCTTATTTACACAGACCTATCATTATCATCTTCCTTTAACTTATAAATTCAGAACACCAAATAATTTGCCCAAGACTCCATAAGTATCCCAGCCAGAATTTGATCCTTGGATCACCCACATCCTGAACCCATACTTTCAACTATAAGGCTCTCTCAGGTGTGGTCCATCCCAGGCATGGCTCCTAATGACTAAGGCAAGCTCCGGAGATGGTTCTAAAGGAAAAAGATAATTTGTACTATGATTTTGAACTACTCAGATATAAGATCCTAAAACTTGGTCATCCTCAAAAGTTTTTTGTTAAAAAAAAATATTTCTTGCTGATGTTCATACTCCATGGTGCAGATGCCCCCCCTCCTTGCTCTCACCACCAATAAGAGTGTGTCCACACTCCCTGCCCATGGACTGCTGATCATGTGGCACCTTAAAGAAAATCTGAACTTTTCTCACATGGGGTCTCCCATTTAAGTATATTTGCAAATGAAAAAGACAGGACATGCTGCCCATTATTTCTATGCTTGAGACTTTGTAATTTGAAGAGGAAAAAATGAAAACTACCCAAGTCTAAGCAAATAGAAATACTGTTTTACTTCCATACCTCCCCTGTTTCTTTTATATTTTCAATTGTAGTAAAAAATAAATAACACACAGTTTATGGGTTTCTGGGACTATAGAAGTCCACTACCAAGCCTGGATGGCTCTTATTTCTTTGTTTTTGTGGTGCTGGGATGGAACCCAGGGCCTCCTGCACGCTAGGCAGGTGCTCTACCAATGAGCTCCATCCCCCAGCCCTACCTTGACTGTTCTTAAGTTTCAAGTTTATTGCCATTAAATACATTCACATTGTTTTTCAACCAATCTCCTGACTTCTTCTAGAAAACTGAAACCCTAACTCACTAAACACTAACTCTCCACGCCTCCTATCCCCAGCCACTGGCACCCACCCTTCTAACTCCTGTTCCTATCAACTTCACGACTCAAGCAGATTCATATTAGTGGAATCATGTAGTATTTGCCTGTTTGGGATTGGCTGGTTTCATTCAGCATGACATTCTAAGGTACAACCACGTTGCAGCGTGCGTTGAATTTCCTCCCTTTCTAAGGCTGAGCAATCTACCCTGGTGTATAAGCACCACATTCTGCTGATTCATCCAGCAGTCGATGGGCACTTGGGTTGTTTCTGCACCCATCTTTCATTTCACATTTGCTGAGTGCCCACTGTCAGCCTCATGCCAGGGGCTATAAGGACGCCTACATATCACTTCTGTCCTCAAGGGACTCATGGCTAAGACAGAGAGCAGTAGAAAAGGAAAAAAAAAAAAAAAACTCATTAAAATCGGCACATTGGCGATTTGCCCATGGCATTAAAACTTGAAAACACAATAAAAAGAAATGGGACATTGTCTACTATAGAGGATAGAAACAGACCCATCTACATATAACCAGTGTGGGTTTGATTTCAGCTACTCTCTAGCATGTGGTGGGTTCCACTGTGATTCGAAATGCAGCCAGCAAAGAGGATGGTTTGGTCAGGTGACTCTGCTCAGCAGATACACACTGATAACTTTATAACAATGTACTTACACAGAGCTTGGGAAAGCTGAGAAATGGTAGTTTACATTTAAGTAAAAAAAGTAAACTTACAGAAAATAGAAAAAAAATGTGCCCCCAACTGTGAGTTAGAGTGAAGGAGAATGAGGGGAACATCTACATTTACTCCATATCTTTATATGTTGTTTGCTTGTGGCAAAAATAGATTCATCCATTATGCAAATGATCTAAAAAATGGAGTTTAATTTTTTTAAAGATTAACGATCCATTCTGATCACAACCAATTTTAAAAACTGGAAAAAGAAATCCCACAGTAACGAAAGTGTGTTTGAAGGATAGTTATCTCTGGATACTGAGAGTATAAGGACTGTTTTGTGACCTTCTCTTTTCATCCTTATATTTTCAATTTTTCTTTTTTTTTAGTATAAAAAACTTTAATAAGAAATGGACAAGATCATAAAATATTACATATGATTTTAACGCAACTACCTCAATATTTCAATACTTGTTTGCTAAACAAATCACAACACAAAATGCTAAATAATTCTATTAATATTTGACTAGGACATTTAAATAAATTAATGAAAATTCAAATTGTCTAGTAAGGTATGTAAAGATGATCATGGTGAATACAACTTAAGCATTTACAGAATACTATTTATGTCCAATATTGACATATTAAATCAAAGCATCCCAGAGAACTCAGTATCAGGTTATAAAGAAGCTTTATTTAGCTCGGTGTGGTGGCACATGCCTGTAATTTCAGCGACTCAGAAGGCTGAGGCATGAGGATGGTCATAACAAAATTTTTATTTTGTTATTAAGTTGCTTGTGCAATTAGATTCAAATGTTTGAGATTCCTGGAAGATCTTAGAAAACGGGAACATTTTAGAAGATGCTAAACCAGACAAGGTTACTCACGCCTTGACTTAAGAGGCTGAGGCAGAAGGATTACAAATTGGAGGCCAGTCTGGGCAATTTAGTAAAATCTTGTCTCAAAATTTAAATAAATAAATACGTAGGGCTGAGGTTGTAGCTCAGTGGTAGAACACCCTGGGTTCAATTCTCAGTAAGAAGAAAAGAGAGAGTGTGAAGTATGATGGATGGAAGGAGAAGGAGACACCCCTGGTATTTTTGTGCCTTTCCCCCTCTGTCTTTTGGCTGCGCTGTGCCTTTTCTCATCCCTTATCCAGTTAACAATGCCATATAACCAGGAAAGGCATAGTGTGGGTGTCTACAAACCATATGCTGGGTTCTAACGATGTGATGGGCATGGCAGGGGGCTAAGGCTGCAGACCACTTCCTTGCATCCCTAAGCAAGACTAGATTGCCAAGTCACACCGTACCCAGCATCAAATTTTGCACACGAGGTCAAGGTGACAGGTAATGAAGAGGCTCAGGTGAAACAAGGAAAGGATGGTCCACCTTGAGAAGCCCCCTGGGCCTGCCTTCCTTCCTGCAAGGGCCATGTGCTAGAATCCAGCCCAGAACACTGGGTCAGGTCACCAAGGGGCTTTGCAGGTGTCACAGAGCGGAAGGACCTAGGTGAGAAGCATCCTCATTTCACTCCACAGAGACCTCTACAGCTTACAGGATTCTCCAGGGAGCCGTGCCTCACAGATTCTGAATTTATTTCCTGAAAGTAAGCCTTCAGTTAAGGACATCCTGAACACTAAGGGCACTCAAGAACTGAGTCTCTGTTTAGCCACTGTGGCCAGCTGTTCACCCCGAGGTCCAGGCGACAAGGAGAGTGGGCCAGTCCATGACCCTCCTCCTTTCCTATGGGGCAGCCCTCCCGGATGGCCCAGCTGCTCTACCTTCCGGCCCAGGCTAAGGCACATGGATGAAGATGCTGGAGATGAAAGAGCAGAGAAGCAGCACAGTCCCTGACCCTCGGAGCTGGTCTGGCCTCCCGGCTTGGCCTCCGTGTCTCCAACTCGACAGGACACGGTGGGCTGTGACATGGGCACATACAAGAACAGCGTCCAGCCCACAATACAGGGCCCACAGGCCCTCTTGTCATCCCTGATGGAGCCACTGCTACTTCCTTGGCTATTGAAGCTTGGGCCGTCCTTCTTCCTGGATGGTGGACAAGATTTATTAAGACAGTATATCCAGAGTGCCCCCACGCCCCTGCTTCCTGGTAGAAAGCAAACTAAGCCAGCCTCCTTGAACCTTCCCCAAATCTCCCCAGATGAGCCAGACTAGCCCAAATCCTGTAAGTCCTCCCAGACCTGCTCCTGCCCTGGAAGTCCCTGTGGTGTGTTCTCCCTCCTTACAGAGAGCAGCGAGCCCCTCTGGTCCCATCTCAGTGTGTCTCCAGTGGTCTTGAGTTGGGGGCACGGACAGCAACGAATGATCGTGAATGGAAACAAAAACATGTGTAAAACAGGAATGGCTTAGTGTGTTTATGATTGGCAGAAGCTCTACAAGCAACTTCTGCAAGGCAGGAGAAATCTTAATCTGATAGCAGTTTTCTGCTTTGTCCCCCAGATGGGGACCTGAGACTTAACACGGTGGGTGTCTACAAACCCTATGCTGAGTTCTGACACAAACATCAGGACAGAAGGTCGGTGGCACGTCCTCCCCTTTCCTCCGACTCTACTCCTGTCAGTAGATCCCAGACCTCTCACTCACCCCGTCTGCCACCAGACATTCCCTGCAGCTCACCTCTCACCCTCTCCTGGTCCTCTGACATCACCCAAGGTAGGCTGACTCCAGGTTCCCAGAGCTGGAGGAAGAAAGGGGGCCAACACTGCCACACAGTGCTCCCCCCTGCCAGACTCTCCACTAAGCACCAACTTACACTGACAGTTCCCACTCGCCCCACTCACCCCTAGGGACAAAGCCCTACCCTTGTCCCTCAGCTTCAGAAGACTGAAGCTCAGTGCACCTTCCACCTGCCTGAGGTGGCGAAACTGCCTTACCGGCCAAGCTTTGTTCTTCTCCCTGAACAGTGCTGCCTCCCACAGGAAATTTAGAATCATGGCCCTCTCTCCAAGGAGAGTTGGTTCTAACATAAATGAAAACCAAGGACTGGGAAGTCATCATATGCAAGGTTCAAGGTCAGAACAGGGCTCCCCTATTCCCCAGCACCAGGATAAAGTGAGTGGGGCAGAAAGAGTTAAAGTCTTGTGCCAGGGTGAAGAAACATTTGGTGGTTAGACCCGGTTTGTACGCGGACAGCCTACTCTAGATGTCCAGCTGTGCTGTCCCTAAACCTGCATCATTCCCTGAACAGCAGCCGTATGTATGTCAAAGTCCCCATCAATCAAGCCACAGCACCTTCCTGTGTCACTCACGTGCAAAGCTCTCACTCTAATCCGCTTCCCTAAAAGCACTTAGATCTCAGCTAGTGACATGCAATACAGGAATTTTCCAGTTGTCCAGTCCTGCTGGGAGGGCTCTCTCTGCACAAGGCAAGCGAGCAAGTTCATTCAGCTACTGAATTCTCCAATGAGGCCACTGGAGCCTGTTCCTTGGGCCAAGCCTGCCACCTTGTGGGAGAAGTGAATGAGTGGTGAGGGTCGTGAAAAAGGTAGAACTTGGGAAATATGGTGTCTTATAAGATCAGCAAGCTAATTCTTCAGGTTGAAGGGAAGTTCAATCCCCAGAAGGAAGGAAGGAGGGTGAGGAGGAAGGAAGGAAGGAAGGAAGAGAGGGAGGGAGGAAGAAAGAAAGAAGGAAGGAAGAGAAAAAAAGGGAGGGAAGGAAGGAAGGGGAAATAATTAATCAATTGATCCAGCAAATAGTTATTGAACATACATTATGTTCTAGGTGCATTTATGAGCACATAGGACATACCAGAGAACAAAAGAGACAAAGGTTCCTTCCTTGGGAGAGTTTACATTCTACTAGAGCAGGACTAACAATAAACAATAAATATCATGAATAGTGAATTATGCAATATTTGGTTTTGACAGACTTTTTTTTTTTTTTTTTTTTGTCACTGTGACCAAAAGACCTGACAAGAACAACTTAGAGGAAGAGAAGTTTATTTGGACTCTCAGTTTCAGAGGTTTGATCCATGGTCAATGAAGTCCATTGCCCTGGGCCCAAGGTGAGGCAGAACCTCATGGTGGAAGGACATGGCCAAGGAGCACTGCTCCACTCATGGCAGCCAGGAAGCAGAGAGAGAGAGAGAAGGTACCACAGGGCAGACGCACCCCTGGAGGGCATGCCCCCAAATGACCCGCCTCCTATGGCCATGCCCCACCTCCCACCTCACTAGGTTACAGCTCTCATAATCGAATCATGTCACCTCTGAAGAGTCTTGCCTAGCACAGGAGCTGGTGGGGGACACCTCATATCCAAACCATAACAACACTCTAGAAAGTTATAAAAGTTTTATGTGAAAAGGGGGGAAACGAGGAGGGTAAGAGTCGGGAATTATGGGGGAGGAGATGGCGGTATTCAGCATTAAGTAAGGTGGGGACAAAACTGAGAAGAACTGAAGGAAGTGTGGGGCTTAACCACACAAACGCCCAAGGGAAGACAACATTCTGGGCAGGACAAGCATCCCCAAGGCTGTAATGCCTAATCTGTTCAAGAAACATCCAGAAGGTGGTGTGGCTGGAGCAGAGTAAGCCGGGAGCAGGGCTTTGTCAGTCATTGTAAAGAATTAGACTTCTACTTGTGGTGAAGTGAGGAGCCGCAGGGGATTTTGAGCACAGAAGGACATGATGTTGCTTAAATTATAAAGAATTTCTCGGCCTGGTTTGTTGAGCGTAGTCTGAAAAGGGGAGAAGGTAAGTGTAGCTAGCCCAGTAGTCTGGCAATGACAAGTGACACATTCTGGGTTCACTGTGGATTTCTTAATGAATTGGGTACAGGGTATTAGACAAAATGATATGGGATCAATGATAATTTCAAGGTTTGGGGCCTGAAACACCGGAAGGATGGAGTTGCCATCAGTTAAAATGGAGAAGGATTTGGGTGGAGGGAGCACTGACCACGTGTTCAGTTTTGGACATGCTGAGCTTCAAATGTCTACTAGACACCCAAGTGAAGCTTGGAATACACAGACAAGCACATGAGTATGGAGCCCAGAAGGAAGAAAAAGCCGTGAGACCATATGAGATCAGTGTTCAAAAGACAGAGAATATGATCAAGAATGGAGATTTGAGGATCACCAACATTAAGATGTTCAGACTAAAAGCAAGAAACCAGGAATTTGGACAAAAAGCAGAAGAATGGATTTTTCTGAAAGCTAAGAGAAGAAAGTATATTAAGTAGGAGGAAGTGATGACCGTGCTGGATGCTCCTCACGGATCAGGAAGACGAGGCCTGAGAATGGACCATTTGAATGATTAGTAAGGACCTTTACACCAAGAGCTGTTTCAATTTCCAAATGTAATGGCTGGTGACCGCAGGCAGGGGTGTGTGTGTTGGTGGGGGTCGCATTTCCATTATTGGTTCCTCGTGTTCTTCCATTTATGTCAAATCATGCATTTTGTGAATTTATTTGGGGGAAGATCTTGGGAAACACTGCCTGTATTTGAGCATGTTACAAATGCATCACCAAGACAGTGATAGCCTTGCATTATCTTTCCATGTTCTCACTTACCATCCCCATTTCAAGACCTAGAATGCCATTTCTTAGGACATTAAGCAGGACAGTTCCTTGCTGATCATCTCCTTGAGTGAAAAATTTCCCAAAACTCTAAAGCCAAACAAATTCTTAAGAGAAATTCCTTTTTTTTTGATCATTCTATAACTCCTGACTTCAAACTCTGATATTCACTTAAAACTCATTTATCATTTTTTGTCATTAAAATTTCCAAATGTTACAAATATGAATTTACAAGATGCAATAAAATATAACTTGATTCGTTTTATGTTTGCATTATTTTAGTCAATAAGTTCTTATTGTGTTTCAGGAAAAGGATTATGGACTTTAAAGGCACAGAGATTAGCAAGACACACGTAGCCCCCACCTTCTAAGGCCTTTATTAGTGCACAGAGGGTATAGACATTAAATAAGAGATTTCAATAAGGTGAACTGAGTGTTGCCATGGGGATGCATAACACTGACATCTGCCCTAGGGTAAGATTGTATCATTGATGAAATGTGTTTTATAAAAAGAAATTTAAATACCTCTACCTTGATGAGCACTGGTCCTTGGCTACCCCTGACCTCAAATTGTACTGCTATGCCCTTGATCCACTATGTGTCCAAACCATCTCAAATACATTAAGTTTATTTCCATTTAGAACTTTTGGATACATTATCAGCATTCAAAACTTATAGCATTCCTATACTCCAGCAACAAACAATTAGAAAACCTAGTTAAATTAAATTGTATATATATATATATATATATATACATAAACTCCTAAATACACACAAACATATACATATGGGTGTGCATGTACTACCCATATCTCTACTTAAAATTATAAAAATGTACAAGTAGAAAATACCGAGCCATAAATTTAACAAGTGTATGAAAGACTTTGAAATCAAAACATTTCTGAGAGAAATGTAAAAACATCTCAAAGACACAGAGAGGCATACCATAATCACGATTTGGAAGACTCAAAATTAAGATGGTAACTAGAATATAAAGCTATCAATAGATTTAACAGATTCCAAGTCAAAATTTCTACATATTCTGCTAAAACTATGGACACACTCATTCTACATTTAGTGAAAATACAAATAACCTAGCCAAAGCAATGAAAGAAAGACAGACAGACAGACACACAGACAGAGAGCTATTTGGCTATTTGACGTCAAGGCTTAACAGACAGATTGAGTGGTCTAGACAATGTATTGATGGTGAAGGAATAGATGTTAACCTAGGGAATAGAAAAGAGTTCAGAAAGCAATCTATACTTGCATGTGATACTCAGCAAAGGTGTCAAAGCAATTCAACGGGGTGGGGGGGGAAGAATCTTTTCAGTAGTGATAAATTTTCTTATGTGGCCAAGGGAAGAGGAAATGAACCCTTACTTTATCCAATAAACAAGAAATTAACTAGAAATAGATTAAAAACTTAAAGCATAAGCAATATATTTTTAAAAACAGATTTAATCTTATCTAGGTTAATAAAGGAAATCTTTGTTCTAAAAATCTCCATTAAAGAAAGTAAAAGGCGAGTCCCAAAACGTAAGAACACATTTTCAGTACACGTCTGAAGGACTTATGTTCAGAGTACATAAACCTTTCATAAGTCAATAGTAAAAGCAGAAAACTAAATTTGAAGATGGGGCAAAATATTTGAATACTTTCTTCAGTCAACTTACAAGACAATGTTCGATATCGTTAGTCATAAGGGGAAGGCAAAATAAATAAACATCAGATCATAAAAGAGACCTCCCAGAAAGAGATCACAGAGACGCCTGTTGTGCAACAGAGATGGCAACTTGAAGCCCTTGTGAAGGATGCTCTGTTTCACAAGCAGCATCACACAACTTCCTATCCATCTGGGATGGGAATGAAATTAGTTTAGTTTCCTAATTTCATCACACTCAAAGATAAAATCCAAACCAATTAAAGGCCTAACTGTAAAAAGCCAAAATTAATATATATATATATATATATATATATATATATATATATATATATATGACCTTCCTGTGACCTTAGGTAAAAAAAATCAGTTGTTGAATAAGATAAAAATGCACAATCATAAAAGAAAATATAACTAAGATAACACTTGAGTTTTCAGTAAGACAAGAGACACCAGAAACAAAGGGAAGAGTCCAGCTAGAGATCAAGAGACTTCATTTGCAGCCTATTTAACTGGCAAAAGATTTGAATGTATAAAGGAAGGAGACAATTCTATATAAAAATGAACAAGAAATAAATATGCATTTCACAGAAGAAACTGAAATTAACTAAAAAATACAAGGAAAGATGATTAACTATGCTAGTGATCTGAAAAATTAAAACGAAAAGCACAAAGAGATAGGGAAAATTTTTTGCTTGACAATTCCAAATGATAGCACAGATGTCTGGCAATGAGGACTTTGCACTGTTTTTTTAAAGGGAATAGATTCAACAAATTTGGAGACCATTTGAGACCTATGGAATGTGGCAGCAAATACAGTTGTTTCCCTACTCAAACAGATTCCTTCACCCTTCTTCCCTCCTGGCAAAGCATGTCTTCTATCATGATTCAAAATGTTAAATACCCACTCCCCAGCTTCCCTCAGAGCGTGGGGTAGCCACATAGCCCCACGCTGGTCAGTGAAATCTGAGGGGAATCCCGGAACAGTCATGGGAGGGATTCTGGGAACCCAAACATTCCCTGATGATAAGAGTCTGGAAAGGAGGACACTGTCACCCACCCCCTGCTCTCTGTTCCTAGGTTTAATCCTAGTCCTGAAACTGCAGCGGCCACCTTGTGACAAGAAGCTCAAGGACAAAGCCACCCCAGGAAGACAGAAGAGTGGAAAGAACATGCCTGGCCCCCTCTGAGAGCTGAACAGACACTGGGGCCACCCTGCTCCTGGGTGGCTTGTTTTATGTGTTGAGAATCTCTCCTGTGAAGCCTCTCTCCGTTGAGCATTCTGTTGCTCACAGCCCAAAGCATCCTAACTGGCAGACCAGGTGTCATGGGTTGAACTGCGTTCCTCAAAGGGCACTCGAGTTGTCACCCCCAGTACCTCAGGATGTGGCCTTATTCAAAAATAAGATCTTTGTGTATGATTAAGTTAAACTGAGTCCATTAAGGTGGGTTCTAATTCAATATGACTGGGGTGCTTTCAAAAAGGAAAATGCCGGCCTTTGGAGATGGCCCGTGTTCTCCCTTGAATGTGTATTCCCCATTTTCCTAAATAAATCTCTGTGCCCTTTAAAAAATAAAGGTAAATTTGCACTTGCAGCCAGACAGGTACAGAGGGAAGACAGCTGAAGGCAGAGTGAGCACCATCCACGAGCAAGGAGCAGAGCAGGGCACATCTAGAGCCTCCTCAACTGTCCCCAGGAGGCATCAGCCCTGCTGGTACCTTGATTTTGGATATTCAGCCTCCAGACTCTGAGACAGTGCATTTCTGCTGTTGAAACCACCTGACTGGTGGGACTCTGTTATGAAGTCCTGGCAAACTTAACACACCCAGGAAAGGTAAAGACAGCCTGTTCTGTAACTTAGGAACTCTACCTCTAGTTAAAAATCCAAGAGAACAAATGATATGGCCAAATGATATGTTTTAGCATTATTTATGCCATAAAAAACTCGAGAATAAGAGGCTAGATGGATGGACATATGGTATGGAGTCTCAGGACGCTATGGAGCAATTAAAATCCATGAACTAGGACTCATATGCCAGTATGTATTAATTTTTATTGTTTTTAAATTACCAAAATATATTGTTAAATGGAAAAAAATAGTTCTGCGAGGCAAATACACATAATAAAAGCAAACTAAAATGAAACTGAGTTAACATCTTCTCTCATCATAATCAGATTGAGGGCACCTTGTGAGGGAGGGTGTGGGGAAATAGAAACTCTCATCACCTCAAGAAGAGAACTGACACATGAGGAGAAATCTGATATTTTAAGAATTAGAAGTATTGCACATTTTAACTCAGTAATAGGATTCTAGTTTCCACACATGCACATACACACATACACACAGAAGAATTCTACCACAGGATTTAAACAATGGGAATGTCCACAGATAGAAAGCTAGAGTGCTGTAAATTTGTAAAATGGAATACTAAGTGCCTGATAGGATGAGACAGAGCTGTGCTGACAGCCAAGCCAGGAAAGTGAGACCCAGAGGAGAGAATAAGTGTAAGAAAAGAACAGATGCATATACCATCATGAGGGCAGAGATTCTTTCTAGAAAGATGTCCAAGAAACAAGTAGCAGTATTTGCCTCCAAGGAAAGAGAAAAAGAAACTGGAGGAAGGGATATTTTATTTTATTTTTTTCCATTTTTTTATTTGTTTTAATTAGTTACACATGACAGTACAATGATCTTGACATATCATACATTTGAATCAGATGGGATATGATTTCTCATTTTTCTGAGTGTACAGGTTGCAGAATCACATTGGTCATGCAGTCACATATATACCCACAGCAATAATAATATCTATTTTATTGTGCTGTCCTTCCATTCCCCCCTTCCCCTCCCCTCCTCTCCCATCACTTCTCTCTACACAATCTAATGTGAAGGGAGGGATATTTTAACTGTGATGTTATTTCTTTAAAAACTAGGAGAAAAAAAGTAAAGCAAATACAGCAAAATTTCACTGTCTATGAACTTTGCATGGTGGGTAAATAGGTATTTGCAATATTTCTCCATGGACATTTCAATGTGTTTAAGTTGCTCCTAACTTAACATTTTCACACTAAAAATTTGAGAAGAGACATTGACTGAGCAATATGAAAGAAAGATATGAAAATACAGAAGGAGAAAAAGGAGGTCCCTTATGGGTGAAGAATGAAGAAAACTAGACTTGGTAAATGGAAAGTGTACAGTTCTCTATAATGGATATGTTCACATCCTGGGATTCCAGAGTACTTTTGAAAAGTAATGTATACAAAATCATTAAAGCAGGTCTCCAAAATGTCATCAGTTGTACTTGATCTAAATCTCAATCATTCCTTTGTGGATCTCAATCTCTCCCAGTTTCAATGCTGATTTCAATCTTTCTTTGTCCTTGAAGAATTACCAAGGAGATTTAATGACCACTACAAATAAATCCATAAGTAAACTCTTATGCCTAGGAAACAAGATAACTGGGAAGCAGCTTTACTATGAATTCCATAAGATTTAACTGATGCCAAAGGTACTTATAATAAAAGGAATATCAAGGAAAACTTGGACCATGGTCCAGCAAAAACATACCCTGGAGGAGTTTCTAATGTCCTTTTAAAACATCTAAAGATCAACTATGTAGAATAACCTTCTGTAGCATGGATGCACCTGTTTGGCACATCCTAACAGGAAGTAGAAAGTAGAAAGTGGAGCTCAGCCGTTTTTTAAAACTACCACAGCATAAAAGAAATTCAAATTGTTTAGAAAACTATGTATGGTGAGTAGTATTTAAGCAGTAAGTATTTTGTAGATCTCCTTAAGCTTTACATATGTATTTTTATTTTTTTTATTTTTTTTTATTTTTTTTTTACATATGTATTTTTAAAGTGTGGTATTCTTCACTATTTATAATTCTACTTTGGGAGTTAAGTGACTTTATATTCTTCTCTATTTTTTCATTTTCCCCAAATGTCTGACACTGGGTACATTTCACTTTTATCATCAGAAAAACATCAGTCACTGAAGAGAACAACAATGTTAATTTCCTGTTCCAGTTATGCCTCCAATTTTTTGTTTGTCTCAAGAATAAGATTTTCACCATCCTCTCTACTAGAGTGTATATCTATTTGTGATATTTTGCTAAAAAAAATAAAAATGATCTTCTAATCCCTATGCAGATCAACTACAGACATCAGTGAACATAACCATCTCTCCCCTCTTCACCCCTTGGTCTTTGAAACACACAAACACACAGGAAGCTGATTCTTGGTTTCTCTGTCACTCCGGTTCCTGTTATTCTCCTTCAGCACCTCATATCTATTCTTACCACCATTCCTCATTTAAGAAAACTCATGCCTTTGTGGTTTTTCTTATCTGATCCATTGCTAAGAGGTTATTTTAAGGGCAATAAAGCCTGGCTAATTATAAATTCATTTATTGAAAAAAAAATCTTCACTGACCCTTATTTAATGGACTCACAGTACTACTCGGCACTGTGGGCTCTCTGTGAAGCAGCCTGCAACACCGTCCAAGCCACTCTCTACTATATCTAGCAGCTGTCAGCCACTTGGTTGTCAGACTTTTCATAAATATGTTTATGCTTGGCATTTTTATTCAAATACAGAACTTCATTAAATTGTACATGAATTTATAAGTGGACAAAGAAAAAAAATTCTTCCTATGAGAATTAAGGGTTTGATTAAAATGACCATAAGTGAGTCACTTCAAAATGCTACTGAATTTGATATTGGCAAGCCAATTGCAAAAGACTGTAGGAAATTCTAGAAATCTGGAAGCCTTCTTGGCTTAGATGACTTCTCAGTCTACTTAAAAGCAGATATTTCTCAAACCAGCCACAATTTCTTTCATCTTGAACCTCTGCTTATCCAACTAACCACTACCTTATTTCCATTCTTTCCAGCAAAATCCTTTGCAAGCATCTCTGTGCACAGTCTCCAATTTCTCTCTCTTTCCATCTTTTTTTGGAATTCATTCCAGACATTCTTTCATGTCGACCACTGCTTCTAACTGATCTTGTCAATAATCAATCCATTGGTCCACTTCCAGTCTTCATCGTGTTTGACCCCTGAGAATCACCTGAATGAGCGGATCACTCTTCCTCCTTCCAAAATGTTTTCTTCTCTACACAGCATTAACTTTCAAATGTAGATCTTCAGCCCCGACCTCTCCCAGATACCAGATGCACACAGTCCAACTCCGGTTCAACATCTTCACCCGGATGGCAATGGATAATGCAACACCAACATGCACAAAACCAAACCTCTGATTCCTGTCTCAACTCGCTTCACCCTAGTATTTCCCTTTTTTGAGATGGTAATTGATTTTTCTAGCTCAGCTCAAAACACCTGGAGTCATTGTTTTTTCTTCTTTTTTCTCTCACATCCCATATGCAAATCATATGGGATCTACTATCAAAATATATGTAGACTTCATCCACTTCTCTCCATCAGCCATCCCTGCCCAAGTCACAACCACCTCTCATCCAAATTATGATAAGACCTTCTAAATGGTTTGTGAGCTCCATCCAGAATGAGCCTTTAGTTAAGGTGCCACACACCAGTAAATAGTCGCTTAACTACTTATCACTAGTGTCACGTATCTTGTACTTTAAGGGGCAGAAGAACTAAAAAGAAAGCTTACATCACTTTTTGTGGGTAATAATAGTTATACATGCATACAAATATATAACAATTATATACAACACATACAAGGAAAGCAAACATATAACTATTTTACTGTCATCAGGAACTAAGATTTCCAGCGTAAGAGAAAAGAAATACAAACAGTATGTTAAATAAAATCTTCTCTTTGCTTTGAAGTTGTATATATGAACTCATAACTTAATTGTCACTTCTAAAAAAGAATGTTTTCTATGGATATCCTCTAAATAGACCAGAAAGTCATGACAACCCAGTAGCAAGGAATACTCTAACGTAGTCCATAAATTTTGTTCCCAATAAAAATGATTAAGATTCTTTAAAGAAATGGGCAATTCCAGTTTTAGGGAAGAATATTTACCAGATGAGCCCGGGGCAATTTATTTTGACAAAACATTAAAAAAAACTTAAGAAAACAAAAATAAAAGGAAAGAAACTCAAAAAAACAAGTAGGGTCATTAAAATGTCCTAGAATAACATGAAGGAACTCTACTGGCCAAAGATGGAAAAGTTTAAACAATAAAAAAAAAGAGTGACAGCAGTGAATTGATACACTTCAAATATATAAAAGTCTGTGTGTTTATAATGATACTCAAAAGAGAAATTTGTTGATCATCTCTAGAAGTTGATGGAGCCTCAACTCTTGAGTTTGTTGTGATAGTGAACCTTAGGTGTCAACTAATGACTGAATAGATTAAGGGATTCCAGAGGAGGCCAGCCTGTGAGACCCAGTAGACGAGTGGAGAGACCCACTCTCTAGGTGGCAGGCACCATCTACTCAGCCAGAGGCTGGGAGAACAGGTGCGGATGAGCTGGTCTCTCACCCTGAGAGTTGGGGCACACTCCTACCTTGGACCTCAGAACTCTGGGCTCCCTCTTGTCTGTCTATATACATAGTCTGTTGCTTCTGTTGCTCTGGAGAATGCTGGCAATAATACTGTAATATTCTGTAATTCTGTAATACCCTGTAATCGATACATATCAATAGTTGGTAAATAATCAATAAAGTATAATACTCTGTAATCATAAAGGAAAAGAATCCAGCATCTATCCTGTCTTTCTTATGGACTGTCTCTCAGGGGAACCAAACACTGAATGAGAGAAAACTCTTTGTTTAGAAGAATTGGAGTAAATAAGTGCAGAAGGAAGATTCCAGTTAGAAAATATCCCTGTGGTAGTCCCTACAAAAATAATGGATCATGGCACGGTCCTCAACTGCTGCTAAGCTAATTAATGGGAAGCTGTTGTGGAACTTTATAATGGATGGGTCAGGCACAAAGCACCCAACCCTGTCCATCTCCCAAAATGAACCTCATCACGGCCTCCTGGTAAGATCTGAAGGGAGGGCAGCTCTCTCTAGGAAGTATCCAGTTCACACCCAGTCTGATCCTACTCGAACCCAGCTCTCACTGTCCAGGTTAAAATCGACCAGAGGAATCTGCTGAGCAGCATCACCAAGATGCAACTGGCCAAATTCAGAAGGCAGGAAATTCTATGAGATGCATTTCCTGGTCTTTTCAATAAATAAGCCTTTTAAAATGAGTGAAAATGGTTGCAAAATAAAGGAAAGTAAGATGCATGTCAGCATCAGGCAATATGTGACTTGGTTCAAATAAATCAATTATCAAACTACATTATAAAGAAGATCATGGAAAATGGAACACAGGGTAGATATTGAGTGACATTAAGGAATTATTCTTAATTTTGTTGGTAAGATAATTGTATGATGGTTATATCTTTAGCATTTGTTTGATTTTTCATAGAGATATAAATTGAAGGATTGACAGATAAGGTGTTCTAAAATCTGAAATTTGCTTTAAGTACTTTAGGGGACAAAAAGCAGGAGACAGGTGAGATAAAAACAGCAGAATATTTATTGATAATTGTTGGAGTCAAGTGACAGGTGAAGGGTGTGGGTTGTCTTTAGTCTACATCTGTTTGAAGATTTCCATAACAGAAAGCCCCACACACTGGCTTCTTGACGGTTTCCTGGGCCTTTGCACATGCTACTATCTTTACCTGGGATATACTCCATAGACGTTTTAGGTTCTTCTCTGCCTCTTTCTTTAGGTCTTTGCTAAAATATCACCTTCCAGTGAAGCCTTCCTTATTTTACTACCATACTTAAAATTTCAAACACCCCTAGCTACTCTCTCCCACCTGCCCTACCATATATTTTCTTGTTTTGTTCCATGTCTCTCCTTTTGAGAAGATAAGTTTCCACAAATTCCAAGAATTCACTATGTTTTGTTCACTACTACGTTTCCAAGATCTAGAAGGGTTTGTGGGACAATAGGAGCTCAAAAAGC
The DNA here is from genome assembly GCF_964194105.1 of Spermophilus citellus. Classification (NCBI taxonomy): domain Eukaryota; kingdom Metazoa; phylum Chordata; class Mammalia; order Rodentia; family Sciuridae; genus Spermophilus; species Spermophilus citellus. The sequence goes on along the minus strand of NC_138189.1, from coordinate 11,057,809 downwards.
ACAGTTGGCTCTCCATATCTGTGGGCTGCATACCTGTGGACTCAACCAAGGGCATAGTGAAAATATCTTAAATTGTGTCTGTGCTGGACACATACACTTTTTTTGTTATCATTCTCTTAACTATATAGTATAGCAACTATTATGTAGTATTTATATTGTATTAGGTAATATAAGCAATCTAGAGATGACCTAAAGTATAAAAGGCAATGTGAATGGGTTATATGCAAATACCACACCACTTTATTCTTCAGCATCTGTTAATTTGGGTATCCTTGTAGGACCCTGGAACCAATCCTCCATGGAAATGAGGGAAGATTGTATTTATTGAAAAAAAAGTTACAAAAATACTTAAAAGTTAGAAGGAAGGCAAAAAAGATGGGCAGTGTGTCCTTTCGGTGTGATCCTGGTATGCTACTCTGGTTTGAATGTGCATCCCAGAAGGCCATGTGCTGGAAATCTGGTCCTCCATGTGGTAGTGTTGAAGTGGTAGGACCCTCAAGAGGTAAGGGAGGCCTAGCAGAAGGGCACCACCCCCAGGAAGGACTAATGCCGAGTCTGTTTCTATGACCACAGATTACTACAAAAAGACCAAGCCTGGATGCTCTCTGGTCTCTGGCTTCCTGTTTCACTATGAGATCTCTTCCACTCATGATCCCACCCTTATGATGCCACCCACCATGCTGTGATGTAGTCAGAAGGTCTTCACAGAACCCAGCAGCAGCAGGCACCAGCCTCTTAAACCTCCAAACTATGAGCCAAATAAACCTCTTTTCTTTATACACTACCCTATATCAGATATTTCATTATAGTAACAGAAAATGGACTAAGATATTGTTTGACAGATTTACTTAATAATTAATTATATGATAGAATACGTATTTGTTTTCAATTACTGTTTACTATTAATTAATAGCACAAACCTTATGAAGTTAGATGCTAACCTATAGATATCATCTTTTAGAGATGCAAATAATTTTTGTAAGATTAAAAAAAGAGATATTTCCAAAGTTTCCTTAGAAAATTAACCAGTTCTAAACCTAGCTAATATACCAATAGTAAGTCTAATATACTTTTTTAAATACTTATGAATATTTAGTACTTCAAAATGTTCTTTGAATTGAATTTATTATTTTACTAATCCCCTCATAAATTAATAAATCTTTAGTGTGTATTGATTCTATATGTTATGAAAAGCGATGATCTTAATTTTTTTGAAATTCATACTTTATAAAATGATTTCAGATTGTGATGAACCGGGCAAGTTTGGCTGACATTCTTAACTTCTTATAGTTAGGCTGCATTAATCAACTTTCTGTCATCATAATAACATAACTGTGACAATTAATTTATAAAGATCACAGATTTGTTTTGGCTCTGGAATTTGGGCTCTAGAATTTCCAATTGTTTGCATGAATTTTTCATTTTGTGCTCACAAATTTTACTGAGTAGACCTTAATAAAATGCCAAAGTCATTAGAATGGGAGGCACGGGAAAGTAAAATTCGAGATTACCTCTGAGAAAGGCTGGAAATTTTGAAGAGGAAGGAGAAGCAAAATTGAAAGAGAATCTTTAAAAATTGTCACATGAAAATAAAGGAATTGGACAAGATAGCCAACGTGGGCCCAGAAGGGATCATTAGAAGATAGGGAACAAGCAAGAAGAGTTTTCTCTAAACCTTTCACTGTTCACGTTCATGTTCAAGCGACCTGATCAGGACATTCGAGGGCTCAGTCTAGCAGCTTCTGCTAAGAGACTAACAGGGGTTGGGACCGTGGCTCAGGTGGAAGGCTTGCCTAGCATCCTGGGTTTGATCCTCTGCACCTCAAAACAAAGAAACAAAAGCTGGGGAGGGGGAGGGACTATAATATGATGAGCCACCTGCTAGGCCACTGGGGCATCTGGCCTCCCTCCTTCAGGTGCCCGCCCACCCATCTTGGGCTGGTGATGGAGAGCGCTGTCAGGGAAATGCCTGCTCCCATCTCTGCGCTCCTGCCCAGGCAGCCTGCAGTCCACAGCCTTCCTCAGGGCCGCAAGTCCCTCTTCCACAGGGACTTGGACTTGTCCTTCACCAAGACAGGAAGATCCGTGGAACTGAAGTTACACTGTCCAGGTACCTCGCTAGAGGCCCCTCTGCTTCTGGGTGCTGGCTCTCTATTTCCTCCTGCAGAATCCCACCACCACTACGGTCCTCCCCACCCCCAGACTCCTCCCACATCCCCTGAGTCCGACTCTCACGCAGACCTGATCCCTCTGGAGGAAGCTCAGCTTCATAGCCAAGGACCAGCCTCAGTGCCCATCTACCACACTAAAGACCAGCAGGGGCTGGCAGCCTGGCTCAGGGCACAGTGTGCTCCCCATGCACAAGGCCTTGGGTTCAATCCCCAGCAGGAAATAAAAATGAATAAGCCAGACTGGTGGAATATGAGATTTGTAGATGATAGGAAGTTCTTTAAAAAAAAAAAAAAAAAAGAAGAAGAATAGCCAAAGAAAATGAACAGGCAATGAGTTAAATGCCTACAACCTGTAAAGAATCCCAAGAAGCTCCTCCATGAAAGCCAAATTAACAGTCTTTATCCTAAAACAGAAGTTGATGGATTTGAGGATAATGATATTGAAAAGTTCATTGTGGAGGCATATTTATTATGGATTGGTTTGTATTATGTATAATATACTGGCTTGTCTGCCATTCACTTGATTCAACTAAATAGCGCTTATTACATTCTAGGCTCTATTCTGGGTCCTCCAAAGATATCACTGACCAAAAATTCCTAAACTCAACAAGGTTGTATTGCAGGAGGAGTGTGTTGAATTTTTATCATTGTAAATCTAGTTAATAGAAGATTGCAAAATAGAGTAATAGACACATCAGAGGAACAAAAAAAAAAAAAAAAAAAAAAGACCAGAAGGAAATGAAAACAAAAGGCTCACATAAAAATGTGGAGGGTTAAAGCCAGGCACAGGGTTCGCGTTACCCTCCCCCCCCCCCCCCAGCCATTGAGGGATAGAATTTGTTCCTTTTCCCCTTGAATCTGTGCTGACCTGGTGACTATTGGGACCAATACAGAAAATACCACCTGGAAATAAAATAGAAAAATTAAAACATGTGTACGATGATTAAGTTTGAGTGTTGACTAGGCCACAGTACCCAGCATTTGGTCAAACACTTCTGGTTGCTGCTGTGAGGTATTTTAAAAATGAGATAACATTTAAATTAATAAACCTGTTTTAAAACACAGGATCCTCCATGATGTGAGTGGGCCTCATCTAATCAGTGGAAGATCTTAAGAAAAAGACTGAGGTTCCCAAGAGAAAAGGGGAAATACTGCAAGAGACTTCCTTCAAACTCAAGCTGCAACATCAGTTCTTCCTGGATCTCCAGCCTGCTGGCCCAACACAGAGATTTTTGGATTGTCAGCTTTGACAATCACAACAAGCCAGTTTCTTAAAATCTCTCTCTTATCTTATCATATACTATTTCTGCTTCTCTGGACACCCTGACTAGCACACTATAGCATTAGCACAGATGCTGGGTGGCAGGCAAAAGAAGAAAGGTCTCCAAGGAACCACGAGTGCCCACCAGGTGGATGTGGAGGAACCATGCAGAGAAGAGCAGCAGGATCTCGCCACTAGGGTGACACGCAAATTTGTGACATGCTCCATATTTTCTAGACATCATTTGGCCAACATGGTCTGGACATCTCAATGGCACTTCACGGTGTAGTTTTAAAAAAATAAAACAAAACATTTTAAACGGAAACAAAGAGAGGAAAGCCTTCTTGGCTTCAAGCAGAATCAAGAGCAAATGTTTGCAAGTTAGGATTTGCTGGGTGTGGAAATAAAACTGTCAATCCCAATCTTTCCTGGTACATGAATTCAAAATCAGAAATGGCCTCAAGGTCGTAATGAAGCCCAGGATGCTGCCGATAAAACGTGCTTCTAGGTGGCTCTAAGACAATGAGTGGTGTGTGCACATATGTGTAGGTAATATAAATATTACCTACTACATATAAGGAATTCCCATAGGGCCAGGTAAAGAAGCAACTCAATAGAAACGACCACAGGTTGAATAGGAATGTACAAGAAAAGTATAAAAGTACAAATGCCTACAAGGTGCCTAGACTCACACTAATCAAAGAACAATCAGATGCTATTTTTCTCATAATTAAAAAGTTGAAAATACTCAGCAATGAAGAGATTTGGGGAAAGCATGCCGTCAACAGGTGGATGTGGGATTGTAAAATATAGTCCTGTTTTGGAGGGAATTTGGAAATACCTGAAATTTGAAAAAAATATTGCAAATATAAAATCTGCATGAATTTCCCTTTAAACCAAACAAATCTATCACTAGGAATGTGTCTTACAGACACTCCAAACTGTGCACAAAGGTAGACTCACGAAGATGCTCACTGGAGCATGTTTCTCCCAAGCAGAACAAAGCCTTTGTGATGGCATTCACTCCTGTATCAGCAGTGGCTGGATCACTGCCTACAACACAGTAGATGCTCAATAAATACTTGTTGAGTGAATGAATGAATCAATGGATTTAAAAATTGTAAACTGACTAATTTTCTGTTGACTGGAAATGATTATATCACCATACAGATATGATGCAATGTTAAAAAGAATGAGGTTGACCTATATATATTGACATTAAAAAATCTCTGAGACCAAGGGTTGGGCTGGAATTGTGGCTCAGTGGCAGAGTGCTTGCCTTGCACATGTGAGGCACTGGGTTCGATCCTCAGCATCACATAAAAATATATAAACAAAATAAAGATATTGTGACCATGTATAACTAAAAAAAAATTTAAAAAGAAGAATGTAACAAAATAGAAACAAAATACATTCTATCATTGAAGGATTGATTTACTGGATTGTAACACAAATACATAACACAAGGCACCCATTTTAAACAGCCTTGGTCTATATTTATTGCTGTGGAAAGGTGCTTGAGATGTTGCACTTCCAAAACAATAACATCCTAAGCACTTATTATAGGACAATATTATGCCTCTTATTATCTGACACATTTTGTCCATGTGGTGAGTCCCCTCATTCAGGTTTTCATTTTTGTAGTTGAGAACACCATGGCACCAATTGGGTAACTTTTCCAAGATCACAGTGTGACAGAGCCAAGGTTTCAACCCAAGCAGTGTGATTCCAGAGCTTCTGTTCTTAAATAACCAAGGACAAGGTGATTCTCCGTTCTGGCTAAAGCTCATGAACTCAGCATGCTTATTAGTTGACATCCCCTTTCCACTTCAAAAGTCTCTAGACAGTAAATCATATAGGCACTCTACCTATGGAACCTGTGTGGACAGTACAGGTCAGTGGCCAAGTGTTCAGTCCCTAGAGTCTAATTTGGGGCAACTTACTCTGTAAAATGGAGATCAAATAGGAACTACTCCACATAGTTGTAAAGAATTGAACAATTAAAAATTTTTAAGTGCCTGGCACACAGTAAGCACCTTATTACTATTAATCCATTTATACAAAATTGTGTTTGTGTGTATGTGAGTTTGTACAGAGGAGATGTTTGGAAGGATGCTTACCAAAATAGTAGCAGGTGAGAATTAAAATTAGAATTCTGAATTAAAAGTGTATTCTGATGGCAGCTATCAAGAATACAAACAACAAGAAATGTTGGCGAGGATGTGGGGAAAAGGAACCCTTATACATTGCTGGTGGGACTGAAAATTGGTGCAGCCAAATCTGGAAAGCATTATGGAGATTCCTTGAAAAACTTGGAATGGAACCACCATTTGACCCAGCTATCCCACTCCTTGGTTTATACCCAAAGAACTTAAAAACAGCATACTACGGGGGACAATGTTTATAGCAGCACAACTCACAATAGCTAAATTGTGGAATCAACCCAGATGCCCTTCAGTAGATGAGTGGATAGGGAAACTTTGGGATATATATATATATATATATATATATATATATATATATATATATATATATATACAATAAAATATTACTCAGCATTAAAAGAGAATAAAACCAGGAGCTGGGTTTATGGCTCAGCAGTAGGGTGCTCGCCCAGCATGTGCGAGGCCCTAGGTTTGTTCCTCACCACCACAAAAAATAAATAAACAAAATAAAGGTATTGTGTTCAACTACAATTGAAAAATAAATATTAAAAAAGAAAGAATAAAATCATGGCATTTGCAGGCAAATGGATGGAGTTAGAGAATATAATGGTAAGTGAAGTTAGCCCAAATGTCTTCTTTGATATGAGGATGCTGACTCATAATGCTGATGGGGGAGAGTATGGAAGGAATGGTGAACTTTAGATAGGGCAAAGAGGAGGGAGGGGAAAGAAGAGGACATGGGGGTAAGAAAGCTAGTGGAATGAGTTAGACATCAATACCCTAAGTAGATGTATGAAGACAGAATGGTGTGAAAATACTTTATGTACAATCAGTGACTTGAAAAAATCATACTCTATATGTGTAATATAAAATGAATTGCATTCTGCCATCATATATAGCAAATTAGAATAAATAAATAATTTTTTTAAATGTGCATTCTGATACTTTCAAACTGGAATATGATTTAAATAAATACTAATTTATTAATATTTAGCTGAAAAAAATATATATATACATATATGGCTATTCTGAACAAATGTGTATATATATATATATATATATATATATATATATATATATATATATATCTCACATATTCTGACAAACATTACAAGCCATGCAATTTTCATGTGAATCTATCTTGCTACACGGATGTGCTCATCTAAGCAATAGTGTGGATTTGCTGAAGATAATTGAACAACCAAAATTTTTTTAACTCTTAAATCAATACGAAATTTGGGGCTGGGGATGTGGCTCAAGCCGTAAGGCGCTTGCCTGGCATGCATGGGGCACTGGGTTCCATCCTCAGCACCACATTAAAAAAAATAAAGATGTTGTGTCCACTGAAAACTAAAAAATAAATATTAAAAAAATTCTCTCTCTCTCTCTCTCTCTCTCTCTCTCTCTCTCTCTCTCTCTCTAAAAAAAAATGCAATTAAAAATTAGATTACTTTTGGTCAGTACAATTTCAGGTTGGATTTACTTGATTTAATTAATGCTGTTAAAGTGCAACCTGAAGGAAAGCCTCAACTTCTAGTTTCTCTTTCAACAAAGCATTTAATTATCTGTAAATACAGCACCTAACGGGATCTTTGTCTGTACACATGAACAATTTGCGCTTCAAACTTCTGATACCTGGAGCAGATCTGCTATGCGCATTCTCACCCTCCTGCACTGAGTTGGGGTCCCTGGAAGGAGGAATTCTGCCCTCTCCAGCACCCAGAGCAAGGCCCCCTGCGTGCGTCTCCTTCCACTTTCTGTACAACTTTTAAAAATTGGTTCTACGGGGGAAAACCAAGCTCTAGAAATAGAAATTTGAAAAGTGCTTCCCTTTAAGAGAGGTTAGCAGCTAGGCACAATGAACCGTCTGAGTGGCATTTCCAAGGGTCTGTACAGATTCCCCAGCACCTTACTTTATAAGTAATGTCTCCGTCTTTAAAGTTGACAGTTTTTGCTGTGTTTAATGCCACGGAGTGTTGCTTCATATAAAGGAATAAAAGTGCTTTCAGCGGTCTGATCCTTCTGACGCCCTCCTCCTTCGCGGCAGGCTCCATCAACCACTTAACCAGGTGTTGCCTGTACCCAGCCGGGGCACTTACCCGGCAAAGTGGCCTGACAGAAACTTTGCCAAGATGAAAGTGTCAGCAACTCCCTGCGCCTGCGAGTTAACTTGCTGTCCCTGCAGCAGCGCTGGGACCCAGGGAGGGCGGAAGCCCGGCAAGGGCCGGGGCTGGGGGCCCCTAGCCCGGGATGCCGACATCTCTGTCAGTTCTCCAGCTGAGCGGGTCAGGCCAAGGAGCCGCGCGCCCTCGCCGGGCACACTGAGCCCAAGGCCAGCGCTCCCGCAGGGGCCCCTGGAGCCGTCCGCCCGGAATCGTCCTGGGCACTGCCCCAGGGCTCTCAGCTGATCCGCTACAGAGGATGCTTTGTTTCGAGCAATCTGGACAGCTCCCCCGCGCGCGGTGACCAGCTGTGCCCCGCGGGGAGCCCCACCACGTCGCGCCCAGCGGTGCCCCACCGTGTCCCGCCGCGCCCTGCAGCGCGCGGTGTCCCGCGGTGCTCCTCAGATGCCAACTCACCTCAGCTCTGGCCGGATGAGTTGAGTGTAAGTGAAGCATCGTCCCAGGACGATCTCGGAAAAGTGGCTGGTGGTGCCACGCCCGTGCCACTCCAAGAGCTCAGGTGGCGAGCGCACCTTCAGGACCACGACCGCGACCACCACCGCGAGGCTCACCACCAGCAGCCCGACGCCGAAACCAATCAGGGCTTTCTTAGAGATCTGGCAGCAGGGTTCCTCCCCTGACCTCACGGGGCTGAATTCGTAGCTGGACATTGGGCTGAATGCAGGCGGCTGAGCTAAGCTGGAGGAGAGGCCAGCTGGGCAGGAAGAGAGGACAATGTGGCGGGTCTGAGACTGCACCTCCCCCTGTGCTTTCACTTGTCTCTTCTAGGCTTCCTTTCCCACCCCAATCCCCTGCTTCAGAGTTCCGCGGGTGGGTGGCTGGACCAATAAGATGTCAACCGCTTTAGCCTCTGGCTTCCAGACTCCTGAGCTGTTGAACCCAGACTCTCAATCTCCAGAGAGGCCGTTGCTGACACTGTTACCCTCTGCAGATGCCTGATAACAGAGTGTAATGCCTTACACTCCTTCACCAGCACCTTCTATCAACCTTTTCCTTCACACTTGAGCTGTGTGTACTTCCTGAAGTGTGAAGGCATCACATAAAATAAACAAATCAATAAATAAAGGTATTGTCTCTACACATGAAGGGTTTTTATGGACTGTTCTGTGTTCACACAATGCCTTCTCCTTGGGAGTGATTACCCTACCTCTACTTCTTATCTCCAACAAATACCACCTTTAAAAGCCCAACAGAGTCTGTGCCTTTTCTCAAGCAATCTCAGTGACTAAGCTTTAGTTTCCCAACCAGCCTTAGTTGAGTAACTGGGGCAAGTTACTTACCCTCTAAGTAACTTTTTGGATGTAAAACGGTGATAATAGGAATATTTACTTCACAGAGTTGTTATGAGTATTAAGCAAGTTAGTGTTTCCTGTGGGTTTAGCACCATGCCTGGCACATGGGAAGTAGTCAGTAATTGCAGGCTATGATCCCCCTGCTCCATGAGGCTGCCAAGGAGATACAATTTCATAATCCATGGCTTGTGCTTGGGTTGGTATCTGACTCCATTCCAAGTCCAAAAATAATCGACTGACCTTACCTGCTGCTTCTTCCTCAGTTGTATATCTGTGCCCTTAAGCACAGACTCATGTGAAGGACTGTGCCCCAGAATTTCCATGAGGCAAATGCTTTCTAGGAAGAGAGAATGGCCGATGCAAAGGCTCTGAGGCAGAAAGACCCTTAACCTGTTCCAGAAGCAGCAAGGACGGTCACTGTAGCTAGACTAAGGGTGAGGGAAAGAAAATAGGAGAGAAGTTCAGAGGGTAGCAGGGAGCTGGGTCATCTGTGGTTCTGTAGGACAGGATAAGGGTTTTTATGGACCTGGGATTTTACTTTTGATCCATTCATGGTCACTGAGTGACTTTATCTGGTAGGATCTTTTAAAGGTGTCATCTAACTTTGGTAATGAGAATACATTGAAAAGGAGGGAAGGGATGAGAAATATGGAGACCAGTTATGATAACTTTGACAGTGAGAGAAGTAACAGAGGGGCAAAGGAAAAAAAATTAGAGTGTGACTAGTGTGACTAGAGGTTGAAGGCAAGAGGATTTGCTGATGGACTGACGATGGCATCTGCCAGAAAGAGAGGAGTCAAGGATGCCTCTGGGATTTTTAGTCCGAGTAACTGACCAGAGGAGGGACAGTGTTGCTCTGTCTAGTGATAGGGAAACTGGAGTGAAGTAGATTCGGCTTTGGGAAGAAGGCACGGATGGAGAATTTCATTTAGATGTATTAAGTTGGAGATGCCCCCAAGAGGAGACGTCAAGTAGCCAATTGGGTCTGATCACCTGGAGTTCCTGGGAGGGATCTGTGCTGCAGTCATCAATACAGGAGGCTTACAGACTGTCCTTAAACCTGGGAGGACAAACAAGCTCATGCAGAGCACATGTAGAAACAGCAGAGTTTCAGGGTCCCAATCACGGGGCGGTCCCGTAGTAAATGTAAGGGAGACGAAGGAGTCCCAGCCAAGAGAGCTGGGAAGGTGACCCCTGAGACCATGCAAAGGTGACTTGGAAGTTCTCAGTGGTATGGACAAAAGAAAGCTCACAGGTAGCAAGAGGAATCCCAGCCACAGGCGAGGTGGGAGTGCCAGCCCCACAGGGGAAAGTGGAGAACATGGGTGGGGGTCAGTAGATCAGTGGATTTGGTGAAGGTGCCATGAAGACCTTCTCTTCCAGTTGCTTCTCAGTGAAATGGAAAGGGCCCCAGGAGGCAGGGCTGGTGGTGTTAGAAGGAGACGGAGACGGGGTGGACTGGAGAAATGGGGTGCCCTGAGTGGTCAGGAATTTAAGGAAAGGCCAGTAAGCAAGCTTGGGTTCTTTTGCCTAACCACTGTCCACTCTTACAAAAGGGTCAAAGTAGCCAGAGGGTTGGATTTGACGGTGTGGGGTTTATTGGGTATGGGAGACTTTTAGGCCTATCACACTGGGTGGCTTAGCAGAAATTCATTGCCTCACAGGTCTGCAGGCTGCATGTCCAAGATCAGGTATCAGCAGATTGGTTCTTTCTGAGGCCTCTCTCCTTGGCTTGCAGGTGGCCCACTTCTCCGGTGCCTTCAGGTGGTCTAACCTCTACAACAGTCTGTGTCCAAATTTCCTCTTCTTAGAAGGACCCCAATCCTTGGATTTGGGCCCGCCTTGATGATCTCATTTTAACTTAGTTTTCTCTTTAAAGATAACTGCTCTGTCTCCAAAAATAGTCATTTTCTGAGACCATGGCAGTTAAGACTTCAATATCAGAATTTGGGGAGGACCTCATTCAGCCCCTAACACTGGCTAAGCACAGTGAAGTCAAGGAAAGACAAGAGTTTGAAAGTTTGAGTGAGGATAGGATTTTAATAATGGCCTGTGGCATCTCAGTGAGGCTAACAGGACCGTGGGAACCGTGAGTGACAGGAGGAGAGACCTCGTGGCCAGGAGGTCCCGGCAGGGCCAAACGGTTCACAGAGAAGAAGGTCATTTGTACTCAAGTGGTTTCATAGGTGCTTCAGGCTCACTCCATCCCAAACTCATGATGATCCTCCTCCAGACCAAATTCTTTTCTGACCTGTGGCATTTCAGTAAGACCCAACATCTCCCCCATGGCTCAAGCTAGAAACTTCCTTTTCCACACATGCCCAGGAGGTTGGTTCCTTCTGCCTCCAAAGTATCCATTAGATGTCCATTTTCCCCATCTCCACTAACTTAATCCACCCTCTTTCTCACCTAGGAGGGTCTTCCTGGCCACTCACCTGGTACACTCTCCACATTACTCCTTTGTTCTCTGTCCCACGGCCAGGGTGGTGGTTTTCTTGCTAGCTGCCCCCTTTTTAAGATGTGACTTTTCCAGCCTGACTCTGATTCCCTCACTTCTCTCCCTGCTCTGGACACAGACTGTGGACCCCTGTGGGCTTCTCTCGCCTCCACAGGCACCTCTGGCCCTGCTTTCCATGAGGTCCAGTCCTGCTTGTCTTCTCTCTGTCCTCAGCCAGAGGGTCTTCTAAATATAGAACCTGTCTTTGGCCAACACCGAGGCCATGTCCTCACCCTGCTATTGCTACTGATCCTTTAGGCTCAACTGCAGTGTGACTTGCTCTGGAGGCCTTTCCAAACGGGGTGAGCTCTCCAAGATGACGAACACAGATGCCTGTAGATCTCCAGGAACGACGTGCATCTCAGAGGCTCTGGTCTGGAGACCAGAAATGGGAGGGCCTCCTCCCCTCAGGAAGGTGAGGACAGGGACATAGCCTGCCCTGGCTTACCAGCAATACCAAGCTCATTGTGTTCCCAGCACAAGACAATGCCCCCACGCAGCTGGCACTTGGGCCATGCAACTCCCTTCCCACTCAACTCAGAGAGACTCCCTCTATGGACTTCTTCCAGAAGTCCCCTCAACACAAGACCAGAAGTTTGCTCAGGGCTGGCTTGGCAACCACTGAAGACTCTTCTCTTAGTATCCTGGAACTCAAGTTGAAGTCCATAAATACTGGTTGAATAACTTAGCGAATGACTGACCACAGTTTTGCAGTTGGCATCCACTCCTCCGCCCTTTTTGAAAAGTGGAGAACTGTACCTAGATCTGCTGCCAAGGCCAGCTCTGAACTACAAATGTGGATGGAATGAGAAACATTAGTTCGTCCCAGCTTCATCTCCTTGGCCCCTGCTGCAGCTGTGCTGCCTTCTTCCTTTCACCCCTTGTCTCTGTGCTTTCTTTCATGGTGCCTGTAGTGAAAGGTTCAGAACCAGCTACCACGCAAGCTTTGCCAGAGGCCTGTCACCCACAACAGCCCTTTAAAAAGGGTATTTGTTTTGACAATAAATATGATAAATAAACACAGAGTAGAAGTCAAATAGACCAAAGTGGTAGATGTAGAAAATGTTTCTCACTCCTTGCCTGGAGCGTAGGGCATCTCCTATTGGGCATTGGACTTTGTTCAAATTATGACATATGTTACAAGCATTCCAAACCAGCAAATATTGCTGTACCAATTTTTTTACAAAATGATTTCTAGTATTCCAAAGTGCAGTAGAGTTGACACTGGTGAGTTTACTTAGCCAGGCCCACATTGGTGGACACTTAGGTATTACTACATTAAATGCTACAATAACATATGAATACACGTCCAGTTAAACTCCATGTCATGCACAAGAATTGGATCCTAATAAATTATACTCCATGTATGTGTAATATGGTCAAAATACACTCAACTGTCATGCATGCCTAAAAAGAACAAATAAAAAAGTGAAAAAAAAAATGCTACAATAAATATTCTTGTGTGAGCGTATTTTTTTCACATGTCCAATACATATAATCCCCTAAAAGTAAACTTCCTAGGTCAAAGGGCATGGACACTTGCAGTTCTGAAAGACCTGCCAGCCAAAGAGGTGTACACCCATCCACACGTGGATTAGGAGTGCCTGGGAACGCGGGCTTCCCAACATTCACACAAGTAGGATTTGGGATTTGCTTTGTCTTCACTTCTGGCTATTAATCAGCAGTGACTTGAGGGAACTTCAGCTTTTAGTTCCTCTTTCTCTTAAATGAAAACGAATTCTAAAAGGACCCTGTGACCCTTTCCTTCTGCTAGGGCCCTTGGTTTGAAATATACGTCTTTTTCTTCCTGCACATAAGCTGCTCAGTTACAAGTGTCCAACATTCTGATACAAGCTTGTACAATTCTGAAATTGCACAAAAATTACACCCTTATTCTTACCACACCAGACAGCTGTGGTATGATTGGGGGAAAGTTAGCCACATTTTTAAATTTCCATTGGCTCATCTGTAAAAGGGGTACAACACAATGCCTACTCATCCAGTCGAGTGGGAACCTCTGCAGTACTCTACACACCTAGAATAGGCTGACACTCACGCAGGGTGCCACCATTATTATGGACTCATTTGTACAGAGTTATAATGTGCTGAGGCTCAAAAAGTAGCAGAGTCTATTCTTTATCCACTCAAAAACTAGGAAGGAGCCCACACCTGCCAGGTACTGTGTTAGGTACCCAGGACACAATAATCAATTGGCCTTGAGGAATCGCTGTGTCTCATGGTGGGCAAGAGCACTGGTTTTGTGTCCATCGAGCTGATTGGACTCTGCCTTTTAGGCAAATAATAAAAGCACAAGTTCCTCTTCCATAGAATAAGCTTAAGAATATTTGTGGTCATCACCAAGTTCCTTAGCTGGGGGGCCCCCAACGAACACTCAGCCAATCAGCACCAATCTTGGAGAGGCCCCGTGGCATACAAGGGAGATGCAGGGAATCAGCAGTTTTGAGGAAGATTTTGAAAAGACAGTGCTGTTCCTCCAGCTGTGGAAGGGCAGGCAAGGTAGACAAAACAGGGGGATGGCACCTAATGAGGACCATAGGGAGAATAGCAGGGTGGATTTGGGGATGACTGGAGACCAGAAGAGTGACTGTCTCCAGGTCACACAAGACTTGGTGGAAATGCTGTTCCTGAGATAATGGTTTCAGGCTCTCTTTGTCTCTTTGGCCAACTTCCTTTGTCATTTAAAAAATCATTCCAGTAATTTGCAGTGAAATTTTAAAATTTGAAAACAGAGAAAAGAAGAAACATCCCTTCATTCCAAAACCCTAGCATACCTACCATTCATATTTGGGTATCTAGCCCCCACCCAATCTTTGATGGCTTTAATTGTATGTGTAGGGATTGCTCCTTCCACTTTGCTGTGTGTACATTGTTCCTGCCAGGCCACATCCTCCCTCCCAGAATGCAAGAGCCCAGGCTCAAATGCCAACTCCTCACCTCTGTGAGCCTGAGCGTTTTATATAACCTGCCCGTGTCTTTGGCTTGCTCTAGGACATGCTTGTATAAAGCAGCAACAGCCTCTAGGTGACGTGTCCAGAAATGGGGGGCCTCCTCCCCTCAGGAAGGTGAAGACAGAGCCTTCGCCTCCCTGGGGTTACCAGCAAGAGCAAGCTCATTGTGTTCCCAGCAGCAGGACAATGGCCACCACGTGGCTGGCACTTGGGCAATGCAACTCCCTCTCCCATCCAACTCAGCAACACCTGGGTGGGCATCTACCCATAACTCTCTCCAAGGTCTTCATTAGATTCTTCAAGCAAAACCTGTCTATCAACAAGCATCTCCTCTTGCTCATCTGCTGAGAATAATGTGCTAAGGGGACAGATGTTACAGTTAGTTGCACAATTCTTCTTTTCCCCCTTCAACTATAATTGCTAACATCTTTGAGGATCCAGTACTTTGCAAACCATACCCCACTAAACTGCTGGCCCATAAACATTTCATGAGTCCCATATTATAGATGAGGAATCCGAAGTCCATAGAATTGACAGGATCAAAGGGTTTGAAGAAGACTTATGGTCCAGTCAGGGGGCTTCTGAAGCACATTTAGTGTGGGCCCCAGCCAGCCCTGGGGAGACTTCACGTGTCCTTAGGAGGCTCATGTTGACCTTGTTTTCTGGGGAGGTATGATTTCTCAAAGTGCTCTGTACATCCTCAAATGAGAAGAAAGAGCAGATGTTGAGTATGAAAATAGTGGAAAAGCTCACTCTCTGATGTCATCGGATCACAGCCTGTGACCTGTTTTGTTTGGTTTTGTTTTTTTCCTAGCAGATTCATGAAAAGAAGAACGATGTGGTTTCTCCTCCCACATCCTGACACAGAACAGGCACAGTCTTGCAGCCACTATTTTTTCTACATTTTCAATGAAACAAGAGCAGGACTTGGCAGAATGCCTCCAAATATTTTTATTTCACTCGGGCCGCCAGATCTTTCTCATAGGCTCTTGACTTATCTGGGTGGAGATCTGAGTGCAGGAGAGGTCAACTTCTCATCTGCTTCATGCCACACGGGCAAAGTTTATACATTAGTCATTCTGTGTCTACCAGCCTGGGTGACTTCTCAGCTTCCCCATCTCTCTACTTCCTTTACCTCGTTCCTTACGCTTCCTGAACCTTCAGAGACAGCTGGGACACCCTGCCTCTGAGACACCTCTTACAATCCTTTAACTCTGGATTGCAATTTCCTATCATGTGTTCCCATATGCATTCTGTATTTCCTGATTTTTAGGGACACTTTCTCCACCTCCACCTCTGTCCTCAGCTAGACTGAAGGGTACCCAAACAGTCTTTGCCTTAGGCATGCCCCAGTGACTAGCAAGTCCCTGGCACCTAGAGACACTGCAAAACTGTTGATGACTATCACACACCAATACAGACCTTTTTTCCCTTTATTTATTTATTCATCCAATCATGCATTAATTTACTGAGCACCTACTCTTTTCCATGAACTGTTTTAGGTGCTGGGTGTACAACACCTAAAAATGTTCGGCCTCATGGAGGTTATATTTAGTAGGGGCAGACATGTAATAGATAACGTATGTACAGTAACTGGAGGTGGTGGGGGCTAGGGGACAAAGTAAGTGGGGGATGGGATGATGATGTGGAGAGGTGCATCTGAGGATGGAGGACCCAAGAAGGTCCCACCCAGAAAATGGCATATGGGTAAGGGTCTGAAGAAGGCAGAGTAGCCATAGCCATAAGAAGGTAAGGGATAGGATTCCGGGACAGAGGGGAAAACAAGCAAGTGGAAAGGCCCCAAGCAGAAGCAAGCCTGGGATGCTCAAAGAACCTCAAAGGTCAACTAAGAGGTGCCTGGTGCAGGAAGAGCAAGGGGGAGAGAACTGGAGGCGAAGGGGAGAGGTGAACCTGCCTGTGTGTTGGGGCAGCTGATGGGGGGCCCTTGTGCAGAAGAGGGCCACCGTGTGACTTGGGTTTATTGGGATCACTCTGGCTCTTCCTGGTGCAAAGACAGGTGTAGCGAGGCCACTTAGGAGGCTGTCGTCGTGATCCAGACGGGAGATGACGGTGCTTGAGCAGAGAGTTCTAGATGTGACTCACAGGCAGGACGGACAGGCTGTGCTAGTGAAGTAGAGAGACAAACGGTGTCAAACCACTCCAAGGATCTGGGTGTAAGCAGCTCGGAAGATGGATGCAGTGGTCATTCTTGGAGTTGAGAAAGATTATAAAAGGAAAATTCATTGAAAACACAAATTTTTTATTAATTTTTGTTTGTTTTAATTAGTTATGCATGACAGTAGAATGCATTTTATGCACTTGGATATATCATACATAGATGGGCTATAATTTCTCATTTTTCTGAGTGTACATGTTGCAGAATCATATTGGTCATGCAGTCACATATATACATATAGTAATAATGTCTGTTTCATTCTACTGTCTTTCCTATCCCCACATACCCTCCCTTTCCCCTCCCTTCACTTCCCTCTATGTAATCTAAGATAACGCTATTCTTCCCTAGTGCCCCCTGCCTTATTATGAATTAGCATCTGCATATTAGGGAAAATATTCAGCCTTTGGGCTTGTGGGATTGGCTTATATTGCTTAGTGTGATATTCTCCAACTCCATCCATTTATTGGCAAATGCTTTATTTTCACTCTCCTTTAAAGCTGACTAACATTCCATTGAGTTTAGATGCCACATTTTCTTTATCCATTCATCTATTGAAGGACACCTAGGTCAGTTCCATAGTTTGGCTATTGTGAATTGAGCTGCTATAAACATTGATGTGGCTGCATTACTGTAGTATGCTAATTTCAAGTCCTTTGAGTATAAACCAAGGAGTGGCATAGCTGGGTCAAATGGTGGTTCCATTCCTAATTTTCCAAGGAATCTCCATACTGCTTTCCAGAGTGGTTGCTAGTTAGTGTGTTTTCCCACCTAGAAGTATGGATCTAAGGCAGGATAAATTCTGCCCTGTAGACCTACAGTGTCCCTGAGGTTTCCAGCACTTTATATTTAATGGTGAGACCAATATCAACAGCACGCAGTGTAAGCAATATATAGCCTAAACCTAATAGCTCCCACTAAGGCGTCTACTGCTTTCTCACATTCAACCAAAATGATGAGTTCAGTAAGTATCTATAATTCAAACAGAATATTTGTTAAAATGTTTTACAATTTCAAATGGTGGATGAGAGAACAGAGGTAGTGTAGCATGCGATATTCACAAGGGAGGAAGAGAGAAGCTAGAAGTAAAAATTCATAGGAAGAGTGGAAGAGGAGCCGACAGAGATTGGCTGTTAGGTGGAGAAAAGTTAGAAGGAAAACCCAAGAAAATGGACAAGAGAGTGGAAGAATGTGAGCAAAGATAAAAAATTAAAGACATAAGAATACAACAAAAATGCAAAACACCATTCAAATCATCTTCCTCCACACACTGATGCATTAAAAACATCCTGTTCCAAATATGGTAGATATTAGAGAATTGAAAAATAAAATAAATAATAAATAAATAAATAAAATATGAATAAATAACTAAATAGAATATAAATAAATAAATAGATAGATAGATAGATAAATAAAATCTTGCTGGAAAGTCGAACAGTCTCTGTCAGTGTTCAACAGTTTCTCAGCCCTGACTCTGATGTCTCTCGGGATCACCAAACCCAGATCAGCCTTCATAAACCCAGTCTCTATCCCACTGACCTGGGCTTCAGATACCTCAGGCTCGGCCACACTGCAGTCCCAAGACCTCAGTGCTGCCCCTACTTGCAGAGAGACCACCAGGGATCCACTCATGTAAAGGAGCAACCCCGAGATGCAGCAGCAAGACAAGGGCCACCAGCGCTCTCAGCAGGAAGGCCCCAGGCTCCTCCAAACCCACAGGCACCCCACACTGGACCTGCAGGTCCCAGTTGGAGTCCCCAGACAGAGGCTCTTGTGGGGGTAAACCTACTGGCACCCGGGCCCCAGGCCCTGGCTGGTGTCCCAAAATGGGTGCAGCCACGTGCAACTCAACCTGGAAACCCCCTGCAGCAGACCTCTAGGCCATGGTGGCAGGGTCGTGGAGGTGGTTGCTGGCAGCAGACAGCGGGTAGCAGCAGTGGTGACTGCAGCAGCATCTGTGGGGGCAGCATCACCAGGCAATCTCCAGGGGGTCAGCAGTAGTGCTGGCATCAATTGCATCCAGAGCAGAAAGAAGACCTCCAGGCAACCTCAGGCTGGCAGCAGCAGACTCAGAGGGAGCAGCAAAGGGGATAGCGGCAGTTGATTGATAGGAGACCTCATGTTCAGGCAGCGACCACGGAGGTAGCATTGGAAGTAGCATCAGAGGAAGCCACCCCCACCCCTGCTGCCCAGGGAAGAGACTTCCAGGCACAGCAGTGTCGTCTGTGTCTTCGGCAACTGCGAACACAAATTTGGGATGCCCATTACATATGAAAGTGAAAATGTTGAGCAGGCAAACACTGTGCCAGGCCTCACAAATGTTAACCCATTCAATCTCATAACAACTCAACAGGTAGGTACCTTTCGTGGTCCTGTCTTACAGGGAAGAGACTGAAACCCTGAGAGAGTGATTTGTTCATGATCGTGCTCTAGTTGATGGCAGAACTAAGGAAATGAGACCCAAACCCATGCAACAGGCAGTGGAATGCACCCTCTTCTCCATTATGCTACATCTTAAGTGATCAAACACACACACACACACACACACACACACACACACACACACACCACTACCACCACCACCACCACCACCACCACCATCTCCCTCTAGTCTCTGGAATCCTTGCATTTTCTTGAAGTCCATTTCTGAGCTCATCACTTAGCCAGGGGCGGGGATATTCTAAGCAGAGTAGGTCTGAGCCACATGCAGCAGCCTGATCTTGAGAATGGAGTACTGTGGGCCCAGAGTAGAGCTAGGAGCAATTCCTTGGGGAAAACCGGGTTGTCAACATCAGGAAAAGAGTGAAGATGTTGAATATTCAAAACAACAGGAAATCACTCAAGATGTCTGATTTAGCCCATTCATGCCACATGGGCAAAGTTTATACATTAGTCATTCTGTGTATGCATTTCAAACCCACTCAGAGCATGAATTCATGCCAAAATCTTCTCAACAGATTTTCTTATAAGATGTTTACTTCATTCCCTGGGACATTTATGCTTTCCATTCTTATATTCTAGCACAAAGAGGCTGAAGGTCAAATATCTCAGCTGGGGAAGAAACACATTCTTGAATACTTAAGAGGCAACTGGACAATGAATGATCTCTCAGCCCCGCATCATTCTGAGCAACTTAAAGATGCAGCAAAATAAAGCAAATTCAAAGGAAGTCTTCAAATAGAATTTATTTAACTTCTGATACTGAATTTCATTCCCTGAATTTTTAAAAATTTGTTTGATTCTTTTTAGTAAGCTGTTATTTACAATACTTGTAGGTTCACAGAAAGATCAAGCAGAAAATAGAATTCCCATAGGCTCTCTTGCCCTGACACTCACACCCCTCCAGAGTGGTCCATCCATACATTGTCATGTCATTCACCCAAGTCCATGGTTTACATTGGGTTTGCTCCTGGTGCCGTACATTCTGTGCGTTTGGATAAAAGTATAAAATGGTACCATGTATCCATTACTGTAGTAGCCTTCAGAATAGTTTTACTGCCCTAAAAATCTCCTGTGCTTCACTATCCATCTTGCCTCTGAGCTCAGGCTACCATCTTTCTTTTTATTCTCCCCATGGTTTTGTCTTTTGGAATCATGATACCTATCCTTTTCAGATTGGCTTCTTTTACATAGTCATTTGCCCTTGTGTTTCCTTGACGTCTTTTACAGGGCTGAATAATATTCCATTGGATGTACTACTCTTTGATTTTTCATTCACTTACTGAAGGACCTCTTGATTATTTCTTTTTGTCTTCTAAAACTACATCTTAATCATTTAGGTTTGGCTTTTCTTTAGAATTTAAAATGCCAGGCAAAGGGAGTGGAAGTCAAAGGACAACTCACAAAAGGGCAGCCACTGTGACACCAGCAAAAAAGTAGAAGACAAGAATAAAGAACCAACCTTCCTCCCTCCCTCTTTCCTTCCCTCCCTCCCTCCCTCCTTCCTCCCTCCCTCCCTCCCTCCTTTTCTTCCTTGATTCTTTTTGGTCACTTCAAAGCATAACTGTATTAATCACCTGTATTGTTCTGCACATATATTATCATATGTAATTTAATTTCATTTAAATTTCATGCTCAGCTATTTGTTTCCTGTTAGAGAGAGAGGGTGAATCACCCACACAACACAAAAACGCCTCCTTGTGCAAGCCAAAATGGAATCTCAAAATCTTACTTTTAATAAGCACCAAATACCAGCTTTTTAAAAAACTATATGCCACATATAATGTTCAAAAAAATTTATGTAAGGAAAAATTACACCTTTACCAGCCAACTATTTATTTATTCATTCATCCATTAATTCATTTTGTTTAATACTTTCAGGTTTGCTGTGTGTCATCACTGTATCAGCAGTGAAAAAACCAAATGAAAATCCCTTCCTTGGCCTGGGACAAGAGTCAATGTGACCCAGAAATTCCATTTCTAAGGTATACCTAAGAGAAATGAAAACATATATCCACATAAAAAAATGCATCAGAATGTTCACGGCAGCATTATCATAGTAACCAAAAAGTAGAAACAACCCAAATGTTCATCAGTTGATGAATGAATAAACAGTATACTCATGTAATGGAATATTCTTCAGTCAGAAGGAGGAATGGAGTGCTAGCACATGTTGTGACACTGATGAACCTTGAAAACATTATATTAAGTGTAAGAAGCCCGCTACACAAACACCGGGATGTGTTGGGAAGCATTTTGTAATGAGCAGTGGAAAGCAAACCAATAGTGTGGCAGGCTCACAGGTTTTCTTAAATTGCTTTTAAGGCTAATGCATGATTGAGAAACTTACAGAAAAATAACAGGTGTGCTAACCCTGAGACTAAACACGTGGAAACGAGGGAAGCCAATGGAGAAATATGTCAAGAAAGAAAGGTTGACGGGCCTAAGTCTCAACAGGGTCCACTGAGGTTTGTAAAGTTGGGACTGATGGCCATAGGTCTCTAGTGTATTTCAGAGGAGAAATGTCATTAATAGCACACGTGCAATTAATGAGTTAATAAATTTCATTAATAGCACACGTGCAATTAAGATGAGTTCTGCCCGTCATTGACCCCAGGACCCATATTAACACAGAACTGACTTGTAGATGGAGCCCCTCTGAATGAGATGGTCACCAGTGCTGAGGGCCATTGCCAAGTAGGAATGACGCATCAAAATTTCCTTGCCAGCGTACCCCATGTTGCTTAGAGGACATTCGCTGGGACATTGCATGTATGCTTTAGTAAGGTGACCTTGCTCAAGGACCAGGGCGGATCCGGGTTTAGAGCTGATCAGGTTTTAGGAAGTATCCCGTCCTTGGGTTTAGGGAAGTTCCAGGTTTAAGGTGTACCCTGTGGGGGAATAGGGCGTATCCTGCTGCCTCAGGCATGCCCAATCCTTGAGTTCCCGTGGAGTTCTGGTGGAATTGAAAAGTATTTTGGGACGTGAATTGCGCGGCAGAACTGGGATTTCCCCAGAACATGTGTAGAGGGCCGGTGTGAGTTCGGGAATAAAGAATTGCTGTTTGAATCTACAAAGCTGTGAGTGGCTCGTGATCTTGTGCCCAGCCAAGACTACGGCACACCAGGACCCCTCTACGAAGGACCAGTGGTGGGTGGAGAAGCAGAAGATGGCCCCCACCTCAAGCTAACGTAAAGCGGCTCTGTCTCCTCCCTCGTTCTCTGCTCAGAGGTGACCTGATCTGGGCAGGGAGAGTGTTCTTTGCTTGATCCTTACTTGACTTTCACTTCTGATAAAACTCTCTTGCATAGCTTTTCGTGTCTGATTCGAATTTTCTTTCACGGGGACATAAGAACTGGGGTTGAGAGCTTCAGCTCCTCACTCTCCTGTGACCTATTGTATAATTCATTTGCATGAAAAATCCAGAATAAGCAACTCCAACTCTGTAGAGACAGAAAGTTAGACTAGTGCTTGCTGAGGGCGGATGATGGGGCATGGAGAGGGGCCGCCACTCAGTGGGGGGTTTCCCTTGAGCTGATGGAAACTTCAGGATGTTGCAAAACTGAATCTACTAGAAACCACCGAACCACACACCGTCTCACACCGTCTCGAGGAATTGTGTCTGTGAATCACCCTTCATAGAGCACGGTCAACAAAACCCTTCCCCCGTGAGGTTTCTACTCTCTAGTGTAAACTCTCCTTCCTGTTTCCTGGGTACAGAATGAAGACAGCTCAGGTCAGCTCCAATGCCACTGGCGAATACGAGGGAGAAAAGTGGACCAGGGGCTGGGGTTGTGGCTCAGGGGTGGCATGTTCACCTAGCACACATGAGGCACAGGGTTCGGTCCTCAGCACCACATAAAAATGAAATAAAGATGTGTGTCCACCTACAACTAAAAAATAAATATTTAAAAAAAAGAAAAGTGAAACAGGAAGGAAGAGGTGTGTCAATGTTGAGCATTTGTTACTTCATGGTACCATCCAACCAGCGGGCAGCTCCTCGGCTCGGCTCTTTGTCCCCTCCTGCTCCCAGAAACAGGGAAAATGGCTTCAGTGGAACTGTTCACTGATGTCTCTTAACAACTCTCAGGAGGAAGAGAAAAAAATGGAGAGCAGGAAGAGGCCAAGTGAAGGAGGAAGAAAAGCAGGAGCAGAGAGAAGAAAAAGAAGAGGAGGAAGAAAGGAAAATGGAGATGTGAAGACAGAAGAAAACAAAAGAAAATGACCAGGACGCACTGAGCACTCAGCAGCTGCCGAGTTCTCCCCTGGGCCCTTCACAGACATGGCCGCAACATGGCCCCGGAGCGGTCAGTGCTCCACCCGCCCTGCAGATCTGGAAACCTGGCATCTGCTGGGGAGTGCTGCCGGGGGTTCTACCAGTGGGACCTCGGGCAGCATGTCCACGTGCAGGTGTCAGTTCCTTTACCCAGAAGTCTGGGGGCTGGACTCTCCACTAGACCATGGTGTAATCTGGATATTATTCCTGGCTCTTCCCTAATCCCTCCACCTGCTCAGAGATTCTGGAGCTTCCCACTATCCTGTAATGCACTACATGGAGATAGTTGTACTTAACTAAGAACTTTGCATGTAGAGGCCACGTAACTTAACTGAAGACACACAGGTAATCTATGGCAGAAGTGGGATTTGATCCCTGTCCACCTAATTGCAGACTTTCACTCTTGGCCACAGTACTCTGCAAAAGGCACTGAGCTACATGGGCCACAGCCTTCCCCTCAGCAAGAGTACATGGCCCAGGGGAAGATATTCCATTCTGCCTCATTTTATAGGACTACGTAGGCATCCATATCAAATATTCAGGTCATCTCAAAACTTCATCAATTGGCATGAAATATTAGTCAAAATGCTGATGTTGTTAGGTTTTTAAAAATCAAACATTTAATATCTAAGAAGTTCCCTCTGAATCCTCTATAGGCATTTCTCTGTAATGAATGAAAAGGGGTTGTGGGGAGAGGCAGAGTGAGAAGAAGAAGAAGCTGCTTTCTTTGCAGGAGGCCACAAGTTAGAGCAGCCCTGGAGGAGGGCTCTGACCCTCTCCCAGACAGGAAGGTCATCCTGCCCAGCCAAGTGTCACAGAGGCCACTTCTTTGCAACTTGCCCTCTGCAAGTAACATCCTCTTTCTTTGCCCTTTGCAAGGTTAGGTCCCCTCCCTGTGCCCAGCAGTCTAAATTCTGGATTGAAACTGCACCTAAATGATTCAGATGGTAACTGCTACAGACTCCTCATTTAGAATTACAGAACCCGGGACATTTGGTGACTTTAGACTACATCAGAACATGTAACACCCTCCTTGTTCTTAAGTTTTGTGCATCAACCAACACAACAGCATGTAAACTGCTGTGCTGTTTATCTTACAGAAAAGTACTCTGTCTGTACTCCAGGAAGTAGCCCAGGAAGTGGAAGTTAGTAGTGGTATTGAGGTGAGAGAAGAGAAAAGGAGACACACACCCTGGATGTCTAAGACCCTGACCAGCAGGTGGTCTTCCTGGCCCTGCACATCCTATAGGGGTGTGCCTGAGCTCCCCAAAATGGAGCTTTGGTGATAGGAGCCCTCTATCTTCTTGAGATGCTGATCCTTGAATAAACTTATTTCCTCCTCACTAATTCTTATCTTTCTAGTATTGGTTTTTCAAGCAGCTAGTGGCTGGACCTGGGCTGGTAACACAAGATAATGCTAAGAGAAAACTCCTGAACTGCCTACATTTAATTATAAGAGCAGGAGGATAGAGGGGAGGAGAGACGGGGGAGCCAGTCAGTTAATAAGCAAAGGGCTAAGAACAGAAGATTGGTGCATGATCTTGAGTGTCAAAACTATAACTCAAATCCTATCCGGAGCCCCCAGGTGCCACCACATGCTGCATAGCTCCAACCAATCCAGAAGCAATGATCACTTCGGATGGGTTCTCCTCTTATCCCAAGCCCTTCCCACCCACACTTCATGGAATCCCACAATCTTATCTACAGCCACTGCAGATGCAGGGTAAACAGCTTGTGCCTACCTTCCCCAAATCCTCATTACAGAAACTGCTCTGAGCCCATGTCCAGTGGACATTTTCTAATTGCTACCTAGCCTTGCACTGGAAGCTACAGGAACTTCCCCCAAGACTTGGGTTTGTTTTTTTTTTTTTTGGTTTGTTTTTGGTTTAGTTGGTTGGTTGTTAGCATCTATAATTAATAAACCCTTTTTCCCTCAATCTCAAGAGTCTTAGCTTAACAGTCAAAAGACTAAGGCAGTGGAAATAGTGTCTGACCTTGGACTAGAAAGATACACTGAAGACTGCTGGGGAAAAATGGCTTCCCTCATCCTCCTCTTTAGAGCTGGGCTACAAGTTAAATTGATCCAACACAGATTTGTAAGAGAGAAAACACACTTAAGAGCATCATATGTGTGGGAGTCGCAGGACAATATGAGACTAGAAGAAGAAGGGCCAGATGATTGCAGTTTATCCAGTATCCTGAGCTACAGAAAGGAAGAGTGGCTTGGAGATCTAGGGGAGGCTTAGGAATATAAGTTATGGAAGGGTGAGGACAGGAAATGTCTGCTAAATAAAAGTTGCCTTATTATGCAGAGTCTCCCCGCAGTAAAAATTGTCTAGGAGCAACTTATAACAGACTTTACTAATGTAGATTTCCTTTATAGATGTAAATGTCTTCACAAAAAGACAGCTTTTCATAACTACTCTTGTGTATGCAGTTTCTCAGAATAAGCAGCCCAAAATGTGCCAAATAAGTTTATTTGGGGGTGGAATATTCTGGTCTCCGGCAGACATTTTGGGTTGGTGTTTCCTGAGCCCCAGCAACAGACAGCATCATGGAAAGAGGCCTGGCTGGTTGCCACACAGCCACACAGCACACTGGGAACTGTGACTCACTCTGATCCTCAGCCTCCAAAGACACTCACAGGATTGACAGCTCCTCACCTGCAGGATGCTACAGTTACCCAGGTTCACGGTGATGGCCTGAGTTCATTTGAGGACATTCCCTTTCCCTTCAGAATGCCCTCTTCACAAGTCTGGGCACATGTAGTTCATTCAAAATGCTCCTCCACCTCCATTAACCTATACAAGTGCTCTCTCAAACCATCTCCACTCTGCTCAAGAAAATATGGCTGGAGCTGGGGGTGCAGTTGAGTGTAGCTCTGTGGTAGAGTACTTGCCTAGCAAGGCACAAGGACCTAAGTTTGATCCCCAGCATACAAAAAAAAAAAAAAGAAAATATGGGTGTCACTTCCTGGGTGTGGTTTGTACTGCAAAAAAGCAAATTCAGTGTATCTTTTACAAATGCAGCCCACTCTCATTCCTCCCATGGTGTCACAAAGTTTGAGCCACAAATATGGGAAATTGAACAGAAAAACTCGGCTGAGTGTTTCCTAGCCCAGAACCCATTTTTCTCTGAGGATCTTCAAAAACTAAGCTCTGAGTTTTACTGCACAGTCTATTTTTGTGGCTCTTCAGGTGACCAAGTCTTACATTGTTTTCCTCTTAAGAGAAAAGTGTCCCCTGCTTTGGTGAGAGACACCATCTGTGAACAAAGGTGCCATCTGTGAACAAAGGTGCCATCTGTGAACAAAGGTGCCAAGGCTGATAACTCGACAAACAGGTGGGCTCCCAGGAGTAAGGAATGGGGTCACCCAATCGTTAGTGTCTAAGCATCCAGCCTACCCATCTCCCTTCTGTGTTCTGTGATTCTAGAAGCATGGCCTGAACAGCAACCCCACAAGTAGTTGGTCAGCCCTTGCTTGCATATCTCTTAGGACAGGACCCTCACCACTTTCACCTCGCCCCTCTCACCCCAGAATGGTTATAAAGATCTTCCTTCTAGCGTTCATATACGTGGTTGGCAGAGGCATGAATTGGAACCAACTCTTTGGACAGCACACTGCCAATATCTGCCCACACTTGACACTAAAGAAATTTCTCATCTGCACAATTTTACTTCTAGAAATATATCCTTCTGATAGATTTGCAAATGCACTCAAGGCCTATGTGTGAGGTTATTTGGAGCACAGGATTTATTTCTAGAAATAGAAAATCGGAAGGAACCTGACACCGTGGGGTGTTGAGGAAAGGCATTCTGGCGTACTTCTACAGTGGAAAACACTGTGGCTCCTCATGCAGTCTCGTGAGAAGAATGGGGTGAACCCATGAGAAGCAAGCTGCAGAGTACTAGAGAACATGCTGTAATTTCTATAAACAGCAGCAGAGACTACATGTGTGTGCCCATATATGTAACAAATGCACGTGATGAATGCAACTGATGTTTCTGGAAAGACATGAGAATCTGGAGAGTTTCACTGGAGACCAAAGAGGCAAGGGGCTCCCATCTTCAGACATCCTTAGTATATTTTGTTTCATACATGAGTGAATATTCATTTTACTTCTCAAAAGTCTGTTTCTACAAAAATTTTAGAGCATACAAAAAGAATGAAAGGCCTTCACCTACTTGCTGTAAAAAATTTGACGCACTTGTCTCGGGTATCTCTAGAGTCGTTAAATGAATAGAAAGGGAAGCTAGAATGGTGGTTTCCAGGGGCTGGAGGGAGGAGGAATGAGGAGCTGGTGTTGGTATATTGAGTGTGGAGTTTCAGTTTTGCAAGATGAAAGCAGCTCCGGAAGTGGGTGGAGGTAGTGACTGCACAATGTGAATGAACCCAACACTCCGCAGGTGTGCACTTAGTGTGGGTAAGATGGTCGATTTTATGTTATGTGCATTTCGTCACCATTTAATAAATGAAAAAATAAAAACAAACTTTGAAAAACATTTTAAAAACAACTTCCCGAACTTATCCTGCTTCATCTTAGTAAAAATCCCAGACAAAACTTTTTCCATTGTGTTTCTTTGTTGTTTTTTGTTTGTTTGTTTATGTGTGTGTGTAAGAGTGCGTGTGCACCCAGGGCCTTGTGCATACAAGGCAAGCACTCTACCAACTGAGCTATATCCCCAGCCTTTATTGTTGTGTTTGCTAGTAATGTTCTATTTTTTTTTAATAAAGACAATTTTACGCTATGATTTTGAAGTTCATGATAATTTTGCAAAAACCAGAAGGATGTTTTAAATGTTGCCTGGACTCTTAGAGTTATCCATCAGTTTGCATGGTACTTGTCCTGGGGAGTCTTTGGAATGATTACGAAATGATTTCTTTGGAAGTGGAATAGGTTGTTTATCTGTAATAATAATCAGATGGTTAGATTTTTTTTTTCAAATTGGGTTTCCAGAGTACACATGAGAATATGCACACTCACACTTGTATAAACATTCAGAGACATCCGTTGCTTGGAAAATAATGAGCAGATGTTCAATTTATTGGTAGCCTGCAGAGATCCAGCAAGGAATCACACATCAACCTCACAAATGCATCCACACTTTGACTTCTGACCACATTTCTCAGGATTTATCCCACAAATATTTCTGCCCACATAAGAAAAGGTGGATATATCAAATGAGTCAGCTCTGCATTGCTTATAAGAGAAAATGATTGCAAAAAACACATGATGTTCCCAACAGGGAATGGGATAAGCAGATGATAGGATATCTCTCCCATGGACTATTATGCAATTGTGAAAAAGAGCAAAGGATCTCTAAGTGTTGATACAGAGTAATCTCTAAGATGAATTAACAAGTAAAAAAATCAAGGTATAAGGTATTATGTATTTAAACTGCCTTTTGTGTCATAAAAGGTAGGAAAAAATAATATATATTCATAAGTATTTATATGTACACATACACACACACACACTTGACAGACCTATGTGAATCTTCAAACAATTGTTTTTTAGAGTGATGTGTGGGAGTCAGAATAGGTGACAGGTGATGTCATGGTTTGAATATTTCCTCTAAAATTCTTTCTGAATCTCAATTGCCATTGTAATAGTACAAAGTCCCACATTTAAAAGGTGACGAGGTCGTAAGGGCTCTGCAGTCAGAAATGGGTTAGAACTGTGAGCCAAAGAAACTTCTGTTGTTGATAAATCCCTCAGTCTTAAGTCGTGAGATGAGACAGGTGGAAAAAAGTCTTTGTAGTGATTTTATTTTTTAACTCTATGTATATGTTACCTTTTAAAAAATAATATAAAAAAGCACCAATTGTCACCTAAAATGAATCTACTTGTCTATAATGCATTCCAAGGCTGGACCGCTGGGGACAGCTGGCTTTTCCTACCACCAGGCTTTCCTAACAAGGCGCCCACCAGTTGAGAGATCCACGAAGCAAGAGCATCTGCATCCGCTGTCGTTTCTTCGTATTCTACAAAACCACCCAGACCTGAGCGTGGTTTTGCTCTAAGCATTCCTGCTTCTGCTGCCCCCCAGGGGGGGCCCTGAGGTCACCGCTGACAGAAGGTACATTTACCTCCGCAAGGGAGGGGACAATAGTAAACTTGTGTGCCTCAGAGAACATCTGGGAATCCTGAGAATGCTTCCAAGCCACACATCTCAGAGTCCCTCAGTCCCTTTGGACCAAAGTTCAGAGTGGGGTCACACAGACCTCACATCCTCTTTGAGGACTTTTGAGGCTTCAATTTATTGTGCAAAGAGCCATCCCTTTGGTAAGGGCCTCCCCTCACTTACGTCCAGGGGTCCCACAGGAGCAGCTAGGCTCACCAAGGTGGCCACAGCTTGGGCTTCCACCCACCCTTTCTTTTTCTGCTCAGTCTCCACTGGTGACGCCTACCCAGGAGGCTGTGGCCCCACACACCCAGATTCTCCGCCCTTCTGCCTTTGGCTCTCTGCTGGGATCCAGCCAGGAGGGGGAGTCATCCTCCAGCTGGCTTCCTCCCTGCAGGGTGACCTCAGGACACTGGGTCCTTGACAGAGGTTACTGAGCATCCCTGGTGGCCTCTCTTCCCCTGGCTCCAGTAGCCACTGTTCCCTCTACCTTCGGGCTTTGTGTATCCCCCAACTGTCAATATCTTTGACGATAGCCGCCTACTAAATCTCCTCAAATTCTCCTGATCGGAGGGTGCCACCCGAGTCTGGCTAGGGTCTGTCTCGCATCGACTGTCCCTGATTACAAGTGGGAGTTTGACTTCGTTCAGTCATTGTCTTGGGAACCAGCATCTCTGGGAAGCTTCTGTATGTGTACTGTGGCTGGGTCATGCAGAGAGATAGCTTCCTGGCCCCTGCACAGGACTCTTGTGGCTCTCTGACTCATCTTGTTCTTAAGGACCTCACCACCTCCACCTCTAACGGAGGAATGCTATTAATTACATGGAGACGGAGGATCTCAATAGGCATTGTCATGAGCCCACACACACACACACACACACACACACACACACACACACACAGTCTCACTTCAGAAACAATGACAAACTTTCAAAGTTCCTTCTCCCTTTTCCAGAACTTCTTTTTCTGACCATCCCTCCCACAGCTGGACTTCCAGAGCCTTGTGTCATCAGCCCTGATCTGCTCCTAAGACTGGTACAGCTCAGACAACAGCTAGAACATACAGAACCTGGAGGTTTAGAAGAAGAGTGCAGCGTGGTGTGTTTTAAGCATAACGTTTCCATCAGCGACATGGGGGGGGGGGGGCGGTGGCAATAATGTTGCTAACCAGAACACGACAGCGCAGCCACTTTACCTGCTTAGTGGCTTATACTTGGTTTATCCTCAACCAGGGTTTGGGGGCATCAATATGTGTGGCCAGAAGGTTCTGGAGTCTCCAGTAACTCTCCATCTCATTCAGAGAAAAGTCTGTGAAATGGCCACTCAGATCCACCGAGCAGCACTGCCAGTCTCCCCACAGTCTACCCACCCAGCTGGGGGGCTCAGCCCCCTTCTCCACAGATTGACAGGCACACATCATGTTCCCAAGATGGCATCTACACCCACAAGCTGCTCTGAGGGTCAGCTGATCAGACCATCCCCTGGTGGCCTACACCAGAAAGGGCACAGTGACCCACATACAAGGCTCATGCCCTCAGCTTCACACAGCGCAGGTGCATGACCTTCCCCAAATGGACAACAGCTGCATGAGCACAAGGCCAGTGGCATGGCCATCTGTCAATCCAAGGTTTCCTGCCTCGGCACACTCCCACCCCTGTCCTAACGTGAGCCCAAACTCCAGTCGTCTCAGCCCAGTTTGGTCCTCACCCATCTGCCCACTGCTCCCTCTGGGGTGTGTGGCACTTCTTCTTGCCTTCCCCCACCACCTGCCAATAACCCTGCTCAAGTTACCATCCTGCCTTGCTAACTTCTGTTTCTGTGCCAGGGACCAAGGACCACTCCAAGGTCCACTTCCAACCTTCCGTAACCTACCAGCCCCACACACTAGCTCTGCCATCAGTGTTAGTCTGGAAGCTGCTGCTCTGAGGCAGGGGTGAGGCTGGGGGAAGAAGAGTGTGATCCGCTATCGTGAAACAACCCAGCGGGATTCTTGCTCAAACAAGGCCAAACAGGCCAAGGACAGGCCCCAAATCAGGGCGTAGGAGAGGAGAGATTTATCTTCCTCTGTCATTGTGAGGTTCCTAACTGAGGCTCCTGTAGCAACAAAGGAGAGATTTTCAAGGAAAAAGCACACAGATTTATTTATTATGAGTTTTAAGTGACATGAAAGGGTTCAGAACTAAAGGCCTAAAGAAAGGTGAAAATGTAGGGATTTTCATGCTGTCTGTTGAAGAAGCAGATAAGTGTGGAGAAATACGATTGGTCCGTAGGCGTACGATCTGACCGTGACCAGCTGGAGAACTTAGCAAAGTCTGTTCGCTCCAGTTCTCTGTGTTGCTGAGTCCTCACAGACAAGAGCATCCTGTTCTTCTGGCTCTAGGACAGGCACCTCTCACACAAGAAACTTATGGCCTGAAGAAAGGGCAGAGAATTCCTTTACAGCCTACTTCACAGGAAAAGGGCAGAAAGAGGGTTAAGAGAACTTTGCTTCTCCTTTTTTTCTCAAATGACCCGGTGCCAGAGTTTGGGACAGCGTCTCCTGAACACTGTCAGAGGCCCAGACGAGAGTTAGGTCAAGGAGAGAATCCGGGTCACTGGTCAGGTGCTTCTCCCAACGTCTCTGACCAGGGTCAGCATGAAAAAATAAGCCCGTGGTTTCACAGCTGAGTTGTTTGTTTAGGTTCAATCCACACCTTTGCTGGTAAGGAAGTTCCTGCAGGCAGGGGCCTCCTTGGTCTCCCTGAGATCCGGATACGGTGCAGACAATCACCTCATTCCCGAAATCAGCATATCTTGCTTGTGTTCTTAAAGAAATACTTCAGCTCACTACAATTTTGAAGAGCTTATCTGAGTAGCAATTCATGAATTCGGCAGCTTCACACCTGAAGAGGTTAGGAGCTCAGCCAACAAAGCACCAGGGGAAGAGAAATCATAGGTGAACTGGAAACAGAATAAAGAAATTGTTTGATTGTTTAAAGTCAGGGAGGTTCCTTTATTTGGATTACCTTATTAGACAGTTCCTGGAAGCATAGCAAATACTCAGTTGGCTAATCATGACTGGATGAGCTTCAGTTTGATTTGTTGGTATAGTGATGGGGTTCAGGACACACTACCCGCCAAATAGGGCACTTTGACATTTGAGAAAACCACTTTCTGACCCCCCTCCTCTCCTTTAGCCTTAAAGCAGGGTTGTGAGACCCTCATGCAAAAGTTACCCTTCCTTAACCTGGGAGAAAGAAACGTCCTTATCTCTGAAGGTGCTGGAACTCGGGATAATTCTGAACAAACAGGTCTTGTTATGTCTCCCATTTCAATGTCATTAGATTACACCTTTTTTTCCTAATATCATATTTCTCCACAGCTTTCTACTTTCCTTCAGATTCAAGTGAAAAGAAAATCCAGTTTACCCGCATCTTTGGGTCTTCGTTTCCAGAGGCTCCCTGTCCCCCCAAACTTATATTCCAGACATTCGTATGTTTTTCTTGCCTTCCTCTTGCCTTTTGTTATGGGGGCAGGTTTCACCCAGGAATCAAATGATGCAAAAAGAGACATCTTCCCTCCCTGCAGTGGGAACCCAAGGCATCAGAGGCTTTTCACCCAAATGGTCTCCCATTAGATTAATTTAAAAGGAGCCTATACATATGAAGCACCTAGCACTCTGCCTGGTCCCTAGGAAGCCTCAAACATAAGCTATGTGTGCAGAGAAAAAAAAAAATCTGGGAAACTGTACACCAAATTAGGATCAGTTCTTTCTCGAAAACGGGATTTGGGGAAGATACTTTCCATTTAATACATTTCTTATTTTTTGTAATTAGAAATGATATTTTAGTAAGGTCTGGCATTTCGAGGATGATGATGGTGGTGGTGATGACAACGACGAAGACAATGATGGCTACCATAATCCAGGCCAACAGTGACTGCATGGATGGCCAGGGTGGTGGCTAAGGTGCACATTCCAGAGTCCAGGCTAGTCCTGGCTCCGCAGCTTCCTCCGCGTGGACCTTGGTGCGTTACTCCACTGCTCTAAATGGGATGAGATCTGTCTGCACTGTCAATCTCATGGTGAGGCTCAAGTGAGTAGCTGCACTGGGAACCGCTCCTGGCACGTGGTCCAAGCACCCTATTAGCTGTAGAGTTGAGCCATCACTGATGTTTTAGCACATCCACAGACCTTGAGAGGGGGGACACAGGGCTGGGTCTTTCTAACAATAAGACTAAGACTGAAGGACTGCAATTAAGACGCAGCTGAGGGATTTTTTTGTTGTTATTTCTTTGTTTATTTCATCATGTTTCGGTATTTGTTTTTTCTTTACTCTTTATTAGTTTTCAGTTTTTCAAATGCACAAAAAAGTAAAGAGCAGCATTGAAACCATTTCCCCTTCCTCTCCTGCCTTTCCTCTGGCTTAAACAGTAATCACTGGGTTGGCAATCTCTAGTCCTGGGCTTTGGTCCTTGTAAATTAAGAGATAGACTCAGAAAAATTACCTGATGTTCTCTAATTAGAATGAAATTTAACTTAGTGTGATGAACAGATTGGGGAGGCCAGTGCACCATAATTTTTAAGCTAATCATTCTTTCTCCAGTAATTCAGAAACAGCTTGACTGCCCTGAGAGTAGGCATTGGTGGAACTTTGACTCATATTTTAGTTTACAGTGGACCACATGATCATTCTTTCTAGATCAGCACTGTTCAATAGAAATATGTGAACCATGTATAAAATTCTAGACATCATATTATTTAAAAAGCCAAAAGAAAAAGAGGTATAGTGAATTTCCAATAATTTATTTTATTCAACTGAATAAAATAATAATATATTTTATTCAAAATTCAACTGAATTTTTAATAGAATATTTTATTCACCTAAAATGTAGAGACATTACCATTTCTATGTATAATCAATAAGACAGTTTATTAATGGGATGTTTAGCATTATCTGCTGTGGTTTAGATACGAGATACCTACAAAAGCTCCTAAGCCCGTGCAAGAATACTCAGAGGTGAAACGATTGGATCGTGAGAGCTGGAACCTAATCACTCCGTCCTGGTTTGAATGGACTGATGGGTGGTGACTGTGCACAGTGGGGTGTGGCTAGAGGACATGGGGACTGGGGGCATGCCCTGGAAGGGTTTGTCCTCCCCGTGGCTCCTTCCCTTCTCTCTCTCTGCTTCCCAGTCACAGGAACGAAGCAGTGGTTCTCCACTAGGTCTTTTCATCATGATGTGCTGCCTCACTGTTGGCCTGGGGCAATGGAGTCGGCCGGCCATGCACTCAGTCTCCAGAACCCTGAGCCCCAAAATGACTTTTCCTCCTCTACGTTGTTCTTGTCAGGTATTTTGGTAACAGCAATGAAAAGCAGACCAGCACACTATTCATCCTTTGAAATCTGGGGTTGGTTTCATCCTTACAGCACATCTCCATTAGGACTAGCCACGTACAAATGCTCAGCAGCCAGATCTGGCTAGAGGCTGCCACACCGGGCAGCGGTTTTTGAGGGTAGCTCCTTGAAGGCAAGATCTGTCCTATTTGCCCTGATCTCTTTTACAAATAATGAATGAGTGCACCTCTAGTTCAAGCAGAGACACACATGAAGTCTTCCAGCTGGAGAAAGCCACCTATGCTACATTTCAGGTTTTCTCTAGTATGGAACAGGGAACTCTTTAGTCTTAACTGAAATCTCAGAGGTATCCTTTGCTCCAACAAAAAAGTGACAGAACAGGAAGTCTCCCATGAATTTAGGCAGAACTATAGCAGGAAGTGAATTTTGAAGTAAAAGCCAGGTTTTAAAAACCTAGAAAAGAGCCCCTGAATAAAGTTAAAGAACCAAAATAAAACCAGATTCTCAACTGGGCAGCATTTGGATCAAGTGTCAGAAAACTTCCCTGGAGCAGAAAACTTAGGAGATGTGCCTAAGGCTCCTCCACCCTGGAAATGATCATGTCTGGACTTACTGTCCAGCTTCTCGTGGAAACACCTGTGAGTTCTGGCCCTCGAGTCTTCTCCAACTCCTAATACCTGTTCTGCCCCCACACAGGGCAGCCTGAAAGTGCCCGGGAAACACCACCTGTACTGGCAGCAGCTCCAGACCATGACCATCAGGTCACTTGAGCTTCACATAAATTAACTGTCAGCGACGGCTCCCCATTAGATCTAGTTCCCATTGACCTTAGTGAACACCGACTTGGTAATGCCTGTGTAGTGGGCTTCTCCCCACCTCGCCTCAATGCCCACTCCCTGTGTGTGATGTTAGTTACCGAGACTCTCCCAGGAGGTGGGTGAGGGGAAAAGAGATGCTCTGACTTACACACTCACCTAGCAACTGAGAGATGTGATAAAATGGGAAGGGTAAGGAATGTGGAGTTGGCTGCGGCTTTCCCTGTGGTCCAAGGGCTGGGGAGGAAAAACACACATCAGATCAGCCAACCATCAACTCGAGCGTGGTGTGAATAAGGTGGCACACCACACGTAGGAGAGCCCTACTCCTGCAACCAGACAACAAACTGTGCCCCAAATCCTCAAACACATCAGGTTCATTGGGAGCAGAGCAGATTGACCAGGAAGTCTGAACTTGCATTCCCTGCAGTGTCCCTCACGCTAAATCAGAACCCTGATAAGGAAGAAGAGGGACCCTGAGACTTGAGATGAAGACATCTCTGTCTATGTGACTGCAAACCTTGAACCCCCAAATTCCATGTCCTACCTGAGACGGCAGGAGGGGCCTACACACACACACACACACACACACACGGAAGGATAACAGCTCTCTGCCTGGGACTGTTTTTTTTTTAAATTAATTTTTAATTTAAAAATTTTAAAGCACCCAGGGATTGAACCCAGGGGTGCTTAAGACCTCCCTATGTTGCTGAAGCTGGCCCCAAATTTGTGATCCTCCTGATTCAACCTCACAAGTCGCTGGGATTAGAGATGGGTGCCACCGCACTTGGCTACGTGGAGACTATGAACAATCCCGTATTGTAAGGTGATGCTCGCCCTCATCAGGACCTGCCTCCATTCTCTGCATCTTGATTAATAGATTCAAGTAACAACACTGTGCTCCCTCCCACATTGGTTCCTTGAGCCATGGATACCAGATGGACTATTTCAGGTGACAGTAGATTATTATCAATTCGACCAAGAGGTAGCCCCAATTTTCAGTTGCAGTACCAGAGGGTGGGATGTTTGTGACAGCAAATCACCAGAGCCTCTGGCATTGGTGTGCTGTAAATACCTCCTTTTCAGTCTTCAGAAGGAAGGATCAGCAGCAGTTCACATTCCCCTGGGATGTGCAGGTGCCCATCTTGACCAAGGGCTATGCTAGCCCTACCTGTCTCTGTCCCTGCGCAGTCTAAAAGGACCCAGATCTTGGTCTAAACATGTATAATAGCTCCTGTCTGGCCCCTAGTATTATTGATGACATCAGGTTAATTAGAACTAGTAGCCATGAAGTGGCAAACCTTAGATGCTCTGGTAAAGACACCTGCAGTCCAGGGGGTGGGAGACAACCCCTACAGACTGGGTACTGAAATTACAGTGAGCTTCGCCCTCCACAGAACCTCCGAGGCAGCTGCTCCACTCTGCCATCACCTGGAAAGCTGCCGTGGGTACTGCACAGACCACCAACCGGCTGCCTGATGAGAAAACTGTATTTGTGGGCGCTGAAATCGGAGCTTCTGCTAATCGTCATGTACCTTCAAATAGTGTTCTTCATAAATGGTTGATTTTTCCCAAATTTTAAAAAATTTAAAACCCACTCATGGCTTTGGGATTGTACAAAAGCATGTGACAGATGCAGCCCCTTCTGTGGGCCATGACACAGGGTCTGCATAATGCTGGTGAGCATGGCTTCTCCACGCGCCATGGAAGCCTTTTGAAGTTGGGGAGATCCCAGTACCTACCACTGTGATTCTTCTTGAGGGTTGTCAGATGGTTCAGTACCTGCCCTCCCTTGATCTGCCTCAGCTCTCCTCTTCCCTCTCTCCCTCCCCTATTTAGAAGAATTTCTAATAGGATTTCTAGGAACAAACTCTACCACAGGCAAGGTTATCATAGCACATACATAATCTCATCCCTGGCCTATCTGCCTCAGGTATTGTTAGACCAGGACGCAAGAAAAGACCACTGACTCCAATTAAAATCAAATTAAAGCAAGCTTATTATTTCGACCGGCCGGCCGGGCTGCCTTTCCCTCCCAAAACAGCGGGAACAAGACAGCAGCCCCACCTTTCCTACAGCCCAGCTTTATAGCCCAGAAAGTTACACAAAAGGGGGGTTACAGATAACAGAACTCTGACAAGCATCACACTAATGGTAGTTTACATTTTTTTTTTTTTTTGCTGGCCCCAACATCAGAATTTATGAAGACCATTAGAGCCTCAGAGAGGGTCGTTGTCTGGCCAGGGAAGACCAATATTTATGAGGTGTCACTAAAGTTTCAGAGAGGGCTGCTATCTGGTCAGAGAGCCAGGCATGGGTGAGTTCAAGGCACGGGCAGGCATTCCAAGCAGGTTCAGAATTTGCAGTAATTTATAGTAAAGCCGAAATTAGCTTTTCATGGCTTTGTGGCAAGATGGCTCCCAATTTTAATAAAAGATCAGGTTGGGTCTATCAGTATGAACATAGATCCTTGTGGAAACCTGAAAATTCAGCTGTTAAATAATTTTGCTTGTCAATTTTCTGTCACTGTACCAAAATACCTGAGGTAAATAACTTAGGAAGAGGAAAGGGTTATTTTTATCAGACAATTCTGGAGGTTTCATTCATTCATGATTGGCCCCATTGCATTGTGCCTGTGGTGAGACAGTACACCAGGGCAGAGGTGCATGGCAGAGCAGAACTCTCACCTCAGGTCCACACAACAAGAGAGTGGGGAGGAGCTGAGGTTGCATAATTCCCAGTGACCTAGAGGCCTCCCACCAGCTCCACCTCTTTAAATTTCTCCCAATAATGCCACCCTGCAGACCAAGTCTCTAACCCATAGGCCATGGGGGACATTCAAGATCCAAGCTACAGCAACGATAGTTGAGTTCCCACCCACGATTCTACTTGTCTGCATTGGCAATGAGAGGCAACTGCACTGGAGAGGAAGTGAGTACCAGGGCCAAATTCAGTCCTGTGTCCTCAGATATAAAACTACCATAAAATACCACTGCTCCTCCTGAGACTTCTAATCAAGATAATAGTAAATATTGGCTGGGAAAAACAATTCCTTAAGTAAATAAGGTGCAAACACTTGAGACAAACTCAGTAGCTGAGAACATAAACCTTTGTTCTTAGTTTTCAGGCCTGTAAATACTTCACCCACCCTCCACTCCCAAACCCCCTCTGGCCAAATAACCATCATCCTCTTTCCAGTCTCAACTTAAGGTCACTGCTTCTGAATAGCCTTTCTGCCCTGACGCTAGAGTAGGTTAGGTTCCCCACTCTGCAATCCTGAGGCTCCCGACCCCTCCCTTCCTTCCTCCCTCTCCCTCCCCCTCCCTCTGCTCCTTCCCTCTCCTCCCGGCTCACCCTCCCTAGATTTTGTTAGGGCAACAGAGAAGAATAGCTTTACTCTGATTATAATTCTGCACAGGTCACTGTATCACCCAATATTCAAGCAAGCTTAATGTGTTCTTTGGAAGATCTCTAGGTATGTGGTAACTACTCCCAAATAGTAAAATCTTACCAGCACCGTGGTAGCCTTATAATGGCGGTTCTCCAGAGCAAACCCATGCAGGTACAGCCAGTATAAACCAAGACAGAACCCCTCACTTCTGCATGGGAGAAACAGGAACTCCAACTGAGTTCTCAACATTCATTTATTCCAAATAAATAAGTCATTTCTTTTTTTTTTTTCCAGTTATACATGGACACAATACCTTTGTTTTATTTTTTTATGTGGTACTGAGGATCAAACCCAGGGCCTCACATGTGCTAGGCGAGCGCTCTACCACTGAGCCACAACCCCAGCCCCACTCCAAATAAATAAGTCATTTCTGTTAAGAGTTTGGGTGATTTTGACAACTTTAACAGCTACACGGCAGAATTTCCAAAGAACTAAATCACATAACAAAAAATATGACCTAGAATTTCCAAAGAACTAAATCACATAACAAAAAATATGACCTAGAGATGCTGCCGCCTCTTTATCTTTGGAGTAAGAAACAAACCTGTATTTCTAAAATGCTGAATAAAGTGACTTAATTCACACATTGCTTACTATTGGGATATATATTTTAGTAGCTCTAACAAGGAAACACAAAAACATGGTAAGGCATTGAAGTAATGAGTGATTGTGCTGAAATTAGCCCAGTTCAGACTCCACAACCTGCTCCGTTGGTTCTGAATGTGGATATTGGAGTCCTCCCAGGTTTTCAGAGGCACTTCCCAGTCCCAACAACCACTGTGCCTGGGTCGCCAACAGTCTTTCAGTGTGTCCCTTTCCCTGGTGCCAAAAGTCTCCTGGGAAGGGTAAGCCTGAGTTCTGGATTTCAAAAGCCTTTTCGTTAAGTTCCAGCAACTGCAAAGTCTTCGACGGAGATTCACTTTCATGAGTTGTACTTTTCTGCCCGGAGGAATTTCAAAAACACTAAATAGATGGAGGAACAAGCGTTAGGAGCCAGTTGGACTTGCTTTGGACTGCCCCACTTGGAGTGGGACATGACTACCAAGTGGCCCTCTTGATCCACTCCCATCCACTCAGCACCCTTTGCAAACCTTGGTTTTCGTTATTCGTAGAAAGGCGGACTGGGAAAGCTGGTGTTCATTCGGGCAGCTGTCTGTCTCTGCACCTCACTTTGGAAGCATTCCTTGTTGTGTGAGCTGCTCAGGCTGCTGTTATTGTTTGGACTCCACAGCCTACACACACAACCCATGATCAACATCCCCTACCAGAGCAGTACGTTTCCTGTAACTGATGGACCTGTCCAGCCCTAGACCCAGTGACCATATGTAACATTAGAGTTCACTTGTGGTGTTGTGCTTTTTATGGTTTGGATACAACAATGCCCCCCAAAGGCTCATGCCCCCCAAAGGCTTGGTTGCGCATGCATCACTGAGTGAGGTGGGGTCTCTGAAAGGTGATTGCATCATGAGGGTGTTAACCTCATCATCAGATTATCCTATAGATGAACTCACGGCCTGATGGTTTTTCAGGAGGTGGAGGAAACTCTGGGAGGTGAGGTGTAGTTGGAGGAGGTGGATCACGGGGGCTGTGCCCTTGAAGGATATATTTTATCTCCAGAACCTTCTCTCTCTCATTTTCCTTCCTGACATCCGTGAGGTGAGCAGCTTTGCCCCACCAGTGTTCCCTGCCTCACTACAGTCCTCAAAGCAATGGAACCAGATGACCATGGACTGAAGCCACTGAAACTGTGGGCCAAATAAACCTTTCTTCCTTCTAAGTTATTTTTCTCAGGCATTTTGTCACAGAGTGATAAAACGCAAACACATGGTCATCCTGTGGGTTTGGATGAATATGGAATTCAATTTATCTGCTGTCTTGTTATCACACAGAATATGTTATTGCCCTAAAAATTGGGGCTTCTATCTTGTCCCATTGTCTCCAATGTTTTTCTTTAGGGCATGAATATGGACTGAACCAGGGCAGGCAGGCTTGCAATTGAGTCACCTCCTACCAGAGCCTCTGGGGATTTGGGCCTCTTTTTTTGTGGGAGTTGAGGACAGTTTTGCCTTTTTTCAGTATCTTCACCATCATGGTTCCCACAGCTTCTCCTTCAGGCTCTAAAAGTCCCTTGTTCTCAAGTCTGATGTGCTAGAGAGAAAACAGCCAAGTTTAGGTGGCCACCATGGGAACCTGAAGCCCAGAGGAGGAAAAGGAAGCCAAGAACTCAGTGCTCTCCTGCTCCACCAGCGTTTCCCCTAGTGCTCCGGGGTCTGTACTAAGCACTCTCGGTGCCGGGCAGGGTGCTGGTGCTGGGATCTGACTGCTGGTAATGAAGCACAGGGCTGGCCTTCTTAGCCTGGCCCCTGCCCTGATCAGAGAGGAACCGGATTCATGGGAGGTGACCTTGGTCAGGTGAGGAGTGACCTTCCCGAGTCCCTGCTTTCTCCTCTGTAAAATAGGACGGTCACAGAACCAATTTCGTGGGCTGGGTGAAGATAAGGAGGGACGGTGAGTGAGAACACTTTGCAGTGTCTCCCACATGGTGGCTCCTGGCTTGAGGACAGTACTGCCTTGGCAGGTGGGGTGTAGACAGCCTCAGACAACCCAGCAGTGAGGACACGCACTCAGTGCTGACGGGGTGCTGGTCCCGGCTCTTCGTGCACAGTAAGTCATCTCACTGTGAACAGTTATAGCCCTCCTTACAGAGCAGGTGAAACGGCTGAGACACAGTCAGTGATTTGCCCAGGGCCACACAGCCTGCGGGGGCTAGGGGGAGGCGTGGGCCAGACTGTGAGGCCCCAGAATCCATGCCCTTAGCTGCAATGTTAGGCTGTCCCCCAGGACCTTTTCCTTGGTTCCCCAAGCCCGATGGACTTGCTTAATTTTTTTTAATTAATTTATTTTTTTATTGGTTGTTCAAAACATTACAAAGCTCATGACATATCATCTTCCATACATTTGATTCAAGTGGGTTATGAACTCCCATTTTTTAATTGGCTGTTTGTAGTTATACGTAACAATAGGATTCGTTTTGACATACTATAAAAACATGGAATAGAGTTTGCTCTATTCAGTCCCAGTACTTTCTCTTTCCCTCCCCTCCTCCCTCCCCCAGTTCCCTTCCCTCTGCTCTACTGATCTTTCTGCTATTTATTTACAGTTTTTTTTTTTTTTTAAATTAGTGTCTCGTGGATGTACTTGATGGTGAGATTCACCGTGGTATATTCACAAATGCACACGGGAAAGTTCGTCAGATGCATTCCACAGTTCTTCCCTTATCCCATCCCTTCTCCCTCCCCATCAATACCCTTCCTCTACTCCACTAATATTTTTTTTCTATTTTGATGGAATCTCCTCTTTTCTTTTCTCTTCTTTCTTTCTTCCCCCTTATTTTGGACTAGTTTCTGTGTATCAGAGAAAACATTTGACCTTTGACTTTCTGGGTCTGGCTGATTTCACTTAGCATGACAGTCTCCAATTCTGTCGTTTACCACCAAATGCCATAATGTCATTCTTTATGGCTGAGTAATACTCCATTGTGTATGAATATCACATTCCCTTTATCCATTCATTTATTGAAGGGCACCTAAGTCATTTAATTTTAAATGCAAATTCAGTAATGACTTCTTCATTCATCAAATGCTCGTGAGGTCATGGCTGGTCAGGGTAAGGTACTGTGACAGATCCAAAAACAAATGGTCAGGTCACTGTCCTCAAGAGAAACATCTAGAAAACTAGAACAAAGCAAGGCTTCAAGGAGGAGGTGGGCAAAGAGGAGGTGGACGGGAGACTTATGTTGAAAACAGGAAACTGAAAGAGGACACCTAGGAGCATGGAGGGGTCCCCGGGCATAGGACTGGGAAGGTGGCTTGGGGGCAAAGGGAAAGGTCTTGAACACTAGATTTAAAAACATGACTTTGCGTGAGGGCTGTGGCTCAGGGATAGAGAGCTTGCCAACCATGCACGAAGCCCTGGGTTTGATCTCCAGCACTGCAAAATAAATAATAAATAAATAGGTTTCACTTGGTGACACGAGGGAGCCATTCATCATCTGGAGCAAGAGCATGGACAGTGGTCCTAACTTGGGACCACTGCAGGCTTGTGGGAGTCCAGCTGGAAGGGGCAACAGCAGAGGAGGAGCAGTGGTATGTCTGAAATTGCAAACTCATAAAGGGCTAGAATAAGTACATAACAAGTCATCCAGGAAACACAGGCTGCACGATTCAAATTTTAAAAAGGAATGGAAATGCTTTCTGTATTGATTGTATTGGTTGCATACGTGTCAAAATCCATCAGATTGCATACTTCAAATATGTGCATTTTATTGTACTCAATTTTACCTCAATAAAGCTATAGAAAAAAATAAAAAAGAAAAGGGCTGGGGCTGGGGCTCAGTGGCAGAGGGCTTGCCTAGCACCTGTGAGGCACTGGGTTCAATCCTCAGCACCACATTAAATAAATTAATTAAATAAAGGTATTGAGTTCAACAATTTAAAAAGAAAGAAAGAAAGAGCATTTTCTTTTCCATCTAACTCCAAATTGCAGCGCCTAATTAAGTCGCAGGTCAGTGTGCTACGGGTGACTGTAAGTCGCCATGTAACCCAGGCAACGGGAAGGCAGAGGACACTGCGTCCCCAAGGCTGCCTGAGACAGCCCTTGGCTGGGCCTCCATGGGATCAGCCTGGGGAGCGTCGTGAGCTCTGCTTCCCTGGCACACACAGTATCACCA
Organism: Spermophilus citellus; assembly: GCF_964194105.1. Classification (NCBI taxonomy): domain Eukaryota; kingdom Metazoa; phylum Chordata; class Mammalia; order Rodentia; family Sciuridae; genus Spermophilus; species Spermophilus citellus. The sequence goes on along the minus strand of NC_138189.1, from coordinate 11,013,926 downwards.
CTTTCTTCAAGAGTTTTATTGAAATTCGGTGTAAACACAGACAAAGGCATCGTTATTTTAATCTTTTCATGGATCATTCCTGACCTCCTCTGTTTTCTTCTCAAAGCTCGATTCACTCACAGCCCAGTCTCGCGTCCCAACCGTGTGCAGGGTCCACTCCATCCAGGCCTGGCTAAGCCAGGGCTGCGAAGATGGGCCAGTGCCCAAAGAAGCCACAGGTGAGTGCAGGCCAGGACCCAAACAACGAGAGACCATGGAGATGGACCATGGGGGACAAGTCCTGGGGACAGACCAGGACAAGGGGAGCAGAAAGCCAAGGCCCCCCCAGGGGGAGTGACAGAAGGCTGCACTAAGGAGGTGATGCCTAAGGTCGGGCTTTACGTCTGCTAAGTGGGTGGCAGAGCAGTCATGGAGGAGAGAAGGGAGCACACCCAGGTTATGGCTGTGCAGCTTTGCTGGATGGTGCCCAGGTGGCATGGATCCTCTAAGAAGTGACACCAAATTCAGAGAACACACTGGGGGCTGCACCAGACGAACAGTCTACATGGGCCAGGTCTTGATCCCTCTCTACTCTCACTTCCCCAGGGTTTCCTTCACCTCCTGAGCTTGACTTGGTTCCCATCTCCTGCCCTGTCCATGTCCAGGCTGCTGTGTCCTACCATACTGGCTCCAGAGTGTCCTGGTGTAGAAGGAAAAAAAAATCTCTGTTCCCCCTAGTGCCTGGGAGCATGCTGGGCATGAAAGGTGGAAGGCATGTCACATAACCGGATAAATGGCAGCTGCAGTCATTATGATAGTGATGAGGGTAGAGGCAACTGGTGGTATAGTAGTCTGTTTTTGTATTACTGTAACAAAACAACTGAGGCAGGCTATGTAATACAAAAAAAAGAGAGAGAGAGAGATCTATTTTGGCTCACAGTCTTTGAAGCCCAAGCTCCAAACAACAGGGGGCAGACTCCAGCGAGGACCCCGCTGGTGTACATCCTGTCATAATGGGACTGTGTAGGTATCATCCTTGTGTCTGTGTTGTCTCTTCCTCTCCTTAAACAGCCACCAGGATTCAATCATGGGGGCTCCACCCAGCTGATCTCATCTACTTTAATCACTTCCCAAAGGTCCCACCTCTAAATACAATATCAGATGGAGTTTCCACCCTCTTGACATATTAATCTAAAACTTTGAGGATGAAATGCCTGCATGAGTGTAGGAAGACAAACCATATCAGACCACTGTTGGCAATGGCCTGGCACCCTGGCCGTTCCTGCTGAAGAAGGATATCCCCTGCCTTGGACACAGGGGATGGGCCGGTTCTGTGCGTTGGCCCCTGGAGGGAGCGGTGTTGGCAAGAGATGAGGCGTAATCAGGAGGGGGATGGATGGTCAAGGACACTAGTTAGAAAGCTGTTGTATCACTTGCAGAGAGAGAGACCAGGCCTGCCCAGGACAATCACCGAGCTGCATGTAGTCTCAAGGCTGAATTGTAAATATGTGCTCTGTGCCATGAGCATCGGACCATACAGCATCCCAGTTTTATGATGAATGTTTGCTCAAGCATCTACAAAAGTGGAGGAGTGGCCCTGCTGGAGGGTCTAACCGGAAGGAGGAGGGTGGGGTTGGGAGGGCAGGTCCACACTCTGACCCGCAGGGTTGGGAGAGGCACTACCATGGCCAGCTGCCTGGGCAGCTCTACCATTCTCCACAGGGGCCCAGAGGGCCCTCCAGGAGGGCAACAAATGCCCCTGTCCCCTGCTGCCCCCAGTGCATCAGAATCAGGGAGAGGACATGTGGGACACCCATCTGTTTCAGACAGGGAGCAGACACCTGTGGCAAGCGTCGGGCTGTTTGTCTCCTCTGAAAATTCGTTGGGTCAAATTTCTACACATACTTGGGGTATTTGTGTGTGTGTTTCTCTTTCTGACTATACAGGTAATGAATTTTCATTGGAAAATGCAAAAAGCCAAAAGTAAAAATAGAGTCACTTATATAAGACCACTATCAGAGAGATGTCTTCTCTCTCCTTGGCCTTTTGATTTCTTTCCTTTCCTTCCATTCATTCACAGTATGTGTAGCTCATACAGACATACTCATGACATAATTTGTTAAAGTTGTATTATATTTTAGATAAATGGGTCATATGATAAAGTCTCACATCCTACTCTTGCCCTCACTGTTCACATTTCCCTATGTGATTAAATGTCCTCTGGAGACATTCTTCATCTACGTATAGTGAGATGGACTCTTTTTTGATATGCAGCTCTAAAAGTTTTGAGAAATACAAAGATTCATGTAACAAACCACCGCAGTCGAGACACAACAGCTGGGTGTTCACTTTGCACTGCCCCCTTTAGTCCGTCCCTCCCTAGCCCTGAGCCACCTCCTGCTCCAACCCCTGGCAACACTGATCCGCTCTCCCTTCCTAGAGCTTTGCCCATTCTGGAATATATACAAATAGACTCATTCAGCATGTAGCCTGTGGGTCTGGCTTCTTTCCCTTAGCATGATCCTTTGAGTTTCATCCACATCATTGCACACATCAGCAGCTTGTTTCTCTTTGTTGCTGAGCAGTATCCCACAGCGGAGATGTACAGCAGTTAATCTATGCGTTCACGGGGCAAGGGCAGTTGGGCTGGTGAACACACTTTTACTTGTTCAATGATATTCCCTCCCATAGGCACATGATATTTTCTATAAGCAGACCTATGCAGCTGAATAAAAATGTCAACATTACTGGACCGTTGGGGTTGTTATTTTAACATAAGTAATCATTAAATAAACATCTTCATACATGAATCTTTGCAAATCAGACGTAGATGTGTACGTGTACATAGTATACATACGTCTCAAGCTGTCAACACACATGCACTGCTGGAAGTATAGGAACACACAAAATATAAAATACAATTCTATTGGAATTTTCTAAATATGTTAATTCTGTATGATTATACAACAGCTCAGGTCTCAATGTTTTATACCATTATAAAAATAACAAAATGATAACTTGCTCTAATTCCAATGTAGCAGATTTAGCCTGCTAAATAGGATTTGATTAATTATTGCTCCTGGAATACTAAGCATAAGTGTCCTTGAAATGCCATCTCAGGCTGGTAGACTTTCCTAGACTGAAGTGTCCAGACACTTCATTGCTCAGCATAGGCAGAACAGGGACAGAAACTACAGAAGGGCAGTGCGGGGCCTGGGGCTCTTAGGACAGCACAGTTGGGTCTCCAGTTACATTTGAGAACCTGAGGCTAAAGCCACCAAAAGAGGAATGATAAAGCTGGCACTTTGCTCTGTATCAAGAGATGAGACTTCTCTTTGAGTAGATGCTGCTGCCCTGAAAATTGAAAAAGAAATAAAGTCAGTCTTTGTGTTTTGACATCTGCTTTCAAAAATACTCATGAATTCTGTAGAAAATTTTAGACAGTACAGAAAGTTATGAAATGGAAAGTAAAAGTTTCTTTAGTCGTTTTATTCCCACTCTACAGAGAAAATTGCCCTTGATAATTTGGGTTGTCCTTCCAGGAATGTGAAACACACACACACACACACACACACACACACACACACACACACACACCCTAATGCCATAGGGTGGACACCCTTCCATACTGTGCACATGAACTCAATTCATTTTCCCTTGTGTGTGAATCCACGTGGTGTGGATGTACCCCACTATTTGCAAAGTTCTTTACTAATAGACATTACATCACCAGAGTTTAACCGATGAAGAAAAACCCATCCTGACATATAGGCATTGAGAGGGACCGGTCAAAATATAGACCCTGTTCATAACAAATAAGAGTCTGACCTCTAGGTTGTTTTAAAACAAATTCCTGGATTATTTTAAACCAGTCAAAAGGTAATTGCTTAAATTATAAAACACATAATGTTCATTTTGAAATGTGTTTTATGACTCTGGACTAGTGGCTGGATCCTCTAAAATTCCTAACTCAGAGAGACCCAGTCTTGAAGGGGGCGGAAATTCCTGACCCTCTTTTTACTGAGGAAATATCACCCACAACGTTGTGAAGGGCTCCTCCTGCTGGACAGTTTCTCTAATTGCACTTCTGAACTTCCGATTCAGTTCATGTCCGTACTTGGTAATCTTTGCTTTCGAATAATTAATAATCAGTAGAAGGATACATTTATTTTTATTTTTTAGAAAATAAAATACTAATACAGTACTTACTAGAGCAGTATTACTAAACACAGTAATAATGAGAGGCTCCTGTCAATTTTTTCCAATTCCCACTCTCTTCCCAAGGGTGACCAGAGTTAGAAAGTTAACTACTAATAGCAGCATGGATTCGCCTTTTCAGACCTCTTCTATGGTTATTATCCACAAGTAGAAAAAAATAGTTTTGTTTCCCTTTGCTTTATATGTCTGTGTTCATGTTCTGTGCGTGAGTTTGTCAAATTTTAGTTTAACAAGCTATTCTTGTTGATGTGAGGCTATACATGGGGGTAGAGCTATTTGTAGTTACTTTGGTTTTGAAGCTTAATTCTTGCTATGGAATTTATAAATCTCAAAGGCTGGTTTTCTCATATACTCTTCTATTTAATTTTTGAATAGTATCATTCTATTTAAAAACCTACTGAGCTCTGATAGGTTTTAAGGGCACTTCACATTTTGTTAATTACCTTGGATATTTTTAACTCAAGTTATTTTATATTAAAATATTTTACAGTTAAGTTTTTAAATATCACATTTTCTTTTTAAGTATTTTAAATGTTTTGTAAAAGCAAAGTCTTCTCAAATATTTGATTCTAGTAAGCCTAATAAATGTATAAAAGTTAATCTTACTTCTTCTAAATAATCCAATAATGGTTTAAAAATTAATAAAACTGTCTCACAACTTTTAACTACAAATTTCAAGTCTAAGATCAATGACTTAGTAGTCACACATATATCAAGATCACATGACTAATCCAACAGCTCTTCTTTTGTGTCAAATTCTCTAAAGTTTTGCAAATAAATACCAAAGACAATTTGTTCCTAAACTTACCACATTTTTACTTGCATCTTGACTCATCCACTCCTTTCTTTAGAAGAGGGTACCTAAAACAACCCAAAAGTCTGACATAGGTCAGAGATCATGAGGATTTCCGTAATTCTGGACACACATTGTCAAATTGTTTTCCCAGAGCACTCCAGTAATTTGTGGTGCTCTCAGGCATTAAATAACATGTTTTTGAGAAGTTTTTTGCTATTTTTTCTTAAGATATGTCAAAGAAGTTGAGGTAGAAATTATACCTTGTTATTTTTTGTTACATTATTATTAGAGTGATTAAGTAATCTTGTCCATTTGCTACTTGTGGTTCCTGTTTCATAAACTATCTACAATTGATAAAATGTACAAAAAAAAAAAAAAGAAATTTGCAAGATTCCTGCTAAGGCAACCAAAGTGGAGAAAACTTGGCAAAGAGCGAAAGAGGGTTTCATTCTTCACATTTGAAGAAAATGGGCAGAACTGTTAGAAAGAGATCTGCCAACAAACACTGAAAGAAATGCCCAAACAGAGGCGAAAGAACAGGTCAAGAACTCCAGTCCCCTCCCCTGCCTGCCGTGTGTGCACCTGGAGGCTTGCAGCAGTGTGGTGTGGTAGAGAGAAGGGGACTTCGAGCACAGCGACCCTGGTGTCACTTGGGTCTAGCTGGTCCTGAGTAACTGTGATTCCTTCATCTCCCTGAACCTTAGCATCACGGATGAGGCTCACGCTGCCCACCTTCCAGGAGTCTCGTTGGCATGAAAGGGGAGCTCCGGGGAAGCCTGCCTATTCCAAAGTGCTTAGGAATTCCGAGAAGAGCTTCCTCCACTGAGCTTCCTGCAGCAGGGGCCCTCCGGGTGGTGCCCTTTGCCTGTTCCAGGAGCAGTGATATAAGTGCAACAGGTATTTCAAGGATTTTCACGAGACCTGTATCTGTACATGTACACGGGGTTACGGAGACTGGAGCAAAACTGTACAGCCCTAAGAAAAAATGCGACCCTTCCCGAGGTGCCAGGGCCTTTAGAAAGCCCATCCCCTTAAATCCTTGAAATAACCTTATTCCCCTGTTTTCCACTGAACTAGGCAGAGATGGTTTCTTTTTCTTGCACACAAAATCTGTATCTGCTGCCACAGACACTCTCTGAGGCCCTTGGACATTTGTCATCTCTTTGGACTGCTCAGCACCCTTGAATATTGTTCACCTCCAATCCGGGCCTCTACCAGACACAGAGGTTCACTTATTCAGTTAGTCACTCACTCATTCCTAAGTGTCTGCCAGGTTGTAAGCTCTGTTCTTCGTTCTCCAGATTCATCTGTCAGTGAACAAAACAAGTTCAAGTTCCCACCCTCTCCAAGCTAATAATAGTGGGAGACAGGAAATACGACTCCATAAATCAGTCAGTTGAAGGATGATAAAAACAAAAATATGAGAAACATAGATTCTATGTGGGATCTTGAGGAACCAGAGAAGTACAATAGAGGCTATCAACTTAAATACTGAGATCAGGTTAGCCTCCTGGACACTTCAAAGATAAGAAAAGGGCCAAGTTTGCGTCTCTGACTCCAGCTGCAGAGCTCTTACTCTGCCAAGAGGGTGATTTCTTCACAGCCTTGTGGGCAGGACAATTCATGAGGTCGTTAGGGAAGTGGCTCAAAACTAGCTTGAAATGGAAATTCCCCATGAGAGACAGTGAGTGATGTGTTTGAGAAAACAGGAAGAACCTGGAAAGCCAGGTGAGAACAGGGAAGGCCCATGTGTATAAACTAGTCTTCCCTCCCACGACTTATAACTCAAAATCCCGCATGCAAATTCCCAGGGGGAGAGGAATGAAGTCCCTCACGGAACCCTGAGAGGTCAGGCGCTAGCACACCAGCCAGAGGGGATGGGCCTGCTGTCCCAGCTTCAGTCCAAAGAGCACAACATCTGCCAAGGTGAATTCTCATACCCTCACAGGCTCCTTCAGACCCTAGCTGTGCCTTTACTAGCTGGGTGGACTTGAGAGAGCCTTCCATCAACTTCTCTGAGCTAGAAGTTAATGAGCACATTGGTTCATATACAGGCTTGGCACTTGTCAAACACCCAACAGCACACCTTATTTCTCTGTCAGCATCTGAGCAGGGCTGATCCAGGACTCCATGGTACAGAAACACCCCGTTCTCCTGTTGTAGGTTTTTCCCTCCCCAGTTGAAGATGGCTCACACCCAGATCTCCTGGGACCACATGCCAGCCAGTGGGAGATGAGAAGGGAATGTGAGAGAGAGACTAAGAGACTTCAAGAGACTTGGGCAGAGGTTGCACATTACTCTCAGAGCTGGAAGGAGGCTGGATGTACACTCATTAGCCTTGGTGGCCATGAGACCAGCCAAGACTCAAGAATTTTGTTACTAAACAAAGGAGGGAAGAAGAGAGATGTGGGGATGATGAATGTACACTCTCTTTCCTTCTCCCTAATGGACTGCATGTATGAGCAAGATATTCCACGTGGTGCACACGGATCAATGCCTGGCCCACAGCTGTTGTCCAGCCCTTGCAGGTGGAAAGATGAGTCCTCCAGGTTTTTATGGAGCACTTGCTATGTGCAGCTTTTATAAGACACACAAAGAGGAAATGGATGGTTTGGGTTTTGTCAGATGACCCCAACTGGAGTCACTTGAAGAAGACAGATGTTTGCTTCTTTCTCCGTAACTGCAGGATTGATAGTTACTCCAGCCTCCTTCTGCTCTATGTTCGGTGCTGTTCTGGGCAGAGTGACACAGCTGGGAAGAGGGAAGCACTATAATTGCACTGTGTGCAGAGCCCTGGGGAGAATCAGGAAAGCCTTGCAGGGGAGGGAGCATTTGGAGTTGGGTCCTCAAGGACAGGAGTGATGTTACCAGACAGGAAGGGAGGGGAAGAGACTTTGGGTACCAGAACCAAGCAACAACAATAAAGCCCCATATTTTACCCACAACACTGCCTAGAATTACACATAGCTATAGATACAAATTGGGATGCAGACAGAGATGACAGCCAGGGCTGGTGATAGAGTGGGACAGAACGCCACACCACATACTGTCAGTCAAAGTGTGTAGCCTCTCTGGAACAGCAAAACTTGGCCCCAATGGTCAAAATGTAAAATGCTGCACACACATCCATTGAGCCACCAGCTCCAACACTGGTATAATCTGTCTGTTTTAGTCAGCGTTCTTGTCACTGTGACCTAAGCACATGACAAGAACAACTTAAAGGAGGAAAAGCTTATTTGGCATTCATGGTTTCAGAGGTCTCAGTCCACAGATGGCCAGCTCCTCTGCTCTGGGCCTGAGGTGAGGCAGCACTTCAAGGCGGAAGGGCCCAAAGCAGCTTGGGCCAGCTCATAGTGGGGTCAGGAAGCAGAGAACAGAAGGGAGGAAGGGGCTACAGGGCAGATGCCTGCTTCTAGGGCAGGCCCCAGTGACCCAACTCCTCCAGCCACCCACAACCACCTGCCTACATTCGGCTACCCCCCAGTCAGTCCATTCAAAATAGGATGGACTGATTAGGGTAGAGTTCTCACAATCTAATCACGTCACCTCTGAACACTCTGGCATTGTTTCATGTCACACATAAGCTTTTGGGGGACACCTCCTATCCAAACCATATCATTGCCCTCCACAAATACTTCCACACCAGCCTATGAACAAGGATGATTTCTCAGCACTATTTATAATAACACAACAAGGGGCTGGGGATGTGGCTCAAGCGGTAGCGCGCTCGCCTGGCTTGCGTGCGGCCCGGGTTTGATCCTCAGCACCACATACAAACAAAGATGTTGTGTCCGCCGAAAAATTATATATAAAATAACACAACTGTGACAGTGACCTACAACTAAGCCAGGCTATGGCTGGGGAAGGATTAAATGACTGGAAGCAGGGCCATCCTGCACAATATTCTGCAGCCACTGAAAGATTGGTCTGAACCCACTGAAAGGAGGACACCCTGGCACTGTTAAGTGACGAAATCTCCAGCAGGACAACGCGTACGGCATGACTGCTTTTTGTACAAAAAACAAAGTCAAATGAATAAAAATAAGATCAAATCAGAAAGAAGCCAATGAGTAAGCTGACATCTACATCTGCTAACGTAGCACAGGCCTGTGCCTTGAGCACTTGTGGGACGAGATGGGCCAACAGCACTTCCTCTTATTCACAGTCGACTAGGGGTAACAACTGAAAACAATCTAAATGTCCACCCATGGGCAACGAGGTTAAAAAATCACACTTGTATACGGTAACACTAATGAGGAACTGTGAAAAGATTGAGGCAGCTTTATCAAAAATGTGGAAATCTCCTCTTTGTATTTGAGGTTTTTTTGTTTTGCTTTGTTTTGAGGTACCTGGGATTGAACCCAAGGCTCATGTGTGCTGGGTTCAACTCAGCTTCATCTCCATTCCTTCTCTTCAAATTATATTGCACATATAGATGAGATCATGCGATAGTTTTCTTTCTGCATCTGGCTTATTTCACTTGGCATAATGTTCCTCCGTGCTACGGCAAATGGCGACATCTCCATGTGTGGGTGTGCACATGTGGCACTGGGGATTGAACCCAGGACCTCATCATGAGAGAGAATCCTTTGCCAACTGAACTACACCCTCAACCCCACAATCTCCTTTTTCAAGGCTGGATAATGTTCCATTGAATTTATACAATGTAAATATACACACATACATTTATATACATGTACACAATGGAAAAATATACATTATATATGAATATTTTCTTTATCTATCAGTGGACATTCAGGCTGTTTCCATATTTGGACTAGTATAAACAATGCTGAAAACCTACTGTCCCCCACAGCTTCCTCAGATAGGAGCTGCTTGAACCGGGGCCTGGGCGTGTCATTCACAAGACTCCATCCCCTGGGTTCTCTCTTGTGTGGCCTGGTCCTTAGCCTGAGGGTGTTGGTTTCTGCTCTTCCTTCTCTCTGAAAGGTTCTTCCCTGATCCTCACTGTGGAAGTAGTGCCTCCATTTCTGAGCACGTTCATATCCTAAGCAGCACCTGCACTTAGACTGACTTAATTTATTTATGTGCTGTTCATCATCTTCTCCCTAAGTGTACTTTAGTGTCTCTAGGGACAACATGGCTTTGCACCATGACACACAGGAAGCATTAAATATTTGTTACTGAATGGAACAAAAAAAGACTGCAGTGAGCCAACATGAAGAAAGAAAGAATGAAACAGCCGGTGCCATGGCAGGTGTCGGGAAAGGACATTCGTGAGTATTAAAACTGCTTCATATCAGGGATTTTTGTTAGGCAGATTTCAGTTGCTCTTGTCACAAAAAAAGTAACTAGGTGAGATGACAGGCACATTAATCAGCTTCACTGTAGTTACCATTTTTCTATCTATCTATTTCCCATAACATCATGTGGCAAGTCTCAAATATATAAAATAAAATTTCTTTTGAAAAACATGTGGAAACATGCCTGGCGTGGTGTCGCACGCCTATAACCCCAACAGTTTGGGAGGCTAAGAAAGGAGAATTGTAAGTTCAAAGTCAGCCTCAGCAACTAGGAGGCGCTAAGCAACTCAGTGAGACCCTGTCTCTAAATAAAATATGAAATAGGGCTGGAGATGTGGCTCAGTGGTTGAATGCCCCTGAGTTCAATCCGCAGTACCAAAAAAAAAAAAAAAAAATGTGGAAATAGCTCCTGGATATACTGTCAAGTGAAAAAAAGGTCCAGAATCTTATGCATATTATAATTTATTATGACTGGTATAAAAGAAGTGTGTGTGTGTGTGTGTGTGTGTGTGTGTGTGTGTTGTTATGAGCACATGATACTCTAAAAGGACACACAAGACTCTAGAAGCAGGGAGGTTTATTGTTCTGCACCTTGGGATAGGGCAACCAAGAGACTTTCTCAACCCTTTCATAATTTTGAATTTTGTCTCAATTTAATAAAATGTTAAATTAAGATTAAGAAATAAATGTTAAAAGGTTCCCCTCCTCCTCACTAATAGAATTTCTGCAGAAGCAAGTGCTGCCACAGCAGAGGATGACACAGAGCCACCTCTGCTTGAAGTTCCTGGGAGGAGTTTGGCTCAGGTTGGCAGATGTCTATCAAACCTGCACCTGCCTGGCAGCCCAGAGAGACAGAGTAGGTGAGATGTGGTGCAGAAGAATAGACCTCACCCTGCAGCCACACAAATTAGGGTGGGTTAAGACCATGCTGCAATTCACCCATGTTCTATAATACTAAGGAGAGGTTATTTGAGAAAGAAAGGCAATTTGAGTTTAGTCTTCTACTCACGAATTTAAGGCACAATCAGAGTGAGTACTGTGGTCCACGCACTTTAAGAGCTTCACTGGTCTACAGAAAGAAAATAAGATTTAAGGAATTATCTTTATAACTTCCATTCTTCAAACATTTATGATATGCCTGAGAAGATCTGGAGATAACAAAGTCTTTGCCCTCAAAAAAATACAAACTATTCCTTTTTGAAACATTAGCTAGCATTTACTGAGCACTTACAATGTATCAAGAAAATTGATTGTGTGTTTTATATACATAGTGTCACTTAATCCTATAACAAGCAAATGGAGTTGGGACAATTTTCATCTCCAATTTACACTAGAGAAAGCTGATGACAATGATTTGCCCAAGTTCTCACAGCAGTGAATCAGAGAGCTGAACTTGAACCTTGCTGGCTGACTCCAGAGCCTGAGCTTGTAACCCTGTCTATATGCACATACTTAGAGCCCAGTACTTAGTATTTGGAAAAAAAAACTCTTGCTCAGTGCTTTGGGAAGAAGATTGACTTCAAATAATGGGTAAGAACTGGTGTTTGGCTTTCCATCGAGAAAGCTCATTTGCTCTGCATAGTGGAGGGAGAAGATGTGAAGTTCCAGAGCAGGAGGGAACAGAAAGCAGCCCTGGAGACAGGAGCAGGTGCCAGTGCACAGGGCATCAGATCAGAGGGAAGCCAAGATGGGATCTCAGGGGCAGAGTGACTGAAGAGGATTCAGAAGAACAGGAAAGCTATGTTGTCACTCAAGGGCATGCTAAGCTAAGAAATCCTTCCTCGGATTTACCTACTTTTCATTAAAGTCTACTCTATGCAATTATTTATTTGTTGTTGTTGTTGTTTTGTTTTGAGACAGGGTCTCACTGTATGGTCCAGCTGGTCTCCAACTAATGGGCTCAAGCAATCATCCTGACTCAGCCTCCCATGTGCTGGGACCACAAGAGCATGTCAACACATTTGGATTAAAATCTAGGGGTTTGATTCAGAAAGAAGAGCATGGTAGCAGGAGGGAAAGAATCCACTTCCAGGCCATACACAGTTCTGTCCCTAAGTGTTGACATTGGGCCATTTATTTCATCTATCAAAAGAGAATATTTACAAAAGTTTAAAGACAGACAAAACTAACGAGTGGCATTTGCAAATGTGGGAAACAGATCTATGGAAGCAGAGGGTAGTAGCCAAAATGGAGGCGGGGGCGGACTTTGGATGGATGCTGGTTAGGTCCTACTTGTTCACAGTGCTGGTTGTATGATGTTTGTATTTTTTCCTGTATGTAGGTTATATTTCCAGAAAAGGGTATTTGCTTTATTTTGTTTTTTAAAAGGGGGTGATAAAATGGCGCCCAACCTTGGAGTTTCCTGGAAACATTAGCAATACTAATGCTAATGTAGAAGAAATGAGACAGGTAACAGAACAGCTTTAAGGGGAACCAGTGGTCCTCACTTCCAGGAGCTTTGCTCTGCAGGAAGCAATATGCAGAGTGTGGAGCTTTGGGGAAAGCAGAGGTGGCAGGATGATCGTGGGTAGTAGACAAGAAGACTTCTGATGTCATTTTGAGGTAGGATGGAAGAAATAAGGAAAGCTAGAAAGGAGACTAACAAGGAAGGAAAAAGAAACTGTAACTTTAAACTCAAAGGCTTCAAACATCCTCACCTGTGCTCTGCAGGCAAATTTCTTCTGAATTTTTGAAAGGCCCATAAATCCTAGAGCATTGTGAGCCCAGTTACTTAGTGCGTATGTACCTTGACAGCTTCTACAATGCACTTTTTTAGACTAATTAAATGAAGCTTAGAGAGATTATTAGTAAACTTATTATTAAACTCATGATATGGGGACATTTCATGTATTATCTATGAGCTAAATAATGTTAACCTAGAGATCCTAAAAAGAACCAGACCACCATGGCCTGCCCTGTGCTCTGTGAATCCAGTCCATCAAGCTAATGTCACCCCCACATGTTTCTCACATTTGCCATTTACAAAATATCCTTTAGAAGAAGAGCCTGAGATCCCAAAAGCACAACTCACTCTCAAGTTAGCCCTCGCTCTGTCCCTTTAAGTGTGCACTCCTTGATTTCCTGAATAAATCTCTGTTTGTGGCACTTTCTGATGCATCCTGAAATTCTTTCTGCCCTGTACATCAAGAACCTGCCGGGACCAGGTGCAGTGGCACATACCTTAACCCCAGCAACTCAGGAGGCTGATGTAGGAGAATCACAAGTTCAAAGACAGCCTCAGCAACTTAGCATGTCCCTAAGCAACTTAACAGTACCCTGTCTCAGAATAAAAAGGGCTGAGGATTGGTTCAGTGGTTAAGTGCCCCTGGGTTCAATTCCGGGTACCACAAAAAAAAAGAAAGAAAGAAAAAAAGAAAAAAAGAACTTGAGGTCCTGGTCTCTCTTCTGGGGGACCCCCTCGGAGCCCTAGTCAATGACAGTTTCCACACGGAAACACTAATAAATGTTCAAGAAAGCCACCAGGTCCTAATAATGTTGGACGCCAGACCCAAAGAGCCAGCGTGTCTGCTCCCTTAGAGGCTGAGGCGGAGAGCAATGGAGATGGGGATCTGAGTCCAGGAGAGCGGGGCTTACAACCACCCCAGGGCTTCAGCTGAGCTTCTCTCAATGTCCAAGAAGCGGGAAGGGACACCTGAGTATGACATAAAGAGTCTGGTCCATAATTACTCAACAAATAGAAGCTGCTATTTTTCTCCACTGCTCTCTGGTGAAGTATCTGTCTGTAAATATCTCTAACCAACTCGGGCTTTAGCACCAATTGTGGACAAGAGCCCCCAGGGACCCAAACACACAATCCTTTTTCAGTTCCTCACCACACAGTAAACAAGGTGAGAAGGAAACCAGATATGGGCAAAGGATAAAGTTCTTCTCTGTATATTCTTTAACCATCATCCAAATGGACGCTGAGAAGCGGGAAGGACTCAGACAAAACCCTGGCCAGAAGGTGCTCCCCACCCCTGCATCCAGAAGCAACCCAGAAGACAATCCGGTGGCCTTTAGAGGTGAACCCTTTCCACAGCCCACCCCCGCTTTGAGAGTGCACGTCTCACACACAGGACCACCTACAGGTAGTCGTCAATGCAGCTGGACCGGAAGCCCATGGCCTGCAGTCTCTCCTCCAGGATTTTCACACTGCCTTCTCCACAGGATTCCCTAAAACATAAGAACATGTATTTTAAAATAAATAAGTATAGGAGGAGGAAGAAGAAGTGGTTCCTAAGGTAAATAAAATTTCTTTTGACTGTGTGCTCTCAGATATTTTTCTCTCAGAGGGAATATGGGAAAGCACCCGGCAGAAGATGCTGTGAAGACCCAGCACTGGGTCTTTGAATACACCAGAGAGAAGCTGGGAAGCGCTTCCTTCAAGGGAAAAGGTGAAAGTTCTCAATGTAATAAGCAAAGAAAAAAAAATCCTACGTGGATAGTGCTCAGAACTAGGTAGGAGTGACCCTCCTTTCCACCCATGAAATTGTGAAGAAGGGAAAAGAAATAGATGCTAGTTTTGCTGTCACACCTCACACTGCAAAAGTTACAGCCACATGGAGTGGCAAATGCCTTGTCATTCACTCCCTTCTATCTCATCTTGTAGACATGAGTAAAGCACAGTGAGACACATCTATATCATTTTATTATATTTTTGTCATTCTATTATTAGTTACTGTTGTTAATCTCTTATTGTGACAAATTTAAAAATTACACCTTATCATAGGTACGCTTATACAGAAAAAAAAACAGTACATATAGGATTTGGTACAATTTGCAGTTCCAAGCCTCCAATTAGGGTCTTGGATCATAGTTATGGACTTCTGAGATACATTTATTTCCACAAGGTTTTTCAAACATAGCAAGGACACTCTGCTGTCCACGATGTTTTGTGTTCTGCTTTAGCTCATGTCTGTGTGTGTGTGTGTGTGTGTGTGTGTGTGTGTGTGTGCCTTATACAGACATGTACCCGTGTGTTTAACCCTTGCATGGCCTCCCTCACAGACTATAACTCATACACTGAGTTCCCTCTTTGGAAGACCTACACTGATTCCTTTTATGCCTCTTATGCTACAATAAACCTTGTTGAAACTTCATTTTCATATACATTCTTCCTCGTTTGTTTCCTCAGTGTAAATGTGTAAAATTAGGTTTTCTGGCAGCAAGGGTTTGCGTCTGTTTTACAGCTCCCCATGGGCACTGGCAGGTCACACCCAGCAGAGTGCAGCAGGCGTGCTTTTCCACTCTCACCAGTGGGGATTCTTCCCTCCTGATGGTCACAATGAAGCAGGGGTGGTTTATAAAGGCCTCAGTGGCAGACACGACCCTGCCATGTGGTTTTTAGGCCTGGTGTTCATATTGCAGGCAGAGCCCTGCCTGGGTTGTGAGGAAGGGGAGGTTAAACAGCCTCCCACCATGACATCAGTAGAGAGGCAGAGTGCAGGGAGGAAATGAGCAACCTCCTGTTGCAACTTCCTGCACAAGTTGCCACCGTGTGGAATTCCAGCCACTACGGAATGAAGAGGGCAAAAGGCCTTCAGAACTTTGCCAAAGTCAGGACAATGCCCTTCTCTGGGCAAGGCTTGCTATCAGGATTTTTCAGTAAGCAGTGACATGGAGGCTTCAGAGTGCCTGGACACAAAGAAGAGTCAAGGGTCATTCTACAGTTCCTTTGATTAAAGACTGCCAAAGCCATGCCAAATGCAATCAGGTATTAATCATATCGTTTGTAGGTCTTTGCCTATATGGGTTTTTGCTTGTTTGTTTTAAAATAAATTTTATTGTGTATATTTGAGGACTACAATGTGACATATATATATATATATATATATATATATATATATATATATATATATATAGAGAGAGAGAGAGAGAGAGAGAGAGAGAGGAATTATCACCATACTGAAACAGATTAGTATATCTAACATTTCAAATAGTTACTGTTTTGTGACAAAAAATAGTTAAAATCTATTTATTTAACAAAAATACCTAATACAATACAATTTTATTAACTATAGTCTTCATGTGTTTTCCTTAAAATCTAAACAGTCCAAGACTCCCTTTCTTAGCTCGTGACCTACAACTCTACCTGGTGACTCAAATGTCCAACCCTATATCCTGACCTTTCTGGAACATCTCCTGAAATAGAAATGATGAGCTGACATGACACTGAACTGCAGTTTCCTAATCTCTCTAAAGGTAAATTCAAAGGACAAGCTTCCTCTTAACGGAGACACTGAAACCAGAAGCAAGCATAATTTCTAGACAAGAAGCAACTTCTTATGAAAACAAGGAAAACAATAATGTTTTTCAGGAAACAATGAGTGGAATTTGTCTTTTGGGAGGGAAATGCAGATCTTGGTAAAACTTAAGTAATATGTAGTTAGCAAATTTATTGTAATATACTTCCTAAGAGACATATGGCATAATTTATGTCATAAGTAGTCTCAAATTTATTGCAATCTGTTGCCCAAGAGATAGGGGAAAAAATAACACCCAATTTATGGTGAGTCTTAGATGGGATGAAAACAGGTATTTACTGAGATTCTCTTGGAACACACATCCAGTGGCACACCTACTCCTGAGTCTGGCAACACTCTCCTCCAGGTACCATCAAAGCTCTGAAGAACCAGGCCCCAGCTTGCTTCTGAAGCTCCATCATGGCTGCTTAGCTTTAAATGGGCTGTAGCTTCACAGGCAAGTGTCTAAACCTAATGGGTTTAACTGTTTTATATTATTTTGTGCCAGGAGTGCCCTTCATTGGTGAGAAATACAAGTTCAAGCTTGCATCTGTATATAAACTCAAGTAGATTCCCAAAACAATATGCACCGTAAAACTTCCCTTCCCAGTTATTTAGGATTCAATTGTGGAGTTGTTTTCTCCCTGAGAAAAAAGTCTTCAGAGTCCCTGGTTTGGTGCTGAAAACCAGTAAAGGCTTTGGGGCTTAAATGACCAGAAGGAGAAATTGGCTTTGACTCACAAATGCATAAGGAATTCGGCTATCCAAAGCTGCCCAAATCATTCAGAAAGGAACACCATAAGTCTACTGTATAAAAGAGGATTTCTCTGGGGACTCAGGACTGGCTAGTGGCATTCCGAGGAGTCAAGCCTCTGTCTTTCTGTATTGACCATGCTAGAAACAGAGAAGACTGGCATTTCTCCAAAACTGAAAAAGTAAATGGACCTGATCATATCACATCCGAGACAAGCATGTCTGCACAGCTGCCACCATCAGTAGCACCATGACTTACACATTGGTTCCCCCAATCTCATGCATGACCCAGATCTCGATTCGTGTGATCTTATCCTTCTGGAAGTATGGAATTTCAAAATCTGCAAAAAAACTGAGAGACAGGGAAAACATTTCTTTCCTTCCTCCTTCTCTCCCTCCCTCCTTCTTCCTTTCTTCCTCCTTTCCTTTTGCACTGCTGGGGATGGATCCCAGGACCTTGCTTGTGCTAGGCCATGGCTCTACTATTGAGCTTCATTCCCAGCCCTGGAGGACATTTCTTAAAGTCCTAAGGCAATAACATATTTTTCTATTTCAGTTGTTAGTTGATCTATACATTAACATTTAAGTAGCTTTATTTTTCAGCTTTTATTTTTAGGTTACTTATTCATGCATTCATCAGCTATTAATGGCTTAACTATATAGACAAGATTCTATCATCAGGCCATTCAACTGTTTGCTTTACCTGAATTTGCAGGAGCATGCACTAGACTGGAGACTAGGACCATTCTCTTTACCTCCAAATAGCTAACATTTTGGCATTCTGTGCTGTACTTGTTGGTGCTGTAGTTCTTACCCTTTGACAGGATAGGCTCCTGTGGGCTCAGAACCATTCAGCATGACATAGATTACCCCAGAACTGTCTCTCGAATACTGCAAGAAAAAACAACATGATTTTGAGCAAAGTAAGACATGTCATTTTTTTTTTTTTTTGCTATGAAATAAACTTTCTTTAAAAAAAATTGACAATCATCAACAAGACAAATTTGATCACTGGTTTATTTGGGGAAGCAAATTGCTTTCAAATGTAAAAAAGTCATAGAATCAGTAACTCCCTGACTGGAGCTCTACTATAAGAAGATGATACAAAATACACAAAAATGATATGAAATACACAGTGTCAGTACCAGCTGGAATACACTGGCTTGTGTTGCCATAACAGACAGCATTAAGGTCCCTCTGGCTAAAGCCACAGAAGACTTATTTTATGTTCATTCCACAAATTTATCACAGGCCCAAGGAGTTTTGCTTATTGTATTCTCTGGAAGCTTGGCTGAGGAAGTCTCCATATCTGCAAAATCTCTGACTAGCCAGAGGGAAGAAAGGAAGGTGGCAAACCATAGACCACATTTTTTTTCTTTTTTCTTTTTTTTTCCCCCTGGTGTCTATGGGGGGGGGGATTCTAGGGATTGAACCCAGAGCCTACTTTATGTTAGGAAAGCACTGAATTATATTCCAGCTCTTTATTTTTTTAATCTTATTTTTTTTGGTGGGGTTCTTTTTTTTGGTCTTTTTTGGAACTGGGGGTTGAACCCAGGGCTTTGCACATGCAAGGCAAATGCTTTTCCACTGAGCTACATCCCAGCCCTTTCCCAGCTCTTTTTATTTTATTTTATTTATTTGAGCCAGGTTCTTAATTGCCCTGGATGGCCTCAAACTTGTGATCCTCCTGTCTCAGCCCCCAAAACACCCCCTGTCATTAGGATCACAGGTGAGCACCACCACCCATTCTAAAGGCTTCTCCCAACATCATACAGGTCACAGTCATTCACATCTCATTGGCCAATATAAATCATGGGTAAATAATCCCAAGAAGCAGGGGAGTGCAAACCACAGGTGCGGAAAACAAGCCAGAAATATTTGGCAAACAACACAAAGGACCACCAGAAGCACTAGGCACAAAGATGTGCAGTGCAGCATGGTTTGTAATCATAAAATATGAGGAGCCAATTTAAAACACCCAACCACAAAAGAATAGTATGTAAACCGTGATACTCATATCTAAAATACTAACCAGCCCTTAGCAAACGTCTACAATGCATTTGCAATAGCAGAGAAAGGGTTTATATCCAAAGAAAAATGCAAGATTAGGTAAACAGGGCATGAGCTTCGCCACATTTAAAATAAATAATCAGAAGTCTAGTAACTCCGAAGGGAGAAACAGATCCACAGAAAACTCCCAATCTCCAGTTCAGAAAACCCTGGGAGCATATAATTTCCCCAAAATGTTTGTGCTAGAATAAACACAAGTGAGGATGAATTATGTGTCACTGAGATAAACAAGCCTGGGTTTATGCTCTAAGGGAAATGACCCCCATACCAGCTATGCCATGACAACAGGACACTCCATGTCACACACGTCTTGGGTTGCTTTCAAGTGGTGCTAACAGGCAAAATTAAGTCCTCAAATGTCAAGGTCTGATGACCACTGTGTTGTGGAGGTTGCCCCTAGGTAATAGGAGCAGGAATACTTCTCATTTACATTTTCTGTAATTTGTCATTCTCTGTCATAAGCAGCTATTATATTGACAATAAAGAGTTAATTTTAAAACACATACAGATACAGTGAGGCCATATAATATAGTGGTTGAAATTTTGGTCTTTGCTGCTGGACTGCCTGGTTTCTAATCCTGTGCATCACCTTTGGCACTCTGGCAAAGTTTCTCCAACTCTATGCACCTCATTTTTCCCATCTGTAAAAATATCTACCTCATGAGATTGTTGTAAAGATGAAAGATTTTAAAATAATAACTTAATGTTTGGGCTGGGGATGTAGCTCAATAATAGTTTACCTAGCATGCACAAGGCTATAGGTTTGAATCCTTAGCATTGCAAAACTAAGAGTGATGATATCAATGACTTAATATTTATTGAGTATTTATTGGCTCAGGTTCAAGTCCTCTCCTCATCACTTTTTTAGACAACATCTTCTCATGTTTCAACTACCCAGCATATTCTAAGGGCTCAAAAATGGTGAGCACTGTTTCTGGTTTCCCATGACAGAACTGGGGGAGTGGGAGAAGGTGGTCTGCAGCACACACTCTGAAGTCTGGCAGATCACTCAGGTAGAATACGATTCCTTTACGTGTAATGCTGACATCTTCCCTGAATCGCTGTGGTGACCCCCCTTTCAGGTGTAGACACATTTATAGCCTCCCAATCCTCAACGTTGGGGCTCTGGCAGGCCCTGCCAGCTGACTGGAGTTAGCACTCAAGATAGAACCCCTGGGAAGGGGGAAGAAACAGTGTTTTCTCACTGGAGCAGGCTGGAGAGCACAGGGTCCACAGTGTCCTTTGATGGAGGGAGTCTTTGCTTAGTTCCTGACTGCCGCTGTGGTGGAGGACTTGGCCAAAAGCCCTTCACCCTGAATAGCAATGGACCCAGTGGACATCTGGAGATCCAGAATAGAAGATGGGACCCAAAGAGATATGATACCCCTGAAAGGGAGGCGGGGGTGGGTGGGTGGAAGGAGCTTGATTTCTGCCTGCCTCCTGATCAATATAACTTACATTTGATAGTTGGCAGCTCTTTGCCAGGCACTGAGCTAAGGACTTAACCCTCTTTATTTCTAACCTTTATTCTAAGCCTGGTGACAAAGAGTATGAACTATAATCATTGGCATTTTATAGCTACCGAAAGCTATCATTAACCCTGGTGACAATATTCTCTGACCAACACAGCTAGCTTAGCTGGGGGCCTATTTCTTCATCTCCAATTTATCTGCAGACCCTTATCATCTCCTCTCCCATTAATATTAGTTGGTGAACATTTCTAACCACTCCATCTAGTCCTGGTACCAAGATCTTCCATAAAAGAGGGGTTATCCTCCCCATCTGACATGACAATAAAAGAGAAATTGATTTGAAACACTAATAGCAACTGTGATATAATAGAAATAATAATGGCTATGTAATATCCTCATTTACAGTTAACATTTACTTAATGCTTTCTCTGATCAGACACTGCATTAAATATTTATCTCCTAAAACCCTCTCAACTTTATGGAGCAGAATGAATCAGGATGCTGTCAAGTAGCAATTGAGGCTTATAAAAGTTAGTAATGACCTGCAGTCCCCGTCTCTGAGCCTCTCTGTTCTGTGTTCACAGGTCCCATACTTGCTCAAGTCCTGAGTCATCCATCCCAGATTTACCTGAATGGATGCCCTTTTCCAAAAGGAATCCACAGGGTTGTTCTCACAATCTTCTGATGTAGGACAGGACTGGTAATCCAGTCCTAAGAGAAAAGCAAAAAACACATTTCATTTCAAAGATCATATCAGGGAAGAATTTGTTTAAAATATTTGCCAGCCCCACATTTAGCCCACATTCTGCACCCGGTGCACAAGTCATTTACCAGCCCAAGCTTCAGTTTTGTGTTCTAGCAATGAAGATAAGAAGGCAGCATGGAGCTGGGTTGGGCGCACGAGCTGTCAGTCAGACTGAGTGACAGCAGCTTGTTAGCCTGCCGCCCTGAAGCATATTTCTCAATCATGCTGTGCTTCAGTTCTCTCATGTCAAAACAGGGATCTCATGGGACTACTGCAGAGATTAAATTAATTGATATGTGTGAAGTGCTTAGACTCATACCTAGTTAAAAAAAAAAAGAGTGTTTTCTATTATTATTACTATTAATTATTATTGTCACCACCTGCCTCAGAGGATTGGTGAGATAAATGGGATGAAGGCATACGAAAGCATTCGATGTGGGTAGCAAATGCACAGTAAGCAGGAGCTCCTGCTTCTCTTGTCATGTGCACAGCAGTCTTACCAGATCCATTTTTCTGTCGACACCAACTCAAGAAATCTGCAACCCGGCCATATAGAACATCACTCAGGGACGTAAAGCGACGGGTGTTCTCTGAGTAGCTAGTAACAAGGAGGTGGTTATTTTCCCAGAACAGGGACTGAAGAAAAACAAACAAACACCAAAAATAATCAAAACAGATGACTCAGGCACAATGTCATTGAGACAAGCGGGAAACACATTTCTCATTCAAATCTAACTTGCTGCAGATGACTACGTTTTCCTTGAGTCTCTTTTTATTCATTTGAAGAGTGCTATCCTTCCCACTCCCTTTATTCCAAGGTTATCCTGCAAAAGATAATGAAATATTCTCCCATGTACAAAATGTACGTACATGTAGTAAAAAGCATTTAAAAAGATCAAGGGACCTGGATGGGATGCTGCTTCTGTCATGCACTAAATGTGTGATCTTGACCAAGGTCTTGACTAGATGTGTCATCATGTGTAAACGCCCTGTCTCAGTTTCTGCATCTAGAAGACGGGGATCATGAGTCCTTTCTCATCTTCCCCAGCTGTGATCAGGATGGTGTGCTATCACAGAACACACTTCATAGTCTAAAGAAGTGCCTCAAAGCACAGTAGTCTTATAGTACACCCTACCGTTCCTACTATCGATAGTGTTTTCATGCAACACAATATAAGTGACAATATCCCCCACTCGTTGGCTCATCTGACACTCAGTAGTCCAATCACACTATATCCAGACTGAAAGGACTCCCAGGTGAAGGTTGATTATCACTGTTGCACCCTTAACCATTAGCATAAAGTCTGGCACACAGAAGGAGCCCAAGAAATCATTTCCAGGTTCATCAGTGAGCTCACCAAATCTGAAATAGGAAAACAAAAATCATGCTTCCCCTTTTTACTGATAAGGAGGCAGCAACATTCAAAATACAACAAAAATGTAAAATCATGTTTTCAGTCTATTAGCTCTTTGAACTTCATAGTTCCCTTTACCTGCCTTTTCAAATCATACACAATGAAAAAATCAAGTTAAGAATGATTATGTCAAGAGTCGTGGTGCCCACCTATAATCCCAGTGACTTGGGAGGCTGAGGGAGGAAGATCACAAGTTCAAAGCCAGCCTCAGCAACTTGAGGAGGTCCTAAGAAGCTTAACAATACTCTTTCAGAATTTAAAAAGAAAAAAAAAAGGGCTGGGGATATGGCTCAGTGGTTAAGCACCCCAGGTTCAGTCCCCAGTACCAAACAAACATTTATATATATATATATATGTATATATGTGTGTGTGTTTATGTCAGAGAAATAAAAATGGTATACAATTTTCTTCATATTTGAGGTACTGTGCTAAGCAGGCATTTTATGTGGACTTTCTCATTTATTTTCATTTTATTAGACCTTAGCCTGCAGACAAAATATAGACAGGTAGTTTTCTTAAAGAAGCTGGTACTGAATAAATACAATATTGAGACATTAGGAGAGATGGGTCTCCTGGAAGGATGCTGACATTGAGGGTCTTCTGAATTACTCAAGGTTCAGGCCCCTGGGCCAGTTAGGATGGAGATTATTCAGAGCTGGGCAGATGAGGAGGCCCAGTGTAAAGGGTGTGGCAACTTCCTGAGGTCAGCACTGACTTGTTGACTTCGGAAAGTTCCTTCTGCTCCTGACTAGGATGAAGCTGCCTTGCCACCAGTCAGCTCAGCGCATGGGCTGAGAGTTTGCTGCTTGATTTTTCCACAATACCACAGGATGCTGGGGCCAGCTGATCCCGTACCTGACCATTGTCTGTCTCCACAGAGAAAGAGTGAGGATTTATCTGAGACAGAGGTGGTTACCTTGTCTCTGGGAATGGAGTGCCTGGAGAGGTTAATGAAAAGGTCATAGTCCGAGGGGAGCACAGAACAAGGGTCCTTGTCCAGCACCACTTTAAAGGCTTCCCAGATGGCTGTGCAGTTCTTGTCCCTGTACAAAAATACAAATAAAAAAAAAAAAATTTTTATATATATATATATATATATATACACACACACACATACACACACACACACACACACACACACACACACACACCATGATGTGCTGCAAAGGATTTGCCTTTCTCCCAAGATTTTACAGGCCATTTGGTCACATATTAAAACAACAGAACCAGAGCTACAAAAAATAAAGCAAACCGTCCGGCTCAAACAATGGATTTAAAATCAGCCGCTGTGGTGGCTCTCTGAACTAAGGAGTATAGCCTTGCCCCAGGCTCATAAGACAAGGGGAAAAGTCCTCACTGTCATGGCAACTCTAGGCCACCTTGGCCCATGCTGACCAGTTCTTAACCGCACATTCTTACAGATTTTAGGTTAGGAGGAACTATCCTTAGCTCCCAGAGTTTCAAGAACTGGTCACAAGTCTCCTCCTTCAGAGTGACTTGGGTTCCTTCTATCAACATTACCTCGGGCCTCCATTTCTCCTGCAGGAAAAAGGTAGTTTGCTCAGTAATGTGACATATCTTGTGCACTGAGGCCAGGCAGGACTGCAGGTAAATTGCTTTTTGAAAAAAAAGAGCATACAGGGGTCAGCACAGGGAGCCCATTTTATAGAATTGTTCTCTTAACCTCATGTTCCCACCGTCCGCATCGGTCCCTAACACTCCAAACTGGCCTTTACCCAGCCGTCACCCTGGGCGGACACCCCCACAATAGTGCACCCCTCACAGTAGCCCCCACCCTTGCCTCCAGACCCCCACCCTCCACACTGGCCCCGGCCCTTTATAACCCTTACCCTTCTCCCTCACTTGTATCTCCGCAAGGCCCGCCAATGCCCCAGCCAGACCCCTGGGAGACGCTGTTTGCCAACTCGACGCCCTTCACCCTCTTTCCCACTCCCCCTGCCGTGCTCACCGCAGCTCAGGGCTCACCAGCGAGCAGTACTCGGCGCAGCGGCCCAGGAAGATGCTCTGCAGGCGCTGGCTGGTGCCCTTCCCGCTCCACTGCGCGCCACCTGCGCCCGCAGCCAGCAGCAGCTGGAGCAGCGGCAGCCACGACGGAGCGCACCCCAGGGCCGCCATCGAGGAGACTGGAATTCCTGCAGCTTGGTGCCTTCTGGGCTCCTCCCACTTCCTCGCCGACCGACAAGGCGGCTCCTCCGAGTTTACACCGAGAATGACGGACACCGCGCATCCTCGCTTGCTCTGCGCTTTCCTCTTCAGGACCAAGGCGGAGCGTGGGTCTCACCTGCACAGGGCCAGATATTGAACCCCCAAAGAAGCAGCGAAAATGGAGAACAGGAGAGAGGATTTCAGTCATCAGAAGAAAGACTTTTCAGGCTCCAAACTGTGTAACAACTTTGGCGTCCTTTTTCCCAAGGGCCAGTGATGGTTTCTGCCTGTTTTCAGGAACTAATAGCCACAAAAGCTCATGTTTATTGAGATGTTACTATGTGTCAAGCACTCCACAAGTAAATGAATACATTTACTTTTCAAATCTCCTTAGCTAGGTTTATGATTATCCTTATTTTACAGATGAGTAAACTCTGGAAAAACAAAGGGCACAGTCTCCTTACTGACAGGCCCAAGAAAGCCAGGATTCAGAGGGCTCCACGTGGGGGGGCCAAGTCCACACCTCTTATGGTAATGATGGCTATGGACTCTGAATCTATTTTTCTGAACCAAACTCCACATTCTCCTATCTAGCCCTTCCTCAAGTCAAAGTCCACTTTCCAAGCTAAGTATTTTCAATTCCTTCTATATTTTTTCCTGGTATTTACTTCCACATGTCTAAATAGCATGCTTACATGCTGTTTCAGGTTTCTGTTTTGAATATTATTTTTTGACTTCCTAGTATGGAGAAGGAGGTGTTGGCATTAACCCCACCCTTCAAGGCATTCTCTTTTACCCTTTATCCTGCCAGTAGGGAGATATTACCACTTTAAATCAATTATGCATCAGCACTTACATTATCATGACCTTGTGAATGTTATCCATGGCTGAGCTTATACCACTCTACTTTGTTGTAAAACTTTGGTTTACCCCAGAGGTGATAACTGTCTCTCCCTCCTCCTCCCTGGCTTGGTATTCCATGTACAGTTAAGATTATATGATCCAGCTCTCTGCAAGACACGCACATCTCTCAATGTGCTCATGAACCTTAGTCAAGATTTCAGGGAATGTGTGTAATATCTCTCTCTCTCTCTCTCTCTCTCTCTCTCTCTCTCTCTCTCTCTCTTTGGGTTTCTTGGAAATATTCTTCCTAGAGCTGTCCAGCGTTCTGTTCCAACCTGAGCTGACTGCTCTGGACTTCTGTGTAATGGTCATCCTGGTCCTTCCCTTCCCTCTCCCATGTTAGTGCCCTGTTTTCTAGACCTCATGTCTTCCTCTTCTCCTTGTTTTATGGAGCACATCTCTTAATAGGTTCTTTAGAAGATACTCAGAGCTAAACTTTCTGACACTTTCACATAGGGCAAAATATAATTTTCCTACCCTCATGCTTAACTGAGAATTTGGTTACATAGAATTTTAAATGGGAAATAGCTAGACTGTGGAACCAACCTAGATGCCCTTCAATAGATGAATGGATTAAAAATGTGGCATTTATACACAATGGAGTATTACTCAGCACTAAAAAATTACAAAATCATGGCATTTGCAGGGAAATGGATGGCATTAGAGCAGATTATGCTAAGTGAAGCTAGCCAATCCCTAAAAAACAAATGCCAATGTCTTCTTTGATATAAGGAGAGCAACTAAGAACAGAGCAGGGAGGAAGAGCATGAGAAGAAGATTACCATTAAACAGGGACAGAGATGGGAGGGAAAGGGAGAGAGAAGGGAAATTGCATGGAAATGGAAGGAGACCCTCATTGTTATACAAAATTACGTATAAGAGGTTGTGAGGGGAAAGGGGAAAAAAAACAAGGGAGAGAAATGAATTACAGTAGATGGGGTAGAGAGAGAAGATGGGAGGGGAGTGGAGAGAAGGGGGGATAGTAGAGGATAGGAAAGGCAGCAGAATACAACAGACACTAGTATGGCATTACGTAAAAACGTGGATGGGTAACCGATGTGATTCTGCAATCTGTATTTGGGGTAAAAATGGGAGTTCATAACCCACTTGAATCAAATGTATGAAATATGATATGTCAAGAGCTTTGTAATGTTTTGAACAACTAATAATAAAAATTTTAAAAAAATAATTTTAAATGGGAAATCATTTCTCTTAAGAATTTTGGAGACAGTGCTCCATTGTTTTCTACATTCTGTGTTGCTGTTGATAAATCGGAAGCCATTCTCCTACCCAGGTTTACCCAGCTTTTTTTCTCTCTGTTTTTAGGACTTTATTCTCAGGAGCATGAAATCTTGGAGATGAACTCGGGAGCGGGTGGTTTTCCTTCATTGTGCCAGAGAGTCAATGGGCCCATTTAGTCTACAAACTCATACCTTTAAATCCTAAGAAATTTTCTTTTTTCTTCTTTAGTAATTCCCTCTCCTCCGATTTGTTCTATTTAATCCCTATTTTTCTTAATTAGACTTCTCAGTTGTGAAGTTTCTCATATTTTTGTCTCCTACTTTGTCTTTTTTCTTATTACTTTCTTGATATAAATTTATCATCTTCCAACTCCTCCCTTGATTTTTTTATTATTTATACTGTTTGACAGTATTTTTGCATATTTTGTTTGTTTTAGTCTCCTCTGCTGCTTCATGGATCTTTCTGAGGTGATTTCTACAGGTGTAGGTGTTTTGATTTTCTTTTAAAGTTTCTTCTGCCAGTGCCTGCTACCTTTGAGTACCTTTCTATCCATTTTCATTTTGGTTGACTAGCTTTAATGTGAGATGTCTTCATAGTCTGACCTTGGCTGATTGTTTTGTTTTTTCTCTAACATAAAATAAACCTAAGACATGACTGACTGTCAGGGGTGTCAAGGGGTGGGCTGCCACACAGAGTGAAACACCGCACTTTCTCAGTAGGAGACTCTTGTCATTTTCTTGCAGACAGCTGGCTTTCCCAGGGAGGAACATTTTGACATTCTGCCTGGAAGGGATTAGCCTGAATTTCAGCAATGGGGAGACCAGTGGGGATGGAGACTGCAGGGATCTCACTATTCATGATGTGGGTTTTCACTTCTCTCTCCTGTCCCACCACATCTTCCTAGAGCTTCTGGCCTCAACGATGCCCAGTACCCCAAGGCCAGACTCCCTTTGGTCAAGCCTCCCCAGGGAGTATGTCCAGGCTTCGCCTGGGTCCTGGGTGGGGAGAGGCGAGATGCTGCTGCACAGGGCTACAGAAGGTGCACCTGCCACCATCCCTAAGAGTTCTGCCCCACCCCACCCCTACCTCCATCAGCTCTCCCTGGGGACCTGCAGGGCAGCTGTCAGCTTCCCTCTCAGCTTGCACACCCGTCCCTGCAAGCCAGCCTCCATGTCCACCGTGCTGTTGTCTTCGTCACTTCCTTTCACCTTCCCAGAGTCTGCTGCTGCAATCTCTTCTCTTTTCCCTGGTGGTTTATTCCACTTTCTCTGTGCTTACATTCACGTGATGATCAGTGGGAGCAGGCTGGGGAGTCTGCTTAGAGAAAAGAAGTCTTTCATAAACTTTCAAAATATGACTTTCTCCTCACACATTTTAAGCAATGGGCAATACACAGCACCACTTCTGAGGTATTCAGGCACATACAGAAAATCTGAATCTGAGCAAGCAAGTCTTTTAGATGTAACCACTAGTTTTCAGGAGATGTGGGGACAGAGGCAGGTTAGATGACAGCACAGGAAACATCATGTTGGAACTGGCTAGCGATATTTGACAAATAAATTTTTCAAGAATCTTGTGAGCCATTATTAAACACGTTGTTTAGTGAATATATATTTACTTATGTACTTAATAAATATTTATAAACTTACAATCAAATAAATTGATTTCAAAATCAAAGATAACAAACACCCTAATGTACCACTTCTTAATTGTTAAAGAAGGCTGGCTCCAGAATCCTGTGGTGTCACAGAAAAATTAAGCAGCAAACTCGCAACCCAGGTGCTGAGCTCACAGGTGGCAAGGCAGCTTCATCTCCAACAGAGAACCTGGGTCTGCTGCCCAGTTGTGGGCAGAAGGAACTTTCCCAAGTCAGCAAGTCATTGTAGGCCTCACCATGAAGACCCCGAGGACACTGCCACACCCTTCACACTGGGCCTCCTCATCTGCCCAGCTCTGAATAACCTCCATCCTAACTGGCCCCATGACCTGAACCTTGAGTAATTCACAATGTCAGCATCCTTCCAGGAGACCAAGCTCTCCTTTTAATGTGTTTCAATATTGTATTTCTTCAGTACCAGCTTCTTTAAGAAAACTGTTTATATTCTGTCCATAGGCTAAGGTCTAATAAAATGAAAATAATTAAGAAAGTCCACATAAAATGCTGGCTTAACACAGTACCTCAAATGTAAAGAAAATTGTATACCATTTTTTATTTCTGACATAACCATATTTGTTTGGTACCAAGAATTGAAACTTAAACACTGAGCCCCGTCACCAGCCATTTATTTATTTATTTATAATATTGAGACAGGGTCTCACTAAGTTGCTTAGGGCTTTTGTAAGTTGCTGAGGCTGGCTTTGAACTTGTGATCCTCCTGCCTCAGTCTTCTGAGTTGCTAGGATTAAAGGCATGTATCACCACCACTTGATATATTATTATTTTTTATTCTAGTTATACATGACAGTAGAATGCATTTTGACACATTGTATACAAATGAAGCATGACTTCTTATTCCTTTGGCTGTACATGGTGCTGAGTCACATCAGTTGTGTAATCATACATGTATATAAGGTAATAATGTCTGTCTCAATTCTACTGTCCTTCCCATTCCCACTGCTCCACCCCTTCCCTCACTCCCCTGTGGACAATCCAAAGTTCCTCCATTCTTCCCTACCCCCACCCCACTATGGATCAGTATCCACTTATCAGAGAAAACATTTGGACTTTGGTTTTTGGGGATTGACTTATTTCACTTAGCATGATGTTCTCTGGTTCCATCCATTTACCTGCAAATACCATAACTGTATTCTTCTTTAAGGCTGAATAATATTCCAGCGTGTGTGTGTGTGTGTGTGTGTGTGTGTGTCTCACATTCTTTTTGTTATATGACAATAGAATGTATTTTAAAATTTTTATTTTAATTTCAAATTGTCTTTATCCATTCATTTGTTGAAGGGCATCTAGGGTGGTTGCATAGTTCAGTTATTGTGAATTAAGCTGCTATAAACATTGACGTGGCTATATCACTGTAGAAGGCTGATTTTAAATCCTTTAGGTATAAACTGAGGAGTGGGACATAATCATTCTTTACTTGATTTTTTCATTGTGTATGATTTGTAAAGGCAGGCAAAGGGAACTATGAAGTTCAAAGAGCTAATAGACTGAAAACATGATTTTACAGTTCATGTTGTATTTTGAATGTTGCTGCCTCCTTATCAGTAAAAAGGGGAAGCATGACTTTTGTTTTCCTGTTTCAGATTTGGTGGGCTCACTGATGAACCTGGAAATGATTTCTTGGGCTCCTTCTGTGTGCCAGACTTTATGCTAATGGTTAAGGGTACAACAGTGATAATTGACCTTCAGCTGAGAGACCTTTCAGTCTGGATGTAGCATGAATGGACTACTGAGCATCAGATAAGCCCTTTTCCCTCTTAGTAGACTTCACTCTGTTACTCATTACTTATGCAGTGGAAGCAAGTGTCTCTAGGGAGGAGAAAAAAAACATTTTCCTTTATTTTCTGGGATGCTTCTACAAATTTTAGCTTCACTCTGTTAGACTCTTTCCTTATAGACATTCTTAACTTGAATTAAAATACCTTCATTCAGAGGACAAGATCTATGCAAAAATGTGAGCTGTTCATGGAGAACTGTTTTCCAGCACTATTTCAAGCAGCCTAAAAAGGGGTAAAATCCATTACCTTCATTAAAATAGAAAAATCTGATAAATATTACAAGGCTAGGTGTCATAGCAGATAGAAAGGAATTGTTAAACTATGATTAAAAAAAAATGCCAGGGGCATTGTGGCTCAGCGGTAGTGTGCTTGCCTAGCATGCGTGAGGCACTGGGTTTGATTCTGAGCACTGCATACAAATAAATAAAAATAAAAGTCCATCAACAAATAAAAAAGATTTAAAAAACGCCAAAAGAATACACAAGGGGCAGAAGTTGAAATTTGAGTAAGACATATTATGTAAGTTGCTTAAGTACCAACAAGAATGAGGAAGCAACATGAATCGATGCCATTTGGGGATGTTTATGGAGGTTTTCTGACAAAATCATATTTTTTAAAAAAAGCAAAGGAATATGCCACGCCTTCATCTATTTCTTGTAACATGACTGCAAACTTCAGGTGTAATCACTGATTCATCTGTTCTGCATCAAATGTATAATGAATACACACTGTATATTGTGCAAATGGACATCTTTGCTTTTATGGCATATCTATTTCAGGGTAGCAGGATTAGCTAGTAACTAAGTAAATCAAATTATTACAAATTACATACTACAATAGGAAAGAACAACAGAGGACTTGCTCTAAGGTGGTTAGGAAAGACCTCTTTAAGGAGGTAACATTTAATTTTACTTTATTCATTTTTATTTAAGGTAATAGCCAGAGTAAGTCTTTAAAAACCTCATATCTTACCTATCTTCTGCTTAAAGCTTTCAGTTGCTGTTTCAAAATCCTTCATGATTTGGTCCTCACAACTTCTCCCTTCACACTCATGCTAGAGAACTTCCCCTCTGGAGTATTATGGGAGTATTATGGGGGGATACGGAAGGTTGTATATGTCCTTCCGCTAATTGTTGTCTGACCAAGTCATGGGCTACTTGTATCTTTTCTTTAGTCAGGGGCCACTGAGGAACCCACATTGGTCTTTCTGATTTCCAAGTAATTTTGATTGTCTCAGTGGCCCTTTCTGAAAACCCAAACCATGTCTATCTATTTCTTGATCTATTTGAATAGGTGCTGTCATGCCTTGTTTTTGTTCTCTTAATCTTTTTTCTTTCCTAAAGCCTTGTTTAGCTCTAGTAGTGGGCGCGTTAGGATTGATGTTATTTGTTAATGTCAATCCTAATTGATCTAGGACATCTCGTCCCCATAAATTTACGGGAAGATGATCTAATACATAGGGCTGTATAGTTCCTTCACATCCTTTAGGATCCCTCCAATCTAATACCATAGCACTTCTATGGGGATTTGTCGCCACTCCTAGGCCTCGAAGTGCTGAGGGCCATTACCAAGTAGGAAATTTCCTTGCCAGCGTACCCCATGTTAATTTCGCTGTTGACATTGCATGTTAGGTGACCCTGCCCAAGGACGAGGGTGGATCCAGGATTAGGGTGTATCCTGCAGTTTGAGGAAGTATCCCAATCCTTGGGTTTAGGGCGTTCCCGGTTTAAGACAAGGCGTTCCCAGTTTAAGACCTTGGATTTTAGGGAAGTTCGATGTTGAGGATTATTGCTGCTGGAATTAGGGCGTTCCTGCTGCCTAAGCTCCTGTTGAACTCTCGTGAGATTCAGAGAGCATTTTGGGAAATAAGCCTCGTGGAGTAGGTGAATTGGGTAGCAGCAGAACTGGGATTGCCCCAGAACGTGTGTGGAGGCCGGTGTGAGTTCGGGAATAAAGAATTGCTGTTTGAATCTACAAAGCTGTGTGGTGGCTCGTGATTCTGTGCCCAGCCAAGACTGCGGCATCGAAGCGTTTGAGTGGCTTGTTGTAATGGCCAATGTTTTGGCCATTCTTGACGAGAGATGACACTAAGGTCAGCTCCTGTGTCCAGCAGCCCATTAAAGTCATGTCCTTGAATATTTAATTTTAGCATTGGGCGAGAATCTAAATTCAAAGACAGCATAGCCCAATCTACACCTGTGGAGCCTAATCCCTTGGAACCTCTTTCTACATTACAACTGGAAAATTTATCATGCAGGCTGGGTATTATTAATAACTGTGCTATTCTATCTCCTGGTGAAATTACTGATATACCTCTTGGAGAACTAGCTATAATTTTTATTTCACCCTCATAATCGGGATCAATTACCCCAGGACTTATCATAAGTCCTCTTAGTGTAGAAGAACTGCGTCCCAATAATAAGCCCACTGTTCCCTGGGGAAGAGGTCCTTTTACTCCTGTGGGAATGATTTGAATTCCCATCTCTGGGGTTAGTATTGCTCTGGCAGAGGCGCAGATGTCCAGCCCTGCGTTCCCTCTAGTTTGTCTGATGAGGGATTTAATGGATAATGCGTCATGGGCACTACCTTGATGGTGCTGTTGGGTTCCTCCATTGCCCCATATATTTGTGGTTTTGGGCCCCGGGGCATTGGGCCCTCTAGTCCGTTTTTTGGCAATGGAGCTTGATACCTTTCTCCACGATATCGTGGGTAAACACTTGGTCCTTGTCCGTTTTTTGATAGCGGAATACCCTCTATGGTGGTTTGAGAACGGCATTCATTAGCCCAATGTTTTCCTCTATGGCATCGTGGGCAAAAACCTGGTATTCTATTCCTTTGATATCCAGCTTTGTTAAACCCTCCTCTTACAGGGCAACTCCTTTTAAAATGTCTTGTTTGATTACAATTATAGCATGTTTTTGGCCTGGCATCTAAAGCCTGTTGTACTGCTGCTAAGATTTGCCCTTGTTCATTAATGTCTCTACATAATTTAATATATGTGTTTAAATCTTCATGTCTCCATGGTCTAATGACCTCTCTGCAGCAACGATTTGCTTGGTCATAAGCCAGTTGTTTTATAAATGGCATTACCTGTTCTGTATTACCAAATATCCTAGAGGCTGACTGAATAAGTCTATCTACAAATTCAGCGTAAGGTTCATTAGTTCCTTGTATTACCTTAGATAATTGACCTTGTAAGTCTCCATGCCCCTGTAAAGTTTTCCATGCCCTAACTGCATCTACAGCAATTTGTGCGTATACACCAGGGTCATATTCAATTTGCTGTCTTTGACCCTCATAAGGTCCCTTTCCTAAAAGCATTTCTATATTTCTTTGAGGGTAACCAGCTTCTGCATTTCGCCTAGCTGTCTCCATGCAAAATTCCTCATTGGCAACCTTCCATAACAAATATTGTCTTCCGTTTAGCACAGATCGATATATGTTAGCCCAATCTGCTGGTGTCATGTCCAAGTTGGTAACAGATTCGACCATGCTTATTGTGAAGGGAGCTTGCGGCCCATAGGTCGTTACAGCCTCCTTTAATTGCTTTATTGTTTTGAAATCTAAAGCACGGTGAATTCGTTGCCTTCCTGCCTGCTCAAGTACAGGGCATGCTAATCTTTGGGGTCCTGCCTCAGAATTCCGTCCATCAACTACGGGAGTTGAGGGCCGCTCAGCGGTAGATGGAGCTGTTGGCTGAGTTATGCCCTCTGGTGATAGAACGGAGTTGGTAGCAACCTCCTGTTGTAATTCTCCACCTGATGGCTGCTTTTCCTCTAAGCTTGCTTTTTTTAAATTTTCCTCTGACTAGCTTGAGAGATCTTCTCTTTTGCTTGACCTAGCGTTTTTTCTACCATAGTTTGGACCTCTAACAATTTACTTAGCAGTTTTTCGGTTTGTTTTTTACTGGATTCTAATCTACTATAAAGGCAACGTAACCCAATAAGATAGGATAAAACAAAGCCGAAACAGAATGAAACAAAAACGGAGCAGAGAATGGTTGTATCGATTTTCTCTTTCTCAGGGCCGAATAACTTCAAACCTTGAGCCAACCATTTTTCCCAGTTCGCCTGAGAAAATTCTAGGGCTAGGGAGCTCGAAATAAAAACAAAATAAATCAAAACAAGAACACATTGTTTTTTGAGATGGGCACCCATCTTGTTGCCTTCCCTCAGGGGCGAGCAATTTTACTCACCTCTAAGTTCCAGGCGTTCCCCGTACGGGCCACCAAATGCCGCAGTCTTGGCTGGGCACAGAATCACGAGCCACTCAAGCAGGAACAAAACTTTATTTTGAAAAAGCCGCCAACACTCTCAGCGCCAGCAAGCCAAAACCGGTCCTCCCACGCGGGCATCTGACCGGAACCGCGCGTCCCCCAGAACCGGGGGTCCCCCGGACCTCCCCCGGAATTCCCTCCTACTATCCTTCCCCAACCAATGGGAACTCTCCATGAGTCCCGTAACATGAATCCCGTAGCAGGCCAAGGTGAACAGCGGGAGTCCAATTTCCATATGAATGTAAATCTTAACATAATCATCTCAGTGGCTAGCTGGCGTCACTTTACAACCAAAGGTGCCATACATCGTATATTTGCTTGTGGCTCCTAGCACCCCTCTAGATAAGATAAAGCTCATTTATTAGGTTTATGTCTCTCTTTTGCCAGGACATAAGCTCCACCAGGGAATATTTTTATTTTGTTCACTTTTGTATCGCAAATGTCTCTAGAATTGCTAGCTTCTCATAGCACTTTGCTAATTTTTTGTTCAATAAACATAAAATCATTGACTTTTATTAATATTAAAGCATAACATGAAGCATTATAAAGATATCATTACAATGTCACGCTAACATTTAAACACAATGGAAAACATTACAAAATAACATTAAAAATAATAAAAGGCAAAGCTAGGTAAGATCTGAGAAGAGTGCTTGTCTGCTCAGCAGCTCATTCCAGCTTGTAGCACCGGAAGGTAATATGCAGCCTGTTTCTTCCCTTTGATCTTAACTGGGTTACAATGGAAAAGCCCAGCTAACATAAACTAGCTGTTATGAATGGTGCATTAATAATAGCAGGATACTCTATTTAGCAAAGGAAAGTCTTCCTTTATCTTAATCTAAAACACTGATAAACTTAGGGTCTCATAAGCATCAATGTATACGATGAACTAAGCAGCAATAATTCTCTTCTTCAGGTACTATGTTTAACTCAATTATTGACTCAGGGTTTTGAAAAGCAAATAGATCTTTTACCCAACTGTTTTCCCTTAATATCTCACATTTCTCTTCTGGAAAGAAATGGTTAAAAGTTTGAGATAGGGAAGTGAGATGCAACAATACCTCTAATTTCATTTCCTTTAAATTGTTTTAATTAATACTATTCTCTTCAATATGATATAAAAACCATGGGAACATGTAGTAGCTAGGATGATTACTTTTTAAGTCTTGCTTGCCTTAACAACAATCTCTTTTGGAATGCTTAGATACGTTCAACATATAGGAAAATATTTTCCCTTGTAGTTTTAAACTCAGTTTGTTAAAAATGCCAAAAATATCAGTTAAATATGCCAATTTCATTACTCAAATATCATCTTCAAAAATATTTGCTAAATGAGTTTTTTTTTTTCCATGAGAAAACTGTTAATCTCATTCCTGAGTTCATAGATCCTGGTTAGTATTTTTCCTTAAGACAACTTTGGTATGATACAGTAGGTGGATGTGATTAGTTCCAAACTCTAAACAAAATGTTTCAAGAAGTCAGCTATTCAATGAGCTTTCTTTAATAAGATTGACATTTATTGCATTTTCAAATTCCATTTCCATGAGATTCTGTGGAATTTCTCTAGATACTAAAGCTTCATGATGTATAAACAATGATTCCACACAGCACCATTATTAGTAACATCCAGCAACTTTTTAATTACTCGGCTGTGTTTTCCAGTTATGCTTGCAGCTCCATCACTTGCAATTCCTTTATAGTTCTTCCAGTTTAATTTATAGTGACCAACCATGCACTTTTCCAATACTGTAAAAATATCTAATTCATTTAAATGAAAAATTGAATTCAAAAAGCACAAAAAAATCCTCCTTGATATTATCCTGCCATGCATACCTGACATAAATATTCAAGAGGCTTATCAATAAGTTACCATGCTGAGTTTCTAAATGTCTCTTTAATTTTGAAGGTTTTAAGCTTTCATTTGCAAGAATATTATTGCA
This sequence comes from Spermophilus citellus, assembly GCF_964194105.1. Lineage (NCBI taxonomy): Eukaryota > Metazoa > Chordata > Mammalia > Rodentia > Sciuridae > Spermophilus > Spermophilus citellus. The sequence goes on along the minus strand of NC_138189.1, from coordinate 10,976,992 downwards.
AATAACACACTGGGGTCTATTATTTTCAAACCGTTTTTCACATTTGATAAAACCATATTTTAAGTATTCATTATAATGCCTTGCACTTATTTTTTTTTTGGAAATGTGGTGCTAATGAAGTTAAATTGAAAGATTACAGTCAGTATTTTGCTCAATGTCATCAATATTCACACTTTTAGACCCAGATAGAGTTCTGTGGCTCAATGATAGAGTGCTTGCCTGGGTTTGATCCTCAGCACCACATAAAAATAAATAAATAAATAAAATAAATGTATTGTGTCCAACTACAACTAAAATATTTATTTAAAAAATTTTTAGATGTTGAGTGATCTTTATTTTATTCATTTATTTATATGTGGTGCTGAAAATTGAACCCAGTGCCTCACACATGCTAGACAAGCACTCTGCCACTGAGCCACAACCCCAGCCCAGAACATGTTTCTTTATGTTTCATTCCAGTATTCCTCTTTCTCTTAATAAAGAAATGAACAGCTGGGTGCAGTGGCTCATGCCTGTAATCCCCGTGGCTCAGGAGGCTGAGATAGGAAGATCCAGGGTTCAAAGCCAGCCTCAGCAATAATGAGGCACTAAGCAACTCAGTGAGACCCTGTCTCTAATAAAATGCAAAATTGGGCTGGGGATGTGGCTCAGTGATTGAGTGCCTTGAGTTCAATCCCTGCTATTGCCCCCTCCACCAAAAAAAGAAAAGAAAAAATAATAATACATTTTAACAATAATTTATTCTAGTTTAATTAAAATGTTATAATTGCTAGTAAATTTTAAAAAAGAAAAAATAACATAGCCTAGATTTTTAAAATGTTCTCAGTTTGCAAATGAGTCTCAGATTTCACATCTAGTTGTAAGTCATGGTAATATAAAGGCGGACTTGCACATTAACCTTGCCATCATGATACCAAGTGACACCTATAAGCAAATTATTGAAAGCTTTAGTCAATATACTTTATTCATCATATCCCTTCTATCAAATAACTTTTCATATTTTGAAATGGACGTCAATATTCCTATATTGGTGAGCATCGGAGTTACTTCTCCTCCAAGGGATAATTCCTACGCAAAAAAAATCAACTTAAACTATCTACCTATCTTTGGGGCTTCTACACTCCTAGCCAATATTCCCAGCCTAATTACTCTTGGCCTGGCACCAGGCAATTAGGGATAGCCCCTTTCTGTCCCAAAGAGTTAAAGCCAGCTTCAGCAATAGTGAGGCACTAAGCAACTCAGTGAGACTGTCTCTAATAAAATGCAAAATTGGGCTAATTATTCAAACTAGCTAATCTTAAACCTGTTCAAACCTGCTTATCATGCTTTGCCTATTCCTTCCCAAGAAAACCAAAGAAATGCTTCCTTTGTTCCCATTATACTTCCTCCATTCACTCACTGATCCTGGTACTTTCCAGTATTGTGCCCCTGCGTGGAGTAGACTGTTGTGCATCCTATTTCTGAGGACTTCTTCCTTCTTGAAGTCACTTTCACATCTGTATATCTTACCATACAGATTGAAACAAATCCTGAGAACAGTTTAAAACACTGGTATTGTGTTACTGTTCTGATTACCGAGTTGTATTGTTTGGCTCTGACCCTCTTTACCCCAGTTTATTTCTTAGCAGGAATTTTGCAGGTCATGAGTTCTTCCAGGAAGTTAACAATGCTAAATGTATTAACTACATTTTTGGAGCTAAACGATCTATTGTATTTGGTATCCGGTCATACTTTGAAAGGTGCAGATATGAGAGAGGATTCAAGACCTGGTATATATCTTTGACTTAATTTCTTGGTTACATGTTTAAAAGATGACATGCTCCAAATATTTAACGTTGGCTTGAAACTGAAAAGACTTCTCTGAAGGTTTTAGGTCATCTATCTGCCAAGGATATCAGAAGGACTACAGAGTTTATGGCAGATATCTCTTAGATGTCAGAGCACAGTGTGCATCATCAATATATTAGACCAGAACTATACTGCTGGAAAAGTAACCATAAGAGTTTTCTAATGAGTAAGAAAAGTTTCAGGGCAATTCATAGTAACCTTGAGGCACTGTTGCCCTTAACAGGTGAAGAAAATAATTACTGACTCTCCTTCTACCATAGATAAAAGTTCCAATATGAAACATTTGTTTTTCTGCCATCTCTCCCTAGATATTTTACAGATATTTTTACATAGTTAAAGAAAAGTGGTGTTAAATAGTGCTTCGGTCTTTTGTTTGCCCTTTCTTATGTCTTTGAAAGGAGCTTAATGAAAAGCCAATGGAGTTTGGAGAAACAGGATCAAACCTGACATTCTTGCCTAAACATAAGTTCTGGAGCTTTAATTTAAATAGATATGTCCAGTTAGAACCCAACATAAATCAGAGTGCATGTATATACATACACACATACACACACCCCAGAATATGAGCAAGTAAGATTCCATAATCCAGACAGGTTCTGTTGGGATAGGTTCCTTCCGCCAAAACTTCACAGACCTACAAATGTGTACACTGATGCTTAACATGTGCATACTGAAGATGGCTGTGTGGCTATTATTACTTCAGAGTGATAATGCTCTTTGTTCAGCTGTGAATGTAGTCAGTCATCTTTCCAGAGAATTTCCACTAAGGTGATCAAATACTTGAAGCTTTCTCACACATAAAAGGTGCATTCATGTGATCATGTGATATAGTTTCAGGTGAGTGATTTTCCACTAATGAATATTTTTATCTACATGTCCCTCAAATAGTGCTTGCACATGACTGGTACTCAATAAATATATTTGAGAAAATAAATGAGAAAAATTAATGTAACCTATAGTATATATAATGTGCATTCTATTTTTATCATGAACACTGCAAAATAAGTTATCAAACTATATTTGGGCAATTTAGTAATAGGTAAGACAAAAGCTAGTAAAACATATTCTTTAAAAAAGGGTCATCACAGGTGGCATTTTTCAAAATAAACTTCTTGCTATGTTAAGTGGCAGAAACAATGGTCCTATAAAAACATATATTAAACTATATCTAAATTTGTCTTATAAAACTTAATAGCTAATTCTACCTGAAAATAAGAAACTCACACACAAAAACCAGTATCTTATTTATATTACTGTATGTATGTATAGCTTTTTATTAACTTAGAAGTAATTGTCTTTTATGCCCCTTGGGGGTTTATAATTGGTAATCCTCTAGTTACTGTTGTATCTAAAAATATATATATTCTTAATGGTCTTACAATTTCTCCTAACTCAGACACTTCACCTACAGGAATAGTAGAGGCAGTGTCTTAAGAGTACAAACCAAGTAAATGTGTAAGGAAAGCATAGGGAAATACTTTCTTAATTGAAATAGGACACAAGGTACAAGCTAAGTAGGAGGCAGAAGCAGAAAATGTTGGAGTTTGATGGAAGAATGTATGAAACCATTGTCCAAGAAAGTAATAACATGAATGGACTAGGAAAAGTTAGGATTTTAAGTGAGCCTGCCTGGTCATCTTACATGCCAAATGCACTAATCATACTGCTCAAACACCTGATAGATCACTAACTTTTTATCTCCTAAGGTATGTTCTCCAGGTCTATGAATAACATCTAAAAAATACAGGTCTGATCAGTTTCCTCATAATTCAAAAGCCTCTAGCGGCTCTACGCTATTGTAAATGCCTCTGGATAACATCCTTTAAATTAAAACCTCATCTTATCTTTTTAGGTCTCTCCTTTATCATGTTATCTCCAGACAGTCTACCTTTTTTTTTTTTTTTAAGCTCTAAAACCTGCAATGTCTTGAAATAGTTCATGCCTTTTTTTTTTCCCCCCCTTTTGGTAGTACTGGGGCTTGAATCCAGGGGAATTTTGTCCCTGAATTATAACCCCATCCCTTTTTAAAATTTTGATTCAGAGCTAAGGAGGTTGGCCTTGAACTTGTGACCTTTCTGCCTCAGCCTCCCTTAGTAGTTAGGCAGGAATAGGCCAGTGTGCCTGGCCCCCAACTCTGTTTTTGTTCTAGTTAGTATCCCCTTTTCCTGGAATATTTTCCTTGCCTTCTTAGACAATTGAAATCCTCTTTATTTGTTATGATTTAGCTCAAAAGTTATAGCATTTACCTAATGCAATTAATAGTTAAGTACATCTAAAGTTCTGGGCATTGGGGATACAAAAAAAAAAACAAAAATGAACGTTGATATATTAAAATAACTAAATATGTTCAGCTGTTATGAATGAACTAGAGCTACATAACGTTGACAAATCTTAAAAATAACACTAATACGCTGGCTATAAAGGACAAATAAATTGCTGATTGCTAAAATTGGGCAAAACAGTTCTATATAGGTAATTAAAAATCAAAACTTAAAGGTGCCTGGAAGAGTGGTCATTATAAGCAAAGGGCCCCTGGGGAACAGGAGCTGACGAAGGACTTCACTTACTTACATAATGATTTATTTCCCCAGCTGGATGGTGAGTACATACGTACAGTAGTTTTTGTTTCTGCCTTTTCTCTAAAATAGTATATTTTCAAAAGAGCATTTAGAAGGTGTGATGCCTTCCCGAAGGTATTGCAAATCTGTCATATAACCACCGACTTAAAATTCCTCTGTCCCCGCAGGGCCACACAGGTGGCAACTCCAGGCGCCAGCATCAGGAGGTAGAAAGCAACCCTCTTCCCAGACTGCCCACTGGCTTCTTCCGGCGCCCCACGGACGCCACCAGGACTTCAAAGGACTTCAGCCCGCGACGCTCAGCGACCCCGGAACCCTCCGTTCAGATCCAACGGCTGTGGCCATCCTCCCTGCAGGCCTCAACTCGCCCAGGCAACCCCGGAATGTATCTCCCCGCAACCAAACCCGGAGTGTCTCGCTTTAGTGAGCCAGGGCCACTCCCATCAGAAACTGCCATTTTCCTTCTCGCCTCCAGCCACCACGACCCGGCCTAGCCTAGCGCTTCAATGTTTTGCCAGTGCAAGCCGCAGCTTAGTGGGCCTCCCGCTGGCTTCGCTACGCCACTTCCGGCTTATCCCCACGCCCCCCGACCTCCGGCAGGAAGAGGACTACATCCGCGCAAGCGCGAAGCCGGTGTCAGGGCATCGGATCAGACTTCTTTAGCCTTCACCGTTCTCGCGGATTCTCGCGGTGTTTCCTCCTCCCGCGGGAGTTGTTTGAAAGATCTGGCGGTAACTTCGCTCTGGACGCTCCGACGGTTGCCTGCGGGAGTCTGGGGAGACTCCACCGCTGGGCTTCCGGGCGAAGCTGGTGGTGGCGCAGAGAGTGTACATTCCAAGGGAATCTTGAATCTGTGCAAGAACTGTGGAGCTTCAACATCATTTTACTTATTTTAGAGTACTATATTGCATTTAATAACCATGGGAGTCTGTGTGTCTCTTCAGGTTAGCAGTCATTGATTTTTAAAATAAATTTACATTTCATCAAATAAGTTTGAAACATCTACACTTATATCTTCCCTGTAATTATTTTAATGAAACATACTTCTTGATCATTAGCAAGTAAGACTGTGCAAATAAGTGCATCTTTGTTGCAAACCAATTTTCCAACTGGTGTATTTTATGGTCTTTTATTACAAATTAAGAAATAGAGAAAAAGGTGGTACAGAAAGAAGCTTGAGTCTCAACTCTGAGACTTTATAGGACTTTGTTAGCTGTTAGCAATTCTATTTTTCAAGTTGTTTAAGTCATTACTTGAAATAGATTACACAAAGTTTTTAAAAATTTTGCTTCTCTCCAGGGATGCAGTTAGTTAGGAGGAATAATTTTGATGTAGCACAGCAGAGTAATAATGGTTTACAATTGTATATTTCAAAATAGCCAGTAGAGAGAATTTCAAATATTTCCAACATAAAGAATAATAAATGTTTAAGGCAATAGACATTCCAGTTACCCTAAACTAATCATTCCACATTATATACAATATTGAAATATTACATTGTATCCCATAAATATGTATCATTATATGTGTCAATTAAAAATTAAAAAAAAAACAAATTTAGAAGAATATTTTTCTAATCCCAGTTGGATTTGTTAAATCAATTTTGATTAGCAAATACTTATTTTACATGTTTCAAACTACATAAAGGCTCACTTGCTCCTTGATACTAACCTGGTATTATTCCTGATAGTCTTCTGCAGGTAACCATTTTTAATTAGTGTCTTGTTAATCCTTCCATACTTCATGTAGATACAAACAAATGAAAATCTACATTCTTATTTCACTATAGCCCTCCTTTGTTTTTTCTGCATCATTCTGCACTTTGTTAATTTAACAGTATATTCTGGATATTTCTGTATAATGATGAAGATGAAGTGATTTTAACTATTTTACTTTTTTCTTGAAGGTATTCTGGAAGTTTTGTCAACATTTTATAGTATTTGCAGTTGGTATGTATATCCTTTAAAATTTTTCTGAATTGAAAACCATAAGGGCTTGTGTAACTTAGGGAAATACATCCAAGGGTTCTGTATACTGTTAATTTAACAGTATATTCTGGATATTACCAGTACTTCATTAAACTTATTTGTTTTTCCTATCACATATTCTATTTTGTACATATATTCCAACTGATATGCTCAATCCCCTATAAAAGGACACATGTGGTTTCTACTCTTTGGATTTAGAAACAGTGTTTCAGGAAATACTTGTCACTTTTTACATTTTCAGGAGTGACTAGAGTCTCAAAAGAGAACTGCTTGATGAGATGAAATATATTTATAAATGTGATAAATATACTGAGTGTGGTCCATCAGCAGAGAATGAGTAGTATTGCTGGTTTTGATTTTTTGGGGGGGCGGGGAGAGAGTTAGGAAAGAACAAGAATATAACTGGGGTGATGGTTTTTTGACAGATGAAAATTTCATCAGTAAAATCTTGAAAATCATGGGAATATGAGTTAGAATAATTAAACAGCATATAAAAAAGAAATGGCTGTGTGATAAGAAGGCTTAATTTTGAATGACAGTGTTGAACTGCAACTCTTTTTATTTTTTCTCTATTAAACTGTGACTTTGCTATATCTGTCCAAAAGGATTCAAAGATATTTGGAAGTCAAATCTTTTGTGATCAAAACCCATATGCCTTCCTCTATGACAGGTGATTCAACAACAGGGAAGATGTGGATAAATATTACACCAAGTTTCTTTTCCTTAGTTTCTTGAATCTGTAGTGCTATCACTGAGCTACATTCCTATTTTTCATTTTTGAGACAGGGTCTATTCAAGTTGCTTATGCTGCCCTTGAATTTGCAATCCTCCTCCCTGAGTCTCCCTAGTAACTGAGATTATAGGTGTTTGCTACAGCCTCCCAGCACATGTTCATTAACTGAAATTAACTGGAGCTGTCAATTACTTCATTTCACAAAACAGGAAGAAGGTTATAAAAAAGATGAAGACAGTGACATTTCAAGTGATTTTAATTATTTTACTTTTTTCTTGAAGGTATTCTGGAAGTTTTGTCAACTTTTTATAGTATTTACAGTTGGTATGTATATCCTTTAAAATTTTTCTGAATTGAAAACCATAAGGGCTTGTATAACTTAGGGGAAATACATCCAAGGGTTCAATTAACAGATAAATATTTATATTAAAGTGACCTTGGAAGTATTTTTCTGTAGGATAAAATAATAAGATTATAATTAAAAACTGATTTATTAGGTATATGCTTTAATTTTTTAAAAAAGGTAGAAGTTTCAGGTAAATATATTAAAATGAGTGGTCTTTTTTTAAAAAAAGATGAAAGACCATATTTTTTTGTCCAAAAGTTATTGTTATTATTGTATATATGTTTTTTTTGGTACCAGATCTCAAATCAGGGGCACTTAACCACTAAGCCATGTCCCCAGACCATTTTATTTTTTTGAGACAGGGTCTTGCTAAGTTGCTTAGGTCCTCACTAAGTTGTTGAGGCTGGCCTCAAACTTGCAATCCCCCAGCCTCAGCCTTGATGCTGGGATTATAGGTATGTGCCACCATACCTGATTTATCCAAAAATTATTGTGTCCTTGTTTTGGGGAAAATATTTCAGACAAGAGTTATTTTAAGACTGTAATAAGGGGCTGGGGTAGTGGCTTAGTGGTAAAGCGTTCACCTAGCATGCTTGAGGCCCTGGGTTTGATCCTCAGCACCACATAAAACAATAAAATAAAGGTATTGTGTCTGACTGCAATTGAAAAATAAATTTAAGAAAAAGAGTATAATAAGTTATATATGGAGCATATCTATGTGGGAAATAAAAATTATGGCTTTTCATTTTTTGCATGAATTACAGCCTCATGAATTATTATTAAAGTCTTGAATTCTGAATTTGGAGAAAATAAAATGGCTGTTATTAAAATACCACCTGGGGATAAGCTTTGATTTGTTTCCATTTCTGTACTCATATGGCAATGAAATTAAATTTTTAGTGTGCCAAATTCTAGATAAGTTCTTGAGGAATATGCCATAAAATGCCCAAATTGATAATGCTTTGTGTGTGAAATTAAGTCATTCTCATTAGATTGAAAGATAAAATACCAAATGTGAGAATTCAGGCAGTCCTGACTCTTCCAAGACATAAGTCATGGGATGATGACTTGCCCATGATTAAAGATATGTAAAGCTTCATAGTTTTTTATTTTAAATTTGTAGTAGTTGAACTTTTCCTTACTAAATATACAGAGAAAGAGATATGCATACACATACTTAAATTCACATTCTGTCCACTGGAAATTCTCCATCACAGATGTCCTATAATTCAATTTTGATACTAATTAGCCAGAGTTAGCACAGATCCCACAGGATAAGGGTTTTGTGGCTCACTCCCACAAGACTGCTCCAGCTTCAGACTGTAGCCACAAGCATCTGGCTGAATCTAAATTTGGGGATTCCCAATATTCCCACCCATCCAATTTTGGTAATCTGATCGAATGATTCACAGAACTCAGGAAAGTGTTATTGCCGCAGTCTGGCTGGGCACAGAATCACGAGCCACTCACAGCTTTGTAGATTCAAACAGCAGTTCTTTATTCCCGAACTCACACCGGCCCTCTACAAACACGTTCTGGGGAAATCCACATTCTGCCGCAAAATTCACGTACTCCACCAGGCTTTGAATCCCAAATACTTTCTGAATTCCACGAGAACTCAACGGGAACTCAGGCAGCAGGATACGCACTATTCCCAGCAGGAATAACCTTAAACCTGGAACCGCCCTAAACCCAGATTGTTCTAAACCAGGAACGCCCTAAACCCAAGGAGCAGGATACTCCCTAAAACCTGATCCGCCCTAATCCAGTAGGATCCTCCTTAAACCTGGATCCACCCTGGTCCTTGAGCAGGGTCACCTTTCTCAAACATACATGCAAAGTCACAGCAAATGTCCAAGGCAAGTCCATTTCCACGAGTCCTTCCTCTAAGCAACATGGGGTACGCTGGCAAGGAAATTTCGATGGCGTCATTCCTACTTGGCAATGGCTCTCAGCATGTTATACTTCATTATAGTTTCAGTTTGAAGGGTACAAATTGGGAGTAACCAGATGGAAAAGGTACATAGGTCATGTGTGGGAGATAGGGTGCAAAGCTTTCACACCCTCTCTATTTGGGCCATGCTCCAACACATCTACCTGGAACCAGACAGGAAGCTCCTTGAGCCTAGTTGTTTGAACGATTTTTATATGGCCTTTCATCTCGCAAACATGATTGATTAATCATTGGCCACTAGTTGGCACTCTCTTCAGGTCCTCTCACATTCTCAGAAATGGGGGATGGGCTGAAAGTTCCAACTCTAAATCTAGTTGATTTTTCTAGTGACCAGCCCCTATCCTGAAACTATCTAGGGTCTTTATCTTCTATCTGCCATGAGTCCCCACATTAGGATAAATTTAGGTATTGAAAGCTACACATAATGAATTATAGAAAACATTCCCCACTTAGGAAGTTCCAAGGGTGTCGCGAGCAGCTCCCGAAGCTGGAGCGGGCCTTGGTCTCGGAGGTCAACCGCAGGCGGGTCCCCGGCCGTGTCCTACCCGGACCAGAATTCCCGGCGACGCGAACACACCACACCGACTCACGGAGATGTCTTTCCAATGCTTCGTTTATTCTCACAGCAGTCCTCACACAGCAGCAGCGGAGCAGAGACCGGACGGACCAATCAGGCGGCTGGTGTCAGTGCCTAACCTGAGAGGTGCTGCCTGTCCTCCGTGCCTTCTATTTATACTAAGTTTAAACCTTGGGGTTTTTCCTTTACATCATTTGTTTTTTCACTACCTTATCCATGCTTAACACACTTCGCACTCATCACTATCTTATCCACACTGTGCACTTGTAACACATTTGTCTAGAGTTAATATTATCTATACCTAACACGCTGTATACTTGTCCCAACATGTTTTTACAACAGAGAAACATGTTTGCCTGAAGCACATTTGCTATAGCTAATGTCAAAGCATTTTTACTTAAAACACATTTTACCTAAAGTACCTTAATACCTAATACTAATACCTAATACTTATTAACTAATATTCATTCCACACACTATAGTAACTTAATATCTAATGCTTATTGGCTGATATTCATTCCATATAACATCTAATACTAACATTCACTCCATACAGTCCACCCCCTTGATACTGAGGGTGTTAAAGTACCCGAGAGTATCAATTAGAAAACATACAATGTCTTGACGTATCACAGCAAAATCCAATCATAGCAAATCTCAGATAATGACAAATCTTAGTCCAAAGTTCACAGCATACAGGATATGGCACGACAGGAGACACCGGTGAACAGTGCTGTAGTCTGGATTGTACGTCACGTGGCAATCTTCTGATTTTTACAACGGCTCCGTGTATAATGACACACTTCGCTGGAACAATTGTGGATTGGTACAGGTGTATCCGTATCCTGTCGTCCACTCTGCCAAAAAGGTTTATCTTCATCTCTCCCCAGGACATATTGCCCTAGAAAGTGCTAAAGAACATTCTTTTGTTAGAGGTTATTTTATATCTTGGTAAACGGGGAAGGCGCACATGCTCCAAGGTCACAGTCCATGCATATCTAAACATAGGTTCAACTAATTTCCTTAAAGCAATATCCTGCAAGGATCTTGGTTGGAAAGGTGGTTGGTTACACAATGGTCATTTGCAATAGGATCTAACATACAATCCATGTGGTTTGGACTCTAAATTAAGGGCTGTGCAATAATACCAAGACCATGGGTGTGTGTTTCTAAGATGGTTGGTCCAATAATTTGAGTAATGTGAGTAATTTGATGGATTTTGATCATGGTTGGTTTTCAAAATTTCTGTGAAAAGTCCCATAAGGACTTTATTATGTTCTGGGTATTTCTCTAATTTGGATACATCAGCAGCATGTACAGACATGTAATAAGTGTGGTTCCACACATGGTTAAGGAAATAAATCAAATTAGGTAAAGCACAAGATTCATTAATAGGAACATGCATGGGACAGCTAGGTCCAGCCCAAACCTTCACCAGGTGTCGTAGCATGTAAAAATTGTCAGGTCCCAATGAGTTATATCCCACATAACTCCAAAAGTCTCGCACATGGTACTGCAGACACAGGCGACAGCAGGAGAAGTGCTTCTCCTCAGCGGAGTTCCCAAGACGTCCACGTTTTCGATTTTTACGCTGTCTCCTGGTCCTTGTATACATGATGCCTAGTTTCTTGTCAGAAAATGCTAGAGAAAATAGAGGGATCATCAGCTGGTTCTACATAATCTATAGGTAATCTGTCTAGTTTTATGTGTATTATAACACACAGGGGTTTGATAGGTCACAATGTAGTTTACAGCATGATCCTGCCCATACTTTAACTAAATGTCTTACTGTCTCAAATGCATCTTCTCCTAGTACGTTGTACCCTACTATGGACCAAAAGTCCCATACATGATACTGTATGCACAGTCTACAACGTGCAAAATGGTTGAGTTCAGCTACTCTTTCACGCAGCTCACGGCGTCTTTGCTTACAGCGCTTCTTCATGGTTTTTGTATGCATGTTTCTTAGTTTGTTGTATCACAATCTTTTCTGTTGAGGAGCTGTGGAGTCTGCAACAGATTTTAACACCAAAGAAGAGTAACACAATTATACAAAGATAAAATAGTAATTCCTTAAACCAATGGAAAGGGTTCCATCTCATTATACAAGCAAAATCAGCATGAACAAGTTTCCTAAAGAAGCCAACAAGAGAACAATCATAGGCATACTTAAAATCTCTTGGTTGTAAATAACCAGAGTCTACCAGCATCTTAATCTTGTGGGTTTCTCCCTCAAAGGTTTGTAGCAACTGTTTAGTCTGATTATGTACGTTCTCAATGATTTTGCCATGGTTCTCATAATAGGTCTTTAAAATATCAGTAGATTTAAGCATTTGTTCGTAAACTCTTCCTTCGGGAGGCATATTAACGAAAATATTTAATCCAAAAGTATGGTTACTAATATAGGTGATATGAGTCATTTTTCTCCTGGTATAATCGATCTGATGTTGGGTTACATTTTTGCTGCTGTATTTATGCCTCTGTACAGTCAAATTATGGTGCTCCACCATCATCACATTGCTGTGTATGTGACAACCAGCTTCCAATGTGATATTAGTGTTGTAGGTTATATTTTTCCATCTCTGCACCACATAATTCACAGGGTGGCAAGTAACAATTCTATAATTGCCTAGGTCCATTAACAAGCTCTGAGGAGTAGCCACTGTAATCTCAGAAGTTAGTGGCTCATCAGAAAGCATGTTATATGCCAGAAAGGTTTGTTTTCCTATTTGCATCACATTATCTTCAGACACATAGAAAGAAGCATTATGCCAAGTAAGCCAATAAAACTTATCATATGGGAAGACCCATTGTCCGTTGTCTAATCTTTGTGGAAAAGCTTTGGTTGGATATCCGATGACAGGTTGGTTAGTAGTAATCTGCCATAGACGCAGTTCACAAGTGCCGGAGTCACAATAAGAATCTGCAGATGGGTCCAAAATGGTTAAGTAGGATGAAGTCTCCCTTCCCATACCAGTTTGGAAAAGGAGCTTAATATCATCAATTCCAGCCTTTATCATATCTTCAACATGATCACATTCTTGAGTTTTTTGTAGGGTTTCAATCTGTTTTGAGAGAAATCTGTCTCTGGCTTCGTGGAGAGTTTCAACAGCCTGAATATGTTCTTTTAGTAGTTTTTGCTCCAGTGCTAATCTGTCCATAAGTAGACTTGCAGAGTGTAGGTTCTTTGATATACCAGAAATAACTTCCTGTTGTCTGCCTTGTAATGCCTGCAACGAGGATATTTCCACACGAAGTTCCTCAGTCATAGCCCCAGCGATTGCTGCTCCCAATGCTGCTCCCGCCAGGAATGCTCCCAAGGCGGCTAGCTGGAGAGGTCGCCGTCCCGCCGCATTCCTCTGCAAAGAGAAGAACATGTCCGGGACTACCGTCTTCCAGCTGCCAGTTCCGCACGTCGGATTGTCTTTCAGGGAGTTTCCTAGTGCCAGTGTAAGTTTCACTGGTTGAATCACAGGCTCTACCAGGAAGCGCTTTGCTTGGGAGACTAGGGGCATAAAACCTCCTGTGGTTTTAGTTACTGGGTCGTTCTTCGGTGGTGACAAAACCGCACGAGGGTAATGTGCAGTTACCCATCCGTGTGTGGAATTAAATCCTCCTCTATCTATCAGACAAGGCCTCAAGGATTCAGGTTCCATGTAACACTTATCCATGGTTAACTTTCCTGCGTAGATGACATGGTTGCCAGAATATGAATCAAACACATCCGTGGTGTTATGGACCACGTCATGGGCTACTAGATCATATACAGCCCAGTTGTCATTATTTTCAGGTTGTTTCATTAGCATATAGAAATAATAGGGCAATTTTCCAATATATATCTTTTGAGCCCAATGTTCAAAATTCATACCTGCCGTCATCCACCAATCCAATGTTTTGTTGTCTGCTTCTTTAACATGATATCGGATCTTGGCATTCCAGATGCTGTCTACCGGACATCCTTCCTCCTGATTAGTTGTGGAGTCCCACGTCACAAATTCTGCTCTCTTGTATTCACCAGATTTAGTGGCAATACTCTCGGATGAGGTTCTATGGTTTAGGATACCAATCTCTTCAATCTCCGGATACGCCCACCGAAGTCTCGTGATGTGGGGTCGTAGCATGGTGTTTTCAAATTCCTTGTCCGGATGCCTGGAGAATTCTTCATACTTAGCACTCTCCGGGACCCAGACTCTAGACAGGGACCCATCATTTATCGCATCCATGGGCACGTCATACACGGAGGTATCATTGTGCCATAGATGTCTGTGGAGTCCCTGTACCAGTTTCATATTGTTTGGGTGCCAGGCACAGTTAGAATGGTATAGGTCCATAGGGACACCCTTCGTGTCCCGGAAAGCAGCCCGAGGGCTAGACATCGGGATTGACAAATTATGTAGGTGGTACCAGATTGTACTGTTGGATATGTTGAACACTGGGATGAGGGAGGAAAAGAAATCATCATATCCTCGACCTCCAATGTTCCAGTATGACAGTTCCTGACCTCTCCAAGTCTGCGCGGATTGATTCATGGCAAATACAGGTTGTAGGAAGGTCACATTCCATTTCCTCGTATCCCCTGGTGGGACAATCAGAACTGGTTGAAAAGTTTGGTTTTCAAATGAATACCAGTTATGTGTGTTATTTGTCACTAGTCTTACGTGGGTTGCATTCATCCATACTTGGTGTGGTTCTTTAACACAATTATTTTTGTCAAAATTATAGCACCATGTCCAGTTCCATATCATGAAGTTTTCCATCTTTTCTAGGGCTGCATTGGCTTTTTGGTTCAACAGTGTCTCGGCATTAAACAGCGGGTATGGAGAAGTTGGTTGCTGAAATCTTGAATTGATGTCACCGAGGTTCCATTCCTTGTTGTTTCCTTTTTCCACATGCTTGTATATATATCTTCCTGTCTTGTTGTCCTGCAGCATCCACCCCTGGTGGTGGAATTGACGGAACGCACTATTCCGTGAGACATCCTCATGGGTTTTGAAAGCACAGGGTCTATATGCAAAGTTCCCAAATCCGTTCACTGACTGGTTTTTTTGGTTTATGTAATAAAATCTATATCTGCAAGTCGTAAGTTCTTCTTTCAGCATAGTGAAACAAACTCGCCCCACGAATGCATATCCTTGTGTCATATCTTGCATATGTCCAAAAATTGCTCTGACACACAAGACTGCCAAAGGGTTTGGAGATCCATCAGCCCATCGATAGTTGGGCTGGGCCTTATTGTGTGTGAACGGCTGTGGCAGTGGGTCGGTCAACACCACCGGGCTTCTCCATGTCTCCAGACCTAAAGTAGCCATCTTCCACCAGGCATCAATTGGTGGGTAGGAAGTATTAGTAATCAGCCAGTCTTTATTTGGTGACTGTAGCATTTCAAACTTCCCAAAAATAGGCAAATTAGGAAAGTCCATAACACAAGTCACATAATGTGTAAATTTGAGAGTTTTGTTCTGGAGATAGTCCAACCATATTGTCATATTTCTATCCTTAGTACTCATGTGTTCTAAATAATCTTCCAATATTGTTGGGCAAGTCTCACCATAAGGGGGTCGTAAGTCTGTCGGCCAGGCCGCAATTGGTCTGGCCCCTTTTAGTGGTCCCCTTGGCTGCGCATACCAATCGTTCATTACAGGTTTGGATTCATTGTATGGAAGTAGCCATAGAGTATCTGTCGTAGGTAGTGGAGGGGTGGTACTGGTCTCCTCGTCTTCTCCTTCTTCAGCATCATCGTCTTCTTCATATTCTTCATATTCGTAATCGAATCTCATATATCTTTGACTGAGGTCCCGTTGGGCCCACAACTCGAGTTGTATTGTTGAAAGGTCCAATTCCGATGCTTTGCCGCATTCGAATTGTTCATCATCCTCCAGTTCTTCTCTCATCACATACACCTGAGACCAGTCTTTCCCTTCCAATGCTGCCGTAGCATTGTAATTTTCCACTCTCATCACTTTGATAAGTTTCCTCCAATGGTATACAAAATAGGGTTTCTGTGCCCATAAGTCCAATACTCCTTGAATCAAATGGCATCGCAGAGGATTGGTGTCATACCTGTTAGGCATTCCTCCTTCAGTTGTTGTCCTGAACAATGGTGAATACACATCATCAGAGAATAACTCCCAGTACCCAGTACAGTTCTGAGGTGTTGACCATCTGTTGTAGTGGGTACAAAAAGCATGGGTGTGCCAATATAGATATCTGATTGCTGAAAGATTTTGTCCTAGGCGATGTGCATGTTTCCAGTATCCTGGGATCACCGTGCCCCCACCAGTGGCATTCCATTCCTGAATGGTCTGAGGGAATCTTAAGTAAGATGTTATCCATCGTCCCATAGACCAAGTAGCTCGTTCAGTAAGGTTGTATTTCTGGATCCATACTGTGGGGGGCACTGTCGTCACGCCAGTTGGAGTGGTGACGCCAGTTGAAGTTTTGTTAGCCACTAACGTGGTGACAAGAAGTGTGGTGGCCAGGGTGGTATTTGTGATCTTCATGATGTTCACAGTGACTTCGCCAATCACGTCAGTGATAATGGTTTTCCTAGCAGTTTTGTTAGACCCAAAAAGAGTTCCGAACAGTAACAGCACTTGAGAAAGTAACATGCGGCTTGCTATGGCACAGTAGCCCTACAGCCACAATTTTTATCTCTGAAAAGTTTTACACAAGTTCCCAATAGGCTCCACAAACATAGGCACAAAATCAACTCAAATACTAGTAACACTCAGAACAGTTATCCCCAAAAGCACACAGTGTAGTTCAATACGTAACATCCAAAAAAGTTTTGTATGCATTGTGTCATGTTATGAGTAGAGCTATTATTAGGGCTATTAGTACAATTATTCACAATAGCTTTTCTCCAATCCACGCAGTGGAAGTAACCACCAATTACCACACAACCATAAATTATCACAAGAATCCATAAACATTGAACAACAATCCAAGTTCTACCTTGGCACCACATCCTTAACCTTAGTTAGTCTTAATTGCCCTTTTTCTCCTGAGGTCCAAATTGTGTTCCCTGGTCCATGTGCCAGTGCATCCCCCTTTTGAACTGACCTGTCCTTACGATCCCGAATCCAAACCCTGGACTGCCGTGGAGGGTCAATTTCACTGGGGTTTTCCAAGTTCTGGGTTTCCCCTGGGAAAGTTTCCTCAAAGGGTGACTTCCTGTGCAGTCTTTGCCTAGAATTAAGTTCAAAAACTGCAATTAGTATTGCTTGTGGCAGCGGGGTATCATGTAACATCAATAGTTTTGTTTTAATTAATCCGTTAAATCTTTCAATATTCCCTGCTGCCGTTGGATTATAACTCAAATGAAAATCCCAATTTATGCCCAGAGTATCAGCCAATCGTTTCACTCTGGTGCTAGTAAAATGTGTACCCTGGTCGGTACTAATCACCCAAGGAACCCCATACCTGGAGCACCAGTTCCACATCGCCCCTTCGGTTGTGCGGGCATCCGCCCGCTTAGAGGGGAGAGCCATCCCTAACCCAGTACAGCAATCCACCATGGTGCACACATACCATGTGTCCCTTATTGGGCCAATATAATCCATTTGGATTCGCTGATTGAATCCCCTAGGAGTTCCCAGGGTATGTGCATAAATATGACGGAAACGGGTCCCCGCCTCTGCACATTGCCCACACTGTTGGATTGCAGTTTTGCACGCATGCCATGTCCCTTTTAGGTTCCTGGTCTGCAACCACTGGTATAGTGCGTGTGTTCCAAGGTGGCCCAGATATCTATGGAGGGATAACAATTCAGCTGTACTGAGATTAGTCTCACCTGCACCTTTTTCCAATTGCCAGATCGGTTTCCTGGTGAATCTTAACTTTAAGTCCCCTTTTTGTTTCACTTCCCACGGGTTTTTGTTGGTCAATTTAATCGTTGCTGACGTGATTTTACTTAATTTATCAGCTTTTTCATTTCCTTTGGACATCTCGTCTGTGCGTCCTGTATGTGCATCGACATGACCAACCAAAATATGAATAGGTGCATCGGCTAGGTACTGCCAGGTGGGTTTACTCCACACATCTTTCCCATTAATTTTAAAATCTGTCATTTTCCATTTTCCTGACCAAATTGCTATACCATTACATACTGCCCATGAGTCTGACAATATATGAACATATTTTTGTTTTTCCTGCACCGATTTTTCTACTGCCAGACGGACTGCCTCAAGCTCAGCCACCTGTGCTGACTTATCTTTACCTTCCTTAGTCAAAACTGTACCATCGCTAGGCCTTAACGCAGCCGCCTTCCAGTGGACCACCTTATCTTTAATGATTGCAGACCCATCCGTATACCACGTGTTGCTACTATCGGCGTGCGCCCCCCATTTACCAATGGGCCTCTGCGCCGCTGGCTTAGGGATCACGGGAACTGGCACCAATGGTTGTGATGCCACATCCTCTGTTAACTTCATAATTTTAGAATTACTTGTTACATGTGCCTCTCGGCACAAGTTGTCCAAATACCATTTCCACTGTAATACTTTTTTCTCAATTGGGAGTCCAGCCAATTTATCATCTCCCATCTTTACCCAGTCCAAAATTGGGACCGGTGTTCTAATTACCACTTCCTTTCCCAGCAGCGCAAAGCCCAATGATTGTAGTGCGGTGCACGCGGTCCAGATTAGTTTCTCAAATAATGAATATCTATTTTCTGCAAATGGGAACTTCTTGGTATAAAAACCCATTGGTCTCGTTTGTCCCCTTGATTTGATGTACACACCCCATACACCGTGGTCATTGATATAAACCATGTCAATCATGATAATCTCACCCTCCTGGGGAATGTACAACTGGGCATAGGAACTAATATATTCCTTGGCCAGCCTTAAACCTTCCTCCTGTTCTTTTGTCCACTGAAAGTCCGCCGCCTTCCTACACACCCTATATATTGGGGCCAGGAGCACCTGTAAGTAAGGAATGTGCATTCTCCAGTATCCTAGGATTCCCATCACGTGCTGTGCTTCTTCCTTATTCCCAGGGGTTTTTAAATTCAATATTACATCCAGCACTTTTTCAGGAACTCTAGGTCCAGATGCTGTCCACATTACCCCTAGATATTTTACTGTTTCTTGTGGCCCTTGTACTTTATCCTCATTAATTGTCCATCCTTGATCCCTCAGGGTTTTAACCACCAATTTCGTTGCTAGTTCCATATCACCCTTTTCTTTTCCAGCAATTAAGATATCATCTACGTATGTCCATATCCTAACCCCTGTTGGTAGCTGGAGTTTATCCAAGGTTGTCTGAATTGCTTGGTGTGCAATTATAGGACTGTTCTTATATCCCTGGGGCACTCTGGTAAACTGGTATTGTGTGGCATTCCATGTGAACGCTGTCATTTCTCTGCTTTCTTCATGAAGTGGGATAGCGAAAAACATGTCAGACAAATCTATAACTGAAAACAATTTGGGTGCAAAATTTCTTACCTCATTATAAATACTTTCTACGTCCGGCAATGTACCAGGCATTGCCGGAGACATCTTATTCAAATTTCTATAATCTATTGTCAATCTCCACTTTCCATTAGGTTTCCTGACTGGCCAAACCGGGCTATTATATTTAAATGTACTTGTTTTCTCAATGATTCCCCTATTTTCCAATTCCTTAATAGTCTCCGTTACCTCTTCATGTCCGCCCTTTATTGGGTACTGTTTAGTGAATACCGGTGGAACATTAGGTAATTTGACCGGTTCCACCTTCACCTTTGATAACTGTCCAGCCAGGCAATCTTTTACCTTTTTCAAGGGTAACCAATCACC
The DNA here is from genome assembly GCF_964194105.1 of Spermophilus citellus. NCBI lineage: Eukaryota > Metazoa > Chordata > Mammalia > Rodentia > Sciuridae > Spermophilus > Spermophilus citellus. The sequence goes on along the minus strand of NC_138189.1, from coordinate 10,957,188 downwards.
ATAAATTTTCCTTATTTCTTCTATTCCTAGTACTGAATGGGGCACACTTCCACACAGAGCACTGACTTCTATCTCCTTCTCATATATACACAACTTAATTTTCAACTTATTCATTCTTAAAGTATGTCCAGTGATTCCTTTAACTTCTACATTTTTCCCTAACTTGTTTTTAATAAAATCTTCCCTTATTATGGTTATTTGGCTCCCTGTATCTATCAGGAAGGAATCACTGTACTTGTTGTCATTTATCCTAAATGTCAATTGTATGAACGGCCTGCACTCCGTCCAAAATTGTGTTGTCCAACATTGATGTTGGTTCTCCTTATGTTTTGCATTGTTTGTCCTTGCCAGGGCTGCCCTGGCCGGACTTTTCTCCAATCCTGGTTCCCTTGCCCCCAATTCCTGGGGTTTTGTCTGGGACCGTTCTGCCATCTGTACTCCCTGTACTCCCTGTTTCTTTCTTGGTTTGGGCGTCCACCCCCTGGCTGTCCCCTGTTCTGAAACGCGAACCTGTTGGGGCCTCCAGGTAGTGGCCCTCCCCTTCCGGGCCGACGTTGGCCAGGCGTCGGCCCTGCCTCGTTTTTTCCTGCGAAGGACAGGGTTGCAGCAAATGACATCCTGTTCTCTATCTGCAGCTCCCGGTGCTGTTTTAAAAATTCAACCACATCCCACAGAGTGTTTGCTCCTGCTAGTGCAGTAGACAGGACAACTCTATGATTTTCCGGGGCTCCTTTTAAAATGATCCTCCTTAACATAGCTGTCAAGGGGCTGCGGAGCGGAGGTACTGCTCCGTCACTATATATATAACAGATTACTCCTAACTTCCTCACCAGTTTTATACCTTCCGATGGTCCGTTCCATCTTATCTTTCCTTCTAGGAAGCCTAAATCCATGTTGGGAATTCCTTCTCTCCAAGCTCTACTGACCCATTCGAATAGGGTCCTTACCTCTAAGTTATCTACATCCGCAATTCTGGATAATGCTTCCTGTACTGATGGTTGATCAATCTGGAGGTTTAATTGTTTGACCTCATCTCCAGACAGCCTTATACTCTCTCCTCCTTTTGACCAGAGCATAAACAAAAAATCTCCGTCTGTTTGACCTTTCTGAGAGAAGTCATTTCTTAGTTGTAATATTTCTGCTCTGTTTAAGCTCCTTGTTTCCATTGACTGTTCCAACCCATCCGGGCGTCCCCTTCCGGGTGTGGAGGTTTTTATTATTGAAACTGGGCAGCTTTCTGGGTTCTCCATCTCCTCCATGATGTCTTTGAGGAATGGGTTATTGCTATTCTTTTTTATGGCTTCTGCCACTAGTTTCTTCCCTCGCATTCTATCCTCATCTACATCACTTATTATTTTAAGTAATATTCCCGGGATTTCTTTCTTATCTGCTCTCTGCATAATTGGTTTTGCAGTATTAGGGTTGCTCATTGGTATTTCTACAGTGGTTCCTTTTTGGAACTCAGGCATCTTGGCCTGTACTATCCTCTCAAGTGGCCTCCATGGAGACTGGGGTTCCAGCTCGCTAGTCGACTGCCCCGTGGTTATTTTGGTGCACCGTTTAAAAAATCGCTTCATTTTTGACCTAACGTCCATTTTATAATCTTTGCGTACGCTTCTAACTTGAGCAACTTAAAATTCCAACTCAATATACTGTCTCTCTCTATGCTTAATGCTAGTTCGTGGAGGAGTTGATCGTATCTGACTTCTGCCCAGGCTCCTATTCTTCTTTTCGTCCAGCCCATCCGCCGAGGTCCGCCGTCTTCCCTTAAAGGGATTCGAGCGGGGGCATTCCTCCTTGGTTACTATCGTCTGCCCTGGTGCCGGACGATCATGGTCACTTCGGGCTCGGATAGGCCAAGTGCGGTTGGTGTTGCAAGGGGAGTCTTACCCTTTCTGCTGTGGCTCCTGCTGGATCCTGCCGACTACGCCAACTGTCGCGAGCAGCTCCCGAAGCTGGAGCGGGCCTTGGTCTCGGAGGTCAACCGCAGGCGGGTCCCCGGCCGTGTCCTACCCGGACCAGAATTCCCGGCGATGCGAACACACCACACCGACTCACGGAGATGTCTTTCCAATGCTTCGTTTATTCTCACAGCAGTCCTCACACAGCAGCAGCGGAGCAGAGACCGGACGGACCAATCAGGCGGCTGGTGTCAGTGCCTAACCTGAGAGGTGCTGCCTGTCCTCCGTGCCTTCTATTTATACTAAGTTTAAACCTTGGGGTTTTTCCTTTACATCATTTGTTTTTTCACTACCTTATCCATGCTTAACACACTTCGCACTCATCACTATCTTATCCACACTGTGCACTTGTAACACATTTGTCTAGAGTTAATATTATCTATACCTAACACGCTGTATACTTGTCCCAACATGTTTTTACAACAGAGAAACATGTTTGCCTGAAGCACATTTGCTATAGCTAATGTCAAAGCATTTTTACTTAAAACACATTTTACCTAAAGTACCTTAATACCTAATACTAATACCTAATACTTATTAACTAATATTCATTCCACACACTATAGTAACTTAATATCTAATGCTTATTGGCTGATATTCATTCCATATAACATCTAATACTAACATTCACTCCATACAAAGGGTTTCAAGAGCTGGGTACATTAGGCACCCAGGACAAAGAACAAATATGTTTTTAATTATATCCAAAAGGATAATAAAGTGAACACATACATGAGTTCAAAGCCAGCCTCAGCAAAAAAAAAAAAAAAAAAAAAAAAAAAAAAAAAAAAAAAAAAGTGAGGCACTAAGCAACTCAGTGAGACCCTGTCTCTAAATAAAAATACTAAATAGGGCTGGGGATATGGCTCAGTGGTCAAGTGCCCCTGAATTCAAAAGAACACATGTACCCAACATTCAAACTAATAATATTTTTTTAAATTTGTTTTTGAGAGAGTGAGAGAGGAGAGAGAGAGAGAGAGAGAGAGAGAGAGAGAGAGAGAGAGAGAGAATTTTTAATATTTATTTTTTAGTTCTTGGCGGACACAACATCTTTGTTGGTATGTGGTGCTGAGGATCGAACCCGGGCCGCACGCATGCCAGGCGAGCACGCTACCGCTTGAGCCACATCCCCAGCCCCAAAACTAAAAATATTAGGAAGGGGGAAAGATAGCTTCTTAAGCCTCTTGTGTCCTTTTCTCAATAAATGTATTTTTTTCTTCGCAGAGGAAATATACTCTCTTGACTTTTGTATTATTCATTACCTTGTTTTCTTTGGAGTTGACTATAGTTATAGAGCTGTCTAGCTGTATCCCAATTATATGTACTGTATCTTTGCCTCTCTTTGACCTTAGCATAATTGGAGTTTTTGCATGTAGACTTATGTAGCTATTTTTTTCCATTTAACATTTTTTTTCTGAGAGTAAAACAAATTTAATTATGTACTATAGTATTTTTCTTTTTACTTCTGAGTAGTATTCTGTTTTAGAAATATTGCACACTTGAATTATTCATTATATGTTTTGCTATTTTGAACTAAACTGTTATCAGTATTCTCAAACATGATCTAAAGGTCCTCTAGCTAATAGTCTAGAGGTAGTGTTATGAACTGAATTGAGTTCTTCCAAATTCATGTTCTCTATCTAGAATTGTAATTCACTTGTAAATTTGGGAGTTAGTAATTTCTTCTGGTGCCATCCCCAAGTCTGAATTACTTTGTTCCTGTGGTGGGTATGCGCTCCAGGACAGATAACACTGCCTAGGTTGGTAAAGAAAGAAAGGTAGTCCTGATTTCCCTGAGATTAGGAAGGGGGAAAGACTGGGAAGAAGGAGAGAGAGAGAAGAAGAGAAATAAACCTATTCATTTTAAATATAAGTCAGTGGCAGAGTAGCAAGGACTATATTCAAAGCCTAAAGAGGACAACTGTTACATTCTTTCTGGTTTCTGTTATTTTCTTTCACCTCTAGACTACATAACATTGTCTTAGTTGATAAGCTTTCACAATCTAATACTAACTGAAAATTTTTTGTTTAAATGATACTTGACATTTGAGGCCAGCCTGGGCAACATAGCAAGACCTCCATCTCAAGGAAAAGGGGAAAAAAATGTCAAACCAGTGAACTTTTAAAAATTTGATTTCTGATATAAAACCAGGGCTTTGAGGGTATCTTTCATGAAAGCTTTAAATGAACAAAGATTGACTATGAGTTGAATATTGTTTAAGCTGATGGACTATATTAATTTTCTAGGTTTCAATGGTTTTTTTTCCCATTGATGTAGAGTGTATTATTTGTTGTGTAATTTTATTGGATCACTAGTGACTATCTTTTTTTGGTCTTATGTTGGTTTTCTTAAAATACTGTTCTTAGCTCAGATAACTCATTTATTCAACAAGGACTAGTGATATACCAGGTAGCAGGTACATAAAACTAATAGAATTGAATTAATATGTATCATGAAAGTGCTCATATATACACCAACGTAAAGAAATGTGTAATGAACCAAAAAACCCAACTTCCAGCCTCACCATGACCAACATTTGGCCAGTGTTGTTTCTCTTCCCTCCCCTGATCCATATGTGAGCAGGCTCTCCCCCTGCTCTCAGCCAGAATTACACTGAAGCAAATCCCTGATACTGCATTTCACCTAATATCCAGTTTGGATTATTCTAACTTTTTTGAATTGTTTTCACACGTGTTTCTTTAAATTAGAAACTACACTTCATACATGTATTTCATTTGATTGACATTTCTCATGTCTCTTTTAATATATACCAGACTTTTCTCTTTTTATCTTGACATTATGTGTTGTAGAAATTACGTCATTTGTCTGGTTGAATTTCCCATATTCTGGATTTGACTATTTTCATTCTACCATATGTATTTAACTTCTTCTATCATGTGTATTTCCTATAAATGGACAATAAAATCTAGATGCTTGACTAGATTCAAGTTTGGCTACTTGGTGGGGGAGAGTAGGGGCAAACATACTTTTTATGCAGTAGTATATATAAAAGTATCCTATTATATCATATTAGGAGTCAAAAGACTTCAATAACATTATTGAAACAGTGTCCTAATGTGTGTGTGTGTGTGTGTGTGTGTGTGTGTGTATGTGTATGAATTAAACATATATATATATACACACACACACACACACACACACATACACACACACACACAAATTAAAGATTATAATGAACAATATACTTTTTTTTTTAGAGAGAGTGAGAGAGGGGAGAGAGAGAGAGAGAGAGAATTTTCAATATTTATTTTTCAGTTCTCAGCGGACACAACATCTTTGTTGGTATGTGGTGCTGAGGATCGAACCCGGGCCGCACGCATGCCAGGCGAGCGCGCTACCGCTTGAGCCACATCCCCAGCCCGAACAATATACTTTTCCCAAGTTGTGTTCCTCTGTAGTCTTATCTCTTTTAATTTTCCTTAGTTTATATGAGGGAAAACTAAGGCCAAGATAGTTAAATATTTGCTAAGGACAAACACATACTTTAGTAATATAAGTTGGGCTTTCTCTTCCCATCCTTTTAAAATTTGGTTCAGTTGTATATATCTTTATCTGATGGTATATAGGCCTTCAGAGAAAAGCTAGAGGTGGTCAGGATAACATTTCTGCATGTCCAACTAGAGATTTGAAGACTGAGAAGTCAAGACAGTAAAATTTCGGTTTCTTTGAGTGGTTCTATTTTTGTACTGCCACAGGGTAGCTAAGGCTTGAGTTTGAAGACAGTTATGCATAGATGGGATCTAAGGTTGAAGCCTAGTAAATCTAGGAGAGAGGAATTCAAGAAAATTTTTATAGGCTACAGTAATAAATCGTTACGTCCTAAATAATTTTTGTGATACTTCATTTTTATACTAACAGTCTTAGTTTCACTTGTCTTATATATATTAACTGTAAAAAATATTAACTTTAAGCCAATATTAATTTGAGGAAAATGAAAAATAGAAGAAAATATAAAAAGTGCGAAATAGAGGATGTTGCATTTTTCTACAGCTTACTTTACTAAACCTGAAATCAGTGATGTGGAAAAATCTTCTCTAAGCCTGGTTCCACTTCACTGAAATATCTTACAGTTGTTTTGTCTGTTTGGTGTGTGTAAGACTGGAAGACGCCGCACCACATGACACAGGTCACCAAAGAGGTTCCGCCTTATTACCGAAGGCTGTGTGTTTATATAGGTCTAAGGAGAGGTAGCAGGGCTGAGGTAGAAACAGGTTGCCTGTTTATTGGCAAGCTCTTCCATATGTCAGTTCCGGAGCCCAAGAAGTTAATTCTTATTGGGGCTAAGGCTTCCCACCAGCGGGATTTGAACATTGGTGCTGGTGGGAACGTTTCGTGCCAGTGAAAGAAACAAAGAGGAGAAAGAGGATCATTAGACGCCATGTTGGGGTTTTTCTCTGGGGTGCTGCTGCCATTATATGTTTTCCCAACATTCCTCCCTTTTTGTTTTCTTAGGAATTGGGGCGTCGTTGGTCAGATCTGGCTGCTTCCGGCTGTGCGGGGGCAGCGTAGGGCCTAGAAGGGGAAGTGGAGGAATGTTCAGAGGGGCAGGTCTGGGGATATCATGGCAACCAGAAATAAAACCCAGTGGCTATAGACAGCTACTTCCATAGGGGTGAAGTCTATGAAAGTTCCCTGAAACCACAAGTCGTTGATGGCGTCAAGCCAGTCCTGGATGGAGGAGATTGTTGGTATCAGCCACTGGTTCTGTAACAGAGACTCTAGGAAATATTAGAAGCGTTGCCTTGACATGGTGTCACCAGCACCTGAAGAAGATCAGAGCAAACAAAAGCAGGATGAAGATAAAAATTAAAGCAAATGTCAGTTTTTGGCAGAAGGTCCATGTCGGGGGACTGACAGAGAAGAGGCCAAGGGCCATGAGGAGGCTTAAAAGGACATAAAGGCTCAAGAATCCAGGACAGCAGATTAAGAGTTTCTCCGGGCTCGTTGTCTCCCACTGTCTGATGTCCGTTGCATTCCATCGTGCCTGGTAGTGAGCTTCAGCAATGAGTGAGCTGTTCTCTTGAAGATGTTGGGGGTTCATTGGTCATCAGAGGCTGCTAGTACCTAAGCAGAAGCTGGTTGAAAGTTTGGTTAGAGATCTTCCTTAATTGGCCCTGCAGGAAGCGAAGCAGACAGGGCAGGAACAGACACATCGGGAAAAGAAGACATATGGGCCCTAAAAGAGGCAACAGCCACGATTGGAAGTGGGCTAAAAAGAAGGTGGCAAATGGGTTTTGGTTTGGTGGATTTTTCAAAGAGGTAGCCAAGTCGGTGAGCTTGACTACATTAGTTTCCACAAGGCCTGATTCATTGATGTAGTAACAGCATTCTTCCCTCAAGAAGAGACAGGTTCCACCTTTTTCAGCTGTGAGTAAGTCTATAGCTTGTAGATTTTGAAGAGTAACTTGAGCCAAGGATGTGACCTGCCTTTGTAAAGATGCTAGAGATTCTGCCGTAGAAGTGAGCACTTGTTCAAGTTTAGAACTTAAGTCCTGTACAGCCCATAAGGAGTGTCCTAGAGTTCCACCAGAAATTCCTGCTCCCACCGCAGATATAGCCAGTGAGAGACCCACCAGTATTGGAAGGAAAGCAGCCCGCTTATTCCGCACTGGGGGAGACAAAAGGGCCTGCACTTCAGCTGGGGTATGGAGAGTCAATTGCAGGACAAGCATCACCAGTATACATGGGGTAGAGGTGTTGATGAATAAGATAGTGATGAGAGAACCATTACACCTGAAGAATGAGCCAGGTGGAGCATAGAGGGTGAAGTTAAAGGTGATGTTAGAGTGGCAAAACTTTGACTGGGAGACACCCAAGCCCAAGAGGCAGCGCCAGGGAATCACAGTATGGTTAGACTCCTCGGGCTCTCATAATGGACCGTCGGGTGAAAGGGTTCGGAGAGAACGGCGGGCAGATGAAGTGGAGAAATTTGAGAGATCAGAAGCCAAGAAGTTCAAGGGAACCGCTGCAAGCAAAGATCGAGTCAGAGAGGCGCATAAGTAGCAATCAGTTGGTGTGATGGTAGGGAGGGTTAGATTTAAGAAGGTTACAGTTTCAGTGAGTAGTCGTAGCCATGAATACTGTGGTGAACTCCCGACATTAGGCTCATATGGATCCTGTATGGAGTCTAACAACTGCTGTTCGGACTGCTTTATGTCAGTAGAGATTATAGCTACTGAGGGCTGGGAGGATTGAAGCTCTCGGGAGATGGAGATGGAGCCACAGGGGGTGGGAGAGGATATGTCACAGTAGAAGGAAGCATTTACCCTAGAGGTCCAACGTGGATGGTTAGGCTCAGTGATAGCCAATCGATAGCCCCCTGAGATCAATCTGAAATTTCCAACGCAGGAATCCCCGATGCATGCACGTGGGTTATGAATGTTGCATGACCAGTAGGGGCATCCCCCATAGGTTTTGGGCCACCATTTGCAGTAATCCTCTGTCTGATCATATAAGAAGCAAAGGTAAGGCCTAGTGGCTATTTTAAAAAGTTCAGAATTCTGGGAGGAGAGGGGAAGGAAGATAGATGCATTACATCCCGTAGGGGCGCAATCAACCGAAGAAACTAGGTGAGTGTAACGAGGACATATGTTTCGTTACATATGCCTTGGACATATGTCTCTCTGACTTTGAATCTCCAAGTATGAGAGAAGGACAATGATGTCCCCCAAAGAAGGGTGATGACTGTGAAAATACCACTTAGAAGAGTGGGAGTCATGGTGGAGTATGGGCAGTCACATGAGACAGGTGAAGCTTTAGAGGATAGTTAGGATGTGGAGAGCAGGAGTAAAGGGGAGGTCTAGGAGGTGACTCTTGAAGTTCCTCTGGGGTAGTCTTGTCATCAGCAGGTGGGGCGGCCTCCTGGTGATATGGCTTCAACAGGATTCCTCAGTTTGATCTGCTATGAAGCATAGCATTGCTGAACTTAAGTGAGATGAGGTGGCCCAGTTGAATCCAGTAACATCTTAATGGCCCGATTACAGTCAGTGAAAGGCCAATCGCCTTGGCCCATAGACTGAGAGCGGATGGTGCCATCCTGTTGCCATGTTGCTTGGATGTAGAAGCGCCATCTGTGGGTTGGGATAGAAGCTTGAGAGAGATTAATGATTAGTAACAGGAGAGGGTTGGCGAGAATCTTTGAGTTTGGTGGGCCCCAGCATGGTGGAAATATGACTGTATGGGGTCCTGTCTGGTGAGGGTTCAACGACTGAGAATGTGGCTCTAGAAGTAAGACTGCATCACCCGGTTGAAGAGGGTCCAATTTAATTCCTGGTGGTGCTGGAACAGAAGTAGCAGATGGTGCAGGAAGACACCGGTCTGTGTGATCTCTTAGGAGTTTGTATAGAAGCATAAAATAGAGCAGGTAGGACACAAGGGGAGGAGGAGTGACAGGAAAGTTTTAGTTGATTAGGAAAGGCGCCCATAGAACAGCTCAAAGGGGCTAAGGCCTGAGGGGCTCTAGGGGTTGCCTGAATTTGGGTGAGGGCCAATGGCAAAAGATTGTGCCAGGACAGTCTGAGTTCAATAGCAAGTTTAGTGAGATGATCCTTGAGAATGCCATTAGGCCTCTCAACCTTACCCGAGGATTGGGGTCAGTGGGGGATGTGGGGCCTCCAGGTGCTGTTAAGGCCTTTGGAAACTAGTTAAACAATCTGAGAAGTGAAGGCTGGGCCGTTGTCTGACTGGATGGAGGCAGGAAGTTCAAACCTAGGAATGATCTGCTCAATGAGGATGGAGGCGACAGTGTCAGCAGTTTCCGATGGTGTCAGCAGTTTCCCTGGAGGTAGGGAAGGCTTCTATCCAACTGTAAGAGAGTGCTATCTCCAAATCACAAACAGTTAAATCCTGTGTCAAGGCCTGACCAAAGTGGTAGGGACTGTCCCTGAAGCCTTGGGGTAGGCCTGTCCATGTCAGCTGTTGAAACCTAAAGAATGTAAGGTCTTCCCATGTGAAGGCCAAGAGGTAATAAGAGTCAGGATGCAGAGGCACTGTAAAGAAGCCAGCTTTAAGATCCAGGACAGTAAAGTGAATGGTCAAAGGGGGATATGAGAAAGAAAAGCATGAGGTTTGGAAACCACCGAGTTTATGGGAATAACTGCCTCATTAATTAGGCGGAGTTCCTGGACTAAGTGATAGGCTCCTGAGGGTTTGCGTACCAGAAATATAGGAATATTACACGGGGAGTCAGTAAGGATTGGGAGTCCCTGGGCCAGCAACTGGTGTATAATGGGCTTAAATCCCTCCCTATGGGTTTTGGAGATAGGAAATTGGGAACACAAGGAAGTTTAGTTTGGTGTTTCAGCTGGGTATGGACTCGCTTGTGGTGGGAGGCAATAACCATCATGGAGATGTCTCAGACCTAGGGATCAGGGGGCAATGGCACAGTAGGTACTGTCAGGTCATTAGAGAGGGTAAGAGTTAAAGGCCGAAGGAGATGGGTGGTAGTATTCTTGGGGTGTAATTGGAGAGTGGCTCCTAATAATTGGAGAACATCTCTGCCTAGGAGAGGAACTGACAGGATGGAATGACCAGAAGAGTGAGTGAATGGGTGTCCCTCCAGGGCACAGGCCAACTTTACAGTTCTGTTTGGGGGGGAAGGGTTTGTCATTAATCCCCATAACTGAGACCTGGGAAGGAAACAGAGGCCTAGAATGGGCAGGCAAGACAGAATAGGTAGCCCCCGTGTCCACAAGGAAGGTTATAGACTTACCCGCTGCCTGGAGCATTACCCTGGGCTCGGAGAGGGCTGAGGGAGTCTTTGAATCTGGGCTTCTTCAGTCTTCTGCAAACCCCAAAAGTTCAGGAGAAGGGACTGCCTGACTGGTCATATCCCTGTGTAGAGTCGCCGAGGAAGGGCCAGCCATGGTGCAGTCAATCTTCCAATGTCCTCTCTGCTTACAGGTGGGGCATGGCCTGGAAGGAGGCCGTGGGTTTGGGCATTGGCGAGCCCAGTGACCTTCGCATCCATATTTGAGGGAAGCCTCTGGTGGAGAGGAATGCTGGTTCCCCTCTGAAACTTTTGCTGGAGATGTAGGCTTCAGGGCTGCTGTCAGGGCCTGAGTTTTGGGGTGTTACCTTCTTTTCTGCAATGGAGCCTGCTTTAAGGGCCATTTTCACCAGATCTCAGATAGGGGTCCGATAGTCCTCCTCAGCTCATTTGAGCTTTTTCTAATATCATGAGCCGATTGAGTAATGAAATGGGTTGCTAACACTGTAGCCCTGATGGGAGACTCAAGATCTAGCTTAGTGTATTTGGTTAGGGCCTCTGTAAGGCGGTTGAGAAATAAGGATGGATTTTCATCAGGGTTCTGGGTAATGTCCTTCAGTTTATTAAAGTTAACTACCTTATTAGAAACTGCTTGCATGCAGTCCCAGTTAGGTTCAGTTATGGGATGTGCACTTGGACTATCCCTTCAGCACCAGCTACTTCCCTGAGAGAACAAAGGAACCCTGAGTTATCTGATAAGAGGGGTCAGTGGAACTGACAGGAGAAGAGAGGCGTGAGTAGGGGTGGGGGAAAAGGCTTATCAGTAGAAGAGGTGGGCAGAGTGGGGGAGGAGGCTCAGAGGGATTTGCAGATCCCCCCATTGCAGCCAGGTGGGACCCATCCTGCCTGCCCGTTGAAACCGGGCGGCAAAGGGAGGCGTGCGAGTCAGGGGCTCGCGGGAAAGCTGCTGTGGCGCAATGAAGGTGAAGGACGGTGGATCGCCCGCCAGCTGAGGTGGGATCCCGAGGCCTCTTCAAGCCGCCAAGGGCACACTACCAGCCTGTTTTGCCCTTTGCACCAGGAAGGTAGAGCACCAGCGCACGTGGCTGGTGGCCAGGCAGACTAGAAGCGCGCAGACAGGGCCACGGGTGGCAGCGGCGGCGGTGGACAAGAAGAAGAGGGAGGGGAGGGGATGTCTCCGCGGAAGAGGAGGGGAAGTGCCCAGGCAGGGCCGCAGGCGGCTGCTGCAGCAGGGAGACGGAGGGGACGCAGATGCGGTACTGCTGGGAGGGAGAGCAAATATGAAGAGCGGAGGGAAGGGTGCAGAGGGGAAGGTTGGGAACAGTGAGCAGAAGGCAGGATGGGGAGACCTGGGAACTCTTTCTACCCTTTTAGGCGCCGGCAATAGTTAAAAGGTCCTGGAGGAAACTTGGATCTAACAAGCCTTCTGGAGGCCAATGTTTGTCATCATCTAGCGGATATGTGGGCCAATCTTGGGTACAGAATCTGATAAGAATTTTGGGATTGAGGTCCGCGGGGAGAGAGAAAGTAGCCAAATTCTTAAGGAGACACTTGAGTGGTGAGGTTTCCGGTATAACGAGGAGGCACCCATGGTTAAAGAGTAGAGGAAGGGACAGAAAAGGGAGAAAGAGAATTAACCCGGGCCATAGGAGCTTCCTGGAAGTGTAGAGCAGATGGAGGATCACGTGGGCATCCCCGAAGTGACCAGTCCACTGTGAGTAGGTACAGAGGGCACAGCTCGGTCGTCACCCATGAAGTGCAGTCTGTGTGACCCTGTAAGGTCCAGGACGCAGGCCACCTGATGTCAGGAAAATTTTTCCACCGGAACGAGAGAGAATCAAGGAAGGAAAGACAGAGCCCCAACAGAACGCAGCTCCGGACCAGAAATTCAGCTCTGGGCTGAACACAGCTATGGCGGGGGAGGAAGAGACCAGGGAGCCAGAAGCCTCATGCCCCAAAGGGAAGCGGGTCGCCAGAGGGTCCACTGCGACCAGTGCAGGTCTTAGTGGAGTGCATTCCCTCCTCCCTACTGGGCATCAGGAGCATGGCTGACGATCAGGTGGTGTCTCCAGCTGCTAACCTGAAGGGAGTTGGCGAGCCGGGGAGGGGGAGCTTACCCAGACCTGATTAGTGGTGAGTGCAGGGAGCCTGAGCCCAAAAAGACAGACAAGGGTGAAATGTGTCGTTGTTGACGGCGGTGGCGGAGACGGAGCTCGGTTTGTCGAGCACACCGTCTCCCGGGTTTTGGCACCACTGAAAGACTGGAAGACGCCGCACCACATGACACAGATCACCAAAGAGGTTCCGCTTTATTACCAAAGGCTGTGTGTTTATATAGGTCTAAGGAGAGGTCGCAGGGCTGAGGTAGATAACAGGTCGCCCGTTTATTGGCAAGCTCTTCCATATGTCAGTTCCAGAGCCCAAGAAGTTAATTCTTTTTTTTTTATTGGTTGTTCACAACATTACAAAGCTCTTGACATATCATATTTCATACATTAGATTGAAGTGGGTTATGAACTCCCAATTTTACCCCAAATGCAGATTGCAGAATCATGTCGGTTACACATCACATTTTTACATACTGCCATATTAGTGACTGTTGTATTCTGCTACCTTCCCTATCCCCTACTATCCCCCCTCACCTTCCCTCACATCTTCTTTCTCTACCCCATCTACTGTAATTCATTTCTCTCCTTGTTAATTTTCCCATTCCCCTCACAACCTCTTATATGTAATTTTGTATAGCAATGAGGGTCTCCCTTCATTTCCATGCAATTTCCCTTTTCTCTCTCTTCCCTCCCATCTCATGTCTCTGTTTAAAGTTAATCTTTTCTTCCTGCTCTTCCTCCCTACTCTGTTCATAGTTGCTCTCATTATATCAAAGAAGACATTTGGTATTTGTTTTTTAGGGATTGGCTAGTTTCACTAAGCATAATCTGCTCTAGTGCCATCCATTTCCCTGCAAATTCTATGATTTTGTCATTTTTTATTGCTGCATAGTACTCCACTGTGTATAGATGCCACATTTTTTTTTATCCGTTCATCTATTGAAGGGCATCTGGGTTGGTTCCACAGTCTAGCTATTGTGAATTGTGCTGCTATGAACATCGATGTGGCAGTATCCCTGTAGCATGCTCTTTTAAGGTCTTCAGGGAATAGTCCGAGAAGGGCAATAGCAGGGTCAAATGGTGGTTCCATTCCCAGCTTTCCCAGGAATCGCCAAACTGCTTTCCAAATTGGCCGCACCAATTTACAGTCCCACCAGCAGTGTACAAGTGTACCCTTTTCTCCACATCCTCGCCAGCACTTGTTGTTGTTTGACTTCTAGTGGCTGCCAATCTTACTGGAGTGAGATGGTATCTTAGGGTGGTTTTGATTTGCATTTCTCTGACTGCTAGAGATGGTGAGCATTTTTTCATATACTTGTTGATTGATTGTATATCCTCCTCTGAGAAGTGTCTGTTCAGGTCCTTGGCCCATTTGTTGATTGGGTTATTTGTTATCTTATTGTCTAATTTTTTGAGTTCTTTGTATACTCTGGATATTAGGGCTCTATCTGAAGTGTGAGGAGTAAAAATTTGTTCCCAGGATGTAGGCTCCCTATTTACCTCTCTTATTGTTTCTCTTGCTGAGAAAAAACTTTTTAGTTTAAGTAAGTCCCATTTGTTGATTCTTGTTATTAACTCTTGTGCTATGGGTGTCCTATTAAGGAATTTGGAGCCCAACCCCACAATATGTAGATCGGAGCCAAATTTTTCTTCTATCAGATGCAGAGTCTCTGATTTGATATCAAGCTCCTTGATCCATTTTGAGTTAACTTTTGTGCATGGCGAGAGAAAGGGATTCGGTTTCATTTTGTTGCATATGGGTTTCCAGTTTTCCCAACACCATTTGTTGAAGATGCTATCCTTCCTCCATTGCATGCTTTTAGCCCCTTTATCAAATATAAGATAGTTGTAACTTTGTGGATTAGTCTCTGTGTCCTCTATTCTATACCATTGGTCCACCCGCCTGTTTTGGTACCAGTACCATGCTGTTTTTGTCACTATTGCTCTGTAATATAGTTTGAAATCTAGTATCGCTATACCGCCTGATTCACACTTCCTGCTTAGAATTGCTTTTGCTATTCTGGGTCTTTTATTTTTCCATATGAATTTCATGATTGCTTTATCTATTTCTACAAGAAATGCCATTGGGATTTTGATTGGTATTGCATTAAACCTATAGAGAACTTTTGGTAATATCGCCATTTTGATAATGTTAGTTCTGCCTATCCATGAACAGGGTATATTTTTCCATCTTCTAAGATTTTTTTCTACTTCTCTCTTTAGGGTTCTGTAGTTTTCATTGTATAAATCTTTCACCTCTTTTGTTAGGTTGATTCCCAAGTATTTTATTTTATTTTTTGAGGATATTGTGAATTGAGTGTTTTTCCTCATTTCCGTTTCAGAATAAAGCGACATAGGCTGGTATCATGGATTAAAAAAACGAATCCAACAATATGCTGCCTCCAGGAGACACATCTAATTGGAAAAGACATACACAGGCTGAAGGTGAAAGGATGGGAAAAAATATACCATGCACATGGTCCTCATAAGCAAGCAGGGGTGGCCATCCTCATATCGAATAAAATCAACTTCAAGACTAAGTTAATCAAAAGGGATAAGGAAGGACATTATATACTGTTAAAAGGAACCATTCACCAACAAGACATAACAATTATCAATATTTATGCACCAAATAATGGTGCTGCAACATTCATAAAACAAATTCTCCTCAAGTTCAAGAATCAAATAGACCACAACACAATAATTATGGGTGACTTCAACACACCTCTCTCACCATTGGACAGATCCTCCAAACAAAAGTTGAATAAAGACACTATAGAACTCAATACCACAATCAATAACCTAGACTTAACTGACATATATAGAATATATCAACCATCATCAAATGGATATACTTTTTTCTAAGCAGCACATGGATCCTTCTCAAAAATAGACCATATATTATGCCATAGGGCAATCCTCAGTAAATATAAAGGGGTGGAGATAATACCATGCATTTTATCTGATCATAATGTAATGAAACTGGAAATCAATGATAAAAGAAGGAAGGAAAAATCCTACATCACATGGAAAATGAACAATATGTTACTTAATGATCAATGGGTTACAGAAGACATAAAGGAGGAAATCAAAAAATTCTTAGAGATAAATGAAAATACAGACACAACATATCGGAATCTATGGGACACAATGAAAGCAGTTTTAAGAGGGAAATTCATCACCTGGTGGTCATTCCTCAAAAAAAGAAAAAACCAACAATAAATGAGCTCACACTTCATCTCAAAGCCCTAGAAAAGGAAGAGCAAAATAACAGCAAATGTAGCAGAAGGCAAGAAATAATTAAAATCAGAGCAGAAATCAATGAAATTGAAACAAAAGAAACTATTGAAAAAATTAACAAAACTAAAAGTTGGTTCTTCAAAAAAATAAATAAGATCGACAGACCTTTAGCCATGCTAACGAAGAGAAGAAGAGAGAGAACTCAAATTACTAACATACGGGATGAAAAAGGCAATATCACAACAGATGCTACAGAAATACAGAAGACAATTAGAAATTATTTTGAAAACCTATATTCCAATAAAATAGAAGATAGTGAAGACATCGATAAATTTCTTAAGTCATATGATTTGCCCAGACTGAGTCAGGAGGATACACACAATTTGAACAGACCAATATCAATGGAAGAAATAGAAGAAGCAATCAAAAGACTACCAACCAAGAAAAGCCCAGGACCAGATGGGTATACAGCGGAGTTTTACAAAACCTTTAAAGAAGAATTAATACCAATACTTTTCAAGTTATTTCAGGAAATAGAAAAAGAGGGAGCCCTTCCAAATTCATTCTATGAGGCCAACATCACCCTGATTCCGAAACCAGACAAAGACACCTCAAAGAAAGAAAACTACAGACCAATATCTCTAATGAACCGAGATGCAAAAATCCTCAATAAAATTCTGGCGAATCGAATACAAAAACACATCAAAAAAATTGTGCACCATGATCAAGTAGGATTCATCCCTGGGATGCAAGGATGGTTCAATATACAGAAATCAATAAATGTTATTCACCACATCAATAGACTTAAAGATAAAAACCATATGATCATCTCGATAGACGCAGAGAAAGCATTCAACAAAGTACAGCATCCCTTTATGTTCAAAACATTAGAAAAACTAGGGATAACAGGAACTTACCTTGACATTGTAAAAGCTATCTATGCTAAGCCTCAGGCTAGCATCATTCTGAGTGGACAAAAGTTGAAGGCATTCCCTCTAAAATCTGGAACAAGACAGGGATGCCCTCTATCACCACTTCTATTCAATATAGTTCTCGAAACAGTGGCCAGAGCAATTAGACAGACGAAAGAAATTAAAGGCATAAAAATAGGAAAAGAAGAACTTAAATTATCACTATTTGCAGACAACATGATTCTATACCTAGAAGACCCAAACGGATCTACAAAGAAACTACTAGAACTAATAAATGAATTCAGCAAAGTGGCAGGATATAAAATCAACACGCATAAATCAAAGGCATTTCTGTATATCAGCGACAAAACTTCTGAAACGGAAATGAGGAAAAACACTCCATTCACAATATCCTCAAAAAAAATAAAATACTTGGGAATCAACCTAACGAAAGAGGTGAAAGACCTATACAATGAAAACTACAGAACCCTAAAGAAAGAAGTTAATTCTTATTGGGACTAAGGCTTCCCACCAGCAGGATTTGAACATTGGCGCCGGCGGGAACGTTTCATGCCCATGAAAGTAACAAAGAGGAGAAAGGGGGTCATTAGATGCCATGTTGGGGTTTTTCTCTGGTGGGCTGCTGCCGTTATATGTTTTCCCAACAGTGTGTAAAGGGGTCTCCAGTGGCAGTCTCTCTGCATTTTTGTTTTGTTTTGTTTTGTTTCAGTGACTTCTAATAAAGTGATGAGGATTTGCAAAAGTAATAATTACAGATATGTGAGAAATTAATTTATCATCAAAAGCCATTATTGATCATTTCCTAATGTGATAGAAATTAGATAACTGACAGGGAGAAATGTTTTTTGACGGCAGTATCTTTACTTTGTAAGAAAAAATGTTGTGATCACATATAATTTCACTAATATTTAAATGCAACATCAAGAGATAGTCCCACATCCATTCTACTTACCAACGGAGAGACATATGTTGTCAGGATATTGAACAGACATGAAGGACAGTGAACCTTGAACAATAGGAAACTAGGTTAGGTATATGATTGCTCCATTGAGAACATTTCTGGGCCCCACACCAGGGAAGGTGAACATGTATCCTAGTGGAATCCCTGACTTGAGACAGAGCCTGGTGAAACCAAGGTGCTAAAGTTGCAGTAGAGAGTACTAGAAAGCAGAAAGCTATAGAGAAGGAATTCTAGAGCTCTGGAACGAATCACCCTGAGTTTTGGGTCTGATCAGTGCAAGCATGTGAGAAAATAACATGTGGCCAAAGAAAGGACCAACCAAAAGTATGAGAGGGGATTGTGTTCTCTTCCAAGAAGCTTGGGAAGAGTAGCTGTTCCTACAAGACAGATGGGAAACCTCAGTGATCACAAAACATTGTAGAGTGTGTACAGAAGGCTTTTGCCTCAATTGTGGGGAATAACTAGTTTCAATCTGAGCTCTGTTCCTGTCTTGCTAACGAGTGATTAAAGAATCAAACTGTTTCCAAGAACCTGTTCCAGAACAAAGTTCAAGAACATTTATAGGGATACAAAAGTATCTAATACCCAGAAAGGCAAATTTTGCAATTTTTAGCACAGGATGCAAATAAGCAGGAAAACAGGACTCATAATGGGAATAAAAATGACACAGATGTTAGAATTCACAGATGTTATATTGTAACTCTTCCATATTATTCAAAAAGTTAAATAGAAATATGGATGGATGTCAATTAAACTTGTAGAGATGAAAACAACAAGATGTGACATATATCCTTGGTGGGATAAATGGCAAATTAGAGACTGTAGAAGATTCATGAGTTTAAGGACATATGAGTAGAAACTAACAAGTCAAACTGAAATAGATGGTCAGCAAACTGGGCACAGCCTTACAGAGCCTAACATATCGTGTTTCTAATGGGACAAAAAAGGGGGGGGGCATAAAAAATTTGAGGAAATGTTCACTAAAAACTTTTCAAATTCTATGGAAACCACAGATCTACCTAAGATCAATGAACCCCAAGCACAGGGGGCATGAAAAAAAAAAAAAAAACTACACCAAGGTACACCATAATCAAATTGTTCAAAAGCAACGATAAAAATAAAATCTGAAGAGATGGAGGGGAAAGGGCATGGTTTCCAAGTAACTCAGAAATGGAGTGATAAGGTTGAGAATGATATCAGATTGCTTGTAGGAAACAATCCAATAGAGAAGTCAGTGAAGCAGCACCTATCAAGTCCTGGGAAAACTCTGTCAGTCTAAGATTCTATGCTTCCCAAAATATCCTTGAAAAACAAAGACAAAATGCCTTTTCAGACAAAAGCTAAAAGAATTCCTCACCAGCAGATGTGTTGTATTCGAAATTAAAAGGAAGTAGAGTCTTTCAAGCAGAAAGAAATACCTTAGGGGCCAGCTAACTATGGTCTTTGAGTTGTTATTTCACTGCCTAAAGCTAAGAATAGTTTTTATTTTTTTCAGAAGAAAAAAAAAAAAGTCTCCAAACATTGACACATGTTTTTTGGCACAAAAACTGCCTCTAATTGAGAACCACTTGGTACATGTACACTCAGGTTAAAGGCTAGATATTTTTGGATTGGATGAAAAAACAAATTCCAAAATATAAAGACTCAAATTGGTTGAAAGGATGGGAAAAAATTATGAAAGTAACACCAACCATAGGAGTATCTGGGCTATTATTAAAATAGATTTTGAAGCCAGGAATATTACCAAGGAGAAATAATGTAAAATTGAACAATCACTTTGGAAAATACTTGATAAGTTTCTTGTAAAGTTCAGCATGTATTATATACATGCTGTAGTCATACTCCTAGATATTTGCCCAAGAGAAAAGGAAATACTTGTCTACTCAAAGACTTTTATCCTAGTATTCATAGTAGCTTAATTTTTTTTAATTGATTTTTTTAAAGAGAGAGAGAGAGAGAGAATTTTAAAATATTTATTTATATTTTTATTTTTTTTCGGTAGACACAACGTCTTTATTTTATTTGTATGTGGTGCTGAGGATCGAATCCAGTGCCTCGCGCATGCCAGGTGAGCGTGTTACTGTTTGAGCCACATCCACAGCCCCAGTAGCTTAATTTGTAATAACCAAATATTAGAAGCAATGGAGTGTATATCAAGAAATGAATAGATGAATTAATACACAATGGAACATATAAAGGACTACTACTTAGCAATAAAAAGGAATGAACTACTATTACATACATACATGTAGTTCCTTGAAAATTACATTTTCATAAAACTTCTTTTAAAAGTTTGAGTCAAAAAAGTAACATGTAACAATATCTCTAATGTTGTTTCTTTCTAAATTATCTCCTGTATAATATGTTGCAAGTTTGAGGAATATGGAGTAGCTAGGGTGATTAATGCTCTAACAGAAATGGATATGTTTGAATGTTGAAATAAATACCTTTAATTGTGCTTGAATATACATATATGATGTTATAACTTAGATAATGTCTTTGGAAATATTTGTTCCAGTCAGCTTTGTGTCGCTGGGACCAAAAGAGCTGACAAGACAACATACAGGAGGAAAAGTTTATTTGGGTTTATGATCTCAGCTGTTCAGTCCATAGTCCGCTGACTCCATAGCTCTGGGCCTGAGATGAGGCAGAACGCCAAGGTCAAAGGGTGTGGCAGAGGAAAGCTGCTTAGTTCTTGACAGCCAGGAAGTAGAGAGAGCTCTCTCACCAAAGACAAAACATAAACCCCCAATGGCATGTCCCCCAGTGACCTACTTCCTCCAGTCACACCCTATCTGCCTAAAGTTGCCACTCAGTAATCCATTCAAATTATTAACCCAACAAATGGATTAATCCACCCATTAGGTTCCAGCTCTCATAATCTAATCATCACCTCTGAACGTCCCTACATTATCTTGCACATGAGCTGTTGGGAAACACCTCATATCCACACCATGACACTAAGTAATAAAAAGTTGTTGACCAAGTAGTTTTTTGCTGTTTTGTTTTGTCCTGGGGATTAAACCCAGGAGCATTCTAACCCTAACCCTAACATTCTTAGTCCCTTTTTAAAATTTTATTTTGATTCAGGGTCTCACTAATTTTTCCAGTTTGTCTTCAACCTTTTGATCTTCCCACCGCAGCCTTCCGAGTTGCTGGGATTACAGGCATGCACCACCACATGGGGCTTTCTATGAAGTACTATTGAGGATCTAATGAAGATGACTTTTACCAGTATGGAAACAGCAGAAGGTCTTTGGGTGCCAGTTTTATTATCTTGTGTCTTAGTTGATACTTGCTGAGGCCCCGTATTGGATACATGAGGGGTGTTCACCACCACTCTCTTCCCTTTTGTGCTTGTTTTGAAAATTTTCCTCATAAAACATTTGTTAAGGGGCTGGGGATGTGGCTCAAGCAGTAGCGCGCTCGCCTGGCATGCGTGCAGCTGGGGTTCGATCCTCAGCACCACATACAAACAAAGATGTTGTGTCCGCCGAAAACTAAAAAAAATAGATATTAAAAAAATTCTCTCTCTCTATAAAAACAAAAACCAAAAAAAATTTGTTAAAATTTAAATCATCTAACTCTGTTTTACTCCTATAAATATATGGAATGAAGTTTTGTGTCAGGTTATATTTAAACAAGATATGATTTACTAATTGATCTAACAAACAGAAAATGTTATGCAGTTTATTCTTAACAAGCTGGATTATGATATCTGTACAGACTTCTAATAAGTATTGCTTCTAAATGTTCTGAAGTGGGCTTGGCTGGGGATATGGCTCAGGTAGAGCACTTGCCTAGATGTGTCATCACTCTGCATAGTTTTTAATTAACTAGTTGAGATTTAAAGTTGTACATACCATATACGAACAGGTTGGAAGAAAATATGTGAGGTGTTGTTTTATCCTGTCCCAAAATATTCTTTGATGATGATAATAAGACTTTATCACTAACAACAGTGAAATAAATGAGGAATGAGGCTGGGAATTTGAATATAATATTTTTCCCTTTCTTTACCAATAAGTTCAGCTATTATTTTCAAATAGCTTTGTAATTTTGAAAATTTTAAATTTTTATTTCAAGAATATTATTGGCATATTTGATAAACCCACATATTGTTATTTTCATTATAATTTTTGAAACTTTTTCTTTTTAAAATATGTTTGAATAAAGTCTGAATTTGCTGTTTAAACTCAACATTTTTCTTCATATTATCACTTATTTTACATCCCAGTTCCAGCTGATGGACATGAGTGCTGTTTTTTCTTTATCATTCTTTCTTATTATTATTTCTGAAAATGTTTTAGGTGCAATTTTATGTAGGTGTGATTAAAATTCTACAGGTGCCAGATGTGGTGGGCACACACCTGTAATCCCAGTGACTTGGAAGGCTGAGGTAGGAGCATAGAAAGTTTGAGCCTAACTTCTGCAACTTGGTGATATACTATCTCAAAAAGGATTGGGTTGTAGCTCAGTGGTAGAACACCCCTGAGTTCCATCTCTAGTACCATATATACATACTACAAGTTATAAATTCAAATATATCAAAATAGATCATGTTTTCAACATATGAACCGAACACTTAATACTGATACTTTTTTTGCTTTTATGCTTTTGTTAGTAGCAGATAAAATTCCTTCACACATTAAATCACAACTAATTTAATTTCATTAACCAGAAGCTTAATTATATAATTTTTAGCTTTTCCATTAAGGTAATAGTTAAACTGAAGCCAAATGAGAAGACAGCAATAAAAATACACTAGCCAATTCACATTTTATTTATCACATCTTCCACATTAATTATTTCTCATACTAATGGCTACAGTTGATCATGTATTTGTGGCAGTCAATATAGTCCTTGCTCAGCTGTTGAGTAAACTGCACTGGTGTTGTATATTAAAAAGAAAACTGGTTTTAACCCATGATTATCTTATGACCTTTAGTTTTTAAAAAGCACTATACTATGCCATTTGATTCAGTGTTTAGAGGCAACATAGGGTTTGGCTTGGTCTCATCTGAATGGAATGACGACCTTCCAGAGCTACCTGTCAAGTGGGAGGGCAATCCAACTTAGTATGGAGTGTGTAAAGAAGAAAAAGTTGTCTAATTAGAATTAAAATTTCAATTTTAACAAACATTAAATGCTTACGTGATATGCCAGGTGTTCTCCTGGGCACTTTCACAAGTTTTCTCGTGGATTGCTGTAAATGTTAAAGGATAGAACCTAAGTAAGGTGACATATTCAAGTGCCATTTGCCCTCCATGATTCAAATAACTAACAGTGGGATGAGAGTTTTAAGATTATTTAATGGTTGCAATTTCTAATAGTACCAATATGGTTTATGACCTTCATATTAAACTACAAAGGATTCAATGTCTAATACTTTCTCTTTTGTAATTAATAAATATTTTTGATTGGAATTTTATAATAGTAGACATTTATGGACTAAAATGTGTTGTTTTTACACATGATATGGAACGATTAAATCAATTAACATATCCGTCCCCTCATCTTTTATGGTGAACCATTTGAAATTCATTATCTTAGTTATTTTGAAATATACATTATCATTGAGTATTGTCACCATGCTAAATAACATATCTAGAAATCTACTTCTGTCTATTGGAGGCTTCATATACTTTTGATGAACCACTCCCCACCCACTTGTGCCCACCCCTTCTTCCTCTGATGACCATCTTTCTACTCTCCACTTTTGTGAGTGGAGGTTTTGGATTCCACATGAGAGAGATCATGCACTATCTTTCTTTTTGTGCTTGCTGTATAGTAATTTCTTGTTAAATGAAGCTTATTGAATACAGTGAATGAAAATTCTAGCATTATTTAAAATCCCAATCTAGTAAGTAAGTGGATGAAGATTCTCTGTTACTACTACATTTCCTAACAGGCTGTAGTTAGGAAACAACATAAAACGGCAACCAAAATTGACCTCATGCTTTTAAAATCTGAAAAGTTAAGTCAATTGAAAAGATTTTGTGTTATATGTGTAAAATAAGGAAATATGTTTTTTAAAGGTATTAATAGGAAATTGAGGCAATTCTGTATGCATTTGGCCACATGGAAAGTGAACTAACTTCCTCTTGCTTCAGCACATGGGTGTGGCATGTGGTTTGGGAAAGTTCCCTTACTGACTGAGGTTCATTTGGAGGATGCTAGAATATAGGTGCAGGTAGACTATACTCACTAGATTACAAATAAGCCATATTTCTTGTAGGTTTTTTTTTTTGGGGGGGGTATCTCCTTACATTTCAGAATTTCTGTGAAGTTTTCAGGCAAGGGCCAATCCTTAATGTGTGTTCCCTTCCTCAGATAAACTAGCTCTGATATGTTGGCATTTTGTTTCATTTTTCTTTATTTTGCGGTGGTGGGGATTGAGCCCAGAGTCACGTGCATGCTGGCAAGCCCTGTAAACACTGAGTTTCAGCCCCTAACATTTCATTTTTTTTATTACAAGTTTTAAAGCACTTGTTGAGGTTTAGCATGCACAGAAGTCTGCGATAAGCAATGGAGTTAGTTGGGAAGACATGAGACAAGTATAAGCATGAATTATATACTTTGAGTATTATTAGCTGTGGGTATTTTGAGATTCAAATTATTTCAGGCACAACTGGCAAATTTGTCAGTAGCTCCATAAGTTTCACCAAGTTAACTGTCCTATTAGATATTGAAGTGATGGATACCAAAACCTTTGAAGATAAACCCCAAATCTCTAGAAGTGCTATCTTGTAGTACCTTAAAACATATAGGTTCTGCAGCTAGACTGTGTAGGTTTAAATCTTGGCTCTGCTCTTTTCTAATGGGATAGACTTGGGTAAGATATATAACTTCCCCATTTCAGTTTTTGTGTCTGTAAAATCTGCATAATAATGGTATCTCTACTGCATATAGTCATTCTGTGAATAGAAATAATTTCATGTCCAAAAGTCCTTAGAATAGTGCCTTACACTCAAGTTCATTTGCTATCATTTTCCTAGTGGGGTAACAGTATGAACAGTGATAAATATCAATAACAGGCCAGGAATGGCAGTAAACCTGTAGCCCTAGCTTCAGGAAAGGCTGAGGTGCTAGGATCACTTGAATCTGGGGATTCAAGATTGGCCTTGGCAATATAGAAAGACACTGGTTTTATTTTTTTATTTTTTAAAAGAGAGAGATAATTTTTAATATTTATTTTTTAGTTATCGGCGGACACAACATCTTTGTTGGTATGTGGTGCTGAGGATCGAACCCGGGCCGCACACATGCCGGGCGAGCGTGCTACTGCTTGAGCCACATCCCCAGCCCAAGACACTGGTTTTAAAAAACTAAAAAGTAAAATAAATAAATAGTCAATGAAGGCTTGGCAAAATCAGAGAACAGAGAAAATGGGAGTTCACCCTTGGAACATAATAAATCTGTGGGTTCTGGCACATGGTAGTCACATAGTATTTGTTGAATAATAAGCAAATTTTCTTTTCTTCCTTTCTTTTCTTCCTTTCTTTCTTTCTTTCTTTCTTTCTTTCTTTCTTTCTTTCTTTCTTTCTTCTTTCTTTCTTTCTTTCTGTACACACACACACACACACACACACACAAAAAAAAAAAAAAACCCACATGCCAGAAACCGTTGCAAACTCTTTACCTATATAATCTTTGATATATTGGTAGCAGTGAACAGGTTTATGGCTTAACAATGTTAGCAAGGGCCTCATTCCCAAGAGGCAAAAGAGTTACTGATTTACCCTGCTGAAATTAAGTGAGAAAGTGGATCAGCTGGGTTTGGAACTCAGGCCATCTTATTCCAACAGTATGTGCTGAACCACTATAGTCGCTGAAACCATCTGAAACTTCCAGCATCTAATATTTCAATTTTAGAGTCTATTAAAATATGCCATCCTATTTTGCACAGTGTTAGATGCTTAATAATAAAGATAACTAGCATTTATTGAAAGACTACTGTGTGCCTATATTGTGTTTGGTCTTCACATTACCCAGGTATTACAATCAATGTTATACTGCAGTATGTAGAAAGTAAAGTTCAGAGATGTTCAGAAACATGCTCATAGTTGCATAACTAATCGGCAGCAGAGATTTGAGTTTGGAGCTGTTTGTTCCTGAAGTCTATTCTATTTCTATATTAAATTTAAGTGTACTATGCATTTGACTTTTCATGTCTGCAGGTTCCTCATCTGTGAATTCAACCAACCATGAATGAAAGTATTTGTGGGGTGAGTGGGTTGGAATTGTGTCTGTACTTAATAGACAGAATATGTCATTATTTGATAATGCAGTATAACAACTATTTACATAGCATTTACATTTCACTAGGTATTATTAATATATAAAGATGATTTAAAATATATAGGAGGATGTGTGCTGATTATATGCAAATAATATGCCATTCTATATAAAGGACTTGAAAAATTTGTATATCAGGATTTTTGGTATTTGAGGACTGGTGAGCATCTTGGAACCAATATCCCAAGGATACCAAGGAATGACTATATTATTATATCCTATAATTGAGTTTTGCAAATGATACCATGACTTCCATGATTCTGCAACCCTTGTTAAGTTTGAAAATTTTTAAATATAGAAGCATAGCCAGTAACTGTAATCATAATTCTCAAGTTTCAGTTGCATAGGAATCATATGGAATCCTAGACCTTGCCCAAATGCATTGAATCAGATTTCAGAGGGTGACTGTTAGATACCGCAGCTTGAAAAGCACCTGATGTGACTGCAATGCAGGTTCTCTCAGGACCATGCTTGGAATAGCTGTGCAGGGGACTGGACTAGTTCAGGTAACCCTGGGATGCAAAGTCTGTGGTTGACACTGCACCAAGAACCCTGAAATAGCATGCATTCTGCCTGTTGCTTTGCTGTCCATTAGCTTCATTAGCTCCCACTCTGCACCCCTTTTCACTTAGGAGGTGCATGGCATGGCTATGTGGGCAGACTTTTTTTTTTTTGTGTGTGTGTGTGTGTGTGTGTGTGTGTGTGTGTGTGGTACTGGTAATTGACACAGGGGCTCTCTACCACTGAGCTACATTCCCAACATTTTAAAAAATTTGTAAAATTTTGAGTCAAGATTTCGCTAAGTTGCCCAGGCTGGCCTCGAATTTGCAATCCTCCTGTGTCAGCCTCTGGAGTAGCTAAGATTACAGGTACATGCCACTAAGTCCTGCCAGACTTGTCTTTAACAGTAAGCAAAGGTGTGAGAGTTGTGTAGGGAGAGAGCAATAGCTTTAAATCCTACTTCTGTCTTTCTGAACTTGGTTCCCTCATCTGTAAAAGTGAGCTTCCAGAACCTACTTTACAATGTG
Source organism: Spermophilus citellus (assembly GCF_964194105.1). Lineage (NCBI taxonomy): Eukaryota > Metazoa > Chordata > Mammalia > Rodentia > Sciuridae > Spermophilus > Spermophilus citellus. The sequence continues at coordinate 10,929,910 of NC_138189.1, read as the reverse complement.
AGATGCTGGGGTGCCTAGTATGTAGTTAGTCTTTCAATAATTGATGACTTTCATCTGTGAATCCACTCTTTCCTTTGGAGAAGGTCATCGAAGTATTGTGCTATATATAAATAAAGGGATATCATTTCTGAGGAATGTTCAGTAGGAGACTGGCAAGATTAAACACATGTAAACCCATAGTGTTTCATGAATAATTGCAGTTTTATTTCAGCCCATCCTAAAGATGACTCAAATTAGACATTTAAACTTGGCAAATATTCCATAGTCATGTCATTGTTTACCCTGCATACTAGGTCAATATAACCTACTATTTTCTTTTGTTGATCAGCTATCAAGACACTATTTTACTAAAATATCTGGTAGTAATAATTGCACCTATTTATATTTTTTGTTTTTTCCGGGCACTATAGTGTTAAATAACAAACTTGGTCACTATTCTACTGTATATTATTTTATTTTATTTTTTGGTACAGAATATTGAATCCAGGAGAACTTAATCACTGAGCCACATTCCCAGCCCTTTTTATTTTAGGAAAGGATCTCCCTAAAATGCTTAGGGCCTCGCTAAGTTGCTGAGGCTGGCTTTGAATTTGGAATCCTCCTGCCTCAGTCTCTTGAATTGTTAGGATTACAGGTGTGTGCCATTGCACCTGGCTCTGCTGTGTCTTGTTTGCAAAAAGCATGTTCACAAAAATAGGTATGTAACTTAACTACTTAAATAACACAGAGATGATGGACTAATATAATTTTAATTCCTTCCAGAATACTATAGAGGAAAAGGATTTCAATATTTTTTAGGTTGGAAAGTATGAAGTGAAAGTCACTCAACATTGAGCTTTTTTTAAAACACTATTTCTAAGTGTGATTTTTTTCAAAGGAGCAAAGTCTCTCTGAAGAGCTCTTTGTGATGGTCTTTTTTTTTTAAATGTACATAAAATATATTAAAGAGAGTATTGAGTGCTCAGTGTGCCAGGCACTGAAAGCTTGTTACAAGAGTTATGAGGTATTTATTACTATTTCTCCTGCTTTTATAAGTAAAGACTCAGAAACTCAGAGAGTAGGTAATTTGCCCTGGTTCACACAGGAAAGATGGATGAAGCTGGGATGGGTACCTAAATCTGATTCTAAGCTCAGACATCTAACATATAACTATTCTTTCCCTAACCCTTAAAAGTGAATTCGTTTTTTAAATAAATATTTGCCATATTATGGTTTCTTTTAAAATGGGATGCCCACCAAATCAAACACAACACGAGAGAGCATAATAGGTCTAAATAGTTGGAATCACTGTTATATGTGTATCTAATTCATCAGATTAGCTTTGCATTTCAAGTTAATTATTTCAGTTTATTTTTTGGAATTGTTTCAACATTTTAATTAAGATGGCAATAGAATATACACTAGCACTTGTAAAGTGTGGGAGCAATACAAAATTGTATTTAATGTTTGCTAGCCATGTGACTCAGGCCAGTTCCTTGGTTTATTGCATATGCAATAAGGGGTAATAATAGACCTTCATATGGCAAAGATATAAAAATATCTTCATTATGAAATAATGAATCTTAATTTAGAACATGGCCTGTTGTTTGTTAACTATTTCAAAGTGTAGTTTCAATTTTTTTATTTCATAATAATCTGGAAGTAAGTACTATGATTATGTTCATTTTCAGTTGAGGAACCTCACTAAATATTTCACTGGCACATTTCATTTCCCAGAAGGAAAGAGCTAGATTCTGTAGGTCATTAAAAGAAGGTTAAGGGCTGGGGCTGGGGCTGAGTGGTATCATGTGTGAGGCCCTGGTTCAACCCCCAGTACACACACACACACACACACACACACATACAGAACAAATACTTTTTTTAAAATATTTTTATTAGTTATTGATGGACCTTTATTTATTGGCACTGGGTTCGATTTGGAGAACAAATACTTTCCAAAAAAAAGTGAGAAGGTCGAAGGTTTTTGTTAAAATGCAATAGAGACTAAGAAAGGAGATCAATGTTATATTATTTCTTCAAATACGTCCTTTGGCAGAAATCTCTGTTTGCTCTCATCTGTTATTCTCTTTTCCTATAGTAGTAGAACCCTGGTATTTGGCTTGATAGATAGCCAAAAAGAATATGTAGTTACTCGTCTCACCTTCTTTGCAACAAGGTAATCTATGTGGTGTAAGTTTTAGCCCATGGGAAATAAATGGGAATGTCTTTAAGAGATTCTCTGGAGAAAACTAATATGTAGGAACTCTTAGACTCTATTTCTTTCTCCCATTTTACTACCTGCAGTGCAAATGCCACTGTCTGCACTTAAAAACAAAGACTACACCCTAGACTTGGCACATCAATGAGCTGGAAAGAGCTTGTTCCCCTAAAATGACAAAATGAAGTAGAGCTGCCAAACCAGGCCTGGGCTACTTACGCTGGTCTTCACGTAAGTGTGGTAGCCAGCCTCCAAGAGGGCCCCAAATAATCCTGATGTCTGAGACACATATCCTTTTGTAGACTCCCACACTGTACTGGTGTTGGGCTGTATGACCCATAGTGTCTGGCGGAAGTGGTGTCTTTTGAGATTACATCATAAAATCCTGGCTAATCTTGGGTGTTCATGCTCACTTGTTCCCTTTCTTGGCACTCAAACTTGGGGAAAGCAAGCTGACATACTCTGAGTAGCCCTATGGAGAGTTCCATGTGGTGATGTCCTGAGGTCCTTCATCTAAGTCTATGGGGGTCCAAGGCCTCTCCACAACCACTTGAGCGGAAGGCAGAGCCTTTCACCCCAGTCAGGTCTTCAGATGGCTGCAGTCCTGGCTGCCAACTTGAGAGCAACTTTTTTGGTACCAGCGATTGAATTCAGGGGTGCTCTACCACTGAACCACATCCCCAGGCTTTTTTATTTTGACACAGGGTCTCACTAGATTTCTTACAGCCTCAATAAAGTGCTGAGGCTGGCTTGGAAACTGCAACCCTCCTGCCTCAGCCTCTTGAACATCTGGGATTACAGGCATGCACCACAACACCTGGCTCATGAGAGAATCTGAGCTAGCACACCCAGCCAACTGAAGCAGCTCTAAATTTCCTGATCCTTAGATAATAAGTGTTGCTGTCTTAAACCACTAAGTTTTGGGGCAATTTGTCGTGTAACAGTAGAAAACTAATACATAAGAAAAAGGAAAGAAAACACTATCTTGTTTATTTGTATTTTGTATACTGTCACTTACAATGAAATCTAATTCTAAGGTGAGGATGTGGGGGAAAAGGCACACTCATACACTGCTGGTGGGACTGCAAATTGGTGCAGACAATATAGAAAACAGTATGGAGGTTTCTTGGAAAATTGGGAATGGAACCACCTATTGACCCAGCTATCCCTCTCCTCGATCCATACCCAAAGGAGTTAAAAACAGCATACTAGAGGGACACAGCCACATCAATGTTTATAGCAGCACAATTCACAAAAGCTAAACAGTGAAACCAGGCTAGATGCCCTCCAATAGATGGATAAAAAAAATGTGGCATGTATACACAGTGGAATATTACTCAGCAATAAAAGAGAATAAAATCATGGCATTTTCAGGTAAATAGATGGAGTTAGAGAAGATAATGCTAAGTGAAGTTAGCCAATCCCCCCAAAAAACAAATGCCGAATGTTTTCTTTGATATAGGAGGCTGATTAATAGTGGGGTAGGGAGAGGGAGCATGGGAGGAATAGATGAACTCTAGATAGGGCAGAGGGGTGGGAGGGGAAGGGAAGGGGCATGGGGTAATTAATGATGGTGGAATGTGATGATCATTATTATCCAAAGTACATGTATGAAGACATGAATTGGTGTGAATATACTATGTATACAACCAGAGATATGAAAAGCTGTGCTCTATATATGTAATAAAAATTGTAATGCATTCTGCTCTTATTTAAAAAAAAGAAAAAGAAATTTAGAATGTTTAACCTAGAGATATTTGGACTACTGGGCATGAGTATTGTTGTCCTCAATATTTGAATAAAAGAGTTATTAGACTTAAAAAAAGAAATCTAATCTAATACCCTTCTGCAGTTAAAATTAATTATAGAATTAACTTAAAGAAACAGCTTTCAAGATGCTATTCCTAGGGTTTCTAGAATTAAGAACTGCAGAGTCTAAAGAGAATGTCTTGTCCAATTGCCTTATATTACAGGTAAAAGTAATAGCTAATATTTAGTGTTTGCTATGTCAAGCTCTGGACCTATTCCATTTCATTCTCAGGATAACCTTAGAGGTAGGGACTTACTAGACTTACTATTCCCTTCACACATGAGGAACTTGCATCCATACTCTTATTCATTTTTGCTTTACTGCCTTGCTACTGGTAACCAATCTAAGAGGTGGGGTGTGGTTCAAAAGTAGAGGGCTTGCTTAGCGTGTTTGAGGCATTGGGTTCTATCCTCAGCATGAAAAGAAAAAAATATTCAACCAGGCTAAAGGTGAACACCTGTAATCTCAGCTACTCAGGAGGCTGAGGCAGGAGGATCACAAGTTTCAGGTAACTTAGCAAGACCCTGTCTCAAAATAAAAAAATAAAATAAAATGGGCTAGGGAAATAGCTCAGTGGTAAAGCACCCCTGGGTTCAATCCCAAGTACTGAAAAAAAAAGAAAAAAGAAAAGAAAAAGATCCAATTACAAATGTCAAAGACTTGCACACTAGGGAGAAGACCTATAGTAGTCCAAAAAAAATCACCTTGGTAGAGACATTTTAGGAAGAGTGAATGGAACTGATCATAGTTAACCTGGTTATACAAAGGAAATGATGATTAGTTGAAAGTCACCTCACTCTTGATTCACTTACCTGAGTAGTTTGTGATTGATTTCCTAGAATAGATAAGCATTTGTCCTGCAGAGTCCTTTTTCCATGTGTTGTAGATTAATTATTATTTTATTAATTATTTAGCATTCATTATCACACAATAGCATCCCAGGTCAAGTCTGCAGTTGAGGAAACAGAATGGGCATTGATTTTTTTCAGGGTCCTTTGAGTAGACAGATAGTTGCAGAAGTGGGATTAGGACTCAGATTGATTTATGTATTAACCAAGTTGTTCCAAAAGAAGTTATCAGTCAGTGAATAGAAATTCCTGCCTTTTTTCCAATTAGCTCTCAGCTTTTTAAAATTTTCAGAAGTCTGCTTTATGCAACTAGGAACAATTGTCATCATTTTTTTTGTTGGGTTTTTTTTTTTTTTTGGTAATCATTTTAGGTTTTTGTCTTCTTTGTTGTTGTTTTCAACAAAACAAGGCTAGGGAGGAAGGAAACAGAACTGACATTTCCCTAAACACTTTCCCCCCTCTCTTTGGAGAGGGATTAAGCAATATCCTGTCAGATTTCATCATTATGATGACTGTAAACCTGATGATTTACAGGAAGCTTATCGTCCTTTTTCATCCCAGAAACCTGTTATACTTTCCTTTACTTGTACATTACAAATGCTGTGTTGAGCTGTCCCTGAGGCAGCCACCTTTCCCTCCGGCTGTACACTCTGTGAGCCAGCCATAATGGAGCCTTTGATTGGAAGTCAAGCAGTTGGCATTGACTTGGCAATATTTATTGAGAACAAGATAAGTGGAGGCTGGGGTGTAACTGAGTAGGAGAGTGCTTGCCTACCACATGCAAGGCCCTGGGTTTAGTCCCCAGCACTGGGGTGGGGGGTGGGGGAAGAGGAAGAAGAACAAGATAGGTGACATTATAAGCATGTTTAGGAAAATAAAGTCTTTTGTCTGAAGTGGAAACTTTATGAACCACTGTATATATTATATCTCCATATTTGTAATGAAGCAAAGTATGTTTTTCTAATTATTTAAAATACTTTTAATATCATTTAAAAATATTTTTAGTATGAATACAATATTTATTTTATTCATTTATTTTATTTTATTTATTTATTTTTATGTGGTGTTGAGGATCGAACCCAGTGCCCACATGTGCCAGGTACGCTACCACTGAGCCCCAGCCCCAGCCCCAGCCCACTAAGATCATTTTAAATGACCTAAGGTTATTCTACCATAGTTTATGGTGTGGTTTACATTCTTCTGGGAGAAGGAATTGGAAATCTGGGTCAAGAGGTGGCCCCTGCTAAGCCTCACCGTACCCAGGATAGGAATGAATTCCCACCCAAGGGGTCAAGGTGAGAAACCCTTAAAGGGAAGAAATATTGTTGAAGGAAGAAGACTTTAAGTGTAGCTTGTTTGGTTTCATTTTTCTTAGAAAGATTTATGTATATTACTGAAAAAAGTGAAGGCTTGTCTGCAAAGGCCTTTAAAAATTCTCATTTATTTTTTTCTTCATTTATTCTTGCAGCAAGAAATATTTTGTTCCAATTATGTATGCCTACTACTTGTTCTGGGGCCATAGATAAAGGTAGATAAGAACATTACCATATAGTGTCAAGTATGTAAAATTGCCAAGAAATAAGACATTTAGATTATTCTGTTATTCATGTCATTGTTCTGATTTTTTTTGTTGTTAAAATATGATATAGTTTAGGCTGGGGTTGTAGCTCAGTGGTAGAGCGCTTGCCTAGCATGTGGGAGGCACTGGGTTTGATCCTCAGCACCACGTATAAATTAATAAAATAAAGGTATTATGTTCATCTATAACTAAAAATACTTTTAAAAATATGATGTACTTAATGTCATTACAGGAGGGAATGAAATTAATGAAGAATATTTGATAGATAACTTCAGCTAATTCAGAATGGGATGGGTAATAAAATGTTGAATTTCCTTAAAAGTTGTGAGATTTTCAAGACTAGTAATTTAGATTTATTCAGTGTTTTATTATGCTTTCCAATTAATGCTAAGTGAATAAAAATAAGTCCCTATGGTCTCAGATGGGTGAATCTGTCAATGCTGAGTTCAAGGGTCACTTCAACCAGAAAGTCCTCTCTAGCTATGTAGAAACCAGAGTGAGAGACCATTCCGTGTAGGTCCTTGGGACCTCTACTTGGTCTGATTATAATTGTATTATTCTCTGTTTACTTGTTTGTTATTCCACTAAGATAGAACAGGATCCCACAATAGTCACCCTTGGCTCTAGCTCAGAAGTTAATAGTATTTATTAGACATGTAATTTGTTGTATGAACTAATTAACAGAATCGTCTTTTCAGTGTAAGATCGGGTACACATTGCAAGATTTAAAAAGCATTGATTTAAATCTTGGATTTTTCACTCACTACCTCTCTGACCTTAAACAAAACAAAGGCTCTCTTTAAACAATGGCTCTATTTTTTGGTTAAGTGGGAAAAATAGTAGAATATTCCACATATTATGAGGATTACACATGAATTCATGGAAAACATTTACAGTGCCCGGTAGCTGGTAACTTCAATGCATTTTAACTATTGTTTTATTTTCACTTTCTTTCCTTTGCCCTTTCTATCATTCTGCTTCCCTCATCTTTTTATTTCTGCCCAAGTATCCCCTTTTCCTTTACACCCCTTCCTCTTCTCAACTCTTTCATTAACTTATGCCTTTGTGTATGTCCAACTATTTCTTTTTCTTTTGTACAATGTGTCAGTGAGCCACCAGTAGGGAAGAAAGCTCCACACCTTGAAAAAAAGGGCACAGGCCAGGTGCAGTGGTACATACCTGTAGTCCCAGCTGCTCAGGAGGCTGAGGCAGAAGGATTGCGAGTTCAAAGCCAGCCTCAGCAATTTAGTAAGGCTCAAAGCAACTCATCCAGACCCTGTCACTAAACAGAATATAAAAAAGGGTTGGGGATGTGGCTCAGTGGTAAAACACCTCTGGGTTCAATCCCTGGGTGCCACCCCCCCCCAAAAAAAAAAAGGCACAGTAATGCAGTGTCTGCATTCCAATGTGTAACCCTATACTTTAGGTCAAGAATAGAAACCATGTTCTCTAGACATTTTGCTTTAGTGAGTTTTCCATTACTATAACAAAACCTTTATAATCAAATTATAAAGGGAAAAGATTTCTTCTGGTTCACACTTTTGGAGATATCACTCCCTCAAGGCCCTGAATCTTTTGGTCCTGTGATTAGGCTGCAAATCCATGGCAACAAGTGGCAAAACTGCTCACTTTATGGCTGGGATGGGTCTAGGGTCCTGCTACTCCCTTCAAGGGCACACCTCCCTTTGACCTGAAGAGCTCCCACCTGTCTCAGCCGCTTAAAGGTTCCTTTACTTCCCAATAGCTCCATAGCCTGGGGACCAACCCTTCAATACATGGGCCTTTGAGGGACACTTTTCTAAAGTTCTGAAAATGGATACAAGGACTCACAGGGTGCAAAGAGCAGGTGAACAGGAAAATGCCCATAGTTGGGCATGGCCCCAACTTTTTAACAACTATGTCAATGATAAAAACTGCTGGTGACAACTCTGGCTTGCTTGAGAGACTTAGGAAAATGGTGTCCTGTGCCTGTCATGGTACAAGTATTACAGGGGCTTGATGGTGGTTTAGGGAATAGAACTCGGGTAGAACTCATTGGAATGGCTTCATGGTGACAAGCTGGGAGACTACTATATCAGAAGTATCAGAAGGATTGCCATATGTGGCAGGAGATTGGGACAAACATCTCCATGTACAAATATAAGGAAGCATCTGGACATGTTTGAGGGAGAATGGGACTTCCAGAGACTGGCGGTCTGGCATTACAGATTAATAGTGATTGATGTTAAATGAAAACTTAAACACACACACACACACACACACACACACACACACACACACCTAATTTTGTTTTTCAGCTACATAATTTTGGGAAAATTTTTGTTAGTTTTTTTGGGAAAATATAGCTCTTTTCCAAATCATACATAGTTCTACCAATAAAAGGCAGGCATTGTTACATTTTGATAATGTGTTAAAATATCAAAACCATATATATTTTTAAAAGTCATTTAACTGCTTTCTAGCCCACAACTTCAGGTTATAAATCTGTTATATGTTATTCTAACAACATATTTTTTTTTCCCTAAATGAGAGCATATTTCCTGGTTTCATTCCATCAGCAAATTGAGTTTTATTTTTTTGTTTTTTCCAATATTGGAGATTGATTGAACCAGGGTCTCATATGTACTAGGCAAATGTTCTACCACTGAGCTATATCCCCAGCCCTTTTAATCATCTTGAGATAGGATTTTGCTAAATTGTCCCAGGGGACCTTGATCTAGCAATCCCCCTGCCTCATACTCTTGAATTACTGCAATGGCAGGTGTGAAACAGTGTGCCCAGCTAGAGATCTATCTTATGCTTTTTAATAGTGGCCTATTTTTCAATCATTTGGATGTGCAATAATTTCTATGGTATCAGTATTCTACTAATGGACATTTATTTACTTCCAAATTCTTTGTTGTTATTGTGAAAAAGATTTTATATATATCTTTGGAACAAATTTTTTCTTTTATAGTGTTTTGGGCTTATTTGTGTTTTCTCCAAATTCTTAAATTTAATTAAGACCCAACCCACAGTACCTCAGAATGTGACTACATCTTGGAGATAGGACTTTGGTGAGTAAGCGCTGGGTGTGGTAGAGCACACCTATAATCCCAGCCAGGGGAAGTTGATACAGTTTGAGCCAGTGTGGGCAACCAAATGAAATACTGTCTTTAAAAAAAAAAAAAGTGGATAAGTTAAAATGAGGTGGTTGGAGAGGGCAAGTATATCTGACTGGTAGGTCATAGAAGGTTAGATATACCAGACATGCACACATGTAGAGAAAAGCCTCAGTGAAGACACTTTGAGAAGGTAGCCATCTGTGTGACAGAGAGAGGCCTCAGAAGAAGCTAAGCTTGCTGACACTTTGATCTTGTACTTCTGGCCTCCAAAACTGTGTGAAAATGAATTTTCACTTAAGCCAGCCAGTATGTGGTATTTTGTTATGACAGCCCTAGTAAAGTAATATATAAGATTATATTATATATTATTACATACTATAATGATATAGTAAAAATCAATGGGGTAACGGGTGTTCAGTATTTAATTTAATCAAAGTAAGGATTTGGGGAAACTGCAAACATATACACACATATATTCAATTAACTTTCATTTGCACATAAAGTATACTAAAGGACAATGAAAACAAATGTAGCATTTGGTATTGCATTTCAACTCGCTATCTTTTCTTTTATTTTGCCATCATTCACATTGAAAGCTTTACCCCTAAATCAACTTGGCTTGATAGAGCAGTTGTTGATTGGCTATTTTGACCGACAGGGATGATCAAATTTGGTTAGGATTATAATTCCAACTGTTTTGTAATTACATTCTTTCATTGCTTATTTTCACAACTAACCCTGTTTTGGAGAAAGTGTTATGTCAAAACAAAATAAAAAGAGTTAAACGCCTTAGAATAGATCTTCCATGACAAGTAATCTTTTCCAGAGCCCTTAAAACTAGGGGTGGAAAATTCTACAGAAGAGGCCTGGGTCATTGTATTTTTAGGTTGCCAGGGAATACCGATTTTCTTCCCCCTGTAGCATGCAGTTTTTCAGAAAGAATGAGGATGGGGAAGAGAGAGACCCATCAATCCTACCAGGCACTCTACCATGTGGGTTTTCATTGCTCTGTTCACATGCCTTATCCTATGCAGTCTCTTTGAGTGGCCAAAGGCTGATTTTTTTTTTTTTTTTTTTTTTTTTAAAGAGAGAGTGAGAGAGGAGAGAGAGAGAGAATTTTTTAATATTTATTTTTTTTTTCTTTTAGTTCTCGGCGGACACAACATCCTTGTTGGTATGTGGTGCTGAGGATCGAACCCGGGCCGCACGCATGCGAGGTGAGCGCGCTACCGCTTGAGCCACATCCCCAGCCCCCAAAGGCTGATTTATCTGTTAGAATTTGTCTGCTTTCATACTTAAAGAAATCATATAGAAAGGTGATTCAATTGACAACTGGGCCACAAAAGCATTTCCTATTTGTTGTTGTTGTGAGAATCTATAGTTATGACACTACATTGATCAATGTCTTCTCTCTCCAGCTATAGCTCATTATAAATTAATCATTTATTCTGTATATCAGGTGATTAATTGCTACACTACTCAGCATATGGAGTTCATGTTAACAGCTTCTCTTAAAGGGAAAAATGACCAACAGGCTCCCGCCTCCTTTTTAATCACTTTATCTCTTTCCTTTTGTCATCTTAAATTTTTTGAAATAGGCAGAGTCCAAAGTAGCTGTTATTACACTTCAGCCAACTTGCACAGTTAGAAATCTGAGTTACAGTCAAACTGTGTGTGGATGGTTATTTTTGTTGTTAAATACCTTTGTAATGTGCTTGCTTTTAGGGACATGCTAGTGAACAATGCAGATACAAACAGGTGAAAATAAAAACTACAAAGTATATTCAAAATTAGTAAAAATGAGATTATAAGAATTCCATGAATTTCTCTCATTCCTTCTTTCTTTATTCAGCAAATATTCATTGAGTACTAGTGATATGATAAACATTGTTTTGCGTGCTGAGGAGACAGTGAGCACCTTACCTCTCATGGAGCTCATTTCTCTACAGAATTGGTTCACCTGAGGTTTGATTCAACATTCCAAGACAGCTAGTGTGAAAGATCAGAATGAAGTAGAGAAACAGGGGGTAAATAAGAAAATGTCTTTTGAGGGATACTAAAAAGTATAGAGGCAAAGCCCTAACAAAAGAGCAGAAAATAAAAGAGAGGGGAAAAAACAAAGAGAGAGGGTAACAGGGAGGGAAGGAAAGAGAGAGAGTTCTGTTAAGGACTTTGTCTATCAGTCTGTTCCATTAAGCATTTTTCCTATTTCCTTAGCACAGACGGTATAAGCCATCTGTGTCCCAACTAAGACAGTGCCTGGGAGGGTATTGTCAGACCAGATTCATAAACCAGATTATTCACTTACCCTAGGCAATTACCAGAATGTCTTTGACAGTTTTGTTCAGCACTAGTTCACAGAGTTGTTTTAGGTATGTACGTAGGTACTTACTGATTGAACCCAGGGGCCTTCTACTGCTGAACTATGTCCCCAGCACTTTTTATTTTTTGAGAGGGTTTCATTAAATTGCCTGGGTTGGCTTTGAACTTATGATCCTTCATACTCAGTCTCCCGAGTAGCTGGGAGGCAAGCCCAGCTTGTTTTACCTAACATTAATAGTTTTCGGATAGTACTTATTATGTGTACTTACTATGAACACTTCAAATATATGAACTTGCTTAATCCTTATGAACAAGGTATTATTACCCTCATTTCACATAAGACGAAACTGAGGCACAGAGAAGTCCTGTAGCTTGTCCAAGGTCATACAACAAGTATTAGGCAAAACCAGGAACTTATCTCCAGAATCTGTGTTTTGAGGCACTGCTGGCTCACCTCGCCAGTCAACAAATGGCACATGGTAAGATTTGAACTAAACAGGGGCACTCCAGGGAAAGGTTCTTTCTAACCTCCTATCTTTTTCTCAACGTTGGACCTCCATGTTGTCAAGAATCTATAATGGAGATGCCTGGGTGAACACACCTTTCTGGCCCTCCTGGCATTAAGTCAGGAAGCAGTAAACACATCCTCCCCATATTCTCTGCTTATCCGACTCCTCCCGATTCTTTGAGCCCTTGGAGGGTTGATCAGGCTAAGCCGAGAATGGGTCTCCCCGCGGGCGAGGAGAGGCAAAGAGACCCAGGGACCTTCTTCAGGCCAGTGACGCGGGTTTAGTCCTTTCTCCGGCTAAGCCTGGTCTTAAGATGGAGGGATGGCACCAGGGTTCTCTCCCGCACCCTCCCTGCCGGCCTCAGCCCGGGCTCCCCGCAGCGTCGGGTCCTGCCGCTCCCCGCGCGGGCCACACGTTCCCGGAGACCCCAGCCCGGTTAGCTCGACCCTGGGCGGGAACCAAACCCAGGCCGGCGCCTGGCAGGTGGTGAGGGCCGCGCCAGGGAACCTAGGCCGGTCTAGGAGGGCACGGTCGCGCATAGGCCGAGGGGCGTCGCGCTCCGGCGCCCAGGTGGCCTCCGGGCTCCACTGAAGTCGTGGTGCGGGGCTGCTGGGCCTCAAGGCCGGCGGGCACCTCCGAACGTCACCTCCTCGCTTCATACAGTGTTTTTAGAACGCGACACAACGGGGAGAAGGCTTAGTTTCTTCCTGCGACACACGAAGAGGACAAGAAAAGGGTGGGGAGGCGGGAGGTGGAAGCCACGAGCCTCCGCGCGCGGTCACGTGGGCCGCAGGGACCGCATGGCGGCGGCCCGCGCGTTCCCGCGCCCCCGCCGGCCGGGCGGCCCGGGCGCGCGCGCCGACGGGGCGGGCGCATGCGCAGGGGGGCGCGCCGCCTCTGCCCCGCGGCGAGGGTGTCTATGGAGAGGCGGCGGCCGCGGCTGCTGAGGCGGAGGCTCCAGCAGCGGCGATGGCTCCCTTCCCTGAAGAAGTGGACGTCTTCACCGCCCCGCACTGGCGGATGAAGCAGCTGGTGGGGCTCTACTGCGACAAGGTAACGGAGCGCGGGGCCTGCTGCTCGGGGCGGTGCGGCAGGCGGGGAGCAGCAGGCGGCGAACAGCAGGCGGGTCCCCCAGGCGGCCTGGCCTGCGCGGCGCCCGCAGCCCCCGGGGCCGCAGCCTCCTGCGCAGCTGTCAGCGCTGCGCGGCCCCCGCGCCCCTGTCCTCTCGGGAGTTGCCCTCAGCCCGGCCGCGGCCTCCGACATGCCCTCGGGGCGCGCGGCGCCGCCCTACCGGGCGGCGTCCTCCTGCCCGCGGGCCTGGCGCGCGGAAGGGAGGGCGCCGCCCGCCGCCAGCCCCTCGGAGAGCGGGGCCGCGAACTCCCGGGACCCCGGCCGGCCGGCGGGCGCGGTGGGCTGCCGGTCCGCGTGGGCAGGCCGTTACTGCAGTTTCCTCGCCCGCGATCCCCGCCCCCGGCCTGTTCGGGCTCCCCGCGTCTTTGCAGACACCCGTGCATCCTTGTGCAACTCGGGCTTGCTTCCTGGCTCGGCGGGCAGCGGCTCCCAGCTCCACCTGCATTTTCCCTCCTGGCTGTTCGCGGGTTGGATTTGGGAGGAAAAAACCCTGTTTAGGAGCTAGTGGACCTTCATTCTTCATTTATGGTTCTTGTTTTCCCCGCAACTTTTATTGCCCCGGATATTTACTCCATGTAGAATTTGTTACAAGACAGCTCTTCTCTGTTGGAATTCTTTGCGTTGGCTCAAAAAAAAGGGGTGGGGGGTTCGGGAAAAGTTGGTTTGACTGTGTGAACCTTTTCGGACTCTTAATTGGTGCAGCCAGCGTAAGCTGGAAAAGCACTTTTGTGGAGCTAACTCAGGTCCTTTCGCTAATGACTAAGTTAAAATTCTCACATTTGTCAATTTATGTTGGGGAAAGTCATATAGATAGCCTTAAAACTTGGGGCAGTCTTATTTCTTGTAGAAATGACCCAAATAAATAGAACTTAAACGTATTGCTTAAGGATAGAAATCAACTTTTATGAATTTTCAGAAATTACGTAGCATTAAGCAAACAGAGGTTGTTAGCCCAGAAAGGTGGCTGGAGGATGCCCAGAGTGTTCATTGCTAGGCCACACTCAAGACCAGCAGTTGAAAGAGGTAAGGTTGAGTTTCAGATCTCAGCACAAACATCCTCTCCTCCTCCCCCTTCATTTTGAAAATTAAAAAAATACCCAATTCAAGTGTTCAAACACTAGGACTGGCTAGGATAGTCATCAACAACTTGGTTGTCTATTAAAATCACCCAGAAAGATGTGAAAATCCTGATATTCAAACCACTGAAATTAAGATCTTTGAGAGTGGAACCATAAGTGTAATTTAAATCTCCAGGTTGAGTGCAGTGTGCAGACCAGGGTCAGAACTACTTATCTAGGAGACTCTTGAGGAATGGAGAAGTCTTTCAGTAGATGTGAATTTTTCAGTTGTCTGTTTCTGTCTTTCCTGTCTTTTCAGTTTTGTTCTAACAGTGTCCTTTAATTGCAGGAAAGAAAAATGGGGAGGTTTTCCACTTTCTCAGAAATCATAAAGGGAAGTTATGATTTTCTCTGCACAGTTTTCTCTCCAGTTTATATTAAAGGAGATAGTTAAGGGGTCACCTGCTATTGTGTGGAAAATTTTGTGCATGTATACATTTTTCTAGGAGACATTTACTTTTTTTTTTTTTTTCAAATTTCCAAATAATTGTGACCTTCCAATAATCACTATTCATTTATTTGCTGACAAGATTAACCAGCCTTAATTTTGTTTGTTTTGCCGTGCTGAGGCTCTGAGAGCCTCCTGAATGCTAAGGCAAGCACTGTATCACTGAACTACATCCTTAGTCCTAGCCTTATTTTAACAGTTTGAAGATGTTAGTCATCATTCTTGTGGGTCTTTTCCTGGTGATTGAGAACATTTGAGAAAATTTTGAAAATGAAGTTGCCTTTTCTAAAAAAGCAATATTTGAGTAAAATAAGATTCTTACTTGTTCCCTCTTGCATAACATGTTTAATAAAGCATTTTCAATTTTATATAGCATTAAGTCAAAATTTTCAGGAATTTGTCCCCGTTACTGTGAAAAAATTATCACTAATTCTAAATTGATTACATACAGTTAATAAGATTATTATATGTGTTTATTAAGATTTAAAAGTCCAGTTTTCTGCAGGGTGACCAAGGTAATTTAGAAAAGAAAAAAAAATGCATAGGAATTCGACATCATTTCTTTTTGATTCTGTTAACCAGTGGAAATCTCTCCTAGGATGTCCTTTCTGAGCAAGAGTGGGAAAATATGTATTTTGTGATGGTTAAATGGTCTTACAGAATTAAGAGTGTGTTGCTTTTTATTTGTCATTGCAAATGGTATTTTTACCATTACCATCCCTTGGTTGTGTAGAACAAGGATATCAAGTCCGTATAGCCTGCAATAAAACTATCCCAAATGAGAACGACATTTTTTTATGGTCAAACTAAAAAGCTATAAATTATATTTCACTATATTCTAAATTTTGACTCTGACTGTCCATGTGGTATCCATAAAGAAGTCAGTTTTTTTTTTTTTTTCAGCATTGAACTTTTTTAAAGTATGGTATATTTTAGAAGCAACCATTTGTTTACAAACATTAAATCAGTTATTTCTGTGCTTAGACTAATTTACTTAGAAAATTTCTTCTCAATTTATGGGTCATGTTAAATATTGCTATATAGTACCTAATTTAATATTTTGCTCATGAATTTTCTCTTTTATAGAGATTTTATGGAAAGGTTTTTCACCTTTGTCATCTTGACAGTGCTTTGGAGTAGATAAAGGCAGGGAGTACTTTGTTTTATATCTGGGGATTTGTAGGCCTAGATTAAATAGGCCGAGTTATGAAAGCAGTTAGTTATAGATCCAGATGGAAACCCAGGTCAGGATTAGGACTGTAGCTTAATTTTCTTCATGTGAAACCATAATGGTTACTGATGTTTTTGGTAGTAGTCTGCTGAGAGATGCTAATTCACTGATCCAGATTGGAAGGATTTTAGTAAAAATTTGCATTGATTGATATCCTTTCCCCATTTCACTCCAATTCCTGTCTTTTCTTGAATCCTCTAAACTTCATTAATTCTGTCAGTGAGTGTGGAATTTCTACTTGTCAGTCTTGCTTGTAGTAGCTTGTTGGTTATTGAGATGTGGTCACTATTCTTAAGGACTTCACAGTTTAATATGTATTAACAACTGTGCTAGGATGAAATCCAAGCTGGGAATCATGGGAACAAAGGAAGACTGTATAGTCAATTCTGTGGTAAAGTATCAGAAATGGTCTATTTGAATTGATTTCTGAGAACAAAATGGGTAGAATTTGTAAGGATGTGGTTAGTGCCAAGATTCCCAGACTTATATGTAAATCAGTTATAAAAATGGAAGTGGGGGGCTGGGGATGTGACTCTCCTGGCATGCGTGCGGCCTGAGTTCGATCCTCAGCACCATATACAAACAAAGATGTTGTGTCCACCGATAACTAAAAAATAAATACTAAAAAAATAAAAAAAATAAAAATGGAAGTAGTGGAGGCTTTAGGGAATGCCTGAGTTTTTCAGGTAAGTATATTAAAAATGCTCTGTACTTTAGTAGTGTATATAAAAGAAAATTTTATGATAAAAACTCTAAGGAAACTCAGAATAATGAATATATTATTTTTTTAATAGTATGAATATCTTTTTGACCAGTTTTTCTTAATTTTCTGCATATCCATAAAACAATTGACATTTGGGAAGGTTGGTTTAGTGGAGTGGATATTGAATTGAGAGCTGGGAGAGGAAGGAAGAGAGAATTTAATGAGTTCTTACTACATGCTGATGTCATTTCTCCTAATCCTCATAAGAACCCTGTAAGACAAGTATTATCCCTCAATTAAAAATGAGGAAACAGTCTTAGTG
Organism: Spermophilus citellus; assembly: GCF_964194105.1. Classification (NCBI taxonomy): domain Eukaryota; kingdom Metazoa; phylum Chordata; class Mammalia; order Rodentia; family Sciuridae; genus Spermophilus; species Spermophilus citellus. Next base: position 10,912,588 of record NC_138189.1, on the reverse strand, counting down.
GTTAAAATAACTTATCCAACCTGTTCAGGTAGTAATTAGTAGAGCCTGAATTTTAATCTTAGAGTCTTTTCCTACTCTTCTGCATTATGCCACTGGTTCTGCTGCTTATTACTCTTTATGATTTTATGCAGAACAGTTAACCTGTGGATCATTATTTTTTCCATCAGTGAATACATTTGACCCGATAAAACTAAAGTTATTTTTCTTTTTCTCTTTATTTATTTATTTATTTATTTGTGGTGCTGGGGATTGAACCCAGGGCTTTGTGTATGTGAGGCAAGTACTTTACCGACTGATCTATATCCCCAGCCCCAGTTAATACTAAAGTTTTTATTGATCATAAAATATAAATTAAAGCATTGTTTGGCCATGTAGACAGAAAGTAAAAAACGTACTTGGGTAGTAATGTTTTGGTTTTCATTATATATTTTCATACCTATTTTCAAATTTACCGGCTTTAAGTGACACAACACTTGAATTGGTTTCAAGCAAGGTTGTTTTATATTTTATTTGTAGAGTGCCTGAGACAGTTATAAATTTAAAAATATGGAAGAGACCACATGACTGCTACTGTTGTTAATTGTATGTGTTCTGTCTCATATATATAAGGGTTGTATCACTGTAAGTCATTGTTTTTCATAGTATGTCCTGTGACCTACTAGTACATTGTAAGTTGATTTGAGGGTCAGAAACAGCATTAAACAAGGGGAAAAGTAAATATGAGTCCAGTCACAAGTTAGTGAAATATCATGTCCCCAAATCTGTTTGAACTGTTTGTGATATCTGTGTATCTGGATTGTACTGTATTATATGCTGAAGGTCACTGAAAACAGTGTTTGAAAAAAATATTTGTCTTGAGCAGTATTTCTCAAGTGAAGCACTATTGACATTCTGGACCAGACTGTGGGTGTGGGGGTTGTCCTCTGCATTGTAGGATGTTTTGGCTGCATTTCTGGCATTTATCCACTAGATGTCAGCATCATTTCTCCAATGGTGACAGACAAAACTATCTCTAGACCTTGCTCTTTATCATAATCCTGTGGGGCAAAACTACCCCTGTGGTGAGAACTTTTGCTTTAGAGTAAATATTCTTCTATTTGCTTCTTTGGATCTGAAAAGATAGCTTTATGATTGGGACAAGCATCATCTCTTGTGGAAAGAACATAGGTATTAAAGTCCTAGAGACCTGATCTCTTGTTTTGTTTACTGTATAGTTGTATAATTTGGGATAAATTATTTCTGTGAGTCTCAGTTCTTTATTCTATAAAATGGGGATTACAATACTTCCTTTCTAGTATTGTTTTAAGAAGTAATACTTAAAAACATGTGTTATAGTGCCTGTTAGAGGCCTCAGCATGTTCTAGAAATTATTAGTATTTAGGGTCGCCTTCCAACTCCCAATCAAGTCTATATGTATGAATACCTTTGTGGAGACAGAAATTTGAAAAAAAGTTTATATGAATAGATTTTTTTTTTTTTTAAAGAGAGAGTGAGAGAGGAGAGAGAGAGAGAGAGAGAGAATTTTTTTTAATATTTATTTTTTAGTTTTCGGCGGACACAACATCTTTATTAGTATGTGGTGCTGAGGATCGAACCCGGGCCGCACGCATGCCAGGCGAGCGCGCTACCGCTTGAGCCACATCCCCAGCCCTGAATAGATTTTTAAAGAGTTATATTATGTCTTCTGGTTATTATTTTAACTGCTATATCTGCTAATTTTCAGTAACAGGTTAAAAACATTTGCACTTTTCATGAGGAGAAAAACTGACGTGGGTAGTATTTTTAAAGACTTTTATTGTTATTTTTCCTTCTTGTCCTACTTATTCACAAATCTGCAAACGTGTCGAGGATTTAACACAAATGAAACTCATATATCTTCCATCTATTGTGTAAACTTTTTTTCCCTTCAAGAATGTGATTTTTTATCTGGTGATCATTTTTCCAGCTTTATTGAAGCATAATTAATTAATTAAAATTGTAGACATTCAAAGTATACAACTTAATGATTTTATATGAATATACATTGTATAATTACCAAAATTAAATTATCAACACATCTGTAACCACAAATAGTTACTCTGTGTGTGTGTGTGTGTGTGTGTAGGGGGGATGATGATACTTAAGATTTACTCTTTCAGCAGATTTCAAGTAAATGATACAGTATTATTCCTTTTTTTTTTTTTTAATGGTGCTGGGGATTGAACCCATGGCCTTGTGCATGTGAAGCAAGCACTCTACCAACTGAGCTATATACCCAGCCCCAGTATTATTCCTTAAAACTGAAAATTTGTGCTCTTTGACCAACATCTCTATCATTTTCTCCATCCCATGGTCCTTGGCAGTCACCATTCTATTTCTGTGGGTTCCATTTTTTTAAAAGTTCCACATATAAATGAAATCCTAAAGTATTTGTTTTTCTGTTTCTGGATTATTTCCCTTAGCATAATGTCTTCCAGGTTCATCCATGCTTTTGTAAATGCCAGGGTTTCCTTTTTTTAAACCTGCATTCTTTTTTTGATACTGGGGATTGAACCCAGGACCTTGTGCATGCTAGGCAAGCACTCTACCACCCAGCGTCCAGGCTGCAGGGTATGGCTAAATTGCTGTATGTGTGTGCATGTGTGCGTATATATGTATATGCCTATGTGTAATCACATTTTCTTTATTTGTTCATTTTTTGGCAGGCACTAATGTTGTGTATCTTTTTTTAAAATAGTTGTTGATAGACCTTTATTTTATTTATTCATAAGGGGCGCTAAGAATCGAACCCAGTGCCTCACACATGCCATGCAAGTGCACTTCCTCTGAGCCACAGCCCTAGCCCCTGTTTGTATATCTTGACAATTGTGAAAAACACACTAATGAACATGGGAGTGCAGATATCTCTTTTATATACTGATTTCATTTTCTTTGGACATATACCCAGAAGTGCTGGATCATATGGTGGTTCTATTTTTTTTTTTCCATCCTATTTTCCATAATTGTGGTACCAATTTTTTAAAGGACTTCTAATGATACTTTTATTTTCGACCAAATTCAGAAATAATAGCAGAAAAGCCCTATAGGGCTAGTTGATGTTATCCTCTGTCTCTTTGAATCTATTAGTATATTAATAACTGATAATTATAGTATATCTGTAAATCCATAATAATATATTATTAAAATATGAATAACATCAACACTATAGTAATATATTATGAAGTCATCCACAGGAACCTTGTCAGTTAGTTAATATAATTAACCCAATTTTTCAGATGAAGAAATTGAGGTGTACGGATATTTAGTGACTTGCTGGCAGAATCAGTTCACCATCATGCTCCAGAGTTAATTCTTTTAACCACTATGCTGAATTGAACCTATAATAAGAATCATTTTACATGCCCATTTGCTTCTCAGTTTGTAGCATTAAAAACTGGTTTTTACCTTATTCTATTTCAAGTCTAAGAGAATTTCCAATAGTCTAATGAGAAGTTTTGCAAAATTTTTTATCTTAACTCATGTGAGTGCATTTATTTTTTTGCCATTTAAAAATCAATTAATGCTCTGATTTATGTCATATTTCTACTATTAAAATTTTTGAAGGTATTTTCATTTATGTAAAATGACACAATAGTGATTACACCAGTTATCTACTAATGCATTTTGTTGTAATTTTGTGTGGCATTTCTTAGTATTCTTAAAATCTGCAGAGTGGATTTAACCAAATTTGCCTTGCATGTTGTTTTTTTATGGCTCAACAGCTAAAAGTTGCCTTTGAATTGTTAGTTGAAAAACCAAAGAAAATTATATGGAATTTCTAATTTTATTGTCCATTAATACAAAGTTTTATGGAAATATAGCCCATAATCATTTGCTTACATATTATCTGAGTATTTTTGTGCTATAGTAGCCTAGTTAAATTTTTGATACCAGAATATCTGCCCTAAAAAGGTAAAATATTTACTCTTTGCCCCTTGACAGAAAAAGTTGACAACCCCTGTTTATTATGTATTATGGTTAATTATTCATTGTATTATTTCCCTTCACTAGACTATAAATTCCATAAATTAAGAAATCTTCATTTTGTTCACTCATGTATCCCAAGTACCAGGAACAGTTGTTGGCTCATATAGCTGCTTAATAAATATTTAAATAGAGTAAGAAGTGCATGAATTTATAAAATGAATGTCTAATTTTCAAAATAATGATAACTCATACTTAAGTATCACACAGCCATTTGAAGTACAGGTATTTTGTTCCCATCTAACACCAAGAAGAAACTGACATTACAAGAAAAAGTAATTTATAAGGGTTATATAGCTAAATAAATGGTAGAACTGGAATCTGATCCTAGGTTCTCTAAAAATGACTTTTAATTTTGAGGCAGGATCTTACTAAGTTGCTGAGACTGGCTGAACTTTTGATTCTCCTTCCTCAGCCTCCCAAGCTATTGGGATTAGAGGTGACTTTTTTGGTGGGACTGGGTACTGGGGATTGAACTTATGGGCACTTGACCACTGAGCCACTTCCCCAGCCCCGTTTAATATTTTATTTAGAGACAGGGTCTCACTGAGTTGCATAGTCCCTCAGTCTCTGGAGCTGCTGGGATTATAGGCATGTGCCACCCACACCTGGCTACAGGTGACTCTTAATGCCTAGCCCATACTGCCTTTTATATAATATACTTAGTTAATTCTGTTATGTATAATGGAACAATTTTGCTTTAGGAGTTTGTGAGTTGACTTTTTTGATGCTCTGACTTAAGACCACAATTCCTGTCAAGAACAGATAATAAAACAGCTTAGATTGGTCCTCCATTTTAGGAATATTAGGTCAGATTTTAGAAAGCAAGTCTAGCAATTATTGGTCAGTAGCATTTCTCCTTTCATTTATCTATCTGTTGTATTGAACCTGATCAGGCTTCCCCTATGGCACTGTACCATGAAGCTACATCCCAGCCCTTTTTTCTTTTTTGTATTTTGAAACAGGGTCTTGCTAAATTGGGCTGCCTCCAATTTGTGATCCTCCTGTTTACACCTTCCAGTTGACTTGGATTAAAGGAGTGTGCCACAACATCTGGCAGATTTCCACATTGAAAATAAATTTTGAAATAGAATTGATACAGTGGAAGGTAGATTATTTAATATAGGTAATGGAGGGTTTGAGTGTTACTTTGAATTTTAACTTGAAGCAAGTTTCTTCATAATTCGCTTATTTTATTTATTTTTGCATTACAATTCTTAATACACCTTTATACCACAATTTATCATAACTCTGTATTTAAGGTATGTTGACACCAAATTCACATCTTCATACATGTATTTTGAATAACATAATTTGTATATTTTAAATATTAGAATTTAATTTGCTACTAAGTGTAAAAAGTTAGAATTATCTTAAATACACATTTTTTGTTGAATATTAGAATTAAAGAAACTTACGATGTGTGCATTTCTTCATATTTTTATTGATTTGTATTTTTCCTTCAAGTGGATTTACTTTACTCATATTCTGGTGAGCTAGGTTTCCACATTACACTATTATCATACCATACATTTTGAAAATAATATGTATTAAATGAGCAGATGATTTCTTAATTAGTTGTTAAGTATTTGAAACAGTTTTCTCTCTCTCTCTCTCTCTCTCTCTCTCTCTCTCTCTCTCTCTCTCTCTTTAAATCCCCAAAATTATCTACAGGTATTTTGTTCCCATTTAACACCAAGAAGAAACAGACATTAAAAGAAAAATTATCTAATAATGTTCTAATAGTTCAATGTTTTATTCTTGTTTAGATCAGTCTCATCTTGATATTAAAATTTAAAAAAACTACAATAAAATGTTTTGATTTTTAAATTGCAAAAGTTTAGTAGCATAAAGAACATTGAAAAAAATATTTACCACATTCTCCTAATGTAATTCTCTTAATATTTACCACATCTCTATAATGTATCTGCCTGTGTTTATTATAAAATAATGGAATTTTAAGTTTGGAAGGGCTTGAGTCAGATCCTTTTTAAAGAAACTAAGTGATTTGTGTGTGCATTATTTTTTTAATATCAAATCCTTAAGATTGCAAACCATTTGGGAGCTGGAGAGGAAAAAGGAAAAGAAAGGTGGTGTGTGGGGGGTTATCTCATGATAATCAGACCAGTAGAGGAAAGGGAGGAAAAGGGGAAACACTGGGGAATGATATTGGCTAATTATATTGTTATTTTGTGTGCATGTATGAATTTGTAATGATGAATCCCACTGTTGTATACAACTATAATGCACCCATAAAAAATGGGAAAAAAAAAGAATGCAAACCAACATCTTCCTGGCCTAGTATACTTTTTAATCTTACCATTATAACTTATTTATTTATGAATTTCCTTTATTTGTACTTTAATATAACCAAATGCAAGATAAATATCTTTATGTGAAAAGTAAATGGGAACACATTTGAATATTCTTTATTGGTACATTGTTACATATTTGTATGTATTTATTATGTCTTCTTTTTAACTTTTTATTTAGCTTTCTAAAACCAACTTTTCCAACAACAACGATTTCCGTGCTCTTCTGCAGTCTTTGTATGCTACTTTCAAGGAGTTCAAAATGCATGAACAGATTGAAAATGAATACATTATTGGTTTGCTTCAACAACGCAGCCAGACCATTTATAATGTACATTCTGACAATAAACTTTCTGAGATGCTTAGCCTCTTTGAAAAGGGACTGAAGAATGTTAAGGTGAGTTGCAAAAATAGGTATATAACTTAAAATTTATGCCATCTTTTGTTATGTCATTGGCAAAACCTGTTAGCAATTTGTAGTAAATGCTATGATGTTAAAGGAAAACTATAATCTGCCTTTTTAATCATTTGTTAAAGATGGCTATGAAGGCTTTTTCAGTAGGGATAACTGCAGTGGGGGCTTGCAGTAAGGAAGAGATCTGACTCAACTGCAGATACAAGAATAAGTTGGAGTTTATAGCCAGGAAGCAAGGTGGGGGTCAGTGGAGGGAAAATGATCAGGAGGATTCTTGCTATGTCAATTCTACAGGATTTTTACTGAAGGCAGGCCAGGGTGGTAGGAGACTGAGGCTAGAGGGATGAGGAATTTGATCAGATACTGAGGTGGTCAGATACCAAGGGTAGAAGAGTTTTGATAAACTGACTAAGCAGGATTTTTACTAACGGTGTACTAAGAGGGCCAAGGACAGAGTCCAAGGTCAGGTCTAATTGAGAAGAAGGCTCAGAAGAGCTTGGTTAAGTTTCATTAGAGTCTGTCAATTATGACTTTATTACTATTTAATAAAACATTTAAATGATGTCCCTTGCTTAGTTTTAAAGTTGTTTTCTTGAGTGAAATATTATCATAAAATTGTTATATTCTGTTAACATTTGCTAAATTCTTAAAGGAAAGCTATCAACCCAGGCACTGGTGACTCAGGGAAAATTGTTACTTAGAATGAATAAACATTTCAGCTTTATAAATTTCATTTATTTTAAAATTGAGTGCTGGGGATGTAGTTTAGGATAGTGTTTGGCTAGCATTTGGGAGGTTTTGAGTTTGCTCCCTAATTCCACAAATAACAACAACAAAAACATCAAACAAAAGAACAAAAATTGCCGGCTATAACGTTTATTATATTTGATTTTCCTAATTGTAGGAAAAAGGGTGGTTAAATATGATAATGTTGGTTGTATAATATAAAATTAAAGGCACTGAGGATTGAACCCACTAGTGCTTTACCTTTTGAGATATATCCTCAGCTCTTTTTTTTTTTAATTTTTATTTTTAAATTTTGAAACAGGGTCTCACTAAGTTGCCTAGGCCCTTGTGAAATTGCTGAGGCTCACCTCAAACTTAGGATCTCCAGCCTCAGCCTCTCCAGGTGCTGTAATTATAGGCATGTGACACTATGCCCAGGAAATTAAAGGCATTTTTGAGTATAGTTTAGGATTGTACTATAGAGAAATTTTCATCTTAATTATATTTATGTATTGTAGGATATTTAAAATTCAATCTTAGTTTATTTCCCTTCTGGTTCATTGAAGCATAGGTTTAAACTACCGTGTGTCCATCACTTAGATTTTGTTCTAGAAAGACTGTTTTGCAGCAGGGTAGAGGATGGATTGAAGGGAAAGAAGCCTCAAGTAGGAAGAATACTATAAAAAGAAAAATTTATTCTGATAGTCTCTGAAACGATACTTAGTAGCTACTTATTGGGGAGATGGGAGATTGGATAGGGTACAGAATAGTAATGAGAGATTTATTTTTCTATTAAATAGTCCTTTGTACTTTCTGAATATTATATCATACTCATGTATTATCTAAAGTAGTGTCTAGTGGAAATAGAGAAGAGGGAACAGATTTATGTAGGGAATGGGACTGATAGAATATAGTGATAAGGAGCTAGAAAAGATATAGAGAAGATAAGTGATTATTGAGCCTGTCTTTCTAGGGTAGTAGAAGAGGATTCTATTTGAATTGTTTATATAATCTAAGTGGGCATTTATAGGAGGAAGGTGAGGCCTGGGCAGATTTAATGGGTAAAAGAGTGATCTGGTGTAGAAAAACAAATTTAGTAGTTAGAGCAAGTAAGTAGAAATGGAAGCCAGGTGGACAAGCTTAAGGAACATGTGTAAAATTCCAAGAAAATATGACATTGAATTAAATATTGGGGAGCAGTTGAATGAATTAGCTCAAGAAAAAGGATGAAATATTCTCGTATTTTTCAAATTTCATTATTTTGTAATTTGAGAGGCCTGATACAGAATAGGTGGTTAAGTTACAGGGAGATAGGATCTCAGTTCATGAGAGGAAGAACTTTTTGGTGTTGTCCAAAATTAAAACGATCCACTTCAAGATGTACTGAGTCTCTTGCCTTTAGAAGTTTTGGTACTAATGTATATGAGCTTCTGTCAGCATAACATAATAGGTATTTTGAATTTTTTAGTGGAGAATATGTCAGATTACTTTAAAGGTATTCTACAATGATGAAGTCCACCATGTCCTTGTGGACTACTTGTAGATATATTTAAGAAAACAAAACGTGAAAATTATGTAACTTCAGAATCAAATTAGTGGAAGTTTTAAGCAGATACTTGTTATTTTTAGACTTTTAAATGATATTTTTAAAGAGAAATAGGAGATCAATTACATTACTAAAAATTTCAAATCTTTTTATTTGGTGGTGCTGGGGTTTGAACCCAGGACATCATACATACTAGATAGGTGCTCTTCCATTGAGTTATACTCCTAGGCCTAAGGTCCTGTGATGATCATAAAAGTACAGAGGCCACTGTGCTGTTTATCTGTATTTTTTTTTTTTGCTTGTTTCTTTGTTTTTTTGAGGTTTTATGTTGAATTAACTTCTTGGGATCAGGTGCAATGTAAATAATGAAGCAGAATTTTTGTTGAAATACAATATTTTTGTTTCCAGAATGAATATGAGCAGTTAAATTATGCAAAACAGCTGAAAGAGAGATTGGAGGCTTTTACAAGAGATTTCCTTCCTCACATGAAAGAGGAGGAAGAGGTAAGTGTAATTTTTTTTCCATTGAGATTAGATTTACAAAATTTTAAAAATATTTTACCATATTTTCTTCAAAATATTACATAAGAAGATATGTCCAGTTGATGGAGAGAAGCCTCCAGCTGATAAGTTTCTAGTTCCCAAGGGGAAAAAATGCATTTGTTTTAAAATCCTCATGAAGGCTATTGCTTTTACAGAATGTGTTTTCATATGTGAAAATGGCACTGTGTTAAGCGTTGATGATTTTTTGTGTCACCTTAATATTTTTGCAGAACATTTAGAGAATTCTGGAATTTTTTGAGTATTTTCTATGTGCTAAGTAGAAAGAGTTTTTAGAGTTTTTTGTTTTGTTTTGGTAGTAGACTTTAGTAATTAAATGATAGTCTTAAATTTATCTTCTGCCTAATACACATTTATTACAATATCATTGATTGAACCAGCAGAACATATTCTATTCTTTCTCTAATATGGGATGAATGTCAATATAATATACAAAGAAAGTAATTATTTTTTTCAACTACAGTTACTGTAGTGATTATCAGTATGGTTTCATCTTATAATCAATTAGCAATAATAATAAAATAATAATAATAAAAACCCACCTACATCTTAAGCCCATTCCAGATCAGTTAAATAATAAAGTGGGAGGCATGGCATGGATCTTTTTTCAAGGTTTCCCAAATCATTATAACATGAAGTCAGTGTTGAAATCACTGAGTTACTAGAGCAGTGCTTTTTAACCTGTGATACCTGTTAAAACTAAGTGGAACTAAAGGAAAACCTTGATTCTGTGTCTGAGAATTATAATTCTATAAATATATCTATAAATCTCCATGCATAATTAGCAAGAAAACCAACATACCGGAAAAAAAAAAAAACACAAAACAACAACAACAACAAAAGAAAACTAAAATAATGATTACAGGAAACATCTTTAAAGTCCTGAAACATTATTGACTATCTCAAGGTCTCAGTAGTGTTCTGACTTTTATGATTCTAGTATTCAGGGTATCATTCTCATTTGAGTAAGAGACCCTGTTTGAAAACCTTCTTGTCCTAATGTTTTAAAATTATTTAGGGTCTGACTTATTAGCTGACAAAACCATAGAAGGATATTTTAGGGGATATTCTTTTCAGTTTTGGGATAAACTGACTTAGTGATAATATCTAAAATTTTTATCTTATTAAAATATAAAATTGTAATACTACACTTGAGTCATTAATAATTTTAAAGGTGTAGAGTAAAATGAAACCAAATATTTTTCCTAATGAATGAATGTTTTAGGTTTTTCAGCCCATGTTAATGGAATATTTCACCTATGAGGAACTTAAGGACATTAAAAAGAAAGTGATTGCACAGCATTGCTCTCAGAAGGATACCGCAGAACTCCTTAGAGGGCTTAGCTTATGGAATCAAGCTGAAGAGCGACAGAAGTTTTTCAAATATTCTGTGGATGAAAAGTCAGACATAGGTGAGATTCATTTGTTTGTTTATTAATTAGTACTGGGGAGCGAACCTAGAGGGGCTTTACCACTGAGCCACATCCCCAGCCCTTTTTATTTATTTAATTTTTCTCAGCCCTTTTTATTTTTTGAGACAGGGTCTCACTGAGTTGCTTAGGGCCTTGCTTAGTTGCCGAGGTTGGTCTTGAACTTCTGATCTTTCTGCCTCAGCCTCCTGACTCGCTGGGATTATGGGCATGAGCCATCATGTCCAACTTGAAATTTGTATATTTAAATAAAGAACAGCTTACTAGTTCAGGGCCACTGGCGTCTTGCTATGAATTGTAGATTTTGTTTGAGGCATGATTTAAGTCAGACTTGCATTGTGGTCAGTTGAAATCATTTATTTCCATTTACAAATGTAATTCTATTTTAGAACTTAGTGTTGATGTTTTTATACACACACACACACACACAAACACACACACACATACATACACATACATATAACTATTTGCAATATAGGGTTTCTTGAATGAATTTAGATATGCTTTGACCAGTCAGAATTGTTGAGAACTACCATATACAGACCACCTAACTTTTGAGCTCCATTGACTAAAGTGGGTGCTTTTGTCTTTCCTTGTGTTTTTTCATTAATTTTCAAAGTTGGTATGTTTATGCACATGGCCCCTGACTTACCATAGTTTAACTTATGATTTTTCAACTCTACAGTGGTACAAAAGCAATTCACATACCATACTTCAAATTTTGAATTTTCGTCTTTTCCCAGGCCAGCTATATGCAGTATGATATTCTTTTGAAATGGTGAGCAGCCTCATTGAGCTCTCAGTCTCATTTTATTTAAAGAAGTAGGTAAGATTCATGTTGAAACAAAAATGATTTATAAGTTAAGCTATGATTAAACCCATAAAACTTGTAAGCTTTATTCTGAAATGCAGCTTGTGCCTTAGATACCAAGCTAAGACTTGTTGTGTCTAGTTTAATTGTAATTATAACACAGGATTTAAAAGCATCACACTTAGTACATTTAATTTTCCCACTCTTTCAAAGCAAATTATAGTTGCATTAGTTTTAAAATATTTTGCATTTTAAGGTGGCAGTTTAAAGTAATTTGATCATAACATTTCTATATTTAAATTCCTTTATGAAGGCAAATCAGATACAGTATTAAAATTCTTCATAGTACTTTAGTGATAAATCTTTCATATCTTATATTCTTTATTGTAACACCCATTTTCACTTTCTTTCAGAAAATTGGTACTGAAATAATAGATTATAGGAAATATTGTATAACCATTGACTTACTTTCTGCAGTTGTTGCTAACAAAAGATTCCTTATCAATGTGTGCTAGGATCAGAAATAGTTATATTATGTAGTCTGGGCTAGCACTTAATTTAAGTAGGTAAAGGCACCTATAGGTTAAATAAGTCAGATTTCATAGACCTTTTATATGAAATACAAAAATCAAAGAGAAAACACAAGGAAGGACTAATAGGAGCCATATGCATGAAAAAAAATGTCATGAGATTTGCATGTGTCATTAAAAATGCCTTGGAGATCTCATAATCTGGCTGACTCTGCTTGTTGATTTAAAGCGGCATAACCTGTTTGGTTCCTTTTTCAAATGATGCTACTATGCTACAAAGTGAGTATTGTTTTTTCTGTGACGCCTTTGTACAAAAAAGGAAGTCAGTTCTGTGTTCATTTTGTAGCTCCCATTGATGAAGTATGATCTGGGCCATGATAGTTTAACCCTACCGGTTCTTAACAAGTTTAACATCTCCATGTTACCTCTAATACGTATTGTTTCCATTTCACATCATGCAAGCAGGAAGGATTTAACTTCAGGCACTGGATTTTACTTACAGAAATGTGATCGTAATTTTTCACTGCATTTACTCTTGTGTCCTTTACTGTTAAAGTTTATCTTTTTTATTTCAGAAGCAGAAGTGTCACAGCACTCCACGGGTATAACCCATCTTCCTCCTGAGGTAATGCTGTCAATTTTCAGTTATCTTAATCCTCAAGAATTATGTCGATGCAGTCAAGTCAGCACTAAATGGTCTCAACTGGCAAAAACGGGATCACTTTGGAAACATCTTTACCCTGTTCATTGGGCCAGAGGTAGGTAAATAGGACTTTTAGTTTGTTTAAAAAATATTTACATTTGTTTTTCTAGATTAATCCTCATGGCTATTAATAATCAAGGCCAAGCAGGAAAACTCAAAGCTTGACCAAAAAGTAGATTTTGTAGTTAAATGATGTGTTCTCACCATGCATTTTAGAAAAATTAGTTGCTGAAGTATTCATGGGTAAATTATATGTCTTACCATTTCCTTTGAAATAAATAGGAAAAAATAGTTGGGAGAGGGAATGCAAAAAAACAGGAGCAAAATGTTAATAATTGTTGAAGATAAGTGATGGGTATATGGGGATTCATTTTTCTACATTTGACTGTGTTTGGAGGTTTTTATAATAAAAACTTAAAACTAAATGTATTTGATTTTCAGAACTTCTTTAAGTAATCAGATTGAGTATTTTAAAAAAAACAGTCTAAATTTATTCTGTATAATTTAAAGATAAGGCACCATTATCCACTATGGCTGTCTTGGTAGTGGCTGAATCGGTTTTTGTCTTTAACATATCTTTCTTTTTTATTTTCTTTTTGTAATTGTTAATGCTTTGTTCTCTAAACAATAGATTAATAACTAATTTCATTGTAAGTTTTACATATGAATAACTAAAAGAAAAATTTCTTTTCATAAGCATATAATGCATTCATGGAACAGATATAACTAAATATGTATACAATTTTCTGTCACTAAATTAGAGTAATTTGTTTTAGGTGAGAACTAACCTCTAAATTCACATTAATTTTTTATAGTTTTCTCTGTGTGACTTAGTATGGAAGTATGTATTTTTCATATAAGTTTGTTTGATTTAAATTGTGAGTCTTATTTTAAAAGTTTATTTGTTACAATAACATGTAGAACTTTTTTTTTTTGAGACGAGGATCTCTCTGTGTTGCCCAGACTGGCCTCGAACTCGCAATCCTCCTGCCTCAGCCTGCTGAGTAGCTGGAATTACAGGCGTGGGCTACTATATCCGACTGGTAGAACTTTAAAAATAATCTGTTGTTAGATACTTAATATTTTTTGTGTGAAGCTATTTGGAGAATTAGGTAGACTTACATGATTCAAATTATTATTATTATTGTTGTTGTTGTTGTTGTTTTATTTAATTAGTTACACATGACAGTATAATGATCTTGACATATACATTTGAATCATAAGGATTATTTTTATGTGGAATGTGTTTTTAATTAGTTATTGTAGGATAATGACATTGAGCAAAAAGTTAATAAAGGCAAATATGGATATATCAAATACTTTTTTGTTCAACTTTTTTATTGAGAATATTTAAGAAAAATACATAATTAGGTATGATTTGATAACAGTGTTATCAAATATGATAAGATAATGCTTTGCTAATTTCCATGAAGTCACCCAAATTCTTTCTTTTGTTTTTTTTTTTTTTTTTTTTTTTGAGAGAGAGAGAGAATTTTTTTTTTAAATATTTATTTTTTAGTTTTTGGTGGACACAACATCTTTATTTTATTTTTTTTATGTGGTGCCGAGGATCGAACCCAGCGCCCCTCGCATGCCAGGCTAGTGCGTTACTGCTTGAGCCACATACCCAGCCCCCAAATCTTTAAATATGCTTCTTTCTGGTTTTAATATATTTATACAAAAGTTCTGATTAAAAAAATGGCTTTTGTTACTTATGGTATTTTATGTCCCCCCCCCCCCCCTTTCAAAAGGATATTTTGAATGTCTGGGGACAGTTTTGCTTGTCCCATCTTTGGATATTTTATTGGCATCTAGTTAGTAAAGGCCAGAGTGCTGCTAAGTACCCTGCAGTACATATACCAACCCCCCACAACAAAGAATTGCCCAGCTTAAAATGTCAGTGGTGTCTAGATTGAAAAACCCTAAATTCAGATATAAGAGTTAGAAAATTAACTCTGCATTGTTTCTCACTTTACAGTTTTATGATTTGGTTACATTATATTCTCCAGGATCTATAAATTTGTAGTTTTGCTTTACCTTAGTCTTTCCTTTTCATTTGTGTTCCCACCTACTTCTGAATTGCTCACTGATTGCTTACTACAGGGTAGAAAGTTGCGTTTCCTTTCGTTAATTAGCTGTCATCGTAATGGAGCCAGTGTGAAGCCATGGTAGGAGACAAAGGTTAGGTTATTTTCAGTGATTTTTAAAATTGTATGTAAGGCTATTGATAATGTTTTTCATAGCAAAATAATTACCAATAAACTTATTTTTCTAAAGGTAAAATTAAAAAACTTTTATATAGAGAGTAGATACATAGCAGATGTATAGCAGACTATGTAAATTTTTGTAGTTCTGTTATTGTTTTAGAAAGATTTATTTGGAAAAATATCAGCTATTAATTAATTAATTAGTTGGACCCATATATTCATAGTTATTTTAAGTATGTTTGAAATTGAAGCTTATGCTTATTTAAGTCTATTTTTCTTACCCATTAAATATTTCTAAAATAATAGATGATTCATTGCCTGAGGCTCAAAACCTTTTTTAATGTAGAGATTTTTATTAAAAATAGGTTAATTTTTTTGTGATGATAGATGATCTGATCTTTCTATGTTCCTCTTATTTATTCATTGAGTAGGTGACTGGTATAGTGGTCCTGCTACTGAACTTGATACTGAGCCTGATGAGGAATGGGTGAAAAGTAGGAAAGATGAAAGTCGTGCTTTTCAGGAGTGGGATGAAGATGCTGATATAGATGAATCTGGTAAGCCATATTTGGAATTAAAATTATTACATAGTGTTTACTAACAGTATATTTGATAATTATTAAGTGTTAAGAGTCATGTGTTTTGTGTTTTCTAAAGAAACTTGTTTTTTAGTCTATTATTTAAAATTTAAAGTTACAGTAATAATAATAATAATGTTACTCTATTTGGAGTTCTTTTAAAAAATGCATAGTGTTGTTTCCCATTTTTTAAAATATTCAAATAAAAAAGCCAGAAAAGGATGTCTGTTTTCCATATGGAAATAAAGTACCGTCATTATAGTGCTTTATAGTTTATAATGTATTTCTTAGGGCCATTTCATTAAGTCTATTCATCAGCATTTATTGAGTCATCTGTGGCCCAGAGGGGGGAACCATGAAACTGTTGAGTCTGTTTATTCACTTCTAAAGTCATAACACTTGCCTCATAAAGTAATTGTAGAATTAAGAAGTAAGGTCTATGGAAATTCTGGGCTGGGGTTGTAGCTCAATGGTAGAGCGCATGCCAGGCATGCATGAGTCACTGCATTCAGTCTCCAGCACTGAAAAAAAAGAAAAGATCCACATATGATATTTCTTTGTAGGTTGTAAAATGTTATAAAAACTAGTGCAGTCATCCAGTAAGCCATGTGAGAAGTTCAAGGGTAAACAAGGGTGTTTCCCTACCCTTAAAGAACTCACATGTAGAGAGTTGAGAATGTATAATTCTTAATTTGTGATACATAATGAAAGATGCTGCAATAGATGTACAGAGAGATGCTGCTTGGGAGTATAGAAGTAGAAGACCTAAATTCTGTCATAAGTATTATTTTTAGATAATTAACTAAAATATTGATGAAATAGAATAACAGATGGGAAGTCGTCTTTTCCTTGGTAAACGTGAAACTGTAGGAAATTTCTATTTATGAAAACTTCCCACTTTAAAAAATAAGTTGACCTGGTAAAAGACTAAATATGTGGAAAAGAAGAACAGTAAGTATAGAACTTGTTATTTCAGCAACTAAAATAGTTTATTTTTTTGAAATGAAGATGTTACCTTTGGTATAGTTTTGCATGTTGGAAGGTACTTCATAAGGAAGAAATGTATTAATATCAGTTAGATTGGAGGATGCACTCGCCTGTGAGGGGTGAACGGGATATCATAGTGAACAAAATGGAGAAAACCCTTGGTTTTGTTGAGCTTAGAATTGGAAAGGGGAAATGGACAAAGTAAAGTAAAGATAAAGTTATACACCATATGAGAAGGTGACAGATTTTATGGAGAAAAATAAAGAAGGGAAAGTGTGCCTGAAAGAGGGAAAAGAAGTGGCAGTTTTAAAGAGTGATTAATTTAAGTCCCTTGAGAAATTTGAGCAAAGATCTGAAGGAGATGTGGTTTTTCTCACAAGTCACTTCAAGGAAGACTTAATTTATCTTTCCAAGAAAATTAGCTCATACTATCCATGATAAGAATTTTAAAGGCCTTACCAAACTAGTGTAATTGTTTCAGTCTTAAACATAATAAAAAGATGATCATCTGTTTTTCCTTCATATCCAAGGGGAAGTTTCAAGGGTGGAGTACTTGCTTTTGCATATGCAAGATTCTGGGTTCCCACCATTTGACCCAGCTATTGCCCTTCTCGGACTATTTCCTGAAGACTAAAAGAGCACACTACAGGGATACTGCCACATCGATGTTCATAGCAGCACAATTCACAATTGCTAGACTGTGGAATCAACCCAGATGCCCTTCAATAGATGAATGGATAAAAAAAAATGTGGCATTTATACACCATGGAGTATTACGCAGCACTAAAAAATGACAAAATCACGGAATTTGCAGGGAAATGGATGGCACTAAAGCAGATTATGCTTAGTGAAGCTAGCCAATCCCTAAAAAACAAATACCAAATGTCTTCTTTGATATAATGAGAGCAACTAAGAACAGAACAGGGAGGAAGAGCAGGAAGAAAGATTAACATTAAACAGAGACATGAGGTGGGAGGGAAAGGGAGAAAAAAAGGGAAATCACATGGAAATGGAGGGAGACCCTCATTGTTATACAAAACTACATATAAGAGTTTATGAGGGGAATGGGATAACAAACATGGAGGGAAATGAATTACAGTAGATGGGGTAGAGAGAGAAGATGGGAGGGGAGGGGAGGGGGGATAGTAGAGGATAGGAAAGGTAGCAGAATACAACAGTCACTAATATGGCAGTATGTAAAAATGTGATGTGTAACCGATGTGATTCTGCAATCTGTATTTGGGGTAAAAATGGGAGTTCATAACCCACTAGATTCTAATGTATGAAATATGATTGGTCAAGAGCTTTGTAATGTTGTGAACATCCAATAAAAAAAAATAAAATAAATAATTTGTTTTATGAAAAAAAAAAGATTCTGGGTTCCATCCCAACACCCAAAAAAAAAAAAAAAAAAAGTAAAACACTCAGAAATATAAATAAAATCATTCAAAAAAAAAAAAAAAGGATTGAGCCTTCCTGAGGTAACATACCTATTCGTTCATTAGTGGATTTACCACTAAACTGTGGCTGCATGCAGAGGTACACGCCTGTAGTTCTAGCACTCAAAAGGCTGAGAGGGAATGGTCTCTTGAGTTCAGAAGTTCAAGATCAATCTGTGCAACATAATGAGAACCTATCAAAAACAAAACGATCTAAACTGAGGATCTACCCATCTACTTCAGTGCCTTTTCAATTTAAGTGTTATACTAGTCATGCAGAGAAGCTATTGTTTCTTATGGGATGTTTACTACTTTTTTGCTTTTTTAGTAAACAGTACACAAAAAAGAATGGCTTGAGAGTAAAGTTGTAGTAGAATAAATAGGGTTCACTGAAGTAATCTTTATTTCTACATTTTACATATATGTCTGCTAAAGGAGAGATTTAAGATAACTGTATCTTATAACTGTAGTAGTAAGTTCAGTATTTTCTGAATTATGGTCCTTTTGTTTACTGTACTTCATTTATTTTGAGTAAGTTTTGTTATTTTTAAAAACTTATTTATTTTTATTCTAATTAATTTTACATGATAGCAGAATGCATTTCATTTCATTGTACACGAATGGAGCACAACTTTTCATTTCTCTAGTTGTACACGATATAGAATCGCACCTATGTGCAATCATACATGTACCTAGGGTAATGATGTCCTTCTAATTCCTCCATCTTTTTTACCCCCATACTCCCTCCCCTCCCCTTCCCTTCCCTCCCCTTCCCTCTCCTTCCCTCCCCTTCCCTCCTCTTCCCTCCTCTTCCCTCCTCTTCCCTCCCTCCCCTTTGCCCAATCCAAAGTTCCTCCATTCTTCTCATGCCCCCTCCCCACATTATGGATCAGCATCCACTTATAGAACATTCAGCCTTTAGTTTTTTGAGATTGGCTTACTTTGCTTAGCATGATATTCTCCAACTCCATCCATTTATCTGCAAATGCCATAATTTTATTCTCTTTTAATGCTGAGTATAAATCTTGTTCTTTTAAACTGTTTCATGTTTTGGAAACAGTCCAGCTAGGTTTTCAGGCATAATAATAGGATCCTGAGAGGCTTTAAAATTGTTACCTTATTCTTTTTATTGTAATAAATATGTTTTTCTTTATGTCAAAGAATTGGAGTTGGTGGTTTTTGTTGTGGTTGATGTTATAGTCATGTAACCTGTTGTAAACACCCAAGATTTTCAGAAGTTATTAAGAAAAATGCAAAAACCATGTTCATATTCAAATTCAGTGATTCTCAGGTACCTTCCTTTGCTTGATTCATAGATGTTCAGGCTAACTGAGTTCAGTTTCAAATTTCTTTTAGCTCTCTGTTCTTTTTACTAAGGTAGATAACTGATGGTGCTGTTTACTGTAGGCCATTTTTTTCTTTTGATATCATATATTCTAATCTTTTGGAGAGCTTTTATTGTTTCAATATTCAGAATTCTTTTCAAAACTTTTGTCATTGCTTAGAAATGGAATTGTTTATAGAAGAGAGTTTAAAGACAGCACAAAATATTTTATACTTAATGATTTGGTAAGTCCTTAAACAGCCTTATTATAAAATTGGTATATTGAGTTCTGATTTTTGAATCCATTTTGCAGAAGAGTCTGCAGAAGAATCGATTGCTATCAGCATTGCACAGATGGAAAAACGTTTACTTCATGGCTTAATTCATAATGTTCTTCCATATGTTGGTACTTCCGTAAAAACTTTAGTATTAGCATACAGTTCTGCAGTTTCCAGCAAAATGGTATGTATAAATTAGCACTAGTTTAGATATTAAGAAAAGTAGTGATAGAACTTGGTTTGCTTATTCCTGAGTTTAAGGGGAGAAAAATATTGTCTTCCCAGGCTTTAATATTATTTCAGTTCTTACAATGATCTTTGTAGTGTGGATATCTTTACCTACCTATTATATATAAGGTAACTAAGACTAGGAAAGGATTAAATATTTTATTCTGTTTCATAGCTGTTAAGCAATGAAACCTAATTTTATGATTCTCTGTAATATGTAAGGTATGGTGAGAAGGGCCAAATGAAAGTCACTGTTGTTATTAAAGTGTGTATGTGACTTTCCTACATCAGAATCTCCTTGGGTATTTCTTAAAAGTGTAAATTTTATGGGTTAGTCTTATAGTTTCTAAAATAGATTCTGAGAGATTTGAACCCAGAATGTTATTTGTAATGCATTGTTCAAGTAATGTTTTTTTACTTGCACATAAATTTGAAAGCCACTGGATTATATTTAACAACAATAATCTGTTGCTTATCTAACTAAAGATGTACAAATTTTCAAAGTGATGTTTTTCCTTTTAGGTTAGGCAGATTTTAGAACTTTGTCCTAACTTGGAGCATCTGGATCTTACCCAAACTGACATTTCAGATTCTGCATTTGACAGGTGAGTTTTAAAAAAATATTTAAATATAATTAATTCTGAGTAACTATGAATTGGTAGAATTGTTGTGTAATTTTTCATTTATATAGTTGTAGTTTAATCATACTACTATTTTTTACTATTGTATATGACTATAACTTTTTTTAAAGAGAGAGTGTGAGTGAGACAATGAGAGAGAGAATTTTTTTAATATTTATTTTTTTTTTAGTTTTTGGTGGGCACAACATCTTTGTTTTTGTATGTGGTGCTGAGGATCGAACCCGGGCCGCACGCATGCCAGGCGAGCGCGCTACTGCTTGAGCCACATCCCCAGCCCATGACTATAACTTGATAGCACCCTCCAGTTCTTTATTTCTTGTCCATAGGTCCCACCTGATCCAAACTTCTGTATCATCTTGCCCTCTCTATAATTGAGTATTGTGTATAGGCCTTTGAGCTACTATGTAGCGTGGCATTATGTTTTTAAGATTTCTGTTGGGCTATTGAGTGCCATTTGGCAAAGCTCCATTTTAATTCTTATCAGGTTTTCTGGTGCTGTACTACTTTTTTCTGTCTTCACTCTTTACAGATATACTTCCTTGGATAGCATGGATAAATTTCCCCTTTATTCTAGATTGCCCTTTCTCTCCCATCCTAGCATTTTCTATTTCAAAGGAACAGATAAACTCTTCTCTTTCCAAGGCTAATGATTATCAATTTCTAGTGCTTATTTCTTCTGTATTTTCTTTCATTAATCATTGGTTATTCTTTCTTTTGTATGTATATTTTACTTTTAGAATATTAAACATAAGTTCTTCCCATCTTTGTCCTTCTTCCATTCTACCCTTCCGTTAGGCTAACAATACTATTAGTTCCTAATTATTCTTATTCTTTTTTTGTATCCCTAACACCAAAAATAATGCCTGATAATTGTTATTGTGTTTGAATAATTACAGTAGATTTAAATTTTTTCTTTTAATAATCCTTCTAGAAACATGTATTCACATGCTTTTGAAGAAATTAGCAACATCCATTAATTGTCTTGTAACCTCTTAATTACAGTTGGTCTTGGCTTGGTTGTTGCCAGAGTCTTAGGCATCTTGATCTGTCTGGATGTGAGAAAATCACAGATGTGGCTCTAGAGAAGATTTCCAGAGCTCTTGGAATTCTGACATCTCATCAAAGTGGCTTTTTGAAAACTTCTGCAAGCAAAATTACTTCGACTACATGGAAAAATAAAGACATTACCATGCAGTCCACCAAGCGGTATGCCTGTTTGCAAAGTTTAACTGACAAAGGCATTGGAGAAGAAATAGATAACGAACACACCTGGACTAAGTCTGTTTCTTCTGAAAGTTTCTCTTCTCCTTATGTGTGGATGTTAGATGCTGAAGATTTGGCTGATATTGAAGATACTGTAGAATGGAGACATAGAAATGTTGAAAGTCTCTGTGTAATGGAAACAGCATCCAATTTTGGTTGTTCTTCAACTGCTTGTTACAGTAAGGATATTGTTGGACTAAGGACTAGTGTCTGTTGGCAGCAGCATTGTGCTTCTCCAGCTTTTGCGTATTGTGGTCATTCATTGTGTTGCACAGGAACAGCCCTAAGAACTATGTCAGCACTCCCAGAGTCTTCTGCAATGTGTAGAAAATCATCAAGGACTACATTGCCTAGGGGAAAGGACATAATTTACTTTGGGAGTGAAAAACCTGATCAAGAGACTGGCCAAGAGACTGGCCGTGTACTTTTGTTTCTCAGTCTTTCTGGATGTTATCAGATCACAGACCATGGTCTCAGGTGAGTAATAAATTCCAGAGTAATGGACATGTTCTTAGTCTCAAATGACTTATTTAAAGCAAGAGGTTTAACCAATGTCTGACCTACTTCAGAAAGGTAGAACAATATGACTTGATACTGTCATGAACTTTTTCAGCCAGTTCAAACCCTTTGTGATATAGAAAAATATAAATTTAAAAGTTTAATAAATACTTTGTAAATGGCTACTTACATTTTTAAAGGTATTTTAGTGGATGAATAAGATGGTTTTTATAGATAGTATAACAGAAAATATGTATACCATATTTTGTTAGTGTGTATTATTTGTGTATATTATGATTTCACATAAAAGATGTGAAAAATAAAGAATGTCTGTGGAAGTAATTTAGTTATACAGCGGCTGAAGTGTGTGCAAAAACCAAAGCATTTCAGAGCTAGGCTGTAGGCTAATTGTGTAATAATAGTTTAGAATTTTTTATTTTTAATTATGGTCTGCTTATTGCTTTCTTAAGACATAAAAGTAGCATGTGAGAGAAGTTCTACATTTTCTTTTTTCTGTAACCATCATCTTTTAGCAGATTAAACCGAACCACTTTTTTTTTCCCCCTAGAGGAAAAAAGAGGTAGATGTGAAACATTAATTAACCCTTCTTCTGAATGTTTTATGGGACCCACTTGGAACTCTGTTGGTCATAAGTACTCTTATCCATAGTGTTGAAGACAGTTCATGGTTCACTGGCTTTGGAACCAGACAAACTTGGTGTTGATTGTGTTTTTCTGTATAGCTAGCATAGCGGTGAGGCTTACATAGGTGAATAATTGTAACATAGAGATGCAGAGATGCAGGATACATTTTCAGTAAGCAGTAACTGCTATGTAATAATTGTTTGATCTTTGACATGAGCCTTTGGAAAACTGATTATGTATTTCTCTTCAGGAAAGAGATGTTCACATATTTCAGATATGAAAAATTTACTTAGCACAAACCTAATACTCCCTAGCATCAAAAAATATACTTAAGGTCAAGCATGGAGGCACATGCCTGTAATCCCAGGGGCTCCAGAGGCAGGAGGATCGAGAGTTCAAAGCCAGCTTCAGCAGTTTAGCAAGGCCCTAAGAAACTCAGTGAGACCTATCTCTAAATAAAATACAGTAAAGGGCTGGGGATGTGGCTCAGTGGTTGAATGCCTCAGGGTTCAATCCCTAGTACAAAAAAAAAAAAAAAAAAAAAGTCAAATTGTTTTTCTTCCTGAGGATTTTCATGAGTTTGATGAGGATTTTTGCTTTTAAGATAGTCTGCACTCTTGAGTTCAGATTCTCTTTTTAATTACCTTAAAGCACTCCTTTGAAATTATTTAGGCATTTACTGAGTGCCTGCTCTTGCCCTGTTCTAATTGCTAAGGATCCAGAATAAAGGAGACAAATTTCCTGCCTCAATGAAGTTTACAGTCTAATGGTAGAAATAGATAGTAAACATAAAATAGATAAAATATTCTAAAGAAAAATAATATAGGATTACAGGATAGAGAATACAGAATGCTACTCAATTGTTTTATGAAGCAGAGAAACTTTTGGGAAAAAAGCATCTTTTGAGTAAAGATCTAGATAAAGTTAGTGTATTTTGTATACATTTCCTGGGAAGAGTCTAAGGAAATAAAATACAGATTTAGAGTTTACCTCTTTTTGTATTCACTATATTAGATTAAGAATTGTTTCAATTAACCACTTATAGTAATATAGTACTAAGTACAACTGGTTTCTCTAGTTTGAGAAAAAAATACAACTAATGGAAGCATACATCTAAACTTTTGGGAACAGAAACATTGAGGTATACTAATTAGGAACAGTCACTGTATCTCTTTGCATTAGTCACTGAGTTTTATTCAGGGATAAGTAGAATGAGTTGTGGCAAGTTTATTATATGGTGCTTGCTAAAAGCATAACTGTGAAAGTGTAGGTTGACAATCAAGGTTTTAAATTAGAATGAAGTCAGAATTGCATGTGGTCTTAATATTCTATTTTGTGATTTTCATTAGGAATGGAATAAATCTTGAATTTTGATAAGAAAGTAGTCTCTTTTCCGAATTCTTAACCTTCTTTTTGAACCCTCTTAGAGTGGAATCATATACTTGTTCATTTTTAGTCTGGCTTATTTCACTTAGCATGTTTCAAGGTTCCATTCGTATTATAGCATGTGTCAGGACTTTTATTTTTTATTTTTTTTTTGTAATTGAATAATATTCCTGTATTTTTTATTATGTTTTGTTTATCCATTCATCTGTTTGTGGATACTAGTTTCTCCTCCTACCTTTAGGCTATTATGAGTAGTGTTGCTGTAAACACTAGCATACAAATGTTTGAGTCATTGTTTTAATTTCATTCGGCAATCTTTTGTAGTTTTCAGTGTACAAATGCATGGTGATTTTTATTCCTAATTAATTAATTCTTTGGGGTTTTCAAATATAAGATCATGTCATTTACCAACAAAGTTCATTTTACTTCTCACTTTGCAATTTGGATGCCTTTGATTTCTTTTTTCTTGTCTGATTGTTCTGGCTAAAATTTCCAGTATTTTGCTAAATAGAAATGCCATCACTTTTGATTATCATAGCTTTGTAGTCAATTTTGAAATTGAGAAGTGTGTGTGAATCTTTTTCTTTTTCAAGACTGTTTGGCTATCTGATGTCCTTGGAGGTTCCTTATGAATTTTAGGGTCGATTTTTCTATTTTTGTAAAGAATGTCCTTTGTATTTTGATAGGGACTGCTAATCTGTAGATCCTTTTAGTTATTCATTAATAATAATGACATCAATATTAAGTGTTCCAGTGTATGAATATGACTGTCTTTGTATCTATTTAGACCATTTTAAATTTCTTTCAGCATTGTTATCATTTTCATCACACAAGTCTTTCACACTTGGTTAGTTCCTAAGTATTTTCTTTGATGCTATTATAAATTGACTTATTTTCTTGGTTTTTCCAGATGTGTGTTTATTCTGTATCCTGCTATCATGATGAATTAACTTTATTAGTTCTAGCAGGCTTTCTGGGGAATCTTTTAGGATTTTCCATATATAAAATGGTATTATCTGTAAAGAGATGATTTTGCTTCTTCCTTTCCCATTTGGATGCCTTTTATTTCTTGTCTAATCACTCTGGCTGGAACTTCCAGTATTAAGTTAAATAGAAGTGGCAGTAATGAGTATTCTTAATCTTGTTTTTAATCTTAGGGAAAAAGCCTTAATCTTTCGCAATTGACCATTATGTTTGTTTTCATATCTGACCTTTATCATATGCTTTTTCTGAATCAATTGAGATGATCATATGTTTTCCCCCTGTAGTAATATAGTATGTATTATGTTGACAGATTTTCGTATGTTGAAAGTTGATAAAACCCCTTGGTCATGGTATATAATCCTTTCAATAAGTTTCAGTTTTCTAGTGTTTTGTTGGGGAATTTTGCATCTGTATACATGGCCTTGTAGTTTTCTTTTTGTGTCTTTGAGCAATGCTGACCTCACAGAGTAGGAAGTCATCTTCAGTATTTTGGTAAAATTTGATAAGGGTTGGGATCAATTCTTAAATATTTAGTAGAGTTCATCAGTGAAGCTATCTGGTTTGGCCTCTTCAATAACTGATTTGTTGTTCTTGCTTGTTATAAATCTGTTCAGATTTTCCATTTCTGCTTTAAGTCAGTTTTTAGTACTTTTCCTGGTCAGTTTTCTTGAAATTTGTCTATTTTGTGTAGGTAATCTTATATATACAGTTGTTAGTAGTATTATCTGGCAATTTTTTTTAAAAGTCTGTGAAATTGGTAATAATGTGCTCACATTTCTAAGTTGTTTAATTTGTGTCTTCTTTTAATCTAGCTGAAGCTTCATCTTTTTTTTTTAATGTCAAAGACTCAGCTTTTGGTTCTATTAATTTTTTTAGTCCACTGATTTTTGTATTCTCTGTTTTGTCTTTGCTCTAATCTTTATTATTACCTTTTCTCTGCTGGCTCTGGGCTTGTACTTCTTTCTCTAATTCTTGAAGCTATACAGTTAAGTTCCCAACTTTCTTTTGTTTCTTTTCTTTTTCCTTTTCTTTCCTTTTCCCTTTCCCTCCCTCCCTCCCTCCCTCCCTCCCTCCCTTCCTTCCTTCCTTCGATTGAACCCAGGGCTTTGTGCATGCAGGGCAAGCACTCTACCAACTGAGCTGTATTATATCCCCAGCCCCCTAACTTCCTTATTTAATGTTGGCATTGACCCCTATAAATTTCCTTCTACGACCTGCTTTTCCTGCATCTCAGAAGCTTTTGTATGTTTTTCTGTTTTCCTTTGTATCAATTTCCTTTATGATTTCTTCTTTAATCCATTGGTTGTATAATGTATTCTTTAACTTTCACATATTAATTATATTTCATTTTCCTTCTAATAATTGCTTTGTAATTTTATACCATTGTGATTAGAAAAAATACTTTATGTGATTTTAATCTTATTCAGTCTTTTTTAGCCCAACATATGGTTCATTCTAGAGAATGTTCCATGTACACTTTAGAAGAATGTGTATTCTGCTGTTGTGGGTGTGGTGTATGTATGTAGGTAGTTAGGTAGTTATTTTTCTTTTTTGAGAGGGGACACTTTATTTCTTGTGTAATTGCTTGTGATTGTACTTCTGGTATTGTGTAAGATATAATGGTGAGAGTGAATGTCCTGCTTTGTACAGATCTTAGAGGAAAAGCTTTCACTTCCTCTCCATTGATTATAATGTTAGCTGAGATTTTTTCTCCCCATAAATGGCCTTTGTTTTATTGAGGAACTTTCCTTTTGTACCTAAACAGTTAAAAGTTTATTCAAGAAAGCATGTAGAACTTCATTGAGTGCTTTTCAGTGTCATGTAGTTTATGTCTTTCATTCTGTTAATGTGATGCATCACATTATTGATTTACTTACTTTAAACTAGCCTTGCATGCCAGGGATAAATCTCACTTGATCACTGTTTAAATTTGATGTGCTGTTTCTATCTATGTTCATTTACAGACATTCACTTGTAGTTTACTTTTCTTGTGATATCTTTGGTTTAAGTACCAGGCAGTGCTGGTTTTGTAAAATATGTTAGCAGGTACCTGCTTCAGCTCTGCCTTTGATGTGTTTTTTTTGTTTGTTTGTTTGTTTGAAGAGTTTAGAAAGTATTGGTGTTTGAAAGTTTAATAGAATGCAACTAACTATATAGCCAATGTAACTGTAGAGCTATCTATCTGTTCCTGGGATTTTCTTTGTTGAGGGTGTTTTGTTTTTTTTTTTAACACTTATGTTTTAGTTAGAGGTGGACACAATATCTTTATTTTACTTTTATGTGGTGCTGAGGATTGAACCCAGTGCCTCACTCATGCTAGGTGAGCACTCTACCACTGAGCCACAACCCCAGCCCATGGGGGTGTTTTAATTACGATAGCTATCTTTTTATTACTATCTATCCAGGTCTTCTAATTCTTATCAGTTCATCTTTGGCAGGTTTCATTTTTCTAGGTCTTTATCAACTTGCTCTAGGTTATTGAATTTGTTGGTACATAATTATTCAAAATAGTCTGTTAGAATCCTTTTCATTTCTGAGGAAATGAAACTCTCATTTTC
Organism: Spermophilus citellus; assembly: GCF_964194105.1. NCBI lineage: Eukaryota > Metazoa > Chordata > Mammalia > Rodentia > Sciuridae > Spermophilus > Spermophilus citellus. Next base: position 10,884,537 of record NC_138189.1, on the reverse strand, counting down.
TATTGTATATATTCAAGCCTCTTTCTTTGAAATAGCGAAGGGTTTGCTGATTTTATTTTTTCAAAAATCCAACTCTTGGTTCTGTGAATTTTGTTTTCTGTAAACTTTGTTTCTCTGTTTGATTTATGTGTGTCCTGGTTTTTATTATTTCCTTCCTTCTTTTAACTTTGGACTTAGTTTGTTTTTTTTTTTTAGTGCCTTAAGATGTAATGTTAGACTATTTATTATATTACTGTTTCATCCTTCATGTCCACTACTATTTGCTTTGTATAATTGAGTGCTCCAGTATTGGGTACATATATATGTTACAGTTGTTTTGTCCTCTTAATTGAGTTCTTTTATCATTAAATAATGACCTTTTTATCTCCTTAGCTAGAACTCTACTGTAGCTAATATAGCCCCCCTTGCTTTCTTTTGGTTATCATTTGTATGGAATTTCTTCTTTCATACTTTCATTTTCAGCCCATGTTCTCCTTAAGCCTAGTGGTAATCTCTTTTAGGCAGCCTATAGTTGGGTCTTTTTCAATCCATTTATCTACTCTGTCTTTAATTGGAGAACTTGATCCATTTATATCCATTGTTATTATGGATAGATAAGAAGTCATTACTGCCATTTTGTTAATTTTTAAAAAACTCTTATTATTTATCTTTGTAATTTGGAGATTTTCTGTAGTGCTGTTTTGATTCCTTTCTCTTGACTATTTATGTATGTTATAGTTGGTTGCTCTGTGTTTACCATAAGGCTTGCATAAAACACCTTACAGTTCTGATAGATCATTTTAACAATTTCAGTTGTATACATGAACTCTAGACTTTTACCTTCTGCCTCACAATCTATATTTTTGATGTCACATTTTACTTTTTAAAAAAATATTTTTAGTTGTATATGGACACAGTAGTTTTATTTATTTTTATGTGATGCTGAGGATTGAACCCAGTGCCTCACGAGTTAGACAAAGTGCTGTACCACTGAGCTACAACCTCAGCCCACAATTTACTTCCTACATATGTCTGCCTTTCTTTCTTTCTTCCTTCCTTCCTTCCTTCCTTCCTTCCTTCCTTCCTTCCTTCCTTCCTTCCTTCCCCTCCCCTCCCCTCCCCTCCCCTCCCCTCCCCTCCCCTCCCCTCCCCTCCCCTCCCCTCATCTCATCTCATCTCATCTCATCTCATCTCATCTCATCTCATCTCATCTCATCATCTCCTGGCCTATCAAGTTTCTACAGAGAAATCTGCTGATAGCATAATGAGGATTTCCTTACATGTGGCTTGACTTTTCTTCTTACTGCTTTTAAAATTCTTTGTCTTTTACTTTTGACAGTTTAATTAAACTGGCCATGTACAGCACTTATATCAATTAAATATCTAGACATTTTTGAGCTTCATGCAGCTGGATATCCATATCTTTTCTAAGATTTGGACATTTTAAGTAATTATTTCATTAAATAAACTTTCTGTACCTTTGTCTCTTTTGTCTCTCTTCTTTTTGTAACTGTCATAATGTGATTATTTGCTCACTTAATGACTTTATGGTGTACCATAAGTCTCATAGGTTGTCATCACTGTTTTTCATTGCCACCCCTCCTTACTAGGTAATTTCAAAATACCTTTCTTTAAATTCAGATTATTTCTTTTGCTTGATCTATTCTGCTGTTGAAGCTCTCTTTTGTTTTTATTTCATTCATTGAGTTCTTTAATTCCAAGATTTGTTTGTTGGTTCTTCTTCTTCTTCTTCTTCTTCTTCTTCTTCTTCTTCTTCTTCTTCTTCTTCTTCTTCTTCTTCTTCTTCTTCTTCTTCTTCTTCTTTTTTCTTTTTGTAATACCTGTCTCTGTTGAATTTCTTATTAGATAATAAATTGCTTTTCCTGATTTCATTGAATTGTCCCTGTTTTCTCTTGTATCTCACTGAGTTTCTTAAAGTTAATGACTTCATTAAGTTCATAAAGTTTATGTTTAGCTGTATTTGCTCTGTAACATCTCATTATTGATTTCTGTTCATTTATTGAATTTCTATCACAGTTTATGTCACTTTTGGGAAACCTTTTCTGATCTCCCAAGGCCCTTCTACATATTCCCAGGCGAGCATTCATCATATGATATTATAATTGCTGTTTACTTTTTTACTGGTTTGAATTCTTACTAAGGTCAGTAAAGCCAGTGGCTGCACAAATCCCTTACTCAAGTATATTTGTAATATGAAATTTTATACCCCATGCAGTTTGTCTTGCATTGAGAAACCTCTTGAGAGCTTTTATGCTATTTTTTGAACTGAATATTTTAATTTTATGAATTGTTCCACTTTGGGTGGTGGTGGTGAGGAACAAACCCTGGTGCAGTGGCAATGCCTGTAATCCCAGTGACTCAGGAGGCAGGAGGATCACAAGTTCAAGGTCAGCCTCAGCAACTTGGTGAGATACTGTATCAGAATTAAAAAAAAAAAAAAAAGTAAATAGAAAGTACTAAGGATGGAACCCCAGCATTGAATTCTCAGAACCAAAAAAAAAAAAAAAGAAAGAAAGAAAAATTATTAAACTTTAAACCCGTAATGTCTTATTATTTCTAATACTGTGGTCCTGTCAAACCATGGAGTTTCTGAACTGCTGCTGCTGTTAACTTAGTCTATAGAGATGGTAGCAATCTATGATGTGAAAACAAAAAAGTTCTTTAAAGCCAAAATGTAACATCAAAAACATATTGATTTCCTCTTTTAAACGTGCATTCACAGAACTCTCAGTACTCTCAGATACTTCCAAAGGCAAAATTCTCATATGTTCAGTATGCACTTGATTCTAAAATGTATTCTTCTCAATCTCAAGTGTTTACATATGTCCTAATTTCTCTATACCTGCATAATGTTGTTGTTATTTTTTACTAAATTCATTGTATTGTTAGTTTCTTAATTTTCTCTTTCCTTTTTCCACATTTCTCAATTTTTCCTGTTGTAATATTGTTCAATAATTATTATACGGAATACTGATGTTCTTAGTTTTTGTTCCTTTTTATATATATATGTGCCTTTATTTTATTTATTTATTTTTTTGTGGTGCTGAGGATCGAACCCAGCGTTTTGCAGGTGCTAGGCAAGCGCTCTACCACTGAGCCACAATCCCAGCCCCTTAGTTTTGTTCTTAATATATGTTTTGGCTTTACCAGTCTTGTTTTAGTACTCTTTCATTTTATTCTATTTATATGAATGTTTATATTCCTGTACGTTATGCTAGTAGATTTTTAATTGATATGTAATTCATATGCCTTAAAATTAACCCCCTTTAAAAAGTATAAAATTTAGTGGGTTTTAGTTTTTTATGAAGTACTGAATACTAGGTACTTTTAATATCCCAGAAAGAAACCTCGTACTTATTAGCAGTCACTTCCATTCTCCCTTGCTCTCAGCCCATGGCAAAAGAAGTCCTGCCTTCTTTTTCTGTGGATTTATTTGGAATGATAATATTAATGGAATCATATAATGTGTATCATTTTGTGTTTGCTTTTTTCACTTAGCATCATGTTTTCAAGGTCCATGCATCTCATAACATGTGTCAGTACTTTGGGCTACATAACATTTAATGTATGGATATGCCACATTTTGTATATCTAACTAATGGTCTTTTGAGTCATTTAAAATTTTTGGCTATATGGATAATGCTGCTGTGAATAGTCATGTATAAGTTTTTATATTGGGTAAGTACCTAGAAGAGAAACACCAGGTTATATGCTAAATGTAATTTTTTGAGGAACTGTAATACGGTCATTAGGTTTAAAACTTCAGTGATCTTCAGGGAAAAAAAAATTGGTTTTTGATACTTTTTACTTACTTAGGCAATCTGGTAAAAGAAACATTACAATCCCAGGGTTCAGTACTTCCTTCCTATAAGAGCTGATGCAATGTTCTTATAAAGAAAAGTTTCATAGATTCTTTAATTGAATTTCTTTAGGAAAAACCTATAGAGTTTTTCTGAGCTAAATGTATTCCTACCTGATGATTAGGTTAGTTATCAAGTGTTTTACAGAAATTCTTAAATTTTCTTGTTCCCAAGTTGAAAGGTTTGCTGAACTAGTGGTTCAGTGGACCAGAAGCATAAGCATTTTAACGGATCTAATTGTCAAACCATTTCCTTTATAGGGTTTTGACTCTGGGAGGAGGGCTGCCTTACTTGGAGCACCTTAATCTCTCTGGCTGTCTTACTGTAACTGGTGCAGGCCTTCAGGATTTGGTCTCAGCATGTCCTTCTCTAAATGATGAATACTTTTACTACTGTGACAACATTAACGGTAATGCATTTTAACAATGAGATAATTTTGAAGGAATTGATTTTTAAAATTCTAGCCATTCTAATACTTTTTATGGTTTCTATTTGTAGATTCCTAATTACTCAAATTGTTATACTTTCAGATTTAGTCCTTTAAATTTGATAACATTTTAAACAATCACAGATTTTCATTAATAAACTTCTAGAAAAGGTAAGTTTTTCTTGTGAGATAGATGTTTCAAGTATCTGTTCTGCTAGGCTTTTGATGCATATAATAGATTAATTACTTACAAATGTAAGTTATTGTAGAAATACTGAAATTCTTATAAAAATTTGAAAATTCCTCTGGTATTGTAGCTTTCACTAACAATTCAGAGGTATTGATGTTTTAGATACACTGATTTCTTAGTGTATCTAAAACTTACACTGATTTTTTTAGATTCACTGATGATACACTCATTTTTCTTGTAAGACAGATTTATTTAGACTAGTATATTAAGGAGGGCCTTACCAATATCAACTCTTTAGGAATTCGGGGTCTGGTTCCAGGTAAATTTCAGTGAAGATTGACAGGGGCATAGTATATGGTGTTGAGAAAATGCTGAGATGCTTTAGATATGACTGAAGTTTTCATAGTATTTTGGAAATTGATTCCTGAACCTACTTTTAAATGTCATCAGATAAATATTTCATAATTTGTTTGTTTGAAGCCTATCCTACCCTATAGTGGGCCTGTTTAATATATACCCAGTGCCATTTTGGCACTGATACATCATTGGTAGAGGCTGAATTTCCCAGAAGCATAAAAAGCTGCCCTTCAATTATTAATAAACAAGTGAACCTCCTATGTTTATAACTGGAAGAAAATTTAGATCACTCAGATTCTGCTATTAACCTATCTTTTTATACCACATACTTTTGCCTTTGAGAACCCAGTTCATTGTAATAGATCAGGAAGATCAACTGAGTTTTTTTCACACAGAACAATTAACAGGAGCCAGGAAAACTAGAGAGAGTAGTGACAAATTAGCGGAGTTAACAAGTTGCTATTTCTCAGAAATTACTTTTTTCTTATATTATATATAAGAGATGGGAATTTTAGTTCTTCTATTCCTGGAATCACATTGTTTTGCAGGATATGGAGTTCTTGATATTTAGCATTAAGTTGGAGCATATCTTTGCTCTCTTTTGCTTTAGTATACAATCAAGAAGCCGTGAAAATGATGTTATTTTTGTTGCAGCTTGCTAAGCCTATCAAAGCAGAGTATGTTGATGTGACGAAGCAGTTACCTTTGTGGACAAAAAGGGGTTGAGAAGGGATTTTTTTTTTTTTAATATAAACAAAGTTATGTCATTGAAGCTTCAATGTACTTTCTACTTGTAGGGCACATTATCAAAATAATCAGTAAGCAGTTATTTCTTGTAAGAAAAACACTTTATTCAGGGGTTGGGAATAAATCTCACAACCTTATTTGTTACATTTATTTTTGGCTATATAAATGTTTGGAGTTGTGAAATATTAGGTTTCAGTTAATTTTTATTATCTGCCTTTTTGTGTTTATGCCTTTTTAAACTTCTTGAAATAATTTAAATGATAGGATATATTTAATGCTTAAAGTCTTCTGTGCTGTGTCAATATTCTTTTTATCTTGTTTTGAATATATAACTACTATAGTGTTCCAAAGTAGCTGGTATATTCTTTCTGTTCAGTGAAAAAAAATTTTGTAAATGGTTGGTAATTTTTTCAACAAATGATTGACTTTGGAAGATAAGAAAGGAAATGGTAGTGCTTGAATTGTTCAGATTTAAATTTTCTTTTATGACTTGTTAAACCATGACTTGGGAGAAATGGAAATCTAGCTCACAGGGTGACTAGAAAGTATTGGAATTGTATTCATTTTGCAAGATGTCTTGACACAGTGTCTTTTAAAACAGCTCAGCTTATACAGTAATTATATTAGTAAATTCAGGAGGGGAGCTTTTTATTTACTATTTCTGAAAGCAGACAGGGTGTTTTAAGATATAGTGTTATAGAATAACACGAAAACATTTAGGTGACAGATCATATTTTAAATATTTGAAAGTAACTTTTGACCAAAATTGTATTTTGTTAAAATCTGTAAGTAGCTAAAAGAATATTGATAAACATTATTCATATCAGTAAGTGATAATTAAAGCAGAATGGTCTGTTTCCTAAGCACTAGCACTAGCAAATTTTGAAGATCGTTATCAGATATTCAAGCAATAACTACTCTATCAAAATTAAAAGTACTGCTATAAGATGCAAAATTCAGTTCTTCCAGTGATTCTTCATGGCTTTTAAATCTGTTAAATAGTTTGAATTTAAAAGATTCTTAGGGGCTGGGGATGTGGCTCAAGCGGTAGCGCGCTCGCCTGGCATGCGTGCGGCCCGGGTTCGATCCTCAGCACCACATACCAACAAAGATGTTGTGTCCGCCGAGAACTAAAAAATAAATATTAAAAATTCTCTCTCTCTCTCACTCTCTCTCCTCTCTCTCTCTTTAAAATAAATAAATAAATAAATAAATAAATAAATAAATAAAAGATTCTTAGCCATAACACCTACAAAATTCTTTATCTTTTAAGAAGTGTTAATTGGAATGGCATAATTTAGAGCTCTGAAGAACATTTGAAAAATGATAGCAAATAGACTTATACTGATTCTCATTTCAATGTGTGCATAGTTTATGAATTAAGATAGATTAGCTCATAGTTCTGGAGGTGATACAGTTTCAGATGATTTGCTTTCTTACATTTCTAATTTAAGTTAAAGAGGAATTAAAGGTAAGTGAAGGTAAGTGCAGATATATAGCATAAGTTATAGTACTTAAAACCTAGGAAAGATAAATCTATTCTGTAATAAAAATTTTGGGAAATAATAGCTACCTTCATCTAATATTTAAAATGTTTTCTTCCAAAAGTTATTCTTTGCCACACATTCTAAATTATAACCATTTTGATTTTCTCCTACATAGAGGTTGGAAATTTGCCCTGGGTGAGTCAGATATTTAAAGGGAACTCTCATTAGAATTGTTAGTATCTCTCAAGTATAGTTAGCTGTCTACCTGAGGTACTTAGCAATTCAGTGTATCCTAGTTATATTTCTTTTTGATGCTGCCTTACTTTTTCTGTTGTCCATGTGTTTTCTTTTCTCAGCAGTCCTTCTGTGATGCTTGTTATATTAACCTTGCTCACAGTTGCCTTGCTTTGGGAATTGCTATTCTTCCCTGTTTTCTACAGTTTGAGACTAGGTTTTAAACAGAGGTTGTCTTCACTTTTACTTTGATCTTCACAATAAAATGCTTTGGAAAATACTATTACTTTCATGGATCATTAGGATCAGATATCAATTACTGCTCTGTTAATGACCTTATGATGCTTTTGTAATTATGAGGCATTTAACATGTTAGTGATTATGTACCTATAAGATTCCCAAGATAGAGCCTACTTTTACATTTGAAAACACCAGTATATTAATTTCCTCTCTTTATCATTTAGAATTTCCCTGAAATATATTCTAGTACATATAGTAAGGAATTGGTGCATTTTATATTATTATCAGCAAGAATTTTGTTTTGTGATGAGCTGACATCACAACTGTGTTGGCATTTCACTTAATCCAGGGCACAGATTTTTATGTTTACATTATTCTTCCTTTTCTCCCCACCATGCCTTAGACTTTAAGGGTGGAGTGACCCAGGTAGACAGGGTGGAAACTGAGGATGCTAGGCCCTTGTATCTTTGGGATAGAGTGGTACAGCTCTCTAGTGTCTGGATAGGCATAATTCTCTAGAAGAATAGATTTCTTGGTCCCATTGCCCCATGGAGGCTCCTGTTTACATTTTTTCCTTGAAACTTTGCTTCCAGCCATTGTTTCTGATTTTTCCATTGTTGGATTCAGTATGAAATTTCTTCTTTAACTTTCTGCCATTAAAAAAAAAGGGGGGGGGGCATAGATAAGTGCAGTACCTATAGTCCTACCTGTTGGGGACTCTGAGGTTGGAGGCTTTCTTGAGCTGAGGAGTTTGGGGCCAACCTGATCAATATAGAAAGAGCCAGTCTCTTTTAAAAATGTAGACATTTTGAAGAATTTTTGGGTGTTTTAGCTTGGAAAATTGAGTCTTATTGTCTCATATTTCTCCCTTAAAAGCTGAGGATAGAATTATATACTGATAAAATCATAGTCAGATATAATTTGGCAAAAATTAGCAATTAAAAATTTGTGTACAGATTAAGTGTCAAGGCAGGGAGATGGTAAGTGAGGCAGGGCTTAGATCTTGGAGAAAGGTACTAGATGGTTGATAGGCAAAGCTACAACCATAGAAAGGTTGTGCAAAGACAAAGAAATATGGGGGTCTGGATGATGGTAGGTTAAAGCTGAAACATATTCAGAGGGAAAACTGGCCAAAGACTGACAGCGAGTGAAGAGTTTCAAACTAGTAACATTCCTTACTGGGGGCATTTCTAGTAAATACTAATGTGTACTAAAAAAAATTATCTTGACTTTGTGGTTAAGATGGCTTCACAATGTACCTTATTTTCAGAGAAAATAATATTAACAAAAAATGCTTTGTAAATTTTAAATATTTGACACATTTAACTTTCAAAAGGGAAGATTTTTATTTTGAAGAAATAAAAATGACTTGTAGTGATCTAATTTTATACTTAAAGTAACTGTGGAATAATTTAAAACATATAAACAGAGTAATATAATGATTCTAAATGTACCGTTAGCTTCAGCAGTTATAAAGCTGTGGCCAGCCTTTTTTCATCTGTGCCATTACTTATTCCCATATGTGCTTCCCCTGTTAATTTGAAACTAATCCTAGACATCATGTCAATATTAAAATTAAGTATAAATATTTAAAAATAAGTGAAGTCATAAGCTGTTGCTATCCTACACAGATGTGTAAAAGTTCACTATTTCTTAAAGATACATTGTGAAACTTATTCCATACTGAAATGTGTGAACATTACACTTTAGTGACTATATATCCCTTTTCTTTTGTGTATGCCTCTTTGGAATGGAAGGAGAAGTTATATTTGTTCAGTTGCAAGGAATTACTTTACTAGCATAGTAGTCTTGTTGAAATCTACTTTAAAAAAACAAAACAGTACAAATTTAAAATAAATTTCTAGGGGCTGAGGTTGTAGCTCAGTGGTAGAGTGCTTGCCTCGAGTATGTGAGGCACTGGACTTGATTCTCAGCACTGCATATAAATAAAAAATAAAGGTCCATCAACAACTAAAATAAATAAAATTTAAAGAATACATTTCTAAGTTAAGCTAGGTATCACTCCAGCGTTTTATAATTTTTCACTTACAATCCATTTGCTGTGTTCCAATGTAAAGTTATATTTCATGTACTTTTTTCATTTTTTGATCTTTATAGTATCATTATAAATATTTTGGTTGTCATAATGGCTACATAAAGAACTAATTAATTGTTTTTTGTTCATGGTGCAGACATCCTGAAAGACTTCAATATAGTTGAAATAATCTTCCACATTTGCCTGCCTTTATGAAACCTGTCATTTATACAGAGTGCTTTACATTTGAATATGTGCTGTGAAACTTTTTTGTTATTTTCTAATTCTCAGCTATGTTCCTTAATGGATCTTTTATCTAGTGTCTGGGTAGCATAGTGTGACTGGGATAATTATCCACAAATATTTTATTACTCTTCTTTGTAAGTGAATCACAGTTTTTTATTATGTCTTAGGTGTTTGTTTACTCATTATATCCTCAAATTTTGGAAAATAATTTAATCTAACCCTAACATGATTTTTTTTCTTGCTAAGAATGTTAAATAAAAATATGAAAAACATTAAGTCTATGTCTCTCTAGTATATTTTGTTTTAAACTTGGAATATGATACTCATTGCTCAATACTGGATTCTTTAGCTGACTTTTTACATAAAGATGAGGTTGTTTTTGCCTTAATTACATTTCTAGGAAAGATGTTCAGAGTATAATAATATGTCTTTAAATGAGCCTGGCAGTTTTATTTCTAGAGATTGTCTCCTTTTCTTCTTGGGTTTTTATTTTGTAAGATTGTTGCCAAAGAATTATTTCTTTACCTTCCTCAATTTGCCTTTTGGACCATGAAAGAAAAGTCAAGCTGCTATTGGCAATTTTTTTCTGAATAAGACTTTTCTGTATAAGATTTACTTCTGTGATATCAGTGTACTGCTAGGAGAACAAACTTCTTAGCTACTTCATAAGAAAAACTATTATATGATCTCTAAGAAATTCCTCCTTTCACATTTCTCTGTTTTCATACAGGTCCTCATGCTGACACCGCCAGTGGATGCCAGAACTTGCAGTGTGGTTTTCGAGCCTGCTGCCGCTCTGGCGAATGACCCTTGACTTCTGACCTTTGTCGACTTCATTTAGCTGAGCAGGCTTCCTTTCATGCACTTTACTTATAGCACATTTCTTGTGTTAACCATCCCTTTTGATTGTGTCTTGTTTTGGCCCCGTTTATCACAACTTCAGAAATCTTAATTTACCAGTGAATTGTACAGTGTTTCTCTTGCAAAATACATTTTTGTTTTAGAAAGGGGTTAGGTTTTTTCATAAGGGTGAGAGCAGTCTTATTTGATTTCTTTTAAATGGAATGCTTTGAAAAGAATGTCACTAATGCTATGCCATTTAAAGTATTTTTTAGGTTATTTTGAGTTTTAAAGTCACTGGGGTTATTGCTTCATAGAAACACTGTACTAAGCTCTGCAGATCTTTTCAGATACACATTTCTGAAATTTTATTTTCAAAGACCACACTTTTTGGAAATGAATCTCTCTTCTGTAACATTTTTGTTTATTTGAACAATTATCAGAGGGCCAATTCAAACATACCCACATAGGAGATTCTTTAAGGTTGTAGAATAAATTGGCTTTTTGGTGTTAGCTCAGTGAGCTAGACGAGCACCAGTCTATTTGTATTTGCTTTCTTCCAAGACCCCTGGTTCCCACTGCTGCCCATATATTGTCAAATTTGGGAGGGATTTTTAAAAATTCCACAATCGTTTAAAAAAATGTATAAATAAAATCTACTTTGAGGATTTTACCAAGTAATATCTTTTGTGTTGTGGTTTTATTTTAGATCTCAATCCAGATTAATGTTAGTGTAAAATAGTATTAAATATAGTATTAAATATTTTGTCTTTTGTGTTTCATGATCCTGACAATTTTATAGACACTGAGTATTATTGACTTGAATTTTCTTTTTGAGATGAGTCATTCAGTAGTCAAAATTTGAATCTATATTTTTATCTTAATTGCTTTTTGTAAAAAGATTGTGAAAGGGAAACCTACCATTCAGAAAGGCACATATTAGGTCCATTTTATGTCATCCTTGTTTAATTTTATGTCATGAAGAAGAAAAGAGTGCCATTCCACTTTTTTATTTAAAATAAAACTGGGAAGTAATTATAGTCAGGATCTTTGTGGCCTTTGGCATTTTTTGTTTTGGGAGTAGGACAAAAACACACTACAGAAAGGCAGATTTCACTTTACACTCAGGGAAAAAAACAAACTCTTTGTGCTGTCTAAAGATGAAGAAAAAAATCTTTTGTTGTATAATAAGAATTTACAGGTGCCTTTAAATTCAACTAACACTTGAAGAAAACACAAAGGAAAGTTTTATTTTGTAAGGTTGATGGTTTCGTAGTTACTGTATTTTTATTTCCCTGAGTATTAATAACGTTTATTTGAAAAGTTGGCATCAGGGACTATTTTGAGAAGACAAAACTGAGAAATCTTCTGGAGTGAGTCTCATCTTGCCCAATACTTCATCTTCTATATTTCATGGGTTGAATGATAAAATTGAATATCTGCAAGGATTCTCCTGAGTCATCAAGGAAGGGCTTGGGTTTATCTCTTGTGTAATCAGACAACAATATTTTTGAGGGAAATTTTTTGATAATCTTTATGGGGAAAAAAATCATGGTTAAATGATGTTTCAGAACTTGGCTTAAATGTTATCTTTGATAAATTAACTTTGAGCTGCTAGTTTCCCACGGATTCTAAGTAATTCAAATGCTTCATTTTTTGCTTTGTTTTATGCTGCTCAATGTTAGCAAACCATTTGGTTATCTTGAGCCAAACTGGTTTCAATATGTGAGCATACTGTCTGATCAAATCTAACTCTTTCTACCACTTCTTCCCCACACAGTTGCATGGGGCCATAGTTGAATCTGCATTTAATTTTTATACATTATCCTGTTTTTCATTATTAACTGAAGTGGATAGTTCATGTTTGGTGAAACACTGTACACTTGGTTCAAACTTGTCTTAGATTTTGTGATCTCAGAAGAAAATGCAACAGTTATGTGAAGGACCTGTGGCACCTGAACAGATAGTAAGTACTTAATGCCCGGCAGCGTGCTAAGTGCTCTCTGTGCATTAACCTGTGCAGTCTTTACACATGCTGTGGAGTGGATAATGGGATTATTCCCATCTTACATATGGAGAAAGTAAACTAACCTGCCCATGGAACCCAGCTAACAAATGGCAGAACTAGGGTTTATCCATACTTTCTGCTCTTTACTGGTATGCCATTCTGTCTCTGTATTGTTTTATTGTTAGCTGTTATAGTCAGTCATGGAACTGTCCCCTGAAGAATTCATATTAGAGATAGCAAAGCTATGTCAACATACAATTACAGTATAGCTTAATAGAGGATCACTGATAAAGCCAAGTTAAAAGTTGTTCCTTAACTTTGTCCCCTCTGACTTTATAGATTTATTTATTTATTTATTTTTAAAGTGAGAGCTGTATAAATAGTTCTCAACTGGAGGCCATTTGTCTCAGAGGATGTAGAGGCCATTTCAGGATTTTTTTTTTTATTACTTGGTTGAGGGAAGGGCTCCAACTGGCATCTGGTAGGTGGAGGTCAGTGATACTGATAATGTCTTACACTATACACAGCTTCTATAACAAATGGTTACGTGGCCCTGAAAGTCAGTGCTGTTGTCAAGAATCCTGCTTTACATATTTCTATTTTGTTTCCAGCAACATTAAGTCCTTTTAATGGATTAATTTTATATGAATGTGTTTGCATTCATGTGGGCTGGTATAACAGAAAACTATGGACTGAGTGGCTCACACAACATACATTTATTTCTTAGTTCTGGAGGCTGGGATCCTCCCAAGATCTGTGAGGCCAAGCAGATACTATGTCTGTTGTGGACAATTTTTTTATTATAGAAAGGCATCTTTTTGTATCTTCACATGGCAAAGAGAAGGAGAAGAAAAAGAGGATAGAGAGGAAGCCCTTTCCCATCTCTTCTTAAAAAAAAGAACACTAAAGCCATCATAAAGGCTCTGCCCTCATGCCCAGTTATCTCCTAGAGGCTTCACTCCAAATACTCTTCCCTTATGGATTAGGGTTCCTAACATGGATTGTAGCAGGGTGCACACAAGTCCACAGCAGTATCTGAGGGTTTTGTTCTTTGTTTTGAGATGCTGGGCATCCAACCCTGGACCTTGCTCATGCTAAAGCAAGTGCTCTACCATTAAACCCCAGTGTATGTTTTATTTTAAATTACTACCTCTTTTATGAATATTTATATTACTCCTACCCCCAGTACTGTCTTGTTTCAGTGAGTATAAATGTGTGAATGTGTACGTGTGTGTTCCTGCTCAGTACTTCTATAGGGTAACATGGAATATTTAACATTAAAAAATACTGATAGTACTGATAGTGTATAATTGTTACTTCTTCCCCCAGAAAAGTGGTGAAGTATTGTTTTTCTGGGTCTTAGAAATATGGTTGACATTCTGTTGGACAGACAAAGCAGAAGCATTTTCCAAACAGAAAATAAGCAAGTACAAAAAGCACAGGCCCGAGGGCATAGTGTACCCTCCTGTGGGTAATCTCAGTTGAATTTAAGATCACAGTGGTAGAGATAAAATAGACTACTAGTAAAAACGCTTATTTTTACACAGTGTGAAAAAAGATAATAAAGTTTATTTCATTATTTGAAAATAATATTTTATTCCTCTGGTATGATCAATATAATGAAAAATGTTCTCATATGCTAATTATAAGTTTTACATGATGCAGAATTCTCAATGAAAAAATTACCTGTTGCGTATAAGGGAGGCAACGTAGATCCAAACAGACAAAACATTTTTGGGATATGGGTGGATATATACAGCTAAAGCAAACTCAACATTAGGAACATCTATATTATGTACTCCAGTGCTATACACAGCTTCAATTAAAGGCTTCACTTCAGAATAGGGCATATGAAGGGGAAATCCAGAGAACTGAGATAGAAAAGAAAAACAAGAACATTTGTAGTTAGTGATGTTTGAAGATTTCAGTGTTTCCCCCCATGTATTTCTTAATACAGTAAGTCTTGTGGGTCATGATGTCATTTGGACAGTTTTTCTGTTCAGCTGTATGTTAACAATACAGAAAACAGGGAGGGAGTGCTTAATACCTGTTGTTGTTTATAGTATATTAGCATATAAGATACCTGTTAGTCACCCATTCTTGCCCATTCCTTCCCCTCTTGGTAATTGTTTCTAGTTTGCACAGTAATCCATGCAATTCCTCAGACCTAGGTTAGTCAGTGCACTTCAGTCTCATCCCAAAGATTAATCTAGGGGAATGGGCATGAGATCAAAGTGAGCCTTGGGAAACGTGCTAGAAATAGTGGTACAGAGATGCTCTCATCCTGAACAGCATGTACAGGTATTTTCAGGTGTGTGACCTCATACCTGTTAAGTTTAACCTAATTAAGCCAGTAAATTTTCTGTTTGACCCTGTTTAGATTTTTGTTAAGTTCAAATAACACATTCTCTCTGAGAACCTGTCCTTAGTCCTGAGTTTTACTCAGTGACTAATCCACTTTGACCTTCATTCACACTGTTTACCCAACAAAGTTATCTTAGTTTTGTAACTGCCTTACAGGTTTTGTTATCCAGCTATAGATAGGCAATAAATAGGCAATAAAGAGGAATAGTAATACTATACTATACTATAAGCAACAACAGGAATTAAGCACTCCCTCCCTGTTTTCTATATTGTTAACATATAGCTGAACAGAAAAACTGTCCAAGTGACATCATGACCCACATATTATCTGTTAATAAGAACTTAGCAGGGAAAAGTAATCAGTGTAAAACCATGTCCTTTATAAAACTGATCTAGAGTATTTATTTTCACCTTTCTGCACATTTGAATATAATATTTAGCCAGATGTTTTCATTTTATTTAATATTCATGATGTATTTCATAAGTATTTTTCATACATCCCTGTTACAAAAAAATATGGTCTTGTAGTATTACAGAGGCATTTTGTTACTTATTTAATTACTGAGGTTTAAAACTTAAATTACATATTTTAGTCTATGCTACTTTATATATGTACTTGGAGAAGCAATATAGCTATTTTGATTTCATAAACCCATTATTGGGTTAATTTCTGATATGAAATTGGGAATCCACGGGGTAAGTTGACAAGCCATTTGTGCTTACCCTGTAGTCTCCTAACTGTTTCAGTAGTTCTGCTCTGTGGTCATCTTCTACATCTTCTCCTTGACTTCTTTCCAACAAAGGCAAGAAGTGGCGAAGTGTGGAGGTACAGTACCTATTCCACCTCGTAAGATGGCGTGGCCTCCAGTCCATGATTTTTTCTTTTAGTATTTTTTCAATCCTGTTTATAAAAAATAAATTTTAGTTTTTGGTGACATTCTTTTTTTTTTTTTTTAAACGTAATGTGTGTGATTATATAACCTTTTGTGTGTGGTGGTGTTCACTAGATGTAATTTGTAACTTGTGGGCTAATCCCTGGGATTTAAAGTTTAACACAGGCGATCCTTGTCCTTACAGATTATGTATTGTTGGGCTGGGAAATGGACCTATAAATAGGAAGCATATTATATCCTAAGGGCCACAAAAGATGCTTGAAAATAGCTGAATGGAAGCTACCTAAATACAATACATGGTTTTACACTGATTATTTTTCTCTGCTAAGTTCTTATAGACAATATGTCTTCCTCTTTACTGCCTATTGATGCTATGTGTTCATTATCTATAGCTGGATAAAAAACCTGTAAGGCAGTTACATAACTAAGACAGATAACTTTGTTGGATAAACAGTGTGAGGGCCAAAGTGGATTAGTCACTGAGTAAAACTCTGGACTAAGAACACGTTCTCAGGCAGAATGTGTTGAGTTCAAATAACTAATTAATTGTATTGGTTTATACAGACAGATAAGTTAGACTCAGACATAAGGGAGCTTATGTTTAAAACTTCAAATAGTTGTAAGGCTGTTAATGTTAATGCCTCAGATTGATTATCATATTGATTTTATCCGCAGTAACTGTTATTCATGATGATAGAATTTTTTTGAAATTGCCTTAAAACTGCCTCAAAGTACAAGCATTATTGCAACTAAATTTTTATTATGTTTGCAACTTTATTTTATTGGAGGTGCTGGGGACCAAACTCAGGACCTTGCACATACCACTGAGCTATACCTTCACCCCATTTGATATATGTATGAGTGTATATGCACGAGTGTGTATATATATAAAACAATGTTATGTATAATACACATTATAACAATATAACAACATAATATCTAATAACTATATATTATATATAATATATAACCCATAATAACATGATAGTAAGCCATACACACATACACACACATAAAGTGCAGACATTTTTAATGTATATATTGAATCCATAAGATGCTTAAACAGAATGGAGGAAAATGGCTACCATTTATTGAGCCATTACCAGGTATGGTGGTAAGTGCTTTTTATACATTTTTATGGAATCCCAGCAATAACCCTGTGAAGTAGGGGATAGTGTCATCTATTCATGGGGGCATGTTTTTGAAGTAAGATGAGAGCTTAGGTTCAAATTGAAACAAGGCTGATTTTTAAGGCCTCCCATATATCTTCTAACCAAGTGCAGACTTGGAGTTCTAGCTACTTCCCATTGCTCAGGAGTCATAGAATAACTTTTTTTTTTTTTGGCACTGAATAAATTTTGTTTTGGGGTTCAATTTGGTCTGAGTTCAGGTATGATGAATTACTAAGCACTTTGATATTTTTTTATGTAACTATTTTCATAGTTGTCAATGGACCTTTATTTTAATTAATTAATTAATATATGGTGCTGAGAATTGAACCCAGCACCTCATACATGCTAGGATAGTGCTCTACTACTGAGCTACAACCCCAGCTCCCAACACTTTGATATTAGAGAAATAAGTGACTTGGGGCTGATCAGCAGTATAATGAAGCTATTAGAAGAAACGGGTAGGAATTAGTGGTTCTAGATGGGGATCCCAAATAAGGTTTTATAGAGAAACTGGGAGTAAATTATTATTTTCTAGTAATAATTTTTTAAAAGGAGTCTCATTTAATCTTGTGTAACTTAACATGCTCTTCACATCACTTGTATCTAATGGAAATGGCACACAGAAACCTCTGACCCCCTTTAACACTTAATGAATATGTGGGCTACTCTGAACTTTGGTTTCTGCATTTATAAAACTGGGAGAATACATTCTATTTTACAAGGTGAATGGAATTATAGAGACTCTTATAAGCTCTTACTGACCTTCTCCGTGGATTAGGGTCATAAACTAGCTGAAGTTCCACAAGCCACTAATTGGACCAAGAGGCATATTTAAGCTAAGGATTATGATATGTCTCAACAGGACCCATAATATGATAGTAAGCCCTAACCTGAGGTAAGGTCTTTGGAGAACTATGCGTTAATGGTATTCACTTCTGTCTCTCACAATGCTGATGCTAAAACCTGATTTTGAGCCAGGGATTTAAAGATCACGTGTATACTTGGTATCTGTAAACAGGAATTAAAGTTTAATTGCCTTAATTATTTCATATTAATCCAGGCTGAGAGTTGTTAAAGTTTGGTATTACACTTCTAGTGGCAGATTACATGTGAATTTAAGAACATTATGTTACCTGTCTTGGAGCTCAGCTGCTGCTGCTTTGTCGGTGCGTTGATAAATCAGCTCTTCAGGCTATAAGAGAGTTCAGAAGTGGGAGAAATCACCTACACTAAGTTTAATAGGTGTACTTTCCTTTTCTAAATTTACAACTTAATTTTTTTTTAATAATGAAATTTCAGACATGAATGTCTTACTGGATATAGAGAACAGTATAAGGGATGCCAATGGGCCTATGATCCACCTAATTAAAGTGCTCTGAAGTTCCTTCTCAATTTCATTTTATTCTTTCTCATAACAGAAGTAACTGACCTGCATTTGTCTTTTAACATTGCTGCATTCAACAGATACTGAGTATCTACTGTTGCCAGGCACTTTCCCAGGTCATGGAAAAACAGGGATATAGCCATGAATAAAAATCTGTCTTAATGGCACTTACATTGTAATAAATGAAATAGGCAAATTAATACTATGTGTTTGTGATTTAACTGTAGACACAAGTACTCCTAATCAACATGTTGTTTTGCATGTATTCTGAACTTTAATACTTTATGAATATTGCTTTTTCTTTCAGTGTATTA
This sequence comes from Spermophilus citellus, assembly GCF_964194105.1. Taxonomy (NCBI): domain Eukaryota; kingdom Metazoa; phylum Chordata; class Mammalia; order Rodentia; family Sciuridae; genus Spermophilus; species Spermophilus citellus. Next base: position 10,865,739 of record NC_138189.1, on the reverse strand, counting down.
GGGATAATGGCAAACATTTAGAGTGCTTAATAAGATTCATTAATGTTGACTGGTTTAATTACTACAAAATATTCTATAATGTACTATAATTTCTCTTTATCATTCTAGTTCTTAAACTATTTTAAACCCTATTGCTATGAAAAATCTTGTATTTCACTTTCTGACTTATGGGAGAATTTCTCTAGGGCAAAGTTTTTCAATTTTTTCCAAAGATTTGTGCCACAGTAAAAATACTTATGTTTTACCTCACAAACCTAGTAATGCATAACATATCTAGCTATCAAATGAAACAAAAGTTTTAGTGAACAATGCCCATGCTAACCACTTACAAGCCAGCACTCTCTTGAATAAATGAGCCTTTTAATAGACTGGACCTGCAATTTGACTTCACATTTCATTGGCATAGTTGTGAAATCAATCTAGTAAATTGAGACCAGTACTTAAAAAAATTAAGTCGAATATATTTTGTGGTGCTTTGTGTCGTGGGGCTTTTTATATCATAACTTTTTCTTATACATGTCTAAAATGTGTTTACTAGTTGTCTCATATATGTAAACGTGTGTTTCTTAGTGTGAATTTGGCTCAAATAGTCTGTAAAGCAAATTTTCTGTTCTAAATACCTAGGAATAAAATTGAGGGCCAAGAAGAACCTAGTTATCTTGGTATAATGATTTCATATCCCTTAATCTCTTATCCATAGGTCTGGTTTTTTTTTGGTAGTTGTAGATGGACAGAATGCGGTTATTTATTTGTTTTTCTGTGGTGCTAAGGATTGAACCCAGTGCCTCCCACAAGTTAGGCAAGCACTCTGCCACTGAGCTATAGCCCTAGCCTCATAAGTCTTAATAAAAGAATAATACCTGAACACTGGAAAGGCCAGGATATGGAAGGCTTCTTGAAAAAAAAGATTTCCACAGCTTGGGCTTGGTGACATCAAAATTTATCCTTAGTGGAGAATCATATTGTTGAATATTAAACCAAATCTAAAAAAGACAATTACATGAGCATATAGGTTAGCAGATACATATGTTCACGCCCATGCATGTATGTGTGTATGATTACAGAGGGGCAGCAGAGACACCAGGTGTTCCACAGGCTGCCCCTTTTGTCATTTTGTGATTTAAAAATTGTACCCATTTTACAATCAGGGCTTCACGGTTATCATTGGCCATTTTTCACATTTTTTTTTAAAATATCTGAAGTTGGGTGCACCTTACTGTTGATTATAGGTTTGGTGAAATAAGGTAGTTCCTGATGGTAAGAAACGTGAACACTTTTAGAACACAGACTAGACTTTCCTGACAGTGCCCTTTCTGGAAAGCCTCCTAATTGAGTTGTTTGGCCACTTCTTTGTTTCCATGCCACTCATAGTTTCTGAGATGACACTTGTCATGTTGATCTTGTCATGAGCAAGATCACTTGTGTTGGAATTTTGCTTGCAACATTTACAACTGTGTGACCTTGGATGGTTTATGTAACTTCTGTGTGTCACAGTTTACTCCTCCATAAAAGAGGGATAAAAATAGTAATAATCTCAGAAGGTTGAGCAGTTTCAATAAGTTAATTCATCTGCACCTCTTACAACAATGCCTGGTATGCAGTAAATGCTCAATAGTTGTTAGCTCTTTTTATTATTTATCATTGTTTCTGATTGCCTATCTATTCATCCATGTCCTCACCACACTTATTGCCTGAGGACATTGGCTGTGTCCCTTATTCACTATAATACCTTTAGCATCTAGCAGAGCTCCTAGCATGTAGTCATGATATTAAGTGATTGCATGAGTGGTCAGTTTGTTCATGCAATGTATTTAAGTATTTAATTCAATGTTCACTCAACATATTTAACCAGTACCTGCTTAGTCATGGGGGATAGAGTAGTGAATGATTTCTACCCTCATGGGTCTAAGGGGATGTTACAGCAAACAAATCAACAAGTAATTCCTGGGGTACCACACAACAGTGAGGTGGAAGAGTGATCCCTAGTCCCATTGTCATATCCTTTTTCATGTTACTGTTAAGATCCTTCCACTGCAAGGGACAAAACAGCCTTCCCTGCCCCTTGACTTTTGACCAGTAGACTGGAATGGAAGTGTCAGTCTACATTTAAAAGGCTTTGTGTGTAAACAGGCAGGTTTCAGAAAAAGAAACTCAAATAAATGTTTATTAGTATGTAAAAATAAAAAAGGCTTTGTGTGTTCCTGCTTGCCCATTTGCGCCTCTTCCCAAGTTCCAGAATAAGCACATGAAGCAGAGCTGTTCCCTGCTACTCAGAGTTCTGCAGTGAGAAGCCAAGAGCTGCCCAGCCTTCCCTCCATTAACAGCCCTCGAAGCTGACTCACAGACCCATGAGAATAAATGTTTGAAGCTATTTAGGTTGGGAATGTGTTTTTGTTGTTAATCAATGTGGCAATAACTATGAAGGCTTTGGAGAAACAAACAGGCAGGTACATGAACTTTTAATGTGGACAGGGAAGTTCTCCCTACAAAAGTGACCTCCAATCAGAAATGCAAAAATAAAAAAAAAAAAAGAGGGAAAAATTAACAAAGATATCTAATAAGGGGAGGGAGCACACCGGCAGGCAAAGTGTGCTCGATGTGTTTGATGGAGAACAAAGTGACTGTCAAGGAGTGAGCAAGGTGGAGAAAGCAGATGAGGATAAGAGCAGCGGGAATTAAAAGGCTATGCCTGGGAGGAGAGTGGGCTTGAGGCTGGAACCTGAGAGGGACTTTTATTTTTTACATGGGACCCAGAATACTTGTATTTAGATTTCTCCCAGGATCATACCTATTGTTTTACATATAGCATCATAGTTAATAATAATAGGTGTACTCCTGGGAAAAATCTAAATATGGAATCTTTATGGGCTTTTATTTATTTATTTTAGGAGTGAGAAAAAAAGCCAATAGGGGGGAGGAAGCTTTTGCAAAAAAATTGAAAAACATTAGTCCTTTATCAACAAAACCCAGGAGGGGAACATGATTTTTCTTGAAGAAGGGATTAGCTGTGTTACATATTTGAAAAGGAAAGAAGAGTGAGGAATGAGGATAAGCCATTGGATTTATTTATTAGCAAGACAATGGTACTTGTTGAGTTTAATTTTTGTAGTAATGTCAGGAAAGAGGAGCTAGATTATGGTGGGTTAAGGTCTGAATACTGACAAAGGGAAGAGGAGTTATAACTAGTATTTGAAGAATTCTAGAAGGAAAGGAAAGGCAGGCAGTAGCAGTTCAGAGTGCATTCAGGTTGGAAAAAGCATAATTTAGAATTGTTAGACTCTGGAGCAAATAGATAGGTAGACAGGCAAAAACATCTAGAGGGAAGTTGAGTCAATTGGGAGAGCCAGGTCTTGGAGTAGGAATGGTGGAAAGGGGAGAAGCTTAATTCTTAGAAAAGGAGAGAAAGAACTGATCATCCAAAGAGGTTGTGTGGTGGGGTAGAGAGCAGGTGAGGTTTGAGAGTGCCAGGCCATTGCCACTACGTGTCCTCCACTGGGAGCAGTCAGGCTTAGAGCAGGGTTAGGACAGCTGCCACTGGGGTGCACATCATGAGCCCTTGTCACTGCCTTTAGGAGAATTGGGCAACCATACAGTAATTGTCTTGAGAGCTAACAATAGTTTTGAAAGAAAAAAAAAGTTCTTTAAAGGATTTTTCAATGCCTATTGACCCTGTTTGATTATTAATAACCTTGATAACCCAAACCTAGAAGGAGTTTAGCAGATCACTTATGATTATGACAAAGACTTTGATTAAAAGTAATAATTAACATAAACATAGTGCTCCACAGTACTATTTTCACATTTGTAATAATGTGAAATATAATTAATAGGAGTAGCCATTTGCTGGACACCGTGAAAGGCAGGTACTTTGATGGACGCTTGGCATATATTACCTTTAATTTAGCTGTAGCCTTAAAAGTAAACAAGTTTTCTTCAAAGTAGAGTACACACTCCAGAGAATGGGAAGAAAAATATTAGATCTTCTATTTTTTATGTTTAAAGTGATTTTTGTGTAATATAAAATATTGATGCACATGTAAATATATATAATTTATAAATAAAAACACATGTATTGGAGATATCTGCATACTTTTTACTGACAGATACACAAAGTTCAGAGAGCAGTGTGTACATGATGAGTATAAACACATTCAACCAACAATAGGTGCATTTGTTAGTATGTGACAGGTGTTCCACATCAGTTATCTCATATACTGCCCACAACCACTCTATTGTCACTTTCTACTTGGAAGCGATGACCCCACTATCACCTCTGTTTTATCAATGAAGACAGTTTGTGAGAGATTAAGAAATTCCCCAAGCTCACACACTAGTAAATGATAAGAGTTTCAACTCGGGCAGTCTGACCCCTTAACTCATATTTGTAAACACTGCTTTACACAGTATCCTTCATAATAAAATCACCCACCCCACCCATGACAGAATCATTTCTACAGTAGTACCTGGGCATCTCCCTTTGAAAAAGAAAAAGGGAATTGGGGTATAGCTCAGTGGTGGAGCACTTGCCTAGCCTGTGTGAGGCCCTAGGTTAAATCCCCTGTACTGCAAAGAAAGAAGAAAGGGAGGGAGAGAAAGAAACCCATTCTTAGGAGATAAGTTATCTTTATTTAGTTTTTAAAGAACTATGGGCTAGCCATTGTACGTGCTATTTTAGAACAGAAAACTGAAGACAGAACCAGGGCAGAAACTCAGGTTCTCTGAATCTAAATCCCATATTTTAAAATTTCATTCTGCTTCTCTGCAGGTGAGGTGAAAAATTTTATTTAGGAGCGTTTAGATGACTACTTCTGCCACTGTTATTGCCACCACATTTCTTCAGTTTTGTGTGTGTGTGTGTGTGTGTGTGTGTGTGTGTGTATTTATATAATGTTTTTGGATATATAGGATATTTAAATCAATCGATCAATTTTAAGAAAAGAAATCAACAATTAACCAACCATGTTTAAAAGGAAATGGCAATACTCACATTATCAGGACCAATTAAACAGCCCACACTTTTCAGAGGACAGAACGTATCAAATTGTCCATAAAAATGTCCACTGCAAGGATTCCATATTAAATAATGATTTTGTTCCCAAGTTAGCACATAAGCAGTTGGACCCTGAAGGGAAATATCCATTAAAAACAATTTCCAATTAATGATGTAAGTAAAGTCAATAGTAATTTGCATAGATGTTTCATTATTTTAGTTGAACCTCTAATTTTTAAAATCCCATGGTGAATGGAAAACATTAATTTGAAGTTCTGAGTTGTACTGACTTTAAAAATGAAATCAACTTCTTGGGGTAATTTTTTGTGTCTGTTATTAGTATAGTGACCAAATAAAGACAATAGTCACCCAACCAGAATATTTTACAATTGGTTGACGAATGAACTATCATTAGTGGAAATAAGCAGTCATTGGCATTTTCTTGTTAGAGTCAGTAAAATTGCCATTTTTCTTGATGCCAGGCATCAAGAAAGCTGATTATGTTTGAACACTATTTTGAATAAAGTAAGGTATTTGATTCATATTTATAATTAGGAACATGCATAGAAGATTTGAAAGGTCTTATAGTTTAAATCGTTACTGTCCTCCAGAAGCTCACATACTTAAGGTTTGGTGCAGCAGTGTTCAGAGGCGGGGCCTTGGAAGATGATGGGATCCTGAGGGCTTTGATCTTATGAATGGATCCTTCATCTGTGGCTTTGGAGGGAGGGGGTTTATCACCAAAGCGCTCTCTCTTTGCTTCTGGCCACCATGAGGTGAGTAGCTCTGCTCCACCACTCACTCCCTATCATAATGTCCTGCCTCATCACAGGCCCAACATGGAGCGAAACCTCTAAAATCATGAGCCAGAATACATTTTTCCCCCTTGTAAGCTGATTATCTCAGCTATTTTGTCACCGTGATGGAAAGCTTACTGGGGTAAAATGATACCTACCAAACTGTTAAAGTGACTATACTTGGAGGAGAGTGGGCTTGGGGTTGGAGCCTGAAGAGGGACTTTTACTTTTTGCCCATAATACTTGTGTATTGGTAGATTCTTTTATTACAATGATTGATTTATTTATTGCTTATGCATGATTTCACTTTACAATATGCTTATTTATAATAGCCTTCAAGTCGTGAAGTGACTTGCTTAGGGTCACTTGGCTAATGAGGTGTAGACATGGAACCTTAAACACAGGACTTATGCTTCTGAGCCTACTCTTCTTTCCCTTGAGCTAGCCAGCAACTCTTGCTATCTAATTCTCAGGGATTCCTAGAGCGTCCTTGTACCTGACCTCTATGGCCTCTTTTTGAAATATTCTTTGGGTAATCTGCTTCAACCCATGTGAAATTTCTATCCTTGGATCCACAATTACCCATCATTGCCCAAATTGGGGGGATATTTTCTGTGGCTAAAATTCAGATAGTCACTATGTCTGCAATTTCATAAAAATAGCAATGCTAACATCAAGATATAGCTGTCAACATTCTTTTCTTTGCTCCTGGGTTATCTGGCTTGTCCCCATTGCCTGCCAAGTTAGCATACATCTCATAGAAGCAGTGGGCATGAAAGGAGAGATTTCTCGCCTCACCACACTGCTTTGAATCCTTTTCCCTCCTCAGGGTGCAGAACATGCGATTCCTAAAGGAATCAGAATGCTCAGGAATGTGGACAGGGAAAGCTTATACTAAAAGGACTTTTAAATGAGGACTTTGGATGGTAAAAGTTCTGGGCTTGCTTAAAGAAAAAAAAAAAAAACAATTTGAAGTACTTTGTAGGGTCGCTAGTACCTTGTTAAACCATTTCATATGTTACCCATGGTAGTTAAGGTATCTCTGGGCTACTTTCTGAGAAACTGAGAGAATTATTATGAAAACAAGTTCTGGCCATGATCTGAACATTTAAGTGGGTTAGATAGACACACTCTTCTGCTGAAGCCAGCCTAAGTGTCTTACCTCAGGAATAGCATTGCCCATCACCAGCCAGGCCTTCTTACCCAGGAACAGAAAGTAATTACATAGCAACACTGCATGCTCTTCCTCATCTCCTGCCAGGAGATCAAGAAATTGCTGACAAAAAAGAAAAAAAAAATGTTATTGACTGACTGCTTCATTCTGGATTGACCATGCAGATTTTAGTAGGTCATAGTTGAAATTAGTTTCTTAAAGCATGAGACTTGTTTTTAAAATCTTTCCCAAAATGTTGACCCTGTGTTGATAATCTTTAAAACAGCAAAAACACTTCTGGTGAACATGACATTTTCTTTAACACTGATGCTTTCAATGTGGATTTCAAGAATTAACACCCAGTGTGATTGGGGTGGGGTAGGGAAGACACTAATTTCAAAGTTTTAGTTTTCATATATAAATGAAAGTACACTATGTGCTAAGTGATTTTTAAAGTATATTTTATGCATGAGTTCATTTCTTCCTAGATTAACTTTTTAAGGAAAGTATTCTTTTTTTATCTTTTTTTTTTTAAAGATAGAGTGAGAGAGAGAGAGAGGGAGAGAGAGAGAGAGAGAGAGAATTTTAATATTTATTTTTTTTTAGTTTTTGGCGGACACAACATCTTTGTTTGTATGTGGTGCTGAGGATCGAACCCGGGCTGCACGCATGCCAGGCAAGCGCGCTACCGCTTGAGCCACATCTCCAGCCCTGGAAAGTATTCTTGTTTCCAAGTTTTTGCAGAGGAGGAAGTAGAGGGACAGATCAATAAAGCAATCCCCAGGCAGTGGTATGGCCAGTCTGCCTCTAGGGTACATGAACTGTTCTAGTCTTCACATAGCTTCTTATAGATCCCTCAAGGTTATAGAATTTTATTTCTAAAATTATCAAAGCTTATGTTGCCAAAATATACTGGGGAACAAAAACTATAAAGTGTACTTGATTTCTTCAATGTAGTACTATCCTTCAAAGGAAGCTGTATAATACTCTGTAATGCAAAAAGTGCAACATGTGACTCAGAAACAGAATGAGTATCTGTGATGTTTGTTTTGTACTACCCAAGATTCCTTTGAAAATTTATGCACCACACATCAATTGTAAATTCCATGAAAGTGGAGATTTTGCTCACATTTAGGCCTTAGTATAGTGCCTGGTATGTGGCAGGTGACTGTCCTAAATATGACATGCCTTAAGAAGTCCACGAATTAATGAATATACCATTTCCAATTATAATATAGAGTGCAATTTTGATTTTTTTTAAGACTGGGCTAAGTCTTTATATACTTCAGTATATGAAGGTAATAATACTAGATGGACAATTCAGCATTAAGACATCTGAAGTGTCATTTTTTTTATTCTTTCTTTTTTTAACTTAGGAACTTTGAGATAATTGAACCAGGAAGAGAAATACTTCAGAATTTTAGTTCATATGGTCAAATAGATTTTATTTTTGATGGCAAATGAATGTTCCAGTTGAAGATGATTTGCAAGCCATTTAGAGAGATTCAGCTAAGTTAGCTCAAGTTAGTAAACCTCTCCCTGAGAGGGAGAGCAACTTACATCAGAGGTGCTCCAGAGGTCACAGATACTGGCAAATGAAACAGTGTCGGGCAAGAAAGGAATCAAGGACACGTATCGAGCTACCAGTTCCTGTAGACACAAGATCAGCTTTAAAAAAACTGTTTTCAAAAAAATAGAAAACATCAAACCCTACCACATTTCTTTTTTCCAATTTTTTTTTTTTTTTTTTTTTTTTTTTTTAGTTGTAGTTGGGACACAATACCTTTATTTGTTTACTCATTTTTTTATGTGGTGCTGAGGATTGAACCCAGGGCTTCACATGTGCTAGGCAAGTGCTTTACCACTGAGACACAACCCCAGCCCCCTCCCTATCGAATTTCTTAAAGTAAGTTTCGTATTTCACAAACAGTGATGCTCATTATGAACCTGCTATTGTATTACCTTAATCCTCACCAGACATCCTATGCAGAAGGTTATGGCTATTATTTATCTTTCACAGATGAAGAAACTGGCTTCTGTGTCCCTTTGAAGTGTCCTGGTCTTTTTTTTTTTTTTCTCCCTCTCCACTTCTTCACTTTCCGGGTATAATAGGACTTTCCGGGTCATGGTGTACTTTCCTTAGCCCAGTCTTAAAGGCAGCATTTCTCCAAGGAGTCTGGTTCACTTCTGAGGGGATGGTGTTTAAAAACCAAGATCTGGACATCCTTGTAGTTTTAATTCATATTTTAAAAATTTTTAACGAGGTTATCATGCCATGTTTATTGGCCTATCCATGTTTCTACTTGTTTGAATTTTTTGCACATTTCCAAATTTGCACATTTTTATACTGATATGTAAGAGGATTTTTTTGGCTTTTATTCTGTGTCTGTCCCTTTCTGTATTATATTTGTTGTAAATATCATCTCCTGATTTGTGGCTTGATTTTTCATTTTATTTATGGTGTCTTTGGATAAACTCAAGTTCTCAATCCAACCCCACCACTGAGAATTGAACCCAGGGCTTTCCACATGCTAGGCAAGTACTCTGTCACTAAGCTGCATCCTCAGCCCCTCAAGTTCTCAATTTTAATGTGGTTACATTTTTTTTTCTTTTTTGACTTGTACTTATTTCTGTCATACACTATTCCTATCATCTTATTCTGTATTTTTACTTTCCATACTTTTTCTGATTCTTTTTCCCCTCCAACTCTCTTCACCCCGTTTCATTTTCTTTCTTGCTAGTTTAGAAGTTAAATACACCCTTATCATTTATTCAGGGGCTAATCTAGAAATTTCAATATGTATATTTAAATGAAATTCTAAAGTTAGCATCTTTGCCTTTATTTTGAAGAATATCAAGGGCATTAAAATACTCTCATCAGCCCTGTCCTGACACATTCACACTTTTTTCATGATTTTTGTTGTATCTATTTTTCACCCACATTGCTATTATTATGGCTTGTAAGACAGTGTGTGTGGGCTGTGGGTGCAGCTCATGGGTAGAGAGCCCTTGCCTGGCATGCACAAGGACCTGGGGTCTCTCTCTCTCTCTCTCTCTCTCTCTCTCTCTCTCTCTCTCTCACACACACACACACACACACACACACACACACACACACACATATACACACCACATGACAATGTTGTAGATTCACTCACAAGTTTCCCATTTCTTCACCAAGTATTGTGTGCTGAGAGCCATTGCCAAGTAGGAATGACGCATGGCAATTTCTTTGTCAGCCTACTCCATGTTGCTTAGAGGAAGGACTCTCCATTGTGGAAATGGGCTTGCCTTTGGACCCAGGTCATTTGCAGTGACATTGCATGTATGCTTGAGTAAGGTGACCTTGCTCAAGGACCAGGGCGGATCTGGGTTTAGGGCGGATCAGGTTTTAGGGAGTATCCTGCTCCTTGGGTTTAGGGCTGTTCCAGGTTTAAGGTGTACCCTGCTGGGAATAGGGCGTATCCTGCTGCCTCAGGCACGCCCGCTCCTTGAGTTCCCCTTGAGTTCTTGCGGGATTCAGAACGTGGATTTCCCCAGAAGGTGTGTAGAGTGCCAGTGTGAGTTCGGGAATAAAGAATTGCTGTTTGAATCTACAAGGCTATGAGTGGCTCGTGATTTTGTGCCCAGCCAGACTGCGGCAATTGTGTGTCCTATTTAGGATTTTCCTTTCAGGTTTAATCCATACGTTTTGTGATTCCTTTAGTAAGAATCTTTTGGTTGTGATTCTCACAACACTTGTGTGAAGGACAGTTTCCCTGACTATCAACTACTAGTTTGACAAAAGGCTATTTTGTAAGCCTTGTCAAGAGTCTTCTTTTCTGGCTCATTGTGCAACTAACAAGTCTGTTATTCCAATCATTTTTCTTCTGTAGATAATCTATGTTTTCTAACTGCTTTTAAGATTATCTTAATCTTTATGTTCTGCCTAGATTTTGATTTCTTTTTATTTATCCTGCTTAGGACTTACTGGACTTCCTGAATCAGAGGATTGTCTTGGAAACTCCTGGCTTAGACTATTTGAGTATCATCTTACTCCATTTTACACAGTTTGGACCTCCTCCTGCATGTCCCCTGCCTCTAAGCATTCTTTTCTATCTTCCCATGCCTGTGTGTATTCCAAGTAACTTGTTTGCATGTGCATTCTAGTTCACTAACTCTGTATTTAATGTTCCACTGAATCTATTTGTTTAATTTCTAATTATAACTATTGTATTTTTCATTACTGCTTGTGAGAACCTTAAATTAATGAGTGAATTAATCCCTGATGGGATTAATTGAGTGGTAACTAGAGGCAGGTGCGGTGTGGCTGGAGGAGGTGGGCATTGGGGGCGTGGCTTTGGGGTATATATTTGCACTTGGGGAGTGGCGTCTCTCTCTGCTTCCTGATCAGCATATGAGCTGCTTCCCTCCACTACACTCTTCTGCCATGATGTTCTGCCTCACCTTTATACCTCCTAGGAATGGAGCTCGATGTATGTGGATTGAGACCTCTGAAACTGTGAGTTCCCAAACAAACTTATCCTCCTCTAAAGTTGTTCTGGGTGGGTCTTTTAGACACAGCAGTGAAAAAGCTAACTAAAAACAATATTTATTTTACATCCTGTACTGATAAATCTGTCTATAGTCTTTGTGGCCAGATTCGTCAGCTTATTCTTTATGCTAAGTCTTTTTAAAAAATATTTCTTTCTTTATTTAGTTGTAGTTGGATACAATACCTTTATTTTATTTATTTTTATGTGGTGCTGAGGATCGAACCCAGGATCTCACATGTGCTAGGCAAGTGCTCTACCACTGAGCCATAACCCCAGCCCTGTTTATGCTAATTCTTAACCTTCTTTATGGTGACTTATTTCTTCATTGAGATGAAATGACTTTCTTCTAGAAGGATTTGTATTTGCTTTTGACGGGGATCTGGGATTGTTACCAAAAGTGAATACTTTCAACTAAATTTTTGGTTGAAGCTTTTTGGGTCCTACAGACAATATAAACTCTCATCCCACATGTGAGTAAATACAGGTTAACAATTAGGAGTTCTCCGGAAAGACTCTTTTTGGCGGGGAGGGATGCTGGGAATGAACCCAGGGAGGAAAAAAAAACCTCTTTATTTCTCTTTCATCCAGAGGCAAAGCTAGGCAGCTGGATTCCTTCTCAGGGCAAGGACTTCCCACTTTATCCCTTAAGGCCATTACCCTCACTCATCTCCACCTGAGTCTCTAAACTTCCAGCCTGCTCTAGGTCTCCCATCTCCCACAGCCTGCGGCTCACTGAAACTCAGCTCTAGTTGTCAGGAAGGACAGCAGACACTATTTCAAGCCCTCACCCTTGTAGAATATTGCATTCTTGTTTCTTATCTCTGTATTTCTCACTGCTCCCCCGCCCCCTTCACTTTACTTCTGTTTCAGCCATGATTTTTAAAATATTTGAAACATTTAATGTATTATCACTTGTAAATGTTACTTCTCTACTGGGAGAAATATTCTGTACATTACATTACTCTGCTAGACAGAATACAAGTCCTTATTATGGTTTCCAATAAAAATTACTTGAAGAAATGACATGTAGAATACAAGTTTTTTTTTATATATATATATATATCTACATCTGCAAAAAAAAATCTTATTTCTAAATCTTTATGTGAATGACTGTTAGCAGCAGTCACTCCCTATGCTGCCCATTCTCCAAAAACATTATGGGTTACTCATGTAAGTGTCCTGTTTAACATATGGCTTCTGGTTCATGAGTTTGTGATGTGCGTGGTAATTTGAAGTCAGCAAATGGAACATGTATATTTAACGATCCAGTGTGTGGGTCCTTTGGAGTGATGACCTAAGTGCTGAAAATGCTTAAATTGTTGAAATATTTTTTTTGCTTAATTTTAATCAACAATGCTTCTAGCTGTAAGCATAGTACCAAATAGTTATTTTAGTATAATAGAAAGTACGTGAGTTCTAAAGCTAGAGGCCTTGTGCGTCATAACCTAAGTTACTGAGAATATACAGTAAAGACATGTTTACATAAGACATTTTGAAAAATGCAAAATACCTTCTCATATGTTAAATATTCACCACCTAATATAATGCCAGGGACTTAGTAAACACTCAAATTATTAATTGAAAGAATGAATTAAGGATTATTTATTGTCATCCCTGGGACCTGCAGACTCTTCTAAAGAAAATAAGCCCCGTGGCAATAAAAAAGTCTCAATCATTACTTTCATCACCAATGATCTTGATATAGGAAATCTTTTTATAATACAATATTATTTTTAAACTTTATTTTATTTATCTATCTTAATCTATTTATTTATTTATTTATTTATTTATTTATTTATTTATTTATATGTGGTGCTCAGGATCGAACTCAGCCTCGAATGTGCTAGGCAAGCGCTTTACTGCTGAGCTACAACCCCAGCCCCAGGAAATATCTTTTAAATACTATGAAATATAGTACAGTGGCAATATATTGAAATTTTAAAACATTGTTAGTAACATCATAATAGGCAATGAGTACTTACTGCTGTTGCCTGTGGATTACTGGGGTAGGCATTAAGGAGCTCCTTAGGAGGGTTTAAAGGTTTGAGATACCGGGTAACAAACACAGTTTTTCCACTTATATCAATTACTGTTGTAAGGCACTGACGATTTGGAAACTTTAAGGCACATTCAGCTTGAAACTTCTCTGTTGCTTGAAGCAATTTCTCATCTTCCTGAGACTCAAACTTCAAAAAGAAAGACTCCATGGGTTTAACATATGATCATGGGAGACAAAGTGGTATATGTGTGGATGCGACAGTCAGCATGAACTATTTAGTGTGGTTTGGGAAGCTTGACAAGTGAATCTTTATAAAACCATCACATCTTGGTGTCCCTGCAGCTTTATTTAATTATATTTATAATTAATTAGACTGATTTATTAAACACTTAAAATATGCATTCTATAGGATTAAAAGAAAGTAGTAAACAGGCAAAGCAGCCATGTGGAAACCATTGGGAATATTAAAATACTCTGTAAAAAACAAACTACGGCACACTAATTCTGATTGATGAGCCCAAGAAATGGAGTTTTATGTGTATTTTAATGTTAGTTTTAAGAGGGGGAGGCTCAGAAATCTAACATCTCAAATGTAAAATGTCTGTCACAGATTCCTAGGATAGAACTGTGAAGCCAGAAATAATCGTACTTTCAAAAAGATGGAAAACTATGAAACAAAAATGGTGCAAAAAAAGATACCCACCTGAATTTATCCCTGTTCCTTTAAACCCATTTATTTACTTATTCATCCAATTACTTGAAAAATGTTTACTGAGCTTTTAAGAGTCCCCATATTCTGGATAAGTGAGTATGAAATAATCCCCTTAAGGAACTTCTAGCCTGGAGGGGAACATTGACAAGCCACCAGGTGCTCAACTCCTTGCCCAGAGCTTCTATGGGGACAAGCACAGGGTGCTATGGGAGCAGCTAGGAGAAGCAACTATTGCACTGTCCAGGAAGAACACACAGATCTTGACTCCTTACTGATTACTGGCTTTTCAGGTGGATAAAAGTGCATCAGGAACATTTTCTACCACTTTCCCTTGATGTTCGGTATCGTAACTCTGTAGCAGTGAATTGTGGGCAGGGCCTGTGTTTGAATGCATTCCTCCATACAACAGCATGCATATGATAACCACCTAATAAGTATTAATGGCATTAATAGTTATTTAGGCCACCAGGATGCCATTTTATGTCATGAAGCAGGAATTTAAGTAGTATGCTATGTTGGTGATTTAAGTGTCAAGGAAAAGAGCTAAATGCTAAAAGAATCTGGATTGTGTTGTTTCTTTTTCTTTTTTCTCTTTTTGTACCAGGGATTGAACCCAGGGGCACTTAGCCAGAGCACATCCCCAGCTCTTTTTTGTATTTTATTTGGAGGAAGGGTCTCCCTGAGTTACTTAGGGCCTCAGTAAATTGCTGAGGCTGGCTTAGGACCCACAATCCTCCTGCCTCAGCTTCCTGAGCCACTGGGATTACAGGTATGCACCACTGTCCCTGGCTTGGGTTGTTTGTTATGAAATAAATTTAGGCAGAACTGTTAAATTCAAAGTTCATTGGACATGACATTTGGGGGAGTCTTAACTGGCTCCATTCTTTGATCTCTAAATTAATGAAACGGGTTTATCCTGCCTCTTAACAGTCACACGTGGAAGTCCCTACAGACCAGAAACAATTGTGAGAGGTACACTGTCTCTGTAAGAAGCAGCTCATGTGATGGAACTGGACATATGCTCCCAGTGTGCAGGCGACAATCATATTGGTGACCTTTTAATTCAATGCCAACTAAGACTCACTTGGATGAAATAAAAATGTCCAGGACATTTTTAGGAGTGCTGGATTGAACCCAGAGTTTTGCATGCACTAATCACATGCTCTACTGCTTAGTTACCCCAGCCCCAAACTGGACATTCTTCATGGACCTGCAGACATCTATATTCACTGCCAAAGGATCACATAGGCATCAGGATCCTATCCCCCGTGATGGTGGAGATAGCAGTTAATTAAACCTAGTAACTATCAACTGATGAACTGTAGAAAAAAACACTTGGTACCTTCTTAAGCATGCTCAGCTATCATAAGCAAGAAAGAAGAAAAAAGAAATGAGAAGAAAATTTTATTAATAGAAATATTTTTTAAAAACTAATTTTTAACCAAGACAATATAAAGTAAGGAATCTTAAAATAAGTGTTTCAGGAACTGATTCTTTAAACTTTTACATTCGTAAATGCCTTTAAAAAATCATAGGGAATGACTCCATATGGGAGTCTGACACTTGCCCATGTGGATAGTGGGACTCTAATCTGCTAATCCTGGAAGTTGCTGTTAGTGGTGGAACAACTCAAGGTTGTGTTCCCAATTGTTTCAGGTGAGAACTTCTTTCTCCTGAAGAGTCTGCAGGTGAACTATGGGGTGGTGTTTTCTGTCACTGGGTATTAAGGATACCAGGGCCCTGTCAATCAATATGCCTGTCTTAATTATCTGCAACCAAGGATAAGCCCTCTTTTTAGAAATCTAAGAGAAATGCTTCATATAGCCACCATGGGGCAGTGAAATGCCATTAAAGGCAGCATTAGGGAAGAAAGGCTGCAGAACTTGAGTACTTGTTCTGAGCCCTGGAAACCTTGGCAGGGTCCTGTAGCAGGAGGCAAGGGCTGGAGAAGGAGCCTTTGCACAGAGCAGTCCCAGGTTTTCATCATTTCTGCCAGCCTCAGACTACTATAGCTTTTTGGAAGCTCATTTCCAGTCTGGCTCCCAACCGACTGCCTTTTCTTTTGTTAAGAATTCATAGAAATAACAAACTCATCTTTTGTCTCGGAGCATTCTTCCATGCAAATATACTCGTCATCCTTCTCTTGAGTTTATACATGAAGACAAACATTCAGAATATATATTTCCCTTTCTGAAAATATTTTGAAATGCATGTATTTTAATGTTTTCTTGAGAACCTGAGCATTAGTGATAAAGCTTAGCATGTAAAATTAATCTGAATTTCAGTACATTTGTATTTCCAATAATCCTCATGTCCTAGAAGTGCCTTGTAAATGGAATATAAAAAGTATTTTTCTCTGTGAACTAAATTGTAATACAGGAAAAGAAACAGAAGTGTGCTCACTTTTTTTTTTTTCCCCATCTCCATCTGAATCTTAATCACAATGGGAAACTAGAGTCAGCAAAATATGCAGTTCCTCAGCACTCAGAGGTTGGAGGTGGACAACATGTGGCATGCTGGATGTAATTTGGGCGGAGTCTCCACCTGCTAGTCTGCTCTACCCACTGCCTAGAGCTCTGGGGATGCTCAGTACTGTGGGTTGAATGAATACAAGGTGGAGCCAGACAGACATTTAAGTCTCACCTCTGCCATGTGCTACCTGTGTGCCCCTGCAGAAAGAGAGTCTGCCTTTTCTCACCTCTAAGTTGGAGACCCATGCCCAAGATACCTGTAAGTGTGAAAGAAGAGAACACGTCTCCAGCCTCTGACAGTGCTGAGGACAGAGTAAGGGACTTCAAACATGGGTGGTGGTGGTTACTACTGGATTAGTTTACATATGCATAAGAGGTCACAATATCTTCTCCCAAATCCAACGAGGGTAGAGTGTGTAAATGCTGTGTAAGCATTTACATTAGGAAAGCTATTTCCTCATGATGAAGGTCGGGAATAGTTAACAAATGGATGTTCTAGAAATTCTTTTTTCTAGAACTATCTAAAACTGTACTTGTGTAGATGTTTGTTTATTTCATGAAATGAATGGTAATGACCCTTGAAGGTCATCTGGCCTTATGAGCCTATGAATCTACTCATAGCACAGCCAGGGATGTGAGGTCAGACATGGAAATCTATTTCAGCATGCTTGCCAGCAAATGTCAAATGGAAGAGCAATCTGATGTTCTCATTTGTCACATTTCATTTTCTTCACATTGAGAAAAATTCTTCTAAAAGCAGAACGTGTTTACATTTGTCTTGCTCTGCCTAAAAGTTTAGACTGCTGACTGACCTAATTATTGGCTCAGTGGAAGTGCAAACCCACACATCTGTTCTTTTACTGTCATTCTGTTCAAACTGAAAGAATAATAAACAGAGATTGCAGTAGGAGAATCTGTTTGTATGGTGAAGAGTTTATAAAGCTCCACCTGGTAATCTCCTCTCCTGCTTCACTGGCAGGGGATGTGGGTTCTAGACCCTCAGCAGAGTTACCTTTTCTCGAACTGACTCTCCAGGAACCAGCTGAGGCTCGATGGTGATGAACAGGGTGATGTAGGAACCTTCACTTAAGCTTCGGACAGAATCAAAGCCTCGCTCGAGAATCATGTTTCTCTCCTTACTGTAGCCCAGGAGAACTGGGGGAATATCTATTTTAAATGTTCCATCGATCTGTGAAGAAAATATGACTTGGTAAGCATTCTGGCAGTTTTCCAACAGAAGTTCAAAGGCAAGTCTCATTATTAAATAAAAATCACTTAGACTGGCATTGGAAGCCCTCACATCTTTCTAGCCTTGTTTAGATGAAGTGCTGTCTCTTTCATGAATACTTTGTTATCTCTACCACCTTTATGTATAGTTTATTTCATTTGTTATATTATGGTTTTCTGCTAGATTTTATAGTTGTGTGCACATTTGTCATATTCTTCTAGATAATTACTCCCTGCGATATTTTCCCTCTTTTTTTCTTAAATCATCTTTCTCTGACATGTGGAAGTGTTCTGTGTACACATTAGGTGGCCAATAAATGTGGGCTGAATGATTGATCAGCCACTTATCAAGAACTAACTTATGTAGTGTTTCAAAAGCCAGGACTTTCTCACTCTCGTAAAGTCAAAGCAGCAACGACTTTATTGAAGACTAATGCTACAGAATTATTAAGTTTGCAGAGAATCCAATTTTTCTTTCAGTCTTTAGTGACATTTATATCTTAGGAGAAATGAAGAACTTAAAATATGAACAACCTGAATAGAACTTTTTGGGTTGAATTGAATAGGCTCTTATTTATTATTCTCCTTATACTAACAGAGTTCACCAAAGCCTATATCTAATCAGATGATAGAGTAGGGGGTGGACAGGTAAACAATCACATAAAAAGTATAGATGAAATAATAGCACATTTTTTCTGTACAACAGGTAGATGATGCAGGAAGGAATGAGTACTATCTTAAAATATTCAAAGTGGGGACTGGGGTTATGGCTCAGAGGTAGAGTACTCACGTAGCATGTGTGAGGCACTGGGTTCGAGCCTCAGCACCACATAAAAATAAAATAAAGATATTGTGTCCACCTATAAACTAAAAAGTAAATTTAAAAAAAAATTTCAAAAATAAGGATTTACGACAGGGTTTTTCAACCTGGGTGCTGTTGACACTGGGGGCCAGATCACTGTTCTGGAGGGCTGTCCTGTGCATTCAGGTGTTTGGCAGCATCTTGGGTCTCTGTACACTAGATGCCATAACAACCTCTGCCACACTTAAGCATGGAATTTGGAGTCAGACAAAATATTTTAAGAGACAAATGTAATGAAATAAATCTCCAAGATATAATGAAGCATATAAACCAAAACATTGACTAGTTCTTTCTCCTCTACCAATCCTAGCATGTTGGAAGTCATTAAAAGGTGGATACCAACTGTGCTGTAGGCTTTGTGATTTGAGTAAGTTAATGAACTGCTTCATTTCTTCATCTTCGAAATGGGACTAGTGATGCCAGAGGCGTGGTAAGGCTTAATCAAGGTTACATATAAACAATGGTATGCATTGTGCACCCAGGATAGTTACCGAATCAGGATTCGTCTTGTAGCTCCAGAGAAAAGAACCAGGGCCTAAAGATGGGAAGTCCAGGGAAGGACACGGATTATGGCACAGTGCAAGGGAAATCTCCATGGCAGAGCATGGGAAAGAGAACAGACTGCTTCAGGGTATTGAAGGTCTTGTCAGTGAGCTCCAGGGGCATAGCAGAACCTCAACATCACCAAGGTAGGCCAAGGAGAGTTTTGAGTAACTGCTTCTGCATATCTTCCAAATATGAAATTCAGCAAAGCCAAATGTTATGGATAGTTTGATTTGTAAAAATGATGTGCTCTTTCTTTTTTTCTTTTTAAATTTAAAATCTATTCCAAGAGGAAAATGTAAATTCTTTTTTTTTTTTTTAGGTAAAAGATCATTTTATTAATATTTCCTTAAAATAGTTATAATTTATTCTTTTTAAAAATTCATTCATTCATTTGTTCTAATTTGTTATACATGACAGCAGATTGCATATCAATTCATAGTATACATGTGGAGCACAATTTTTCATTTCTCTGGTTGTACACAAATTAGAGTCATTTAATTTGTGTCTTCATACATGTACTTAGAGTAATTATGTCCATCTCATTTCACCATCTTTTCTACCCTCATGCCTCCTCCCCTTCTCTCCCTCCCCTTTGCCCTAAATTCTTTGGGCCAGCATACCACTGCAACATGAGCTATAGACTGCTCCTTTTTCCCAGAGACAACTGCAATTCCAGTTGATGCTTGAGACTGCAACCAATCCAAGCCTCCCAGACTAGAGTTTGGGTCTTGGTCTTGCTCGAGTCTGTGGCCTAGGCAGCATTTGTTCTGTGTGGTCATTGCAGTGGCTCATGGGCTCCTGTTGCTGTGGATTTAATACTGGGATGTCAAAGAAATTTCAGAATCTTTAACTGTCCCAAATTACAGCTACTAAGTCATTCAGGAGTTGCCAACCTAATGAGTGCCTTAAGCAAAATGACTAACTCTGAAGAAGGGAGCCTTTGTGGAGCATGCTTGTGCTCATGGATTTTCATGTTTTAAA
This sequence comes from Spermophilus citellus, assembly GCF_964194105.1. Lineage (NCBI taxonomy): Eukaryota > Metazoa > Chordata > Mammalia > Rodentia > Sciuridae > Spermophilus > Spermophilus citellus. Next base: position 10,845,466 of record NC_138189.1, on the reverse strand, counting down.
TAATGTGCACTCGCAAAACTATTAATGTACGCACTTCATTAAATGGGTCCTCAACTGTCCTGATTGTTTCCTTCAAATTACTTTTAGGCACCATCCATTTCATTTTTATCATTTTGACAAATCTCCACTTTGTCCCACCTTCACTTCTGTTGAAATGTTTAAAAAATTCTCAGATTTGAATAGTCCTACAGTAACTGCAAATTCTGAGGAACACAGAAGTTTAATAAGCCATGCAAGTCTGAAGGCAAATCAATGACTTCATACAGTGATTTTCTTCTTTCCAAGGGGTTTGCACATATATTCTCTGTGTTGAGATTTTCACAGGAAAAAATGGTTTGAGCTATGCCTTTTTCTCATGGAACCCTGACTTTAGGTACTTACCCTTGCTTGGAAATATATAGTGCTAAATGGAATCTTCACGCATCCCAGCCAGTGTCTCTCAATACGGGTATGGATTCCACTTCCCCTTTCACGGTCGTCCTAAAGGACACGTGGGAAGTAATAATTGTTTAAGAACTCCAGACACTCATTTAATTAATATGACAGCAGGAGAGCAGCAGGATTTTAGCTGAAAGTTTGTGGACCTGGGTTATACAGACTTAATCAAGTTCTGGCTCAGACACTTTATTAAGTGGCCCTAGGAAAGCCATTTAGTTTCTGGGAACTTTAGTTTTCTCATCAATGAACTGGAGATTTCATGATCTACTTCATAGGGTTATTTCAGAATTGAATAAGACAGTGCATGCAGAGCACTAATAAAATTTCTGCAAAGCAAATACTCAGCTGATAATTTAAAAAGCTAGTTCTCTTCCCCATCTCTTTTCCCCCAATTATATGTGTCAAGTTTCAAACATTTCAAACCCAAGGAAGATGGAAATTGTGCTTAGGACTTATGTAGAGGGTAGAAGGTTTGCCAAGAGCAGAGTTAAGATGGTTTCCTTTAAACTGAGAACTTACCTCTGAGACATCGTATAGTACTTCATCGAAAATATTAATAAACACATCATCTTTCACTGACTGTAAACTCGCTGTGCTGTAATCCCCATTAGGGGCCCTGCAAAATAACATGTCAACAGGGACTATGAAAGTAGGCAGCATAGAAATTATGAGCACTCAAATGTCAACATTTGAACAACACCCAAGTGGGAGCACAGGAGTGGGGATTAGAAGCCGTGCTGTCGTTTCAAGGATTTATCTCAGTCAGGGATGCTGCCATGTTATACCTACACTCCAATGCAGAGAGCCCTCGACTGGAGGCTCTGTGCCCATCCAAACCCTCTGCTGGCTCTTCCTAGTGAGGCTATAAGCTTTGCAATGAGTTATTCTGTGTTTTTTTTTTTTTTATTTCTTTCTTTGTTATTTTTAGATATACATGACAGTATATGTGTATTTTGACATACTGTAGGGCTATAACTTACTCTGATTAGGATCCTATTATTGTGGTCATACATGATGTGGAGTTACACTGGTCGTGTATTCATGTATGAACGTTGGAAAGTTATGCCCCATTCATTCTATTATCTTTTCTGTTCCCATTCCCCCTCCCTCAAAGAGTCATCTTGGCAGGATTGTGGTGGCTCACTGTCCAGCTACAAGGCCTCCAGAGGTTTTGGAGTTGGTTGTGGGCTTCCTAAGCATCTTAGGAGGGTGCATCTCCTGGGAAACCACTGGAGTGTAAGCCTGCTGTTGAATGGTCCCGCTGCCCACTCCCTGGAACATGGCGTGGCTGGAGGCCGGGTACCACAGGTGTTTTGCTAAGCAATTGCCTTTAATCCTTCTTGTTCCTTTTGCTCACTCCCTGTATCATAGTGGTATCTTCCCCCTGTCCTGGCTTAACTAGTTGTAATCCCTGCTCTGCCTCTAATCTACTATGTGGTTTTAAGTAAGTTACCTCCCCTCTGTGGCTTTTAGTTTCTTCTCCATAAAAGCAAAGGGTTGGATTAGATGATCATTTCAAGTGCTAAAATAATAATCTTTTAAATATCTAAAATTCTTTGACCAAAGTTCTGGAATGCTTGTGTGGTTTTGGTGAGGGAGAAAGTGTCATTTATGGGAACTAGGGAGTTTCAGATTCACTTTAGGAGAGGACATGAGGAAGAAAGGAAAAGCAGTTTAGGGCTGGTGGTGTGAGGGGATGAGAAAATTTGAGCTGTAAGAAGCCAGAACCTGGAGGGAAGTAGAGTGTCTCAACACTGACCCGGGTTTCCCAACTCTGACATCTTTCCACTTTTATTCTTGAACGCAGTCAGCCGTGGGTCCCAGGGGAAAACCGTGGCACTTGGCATCTGGAGCTTACCAGCTACAAACTTTTTGCCTTAGTCTTTTCTTGCTGGGTCTCTGTTTCCTTTGCATTTTTTCAAAATATCCAACAGTTCTTTAAAGAGGAACATATGCTTACCTAAAGGGAAGTTCGAGTTCTTCATTCCAGCTGGGATTCGGCCCTTCAGCGGTTGTCGTGTGGCAAATTGTTCGTTGAAAAGAGACTTCTACAAAAGGACGCACTAAAACCTTTAATAAAAGCAAGAACAAATCCTGAGTCCATCGTGGGTAGATGAATTATTTAGTCCTTAGTAGTGGTTGGCTATGCTTAATCAATAGTATGTTTTGAAAGAACATGAAGCAGAGGCAGGACTGTCCATCAAGTTGGCTCTTAAAACCTGACGGGCAGGACTGGAAGCTGAACCCGGCATAGGGGCCTCTCACCTGGCCGAGGGCATAGTCGGGGCTGTGGGCCGGGCTGTGTGTGCTCGGGGAGGCAACATGCTTTTCACTGAAAGCCCTGGAGGACCTTGAGGGCGGCTGGAATTTACTAGGAGGGAAAAGGTAAGAAAGAAAGAAGTGATACGAGGAGTTATCATTTAATTCTACTGAGAATATGGTCTCCTTCAGAGATGTGAGCCCTGGTGGCTGTGGTGACAGCCCTTGTCCCTGAGCTTGATCAAACTTCAGAAGGCTAGGTACGCTCTGATCCTCCCGGGCGACCTGGTGGTTATGAGGGCCCTCCCCAGATTCCATTCCCAGGCCTGCATGTCTGACTGAGAACAGAGGAAAAATGTTCCTTCTCTCTCCTCCCCTCCCAGGGCCTGCCTGAGTAGGGACCTGACTTTTCCCCCAGAAATGAGAGCCTGTCCCTCTGGGTAAAAGAATCTGACCAGAAAGTCCCTCCTCCATCCGGTTCCAGTTCTTTCCACTGTATTTTCTCTGAACCTGTAATCTCCAATGGCCAGAGCTACCTGCCCCAGGCAAGGCCTGTCAAGCCTCACTGGGAAAGGGAGGCTGGGGGACTCCTAATTGCAGTGAGGACCAATGGGTCTTGTCCCTTTCTCTCTATGGCTTCATTCTTAAAAGAAACGAAGATCATCTCTAGAAAGCCTCTTCCAGATACCTCCCCACACCATCCTAACATCCCACTTGCATATCTATACTGAATTTTAGGGTTTGCCAATTATTGTGCATTCATTACTGAACAAAGCACAAACTGTCTCTATCAGACCCTCACCTTTTCAGAGTTAAGTTTTCAGACATTCTATGAGACAGTGTAAGTGGAACATTTAACAGCACAGCTCTTCTTCCTCTTTGAAAACCATCAGTTATGTTATTAAAAAGAAAGAAAGAACCCATTTGTTTAGCACATACTCTATTTTAGGCCTTATGTCTGCCTCAGGATGAAAAATCCAATAGGAGAGGTCAGTTCAGACTACAATGGTAGGCAGGCAGGTAAACAAGCAATCTCAATAAAGTGACTGTAGCCATGGGCATGGGCTGTAGGAGCACAGAGAAGGAAGTGGAAAATCCTGGTTGGTTGGATGCCAGGGAGGGGGTAAAGATTTGGGCAGGTTTCATGGAAGAGTTGATGTCTGTACTGTCTGGATACATCCTCATTGAAATGCAGAGCATGAGGGAACAATGGTGTATCCTAGAATTATCTGAATGAACAATTTAATATTTCAAAATATTATGTAGAGACCAAAAATAACAAAAAATGCCTCTATGTTCTTAAAAAACAAACAGAGCAAACACCTGTAAGCTCTTTATGTGTGGGTTTTCACCCCACAGTCAGTCAGTCAGTATACTATGTTTTGAAAGAACATGACTTCCTCAAGCTTTGAGGCAGTCAGGGTGGCTCGGGAAAGTGAGGCCCTGGCAGGTTCAGGACTCAGGTGGACACTTACAAGGAGCAGAGCCATGAGCCTGGATATCAACAGATGTATGGTAATAGGTTGGAGAATAGTTTTGTGAAGAAGACAGGGTGCAGCAGCGAGTGAGCACATGGAGTGCTGGAGAAACGAAGAATTGCAGGAGGAAAAAGCGAGGCCAGCAGCTGGCCTGGCGCTCTCCTGTGGAATCAGATGGTGCCAAGTGACCGCGGCCAAGCCTCTGGCATCCCCTTCCATTTCCCTCTAATGAATGGAGATGGAAGAGCAGTTTAAGCGTTAGCTTAGTGTGGAACTGCTCCTGTGGAATGGACAATGTATTCCTTCTTCCGTGACACTGGAAAGGGCACCAGCAAAAAGAAGGTATAACTCTTGGACCTTTATCTGCTCTGCAAAGGCATCAGAAGCTCAGGCTCATCTCACATAAGCTTCTGATGGTTGGGGGCTCCCTGCTGCCCCCAGGATAGTGGCCATGGTAGTCCTAACTCAGTCCTCTGAACAGGTAGGAAGGAAAAACTGTGAGCTGACGCTTCTGGTGTATCTGCCAGCTGGCACTCTCTTCTGTGACCCTGCCTCTGGCTGTAGGTGACTATGCCATGGATGGACACCTGACCCCAGTTAGCACCTTCAGACTCTGTCCTGAGGGTGTGAGGCTTAGCTTGGGGTACCCTGGCTGTAGGGACACTGCCTTCACGTGAGAGTGAAGCAGAGGGAAGCGGCGAGGGGGACGGTGGAGCCTCGGGGAAAACCATCTTACTCCTTGGGGGGCCACCGTGCTGTTCAGCTGTCCCTCTTGTCCATTCTATGAGATGTTCTTCCCAGTCCCACTGAGGCCCTCCTTAACCTGAATTGACTCTTACATCCCAGGACAGGCCATGGCTTCAACCAGAGCTCCCAGGCCCGCTGAGTAGAACCCATGTTAAGAACAAGAGTGAGCATCCTCCATAAGCTCGCCTTAGCGGGGCTCCCACGCCTTCCGTCCCAGGGGGACAGGAGACTCTCACCTTGCCGGGGGCTTCCTCACTGGAATGTCATACGCCCGCACAATGTTCACCAGCAGCTTGATGTCTCCATCTGACAGGTTCTGGGCGGTCACCTTCTTCCGCCCTTTTCTCCTTGGCCTCAGTGGCCGCTTTTGTTCTGCCAGCTTGAAAAGGCTCAGGCCCAAAATGCTAATGGTTACAGAGCAGGATTAGGACTCAAAGGAAAAGAAAGGTCTGGAAAACTAGGGGATGACTCTCCCAACTCTGCCCCAAGGTTTCTCACAGGCCTCTGGAAACTGTCCTATTCAGGGTGGTTGGAAGAGTCTAGAAATTCTGCCCATCCACTGCATGGATTGCTGAACTTTTTTTTTCAGCTGCTACTCCGCAGAGGAAGAAAAGCCATGTCCTGGCCCCCGCCTGCCCTCCTGCCTGGCTGTCTACCTTGCTCACCTGCCAGACCCCCAAACGCACCCCTGTACTCCCCCACCCTCACCTTTGCTCCTGCCTTCCCTCCTCAGGGCCAATATCACTCAGCTGGAGGGACTCCCTGTGCACCCTCTGTCAGCATTATTAAGTGCTCCACCCACAGGAGACAGTGCACACAGCCTTTGGCAGTTCTGGGGACCTCTCACTGTCTGAGTTTAGACAGAACTGGGCGTGAATCCTGGCTCTACTCCGCACCCTAGGGCAAATTATTTCACCTCTTTAAGTCTTTGTTTTATCCTCTGTAAATGAGCATAATCATCCCCACCACTTGGAGTGGCTGAGGGGATGAAGCAGGAGGGGTGTGAAGCACCTGGCACTGATCTAGCACTCAGTAGGTCTCTAAAATGCCACTGCTGGGATGAGGACAGGGACTGACGCTAAGTGATTTCAGGAGGAGGAGGTGGAGGGGGGGAGAGAATCCTTCCCTTATCAATCTCTCCTGATCACTGAGATGATCATCAATAAGCACTTCCAGGAAGATAAAAGCAGCAGCATGGTCCCAGAACCATGGGAGAAAAGTGCACAGAGCAACATAAGTTCTTGCTCAGAGACTGAACAGAAACAAGATGTGACTGTGTCTGGAAGTGGACATTAATGACTATGCCAGAGGCCACAGAACAAAGCCTCCTGTGCAGAGCCAGCCAGGGGCTCATGGATCTCAGCCTCACTGCTCAGAATTGAGCTGGCAGAGCAGTCTCTTGAGCGGTCCCCTTTTTGGATGGGGGCCTGCAACTCTCGCCTGGCATTACTGGTGGCTCACATAGGCAATCCCAAAGGGTTTCCAGGAGCTGGTCCATTTGTTCTCCAGGGTCCTGCACAGCATAGGGACCCTCTATGAACCTATTAAGCCCTTCTATGTGTCAAGGACAGTGCTAGGACCTTGCCTATGATGTACTTATTCTTGAAATAAAATATTTACCCCATTTTTCAGATGAAACTGGAGGCTCTGGGAGATGTTATGATTTGCTGAAGGCCTTTCGGGAGGGGGCTGGGGTTCCAACTCAGGGCATTGATGATAGAGCCCACCTTCCGGGGGACGCCTGTCTAACCCAGACTCAGGGCCTCAGAGACACAGCCTTGCCGGGCATCCTGACATGGTACTTCCCTTCCCTTATCAATGCTTCCTCCCTCTGAGTGACTCCTCCTGAGGCTTTGATCCTCCACAACTGTTGGTCGGGGGCATCCCATGACTGGGACCGCTACATACTGAGACATTCTAGTTTAAAGCCAAGAACAAACTGAAATTAAAAAAAGGAAAAAAAAAAAAAAAAGAAAGAATGAACATACCCCGAGCCTTCAGAACTTAATGCAGAAAGTAAAGCAGAAAAAAAGAAAGAAAAACAGCATGAAAAATCACCATCTGTTCTAAGTGACATTTTTATGACCACAACATTCAATGACAGGACTCTGTAGAGAGAGGGGTTTCCATGTGAATTTTGGCAGACACCATCTCTCTTCTGTCCATGGATGACAGTGGAGGGGGCTGCCTTTCTACCAGTCAGATAGGGGAGAGGAAGGACATGCACAGGGAATGACCTTTTTAGGAGATTAAATTGAACCACAGAAAAAGTCATGTTAATGTCCCCATAAGACCACCTTTCACCTTTTATGTGCCCACCCTAGCTGAGACCTTTCAAGATTATTCTAAAAATAAGGAGTTGACCAAGCAAATAGTCAGTTCCCAACTTCCATTTTTCCCTGATGTCCTTTGTCCTCCCAGTGGGGTGCCTGAGCCAGACCCAGACTCGGGAGCCTCTGAGGGTGAGGTGGCAGCCACTTCCATGGCCTTGTGATGGAGAGATTCTGGCCTAGGAGGTTAGGCAAGCAGAGGAGAACCTGCAGGAGGGTCTTGGAGGCAGTGGAGGTGAGATGGGCTGTACTGGGACACCACGGGAGAGCCTAGGGTGACTTGTCCCAGCAGGGATCCCTCGGACATAACCAGGTTTCCAGCACAGTGCTGGGCCATGCCTACCACATAATGATCAAAAGCTGTGGTATGACACCTTTTATCTAACAGAATAAAAACAAAGATTTTATAGGAAGTAATAATAATGGCTTTGATGATTTTTACCTGATATTGGGAACTTCTTCTTCGACTACCAAATCAGTAAGGAGAAAATGGTGTTTCGCAACCAGGAAACGATTTATCACCGAGTCTCTAACCTAGGGAAAGAATTCAGCTTTATTTAAAACGTTCTAATTTAAATGTCATTGTTCACTCCAGCACTCCTCCCAGTCTTTGCCTTAGGTCACCTCATCCCTCCCCCACCCCAGCTGTGACTCTCTTTGCTGTGCAGCTGGCGCTTGCTGGCAGCTCTCTAGTTCCCCCTAGACTGTCTCCTTAAAGGCAGAGGTTTTCTGTTTTGTTCACTGTTGTGACATTTTCAGGAGCTGGAAAAGCTCTGGATACAAAAGATAGGTAACACATTCTTCCACCAAAATTCTACTATCACAAAAAATAAAAACAGGAACAGTCTGCAGCACACACAGTTCAGAGCTGATTCTGAAGTCCTTTCCTTACTCAAAATGATGCATGTTCTAATTTAAATAGAGACCTCAGGAGCCAGGAGGGCAGCTCAGTGGTGGAGGGCTTGCGCTGACCCAGCATGTAAGAGGCCCTGGGTTTGATCCCTAGCACTGTAAAAAAGTTAAATAAATGAAAATAAATGCATAAAACTTTAATAAGATAAAGGACCTCTAAATGCCATAAATTTTATCTTTCTTTTTTTGTGCATGAGCTATAGAGTAGATAATGGGAGAAATGTATTCATTGAAGGAAGGAAAGAAAAGAAAAAAGAAAGGAAAAAGATTAAATGATATTTCAACTTTAATTTTTGTTTTCTGGTGAGCAAGGCACTTAGCATGTGATTTTTTTAAAAATATTTTTTTTAGTTGTAGATGGAGACACATCTTTATTTTTTTATTTTTATGTAGTGTGAGAATCAAATCCAGTGCCACATACTTGTTAGGCGAGCACTCTACCACTGAGCCACAACCCCAGCCCTTAGCATGTGATTTTTAAACTTGTTTATTTTTTTTCTGATCATAATGATAATCATTGTAATGCAATATAACATAAATGTAAACATTCAAATATTTGAAAACACATGACTGAGAAATTTAGTCTCTTGTTGTTATCTCCATTTAAGATAATCACTGATAATAAACCATGACATATCATACTGGTTTCATATATACAAAAGGTGAAGATAATTGTAGGGCACATACTTTTATTTATGTGGCTTGCACAAGATGGCATAGTCATTTATAAGAACAGAGAACCTCCCATTCCAGAATGCTGGCTCTCTCCCCCTGTGAAACCTGTTTTAAGTGATTTTTCTTACCTGCTGGAGGTACTTGGCTACAATGGCCCTATGGGTGTCTATATGGTCCTTGGTTTCAATTACATTTCTGTCTTGTAACCGCTTCTCATATTCCTAAAATTAAAAGGACATGATGATTTTAAGATTTTAAAGTACTCTCTGATGCTCTCCTTGGAATTAGGAAATTATTTATCTCATGTAGTTCAAGTCATAAATTATGAATCCAAATGTTTCTTTCATCTTCCTCCTAAGTTTTGGTTCAGAACTGATCTTGGGTGCAGAGTCCAGGATTCCAGGTCAGTTGGTTAAGCTGCCTTATCAAAAGAGGAGACTTCAAGGCAGTGTTTAAAAGTTCAAGTGCTCATGCAGGGAGGCTTAGAGACCACAGAACAGAGAAAGTAGTCAGAATTCAAGACGCTAAACTCATCAAGCAAGTTAACCAAACTCATGCTTAAGTTTTGCTTTATCCATTTTAAGTAAAGCAATTCTGAAAATAATGAGAAACCCCAGTGAAAATATTGTCCCTTCCTGTGACATCTGGCTGCCCTGATGGGTCAACCATTCTGAGGAGGGCAGGGGTTTGCTTTGGTGACATCAGGTAGGGCTTTTCCCCTTTTCTGTCAATTATGTATGTGTCCTGGGAACTTCCATGTTCTCCCTCATGCCCAGTGTTGGTGACAGTTGAAGGCCCATTGGTGGCTTCCAATCCAGATCCCAACACAGAGTTATTCCCCAACACTTCTGAACTTGGGATAGGAGGACATGCCTCCCTTTCTGCGGGCTGAAGCCATCAGATGTGATCATGTGGCTAAACAGAGGAAAGCTATCTGCTTATTGGGGGTAGGAAGCCATTGCACCAGAAGCCCAGACAGACTGCAGAAGCATCCTGGCAGCAGGCAGGCCCCACATCTGGGGCTCTGGGGCACAGATGGATTCCTGCGGCTCCTGTATCTTCGGATGGCTAACCCTGTTTTGGGGTTTCATTGTTCAGCAGACTCCCCGGTTGATGCCTGAGGTGGTTCATAATTGGGTTTCTATCCCTTAGGATCACAAATCCAAACTAAGGAACCAAATAACTAAGAACCAAGTAACCAGATGCATCCTCCAGGAATAATTTCTGCAGAAAAAAATCACAATGGTATTAATTTTTAGTTTTTCTCCACCCATCTCATCAAATACAAACTCATCTTTTTACCACTGGCCTGCTCCTTCTACACAGCCTGTGTCCTAAAATTTCTCTAAAGCTCCTCCATCACAGCCCCTGCCTTTGCCATCTGCATCTGCTAAGCCTCTGTTCCTACTCTTGTCCTTGACCAGGGTTCAGATTTGGCCCATCTCCTCTGTTCCTTCCTGCCCCACCCAACCCAGTCTGCCCAAAACCTACCCATTCAGGCTTCCCTGGGGCATTTTACACTGTGCCTGGGACAGGGTGCTTGGCAGCTACCTCCTGCATTAAAACAGAACTGAATTCCTGGCCAGGGCAGGGATAACCACCTTAACCCCTAGTTCATCTTTCAGCTTTACAGTTCTAAACCTAGACAGTTCAACCCCATGACTCAGATTCCTGGTTACTGGTTATTTTACATATCACTACAATGAGGCAAATAAATTATTTAAATATCAAATTCAAGAAAATTAATGGTCAGGTTACATATAAAAGTATTATATAAGATAAAATCATATTGCTTTTGAGAATTTAATAAGGAGAAGAAAGTTCATTTATAACATTACACTAAGAGGCATACCAGATATTTTATTATTTTACTAACCCTTCTTAGGAAACTTTTTACCTGGAATATTTTTTCCATAATTTCTCGGTCATATACTGGAATTTGCTTATAATTTCGGAATTCTGGCACCTCTTGGTTTCTAAGACAAAGAAGCCTGAAACGTTTGGATCGATTTAATTCCTCATCTGAGACAAAGTTAAATTCCTGTTGTAGCTGTTCCAGTCGAAAGAAATCAGGGACATAGGATTCACCACTGGTAGCCACCTATGGAAACCAGAAAATGCACAACTAGGCCATGTGACAGGTGGATTTCCCCTGAAGAAACCTAGCACTGAATTTTGGGAGACATTTAACAGTTTCAGATGGGCAGATTCAAAAGACAAAATCCTTTGAAAAAGAGAAAATAAAATCTTTCTTTAGGGTCTGGGCAGAGCTACAGGAAGAAGTAACAAGAAGCAGCTTGTATCATTGCAGGTGGCTGTGTGGCGGGCCAAGTGTTTCTGAGCAGCCATGCTTTTCCTCACTACTGCATTATGAGCATGGCCATGGTGTCTCACAGCTAGGGAAGCAGCAGGGCAGGAATTTAAACCTCACCCTCAGCCAGCTCTCGGGCCCTTAGACAGTGCTGAGTGGGGGAGCATGGTGTAGAAGAACACAGGCACAAAGGGCTCTGCGATTTCATCTTTTATTGCCATTCTGGGCTTAGAAATGGCCTGTGTGCCTCTGGCCACATTACCGAGATCAGCTGCATTAAAGGGGCATTGTTGGGGTCATTCGGGTCAAGCTTGGACTCTGCTGCCCACTTGGCCAACTTCTTCATGTCTGTCAGTCCTGATGTGCCAATAGATGAGATGGCATCTGCTCTCTTCAAAGCACTGGAAAAATAAATAAACAAATAAACAAGGAAAACCAGTTGATTCGGTGGGTTTGACTTTATCACCGAGCAGGTTGCATCAGGACCACTGGATCCCAAAGAAACTGCTTATCCACCATGAGAGAAAAATCCTCACATAAGGCTGTGTGCCAGGCGTCTTGATGATTGCTACTAAATGTCATAGGGCAATAAGGAAATATGAATGGAGGGAATGCAAATGTGACTCAGTCCCACAACTCTGCCCTGTGCATAGTTGGGTCCTGGCCAGGGAAGAGGAGCCTCTGCATGTGGACCAGAAGCCCTGAATGCCTCACATCCCAGGCCATGAGGGCACTCAGATGCAAATAAACAAAAGAAAAAGGCACCAGCTTTGGACTCAAGGATTCAAAGGAAGCACAGTGGCCTTGGGGCATTGTGAACGGTTCTGTGCATCCCGTTTTACCCCCAAGAGTTTTCCCTAGCATTAAGCTCAAGTGAAATGAATGCAAAATGCCTATGCTCTGGGGCACTGGCCTGCTGGGCAGGAAGCAGCACCTGACTTGGAGCAAGCCCATCTCCCTGTGGTCTTCATCACATGGAGACAGTGCAATGCGGAGTGTGGAATGGGGACGTGGAGGGTGCCAAGGGGACCAAACAAGCCCTGTTCTGGTTTTCCACACATTGAAAACAGCTAGTCTCAGACTTGGAAAGTGTGTTCTTGATGATGAGAAGAAATCCTTTCATTTTAGAGATGAGGCAACTGAGGGGCTGATCAAGACACATCTATTGGGAAGGACACGGGGAGCCTCTGATGGAGAAGATGGGGCTCCTGTGACCTAGGCACCTGGACCAGCATCACCACTCAAGGGCTGCTGTTATGGTTTAGATGTGGTGTCCCACAAAAACTCACATGTGAGACAATGCAAGAAGGTTTGGAGGAGAAATGATTGGGTTATAGTCTTAACCCATTAGTCACCTGATAGGGATTAATTGAGTGGCGACTGGAGGCAGGGAGGGTGTGGCTGGAGGAGGTAGTTCACTGGAGGTAAGACTGTGGGGTGGATTTTTGTATCTGGAGAGTGGAGTCTCTCTCTGCTTCTGATCACCACGTGAGCTACTTCCCTCTGCCATTCTCTTCTGTCACGATGTGATGTTCTGCCTCACCTTGAACCCCGAAGAACAGAGCCTGCTGTCGATGGACTGAGACCTCTGAAACTCTGAGCCCTCCAATAAACCTTTCCTCCTCTACTGATGTGCTGGTTGGGTCTTTTTCTTTCTTTTTTTCCTTTGTGGTGCTGGGGCTCGAACCCAGGGCCTTGTGCATGTGAGGCAAGCACTCTACCAACTGAGCTATATCCCCAGCCCCTGGTGGTCTTTTAGTCACAGTGGCAAAACAGCTGACTAAAACAGCTGCCTAGGAGTGGACTGGCCAGCCCAGAAGCCCTTTCTCCTCTTCTGAATGAGGATGTAGCAATACAGAAAGGGGCTGGAGAATAGGGAATTCTGTACAACCAGTAGATTTGTTAGCAACAAACCTTTACTGAGGGCTAAATATACACAACCATATGCTGGGCGCCTCTCCCAATTGTAACATGGGGAAAACAGTCTCTCAGAGTTACTGTGAGGATGAAATGAAATGCTTTCATCTGACACTGATAAATCCCTAATATTTGTTAGGCTCTTGCTATTTTAATTTTTATGTTAAGAACAAGTTTTGAAATACTCTGTAAACAGTGGCACCTGACAATAAAAGGAAAGTATAAAACATTGTAAGCTTTCCCTCCCTGCAAATCTGTAACGCTAAGACTGACATTGGCCATCATTTTGTTCAACCCACATGTTACCTCCGGAATCCGATGTTCTGCTGTGACAATGGAGGAATTAGCGGGATGCCGTTTTCTCCCACAGCCCATGCCACACTGTGCGACACCTTCCCCGAGGTCATTAGAGTCAGTTGATTGCTGCCATCGGCTTCAAAGGAGAAGGGCACTCCTGGGGACACATCAGATTAAATAAGATTAATTTATATTTAGAAGGAGAAATGAGCCCAGTCCTAGCAAAAATGCAGATGATCAGCCAATGGAACTTGGAGTAAGGTGGTGGGCGGAAACACATGTTCCCCACCAGGGCCATGGGACTGCTTTGGGTGACACAGAACCAGCCTCTAGGCTCTGTCTCTGACAGCAGAGTGTGGATGTTACCATGGTGAAAGTGATATTTGAATAAATGACTGAAGAAAGTGGAAGTGAGACATGTAGATACTTTTGGAAGGAATATTCCTAGCAGAAGGAGCAAGTGCAGGTACCCTGAAGTGAGACCCCAAGTTCAAGGAATGAGCACTGAAAAGCTGAGACAGGGCCTGGCAAGCAGCAAGCACACAGTAGATGTTAGTCACTGCTCAGCTGTTGTGGCCACAGCAAGGCCCCACTCATCTGACCTCCACCAACTGGAAATTAAGGGCAGCATGTTTAGTCAACTAAACCAAGAAAAGATGTTCAGGCACTAAATACAGTTACTTCAGAGTCTGGACTTCCAATAACTATTATTCATGCAAAACAATAGCACTTTTATGTCACAATAGCATCTTGATGTTTTCCAAATCTGTCCTTCATATTGGAAGGATTTTCATCTTTATTTTCAAAGCATACTGATGAAACATTAAAGGAGGTGTTTTTTATTTAATGTATGAGGAAGATAATACCCAGAGAGGTTCTATGACTGCTGGGGTAACATGGTTTGTCCATGTCAGAGCTACAACTAAGCCCAGGTCTTCAGATTTTATACTGGTGACTAGATTTGGGTCTTAAAGAATTCTTGCAGCTAAAGCTCCAGATATGAGCTAAAAATAAAAATTACCAGGAACATGAGGAAACAAGCCACCATGAATAAGAGGCAGTAGAATCAGAACAATATATGGATAGGTTTTGCAATTATCAGATACAGAATCTTTTAAAATTTTTAATATGTTTCAATAACATGAATGAATGAATAAAAGAGAAATGATTGGGAGTCTAAGAAAAGAACAAAAAGCAATCAGAACTGGCCAGGCTTATTGGAAAAGAACTAGATAGAGTTTCTAAAATTGGAGAAATGGAAGGAAAAGTGGAAGGAGAAAACAATGATGAACTCCAATGATTAGACACAGCTAAAGAGTGAATTCATGACTTGGAAGAAATTACATATAATGTAGCAGTGAAAGAAAACATTAAATATTAAAGTATAAAGAAAAATTAAGAAACATGGAGGACAGTGAGAAGATCTATCATATATCTTATTAAAATTGAAGACAGAATGATAAGGAATAATCTATTTTATTTACTAAAGTTATCACCATGTTTTTAGCCTTACAAATATCACTGTGATATATATTTTTAAGTACAAAGATTTGTCTTTATTTCAAATTATTTTCTTAAAAAAGATTCTGATAAATGGAATTAAGGCATGGAAGAGAATTTTAAAGGCTCTTAATTCATACTGCTAAACACTTTATAGTTATATAGTTACATGCATTTTCATGGTCAATAGTAGCTTATAAAAGTGACTTGGCAAAATATTATATAACATCATTATATGAATTCTGGTAGCAATTAAATATTATCTGGTTGTCAGAGCGATGTGAAAAGGATATACTCAAATCTGATAATGAAACCATAAGCCATATTGATGACAATTCAATTTCCATACCGCTTCCAACTCCCTCGTGGTCCAGTGTCACATGCTGGTTACTGCTAAATTCCACTTCTTCTATGGGAGCCCTTCCAGTGACAACAGTAGTCTCAGGGATAGGCAGAAACACTTCTGCTAGCAAGGTGGTGCTGCTGTGTCCAATGGTTTCATAGACCTGAAACCCAGAGAAGAGAAATAGTCAATAAAAACAGCTATTACTAGAATGTGCTCACTCTCAGATACTCGGTCCACATTGTTGTGTTTGTGCTGGTCACTGTCCCAGCCCAGAAGGCACATCTCAGAGTAGAAAGCTGAGTTGTGTTACTATGGTCCCATGGAAACTGACTGACACCCACTTGAGTTCAAGTTGCTGATGCCCTGATTTCCTACCCGGCTAATCTACTGGGGAAGGGAGGTTAATCAGAGCAACAGGCTACGGTGGTTGTTTCTATTCTAATTAACACACAGCTTACTTGGAGAATGGGCTTCTTCTTTTTCCTAATTCAGGTGACCTTTAGAGACCGATGACATCAGGTGGCATGGGTGTGACAGAAGGGACATACCGCTAGATGTTTTATATTATCTGCACCAACCTCCAAGTCAGTAGGAGAAGTTTTGTACCCAGAAGCCTGGAGAGTGTTACATTTAAACCTGATATTTGGTAAATCTCTCAAATTCTACCCTTTCAGAGGTCATCCTGGTGGCTAGCTCTGTAGCCTAACTCAGTCTTTCTTCCAAGACAAAGCCAACCCAGATCATCTGCAGCTCTGATGCTCATTATTATGATGTGTCTCTTATAGTGCCATCGCCACGAGGGGAAGGGCTCATTGCCAAGGCAATCACAGATGAAGAACATACAATTCAGCCTCAGTTGGACCCACTGCCTCATCTGCTCCAGTTTCCCCTGTATTCTTGGCTCATCTTGCTTTTGTGGCATGATGACAAAGTATTCCACAGTTCTGCTGGCTTCTGTCCTATGTTTTACTCTTTCCCTCCACGAGGTCCCCTGACTGGTCCCTATTTTTCTGAAAATGCTAATTTTACTAATTTTATTTCTACTAGTTAATCTTTATATTTTTTTCTTACATAATAAAGTCCCCTAAACTAATCAATATTTTCTACTCACCATTTGAATATACAAGGATGTCACTATGGATCCTCCCTGCCCACCCTCCCTCACAGGGCATGTGATCTGAAGTCTTTTCTCAGAATGAGGTGACTTTGTGCCTGACTACCATCCTGGCCTCATCTCCTAGGATCCACTGCTCACATTTGTAAGGTGACTGACTGAGCTTGGTGGCACTAGTGGAGGAGAGTGTAAAATCTGCATAGGAACCGAACTCAAGATGTCAGATTTCATGTCACTATGAGTTATTCCAACAGGCTGGCTCCATCAGGAGACCTGTGATGTTCGTGGCTTTCCTGTGGTTGGATGACAACGTCTACCTAACCCAGGGGCTCCACTGAGAGCCTATAAATGGCACATGAAAGCCATGCTCTCTGGATTCAGGTTTATCAGTAAAAAAGATAATATTTATAGCTGTATTAAATTTTTTATGGGAAATATCAAGCATACATAGTACAAGAATAATGATACACCAGGACCCTATTCCTTGCTTTGACTATCACTAATCTGTCTATCTTATTTGACTTATACCCTTAATCACTTCCTTTCTTTCAATATCTTGAACCTAAACATCATTTTATCTATCAATATTTCAGTAAGCATCTTTAAAAGATAAGGATATTGCTGGGAACTGTGGCATATGCCTGTAATCCCAGCTACTTGAGAGACCGAGACAGAAGAATGACCAGTTTGAGGCCAACCTGAGCAACTTAGCAAGACCCCATCTCAAAATAAAATTTAACAAGAGCTTGGGAGGCAGCTCAGTCAGTGGTAGAGTGCTTTCTTAGCATGCATGAAGCCCTGGGTTCAATTCCCTATACTGAAAAAAAGGGGAAAAAGATATAAAATAAGGCATAATTACAATACTCTTATCACAGTAATTCATTAGTAACATCAATTATTAAGGTTCAAATTTTCTTGAAAAACCTATATATTGTGTTTGAATCAGGACCAAAAGGTATTCTATACATTGCAAATGACTGACGTGTCCCTTAAGCCTCTATTAATTTATGAGTGCACTTTTTCTCCCCATTTCCATGGATTCAGAATGTTGAGGGGGGAAGGAGTAGGACTTTGCCTGTCCCAAAGCCTCTCAAGAGCCTGCAGTTCTGACTTTCACACATCTTCACAAACATGTGGTCAGCTCTTACTTAAACTGCACAGAAGACTCAGGTTTGACCTGTTAACTATGCACTCATTGCACGAAGTTTCAGCATAAGAAAATGGTGTGTTTTCTTTCATTAAAAAAAAAAATGCTTAGTTTTTTTTTTTAACTAGCCAAAATTTTAACTAATCGGGACATCCTTTTATATAAATCCCACTAGGAGCTTTAGGTGTGTTTGGTTTACCATGAAGATTAAATAAGATAACAGACCCGAAAGTTCTAGTTCAATTACTGCTCCTGTAACAGAATCACCAAATATTTGTTTATTATCTGACTCTGGGGGGGGGGGTCTGCACTCGTAGTACCCCTGCCAGACTTGAAGCATTCACTAGATATTTTTTGGTAAATGCTTCTGGGCTTGTTTGGTATTTATTCCTCCTGGGTGTGGCCTGTGCTGGTCATCATGCTTAGTAATGAAACACTGGCCACATTGAGGGCGTTTCTGGTGGACGTCACTTCAAGAGCCCTTGTTTCCAGTCTCGAGAGCCATATTCCCATCCAGTGTCAGAGAGGAACTGAGTGGGACTCCTGGAGGTGGGTCTGTTCTCCAGGGGAATGGAAGGTGTGTCCACTGGGACTCTACTCACAAGGTCATTACAAAGCTGGAAGACATTCAAGGTTTTTGCAGACTTTTTACTCCACTCTTTGAAGGTAGCAGAAGCTCTGGTTAGTGCCTCTAACCACCAGTTAGGTTAATCAAAAACGTCTCTAGACACTGTCAAATGTCCCCCAATGGACAAAATTAACCACTTGAGAAGCACCACTCTGAGCAAATGATGGGTGTGCTTGGAGATGGAACATTAACTCAGTAACAAGATAGGAAATCTAATTTGATTCACATTTAACTGTTCAAAACTTCTGTTAGGAAAGCAAAATTGAGGCTATTTATGAAATTACTATTACTTTTCTTGCTTTGGAATATTGTTTGCTTTAATTGAAGAATCTGGAACAAATTTATCTGCTAGTAAGATTCAGAAGTATACAGCTAAGAGGAACCTTGGAAATCAAGCTAAGATAGATTTAAAAAAGCATTCCAGGACTGGAAATGTGCTCGCTGGTAGAGCACTTGTCTAGCATGTATGAGGCCTTGGGTTTGATTCCTAGCACTGCAAAGCAAAAGAAAATAACAAAAATTCCATCCAGAAATAAAGTTGCATTGCATGGTTTTAGTCCTATTTCCCTGATTAAAAAGACAGTTTCATCTCTTGCACTTGGTCATGTTGGATCGGGTATGAATGGCTTCTCTGTGATCTGTCCTGGATGTTGTTCACTGAGGTTAGTCATCTCCTGGCGAATGGCCCTGTTTCAGCTCAGTGTCAAACCAACCTTCCCTTCCTTTGTGCCCTTAGACCTTTCCTCCACTGGAGGGTTGAGGAAATCTCATGCTTCCCTTCATGGCCCTGTCCTCCATTCTGTGTCAATGCTCCTTCCTCAAGGGACCTTCCTAAATCCCACCCCTTCCAGCACTCTGTGGGCCCTGGGTCCCTGCCTCTGCTCAACTTTCCTTCTTATTTCCAAAGACATCAATCTGTTCTGCGCCGTTGGCTCTCCTCACAGCTGGTAAACAAGCTCAAATCAGCCACACCCTGAAGTCAGCCACGATTCCTCTTCCATTTCCTTCCCTCCTCGGCAGAGCCTCTGGGAGGGAGGCCTCCTCTGGGTGTCTTCAGTTTCTCTCCTCCCAGACCACAGAATCCCAGCCACCAACCTCATGTCATTTCCTCACTGCCACCTACATCTGGGATTATGTCTAGTTCATCCTCCTGTTTCCCACAGCTACCTGCAGGATGCTCTGCTCAGCAAACACTTGCTGGATTGCGTATCCCAGTCCACAGGTGTAGACTGGTCAGGTAGGTAGGGGCCAGGCCAGGCCTGTTCTCCTATCTGGCTGTGTGATCTCAGGTCAGTTATTTAACTTCTCCCTCAGTTAACTTCTCCATTCATAGGAAGGGAGCAGCCATACAGCTACCATGAGATTGTTGTGATGGTTCAATGAGTTTAGGTGAAAGAGTTTAAAATGGTGCCTGGACTGTTGTCATTGTTCTGTGACTGTCAGCTTATGCTAGAAATCATTAAATACTAACAGTTCAATACATAGGGTGCCTGAGATGGCTTTCTAAGACTCCTTTGCAGTAATCAATTCTGAGTCCAGAAGAATTGATTGGACTTTGCTCTCCTTTACTATTATTCCTAATTAGGTGAAATGAGGATAAAGTTTAGAGCCTAATTAGCCTGGATTTAATTCAGCTCTGCCACTTGACTCAAGATCTCTGAAACTCAGAATGATAGTACCTGTGATTTTCTCCAGTGCAGCATGAAATGGCCTGTTTAAGTGGCCCTGCAGTATTGTCATAAATGTAATTTCCTCGACACTTTCCCTAGCTGCCCCTGGTCTGTGTACACTCCTGCCTTTCACATTAGATGACCACAGCTGTCTTTACCCTGTCCCAGGTAACCTGTCCTCCTAGGCAGCCACCTGCCCTTCCCACCTGCTCCTGGCCACCTGACTCCACTCTGCAGACTCTGGGCCTCCTGTACCTACTTCACTTAGCTCCTGAGGATGACTTGCAATAGTCTGATTTGCTGTCACCAATTGAAAGCATAAAGTAAGATGAGTATGAAAAACAATCTCTTTTGGACTTTTATTCACAGAGGACAAAAAAAAATCATAAAAGTGAGCGAGACAAGGTAAACAAGGACCTCCTTGTCCAAATATCACTGTTTTCCTGGCCTTGATGGTGCCACTCCAAAGACGAGCCAGAGAAATCAGAACAGGCCCTGGGAGGAGTTTATTATCCTCAACTCCCCATCTCAGACTACACGCTGGAAAGTAAAAGCTCAACAGAATTGATTCCTGTGGGAAAACAACAATGCTTTAAAAATGTGCAACCTGCCTAGCAATCTTACACAACAGTTGCTAGTATTTTTTAAGCTGAAACTGAGAACATAAATGATAAACAAAGAAACGGAGGCAATCATCACAAAACTTTTACACTTCTAAGACAAATTTCCTTTGCAAAAGGTAAAGCATTTGTTTTGGAAGGACCTCAGAAGCCGAGAGTTTCAAGACCTTTCTGGAATGATACTAGCCTGGCTCAAACCCCCCTGCCCTGGAAGTCCAGTCTCAACCTTCTCTGGGGCCAGTGTAGACTGTTATTCCTTTTATTCCTTCAAGCCAAACTGTCATCAAGCCCTGGGTCCCACCTTAATCGACCTCTTTCTCCCATCTCTGTGGCTGGGTCCTTCCCACCTGCTCCTGGATTCTCTGCCTGTCTTTGAATTCATGTGCTTCACGCCTTGGCATTCTTATCTCAAGTCTGGCTAGCAAACACTGGGCTTGTGGTTAGAACGTGCATGAAATCAAACATCACAGTTAACACTGTTTCCCCCAGTGGCCCTTCCCATCTGCACGCCAGCCAGTGCTGTTCCTCTGACCTTCTCCCTTATTTCCCCACTGGACTGATGCTCCTGGAGCCAGGGCCCTGTGTACCCCTTTCTCACATGGCTCTCAGTTCTTCACTAGCAATCCAGTGGTCACTCAGCTGGTGGCCACCTGGATTGCCTTCCCAGTGCAGACTCTGGGGGCCCCCACTTCTATCTGAAGACAAAATCACCTCATTTTATGTCCTGCCTTTGTTCAGAGTTGCAAATTTTAGGAAGAAGTAGAAATTTATATAGAGATAGTTTTCCTACAGATGGTATGCAGAAAGGGAATTTTTTAGGATTATGGAAATCTTAGGTTTTCACCAAACCTCCAATGTCAATCCCACTGCTAATACCAATACCTTTACTTTGAAAAATGTACATGTT
This sequence comes from Spermophilus citellus, assembly GCF_964194105.1. Lineage (NCBI taxonomy): Eukaryota > Metazoa > Chordata > Mammalia > Rodentia > Sciuridae > Spermophilus > Spermophilus citellus. The sequence goes on along the minus strand of NC_138189.1, from coordinate 10,824,170 downwards.
TCTTCTCTCATGTCTATAAAATTTAAATTAGTGAGTTCTATTAATATAAGTTCTATTATTTTCAAGTTCCAGAATGCAAAGATTTAAAAAAAATTAGCTGGCATTTAGGATTATATGAGTGACTGGCCTATGCTAGATTCTAAAATTTCAAGAACATTCTTTCAGTTGTGCAGGTATCAGTGTGGTTACCAATAACTGCATTGATAATAATAAAATCAAGGAGTCTATCTGGATTGAGTCTTGGTGATCAGTGCTTTGTAAATGAGGATCCTCTCTGCTGCTCCTACCCCAAGTACTAGATGCAAAGGTGTAGAACAAAACTGCCAGGCTCTGGGAGAATCCCAGGCCAAGGTGGTCAGCCTTGGTTGCCCAGTGCTGGCCCTTAAAGGGCCCCCCTTCCTCTTCTTGGCACCCCTCCTCTGTGCTTCCTTTGCACTGTCACAAGAACCTCTATCTTGGCTGTCTCAATCTTCTCCCAGTTTTGGGAGGTTGTTAACTTCTGAGGTTGGTGCTCAACACACAGGGCAAAGCTCTAGACAGACAGAAGAGCTGTCTGCACAGCTTGAGAAGAGGGTCCTAGGGGCAGTAGCCTTGGTTGAGCACCCCCTTTAGTGATCAATTGTGGGAAGGTCTGGGGGTCTTGGAAGCAGGGTACAGGTGATCAAGGTGGTACTTAGGGGCAATGGGCAGCAGCTATTTTCTACATGGTACAGAGGCATATAAATTATAATCATTATACATCTCTAATGTTACTGGCCAACTTAAGATCAATCACAAACAATAGGCAGTGGTTGCCAGAAATACTTGTTGAGGGGATTCTAAAGTTAGATCCAGGCTCAGGGTGGAAAAGGCCTTAACTGATTGTCATTTCTGGCCAGGGTAGGGGTTGGGACTGAGAAATGTCTGCCTGTGTAATGGCTGAGGACTCGTGAAATCTGCTTGGGAAGTCGATAGGAAGCAGGGTACACATGCTGCTCATCTGTAGCCCTAGTTAACATTCCTGTTAGACTCATGAAAGAAATCCATCAACATCATAAGAGAGAATTCACAAAAGAACATGCAGCTTTGGAGCACTATTTATCTTCTAAATTGACATTTGTCCAGATCCTCAGGATATGACCTAATTTAGAAATGGGGACTCTGTAGGTGTAGTTATTTAAGGATCATGATGAGACTAGGGCAGCCCTAAATCCAATGAGAGTGTCCTTATAAGAGATAAAAAGAATACACCAGACCCAGAGAAGGCCATGTGGAGATGAAGGTACAGACAGGAGCAATGCTTCATGAATCAGAGCTCCAAGAGCTGCCAGAAACCAGAGACAAGAAAGGGTTCTCCTCCAGAGCCTTTGAAGGGGGTGTGGCCCTACTGGTACCTTGACTTGAGACTTTGGGCCTCCAGAACTGTGAACAAATACATTTCTGTTGTGTTAGGCCATCAAGTTTGGGGTACTTAGTTATGCCAGCCCTGGGAAACTAAATCAGGCAAAAACTAATATGTTGCTAATGGTGGGATTTAGGCTGGTGGGGAGATTTATTAATTTGAGGGAAATTAATAATTTGTAACCTAGTACTAGATTATTATGCCCCTGTGATGGTGGCATAATTGGTTTCTCTGTTACATTATGCTAGGGTCCTGTAGACAGGGATTTTGAAGTATTTCTTCAGTGAATGAACTTGCCCTCCACACTCTTTCAGCCACCCACCAATTACTCTGCCAGTCTCTTCAGGAGCTGTGCAGGGTAACAGATCTCTTTTCACCAAGACTTTAAGAAACTTTAAAATTAAGAGCTGACCTGTTCCTCTTGAGAATCTTTCAAGATATCTGCATAGCCAATGGATGATTTAGAACCACCCACACCTTCAATGACCACGCCACTCTTGGGCCACTGACTATAACTGAAATGTGTACCTGAAGCGTTAAGCTCTCTGGCCAGTTGAATATCTGTAAGTTGAAAATCTGTCCAAAGTGAACTCGGAAGTCTGCACCAAGCTGCCGACTGACTGTCCTGGACACCTCCTTGTTGTTGAAGAGCACCTTCAAGTACACACAGCGCCTCCTCACATCTTCTCTCCGCAAGACCTCTACCCTGCAAATGAGACCATTCGCAGCTGGGGTCAGAATTAGTTTGCCAAGGATCACTGGAGTGTGGGATAAATGGACACTGGACCTAACTGGGGCAACTCCATCGATCACATTAGCCCCCACTGAACCAAAACAGCCACCTGTCTTGCAGAACTTACTAGAATAAACTATTGTGACATGGAACTTACAGAGAGGCCATTAACAGACACTGAAAAGCACATCTTCAGAATGTTTCGCGGCTGTCACCATCACCTGTCTTCAGAACGTTTCCAGTGAAAATTTTCTTTTTTTTTTTTTTGTAGTAGGATTTTAATTTTATTTATTTATTTTTTATTGTTGGTCGTTCAAAACATTACATAGTTCTTAATATATCATATTTCACAGTTTGATTCAAGTGAGTTATGAACTCCCATTTTTACCCCGTATACCAATTGCTGTATCACATCAGTTACACTTCCATTGATTTACATATTGCCATTCTAGTGACTGATGTATTCTGCTGTCTATCCTATTCTCTACTATCCCCCTTCCCCTCCCCTCCCCTCCCCTCCCCTCCCCTCCCCTTTTCTCTCTCTACCCCCTCTACTGTAAATCATTTCTTCCACTTGTATTATTTTTCTCTTATCCCTCCTTTCCTCTTATATGTAATTATGTATAACCCTGAGGATCACCTTCCAATTCCATGCAATTTCCCTTCTCTCTCCCTTTCCCTCCCACCCATCATCCCTGTTTAATGTTAATCTTCTTCTCAAGCTCTTCGTCCCTATTGATATAAGGGAAAATTTTCTACTCATTAAACTTGGTGGTAGTTTTAACTTTTACATCTTTACAATTTAGACCTATCCCAAATGCTCAAGTGACTTCAGCCTATAAAGAACATTTAACACCAAATTGCAAGAAAAATTTAAGACATCTACAGACTTGGACTTCATCAGAACTCTTGTTCCCAGGGACCTTCTACAATAGGCAGAGCAAAACCTCCCCCTTCCATCATGGTTCCCCTTTCTTGATGGTCTAATGAAGGGGTGATTCTGGTCATTGGCTTGGAGGTACCTGGGTTGTAATCCTAAATCCCAGTGAAAACTCAGAAACTTATTAGGATGAAGTGTTCATTTTCAGTCAAAATGGAATATTACCTAATCTAGCACCAGCCAGTTTTCCCTTTAAAAAAAAAACATGCTCTGTCATTCCATATTTTGAATGTTTATGGCAAAATAACATGACATGGTATGTGTGTTTTGAAAATAGCAGATTCAGTTTATTTATGTATCTGATAGGTGAGGTTGAAAGCACACATGAAAATGCACAAGAAGTTACAATTAAAAAATTATTAGCAGCCGGAAGCTGTGGTGCAACCTGTGGCCGGAGAGACTGAGACAGGAGGATCATGAGTTCAAAGCCAGCCTCAGCAAAAGCAAGGTGCTAAGCAACTCAGTATGACCCTATTTCTAAATAAGATACAAAATAGGGATGGGGATTTGGCTCAGTGGATGAGTGGCCCTGAGTCCAATCTCCAATAACCCCTTCTTCTCCAATGATTAACACATTAAGAGAAGTTTGAAATCACAGAGGCCATGGGAAATCTTTAAATGGCATCCTAATCAACCCCCACATCCTAGTGAGCTTGGAGGCTGACTCGCCCAACTCAAATCCTCACTTTTAATGTTGGTATCTTGAAGATACCAGTCTAAGATATTGCCTACAATCATGGTAGGTCTTGCAGTTATTGGAAATTGAAGCTTGGGCTCTGGGGGTTTCTATGAGTTTAGCAGATTCCAATTAGGATATGCTGTGACATGCATCAGAATCGCCTGAAGGCCTTGTGAAAACCCGGCTCTCTGGCCCCTCCCAGAGTTTCAGGCTCCACAGGTCTCAGGTAGAATCTGAGCCTATGCTTTCTAATGAGTTCTCAAGAGATGCCAAAGCTGCTGATCCTGGGGCCACACGTGGAAATAAAATAAACAGGGAATCTAAAAATATTTGTAATTTTTAAAGAGAAAAGACATGTAATATGTTTATGGATTATTACACACATATAAAACTTCAGAAAGTGATGTTTTTCTTACGTACCACATAAAAATGAATCCAGGGCACTTAACCACTGAGCCAGATTCCCAGGCCTTTTGTTATATTGTATTTAGAGATAGGGCCTTGGCTGAGTTGGTTAAGGACTTGCTAAGTTGTTGAGGCTGGCTTTGAACTTGCCATCCTTCTGCCTCAGCCTCCTAAGCTGCTGTGATTATAGGCATGTGCTACCTCGGCTTAGAAATGTACTTTTATCAAACCCAGATGGTCTGCTTCAGATAGCTTAACTTCAATACTAGCCATAGAGCACACCTGTAACTGTATTTGGGAGGTTCTACAAGACCTTCAAAGACAGAAGCTGTGGTGAACCTCTGGTCTCTGGTGTAGGCAAAATCAAGGGGTAAGGAGAGGCTTCAGTGTCTGCATCAGGGAAAAGGGACATGCTAGCAGTGAACTGAAAGGTGTATGGAGGTTACAGGTAGGCCAGTTCACATCAAAGTCACCAGACAGTGGAGAGCAGGCACAGATTGGCAGTTGCGACATCTCCTACAGGCAGCTCTATGCAAGTGCTCCTGGGTGGTTGGTGCGGATGCAGAGGTGGTGGAATCCTGCAGAATCACCAAATGTGAGCAGGCTTAATCTAATGTGCACTCACAGAGGGTAGTGGTTCTCCTGATCATGGAGCTCAATCGGAGTATACTTCACACCGGGAGCAAGCATGTGTCTGCCCGCACCTGCACTCATGCACACACCTGAGTGGGAGCCGGCATCAACCTCACCTGTGGTCACAGCATCTGCTCACCTGGGACACTGCTCATTGGGCGTCATGCTGCCCGCCAGGCTCAGCTCCGGGAGCAGCAGGGGCTCCCCTGGGCGCCTCCTGCTGTGGGCTGCTCGCTCCCTCACCTTCTGCTCTAGCTCTCCCGGGTCAGTGGGCTCTGGAGGGACCGGCTTCACGGGCTCCTCCCCCGGAGGGGCCTCCTCTGCCTCCTCCTCGGGGTGCTCTTCTGCTGCCTCCTTCTTTTTCTTCTTTTTGGCCCTCTGAAGGGTAAAAGGCAGCCTGATGTCAATCAGGAGTTGGGGATTTCCTTTAGGCGCAGTCTCAGCGCCCCACAGAGCTGGAGGCAAACCCAGCCCATCTCTCCCAGCCAGGCTCACTCGGGCAGGTTACTCGCCACCTGCCCTCTGGGACTCAGTCCTCTCACCCAAGTGGGGACAGCATAGGAAGCTCCTCCCAGGATGCTGATAAGAGTTGGTGCCTGCTGGGTGCGTGCTGCCTGGGGCCTGCAACGTGCTCATGAACACGGGTTCTCCAGGCCAGCGATTCGGATCAAAAATTAAATTAAGGAGAGCAGCAGGTATTGCGGGTCACCCTGATCTCTTCCTTGTTGCCCTGGATTCAGTTTTGCCGGGTCCTATGCATAGTTACATAGTTATCTAAGGGAAACAGAGGTGCTGTGCATCCAATGGGATAATCCATGCAGGACCCCTAGCCTCGTGCTCCACACATGTTATGGATTACTGTGTTATTACTTACTTGTTTGTTCATGCAAATACTGGCTCTGGTGTCAGCTAGCCGGTGGGTTTTTAAAACAGAAGCATTAACCAGTCAATTATGGTGGAGCCAGCAGGAGACTCCAGTCTGCCAGTCCAGTCTCCCTCCTGCTGCCTTGGGGGCCACCCTCCTGCATCCTCCCCACCAGCCCTGCTCCAGGCCCAGACCCAGACCCATTTACACACTTGGGCTTTCTTCCAGGCTTTCCACTGCTGGTATGAAGCTCTGTACTCTTCCATCTTCTGTTCATACTCTTCCATGTGCTCTTCCAACAACTCATTTATTTCAGCTTGAATTTCTGCTTCATATGCTTCTTCATCAGCTTTTTGGTCAACTTTTTCCCTTTAAATGAATTTATAGTACCTTAGTTATTTCTTAGAATTAAGCAAGAGAGTAATGATCACAGAAAATGCTTATTCTGGGTTTGCTATGAGCAAAAGTGCTGTATGTATATTACTGTGACCCTATGAGAAAGACTGTCATCCCCTAAATAGGTGACTGCAGCACAGAGAAGTTATGTAATTTGCCCAAGAACCCACAGTTGGTGAGTGGTAGAGCTGGAGTCTGACCTCTCAGAATAAATTTTCTTCTGGATTAAATGACCCACAGGGGCTGCTGACACAGTGCCTGTAAGTCCTCAACCCACAACATAGAAGTTTCATTGCAGTGATTTTATTAACTCTCCACATCTCTGAGGAACCATTTGATTTTTTTCGCTACAGAGTCCCTCAGATCACTCTTTTGACATTGGCTTGATGATGTGAATTTTTACCTGATGATTTTGCTGATGTTTCCTAAGGAGATAGACCCAAGCTAAGGTTTCCCATGGTCTGTTCTGTAGAGCATTAGTTCTGGGAGACGTCCTACCAACAAAAGGTGCAGTGGCCACATGAGCTCTAGATCAATTAATGTGAAGGTTTCCTTATTGCTGTCTATTTGGAGGCCTCCCTGTGTTAACCAACAGCGTGCCCCTGCGAGGTGGGGTGTGGCAAACACACAGTGCTCATATCCCGCCTAGCACTTTGCAGGTGGTGCACTTAGTGATTGCTCTTTCTGATGCAGTTGGGTTTTCAAGTTCTACACTCTTAAATCTCCATACATTTTTAGATAAATTTAGACAAGTGTCTAGAGCTGATGAATGTCTAGGCTCCCATGGCCTAGTAGTTTGGCAGGGAGCAGTACCCCAAGGCACAAGCTCTTACAAGTCTCTAGGTTAACTACAAAAGAAATCCCTTGAGATACACAGGGGTACCCGACATTTATAGACCTTGGGAAAATCTGGCCCTTAAATTATGATCCATCTCTGATATACAGAGAACCATTCCCTTTGCTCACTGTTAATCAGAGGCATGAATAAACTAGTTGAGATTTCAATTATTGCTTGGCAGGCAAAATCATGCTTTATCATAAGGTGGATAGACAAATAAATAATATGAAAAAATGGGTAATCCAAAGGAATTTGGCTATAGTTACTTATGAGTAAATTTCCTAAAGATATACTTATGAAGAAAGGGAAGGAGAGAAGGAGAAAAATGAATGAATGAAGAAACCAAGGAACCAGGTAGAAGGAGAGGGAAGGAGAGAATAAACTGGCAAAGACTTATGTATTGCTTTTGTGTGGGAGGGGTAGCCGAGGAGATGGAGTTGGGAAGCAAAAACACTGGAACTTCCAGGAGACATCTTTGGTTTTTATGGGACAGAATATCTGAATTTTTCAGTAGCCAATTAACTGAGCAGACAAATGGCTAACTGAGCAGAAATGGTAGGTGCTCTTTTGGAGATCACGTATCTAAAAACAAAACAAACAAACAAACAAACAAAAAACCCCATGATTTCTGCTCAGACTCACTATTTCTACTTTCAGGTATGTTTCTGGAAATCTTAGGCACATTTATCCTGAGGAACAATCCAAAAGTGTCTACAGAAGTGATGTCTATAAAGAGTTGAAATGCAGAACCAGCTCTAATGCCAATCATCATTAAACTGTACATATTTTGCTGTGTTCATTCAACAAAATATTAAAAGGCAAAGAGAAGGAACTACAGCTATGCATTCTCAAGTAGATGAACATCAGATAACATTGACGAAAAGAAGCATGTGTTTACTAAAGACTATACACAATACACTTTGACTTCTGTAGGTCAAACACAGCAATGTTAAAGTACATATTTCTGATTGTAAAACTATATAAAAGTGAGGAGACAGGATCACAGAAGTCCGGAGTGTTGTTACTTCCTGGGTAGAGGGGGTGCTGGTGCAGAGGGGAACCCGGGCTGCCCTGGTGCCTACAATCTTTCCTTTCTTGGCCTGGAGAGTAGATATAAGGCTATCCATTTGTCGTTTTTTAAACCATATCTATCTTACACATTTTTCTTGATGTGTGACATAGCCCAATAAAATAATAATAATAATAATACAAAAAACGACAGCCTACTTTCTTAAAACAAGCTTCAAGGGCGTATTTGTAAACCTCTGGAACTCTCGAAGAGATTTCATCTCTTTCCAGACTTTTATGAGGGTTTTCAGCAGGTTTCTGTCTTTCTCTTGTTCGGCGTCACGCAGTTTCCTTGTTTGCCTACAAGACAGAATAACATGTGAATGTATATTAGAGTTATTTAGGTGTGTTTGCAAACAAAAGTGAAATTAATAATGCTACAGTGATGGTATATTCAACTAGATAGCCTCAAAATTTTTAGATAGTGCTAGAAAACAAAATACCAATGTGAATTTGAAGGCAATAGGTTGCTGATCTGTTTTTGAGAGGTTTATTTGATTTTGTTTCTTTAGGTGAAACTGACTTCAATTAAACTAAATTACCTTAAATTTTTTTTTTTTTATCACAACTATGCACCCTTAAACTAACAACCTCCTCTGTGGTTATAAAAATAAGGGACCCAACAGTAAAGGCAGTTCCCAGGGACTAAATTTTTGTAAACACTGCAAAGAATGTGGCTATTGCAATTAACAGCAAAACACTGAAGGCTTTCTGTCATAAGAGATCATGGGTTCCCTGCTGAGCAGATGAAGTAATATTATTGCATGCCTTGGAGAATTTTCTGAGCTAATGAAATGGCCCGTATTTTTGGCTTGACCTAAAGAGGCATCATTTGAAAATGCTTTTATCTTTACTTCCATTTTAAACCGTATGTGAAGTGTTTAGTGCCTCATTTTAATTCCCCTTTATGAATGATAGCCAGATCCAGATCCAACATGTACCATATTATGCCATTAATGAGTTAGTTAATTAATGAGACTAGTATTGAATTATTTGTTTTTTTTTAAGAGAGAGTGAGAGAGGGAGAGAGAGAAAAAGAGAGAGAGAATTTTAATATTTATTTTTTAGTTCTCGGCAGACACAACATCTTTGTTGGTATGTGGTGCTGAGGATCGAACCCGGGCCGCACGCATGCCAGGCGAGCGCGCTACCGCTTGAGCCACATCCCCAGCCCAGTATTGAATTATTTGAACAAATGCCGTGCATTATTCTAGGGTACCCAGAAGGTCTTGGAGAGAGATGTCGCTGTCCCCAGGGAGTTTATAGCTCAGGAGGCACACATAAACACATAAATGGTGACAGGACGTGAGTTTGTCTGAGGGATTGTCACGAGGATCGGAGGGAGCATGGCAGACCCGAGGGAGGCCGGAGCCTGGGAGCTCAAGTCGGTGATGACTCAGCCTCAGAGGAGCAAGGAGGCCTGGGTTTCCCATGGTTCAACTGGAGGCAGCAGGAAAGGAAGATGGCAAAAGATGATAGCCAGCTAATGGTGGGGTAGCCAAGATCAGCACTCTCTGAAGAGCCAAGAAAAGCAGAACAGCGACAAAGTAGAAGATACATTCTCCTTGAGGACTGTCAGGCACAGTGGTGACGGGTGCAGCTGTTGAAGCAGATCACCCAGGCCTGAGTGCTGGCTCTGTCTGTTACTAGCCGACCTTGGGCAAGCTGCTTCGCTTCTCCACACCTATCTGTAGAACAGGTGCCCTCACGGAGCCCACCTCCCAGGGCTTTGGAGCAGTAGAAGAGCTCCTGCACCCTGTGCTCAGAACCCAGCCTGAGCCCTAGGTACGTGTGCACAAGTGTTATTCCTCATTACCAGTCACCTGCTCCTGTCTTTGGCCTCCAGCTGCTGCCTCCTCTGCCTTATCTTTCAAAATTGTAACATAAAATGACTCTATCAAGTTACAAGACCCCCTTAGGCTTTCTGATAAATTTTTAAAAATATTTAAAAATATTTTTCTACCTCCTTTTTTAGTTCCTATCAAAATAGTTTCTGAGAAACATAAAAAGAACTCAGAAAAAAATTGACACACGAGCTAAGGGAACAAAGAATCTCCAGAAAATATTAAATTAAAAATTGTGGCCAGTGCTGTGGAGGAAGAGGGGAAGAAGTCTGGGTAGGGAGGCAGGGGTTGATTTTTTGCAACCTGATACAGAAGGTCTGGAGTTTGGAAGGATGCCCAGCTCAGAGACAAGGGTTTGGGAGCCATTGACATCTATGAGATTTTGAAAACCACCACCGTGAAATGTCCCATATTTTTGCTTGACTTAAAGTGCATTCATCTAGGAGAGAATGTAGATTTTTAAAAGGTTAAAAGGAAAACAGACACACCTGAGGAACTCTGAACACCTATGCTCTGGGCAGAGAAGGAAGATCAGGCAAAGGATGGAGAGAAGGCAGCTGGCTGAGAGGAACGAGGCCTTCAGGAGAGGGAAGAGAGCGCCTTAATGGGCAAAGTGTGGGGATGGTGTCCAGGCCCAAGAACTGAGGGCTGCAGATGACCTAGGGGCCATGGGGCACATGAGTTGGAGAGCCTTGGTCAGAGAGGAGAGGGGCAGATAGTGCAGATAATAAATGCTTTCCAGAAGTTCAGCCGTGCAGGAAAGTGCTGATACAAAGTAGTAGCTGGATGGGCACCTGGGGTCATAGAATTTTTATTTGTTCAAGAGTGTGCACATCTCAGGTGAAGTCTCAGTGGAGAGACTTAAAGTGTTTTCCTTGTAGTACGTGAGCATCTTTCCTTGAATATCCTGGTTCCAGTTTAGAGGACAAGAACCACGGTCCTGATGCTGCTATGAAAAATAAAATAGAAAACTAAAGAGGTGCTGCCCAGGTTGTTAACTGGACCAACAGAGGGCTCAGCCAGTGCTTGGGTGGGGAGCTCTGGGGGCTCTGATCAGCAGATGGCAGGGTCTTAAGGAAATGGGCCCACTAACAGAGACATCCAGGGACAGATCAGAATTTGTTTTACCATAGAATGAAAAGTTAGCAAAGGACTGAAATCCCTCTCTCTCTGGGTTATAAATGCTAACTCTCAGAGGTTTTCATCGGGGCTGCAGAACTATAGCAAAGAGTTTGTGATCAGTAAGTCCACCAGGTTTTGCCTAACACAGGTCTGTTCGTTTTTAAATAACAATGAGTAATATAACTTCATATAATGATTGGTTTAAGAACAACTTGATGTCACCTTTTTCTTACCCAATTTGTGCAAACCAGAAATTGTTCTCACGTTAGGGCTGTAATGTTTTTCTTTTAACATAAAAAATTAATTTTCATTTTTTAGGCTGGGGATGTCACTCAGAGATAGAGCATTTGCCTAACATGTGTGAGGCCCTGAGGAATTCCATCCCTAGCACTGTAAAAACAGACGAAAAATTTTCATTTTTAAACGTACCCTTTATGCTCTCCAATTATAGTATACAAACCGAATTAATTTCTGCTTTACTGGAAGAATTTCTAGCTCATGGCTAGATCACAAAAAGCAAAAGATACACTGGAACTCCTTGATTATTTCCTATTTTAAGAATTTGTTCTGTGGAAATACTCACACGCAAATACTCAGAGGAATTTTCATTATAGTGCAATTTAAATAATAAAAAATGGGAATAATGCCTGTCAATTTGGGATTGCATAAACCATGTTAATCCACATCTGCCCACCTCTGAATGATAGAGACTTAGACATATCCTAAGAGGTAAAGTTCTAAGATTCATCGTACATAAAAAGCAAGCTGTAGAATGTCACATGCAATATTGCTTTAAAACTAAAATACATATACATAACAACATCAGTACAGAGAATTGGCAGAAAAACCTGCTAACCAGGATTTCCCCCAGGAAAAGGGACTTTAGATGATGTTAGTATTTTATATTTTATCTGCATTTTATATGTAGAATATAAAATATAAATGATCAGGGTTTTACTTTTTGTATTTTTAAACTATGAATAATTTGAATAGAAAAGTGCAGACAATAAATAATATAACATCTATTGACATGTTGTCTCCTTGACTCAAGATTTTTTTAGATGAAATGCTATAGCTACATTTGAAGACCCCATTCATTCCATTTCCATCCTTCCCTCCCTGGAGGAGGAAACCGGCATGTGTCTTTTCTGGATGTACTATACCCTTGGGTGCCTACAACAAATGGGAACTGGGCCAAGTGTTCTTTATGCTTGGCGAGTCACAGCATACTGTGAGCATCCTTGGACACCTGCTTTTTTTATTCAACATTGTTTTCCATTTTATCCACATTAGTATGTCAGTTATCTTAACTGTAGTATAGACGTCTACTGTAGACTAATGTGTGTTCTTACAGGATTGGTTTATTTCCAGTTTCTTACTTTATAAGTGACACTCTGCACATCTTTGCAGATGTCACACATGCATATGTGACTCCTTAGATGCACACATCTGAATCAAATTTGCTGGGTCCCCACTGAGGGACAACTATAATAGTTTTTACTAATCTATGGCTGTGCTATTGTAGGAATTTTTGCTTTTATCTACAGAGAATGAGAGTTACCATTTCCCCACATCTTCCTTCATATTATTGGACTTCAAATTTTGTGTTAATACAATGGATGCATCTCATTATTTCATTTGGCAAAATTTCATATGTGTTCAGTGCATTCAGGAAAGCTATCCAGAAAAATAGACAAGTACATATTTAACAGAAAAAAAGCAATAGTTGCAATTATAAATTTTACTTACCGAATTTCATACTTATATTCTTTGATGGTTTTTTGGTTTGTATCAAGAGACTGCTGAGGTGTTTCTGGACTAAGGCTGGCCTGAACAGCATTTCTTAGAGCTTGGAGCTTAAAAAGATATGGATACAAGCTTTGTATTAGAAACTCTATCCCTATTGCACACAGTGTGACTGGACCCACCCAGCTCTCTTGGACAAAGTGGTGTGAACATTGGTGAAAGGATGTTCAAGTACCCAGCTGTCTCCAGACTTTCACCAAAATAAACTTTGATGGAGAACTATTCCATCTGTTCTTAAAAATCTGCAATAATAAGACTATCTTGTCTATCCTGGTCTGTGGCTCCAATAATTAAGCTGCTCATGAGAAATACTACTTTTATGTGAGTGTCCCAGAAACCAGTTTATTTTCAAAGCTGACAGTGGGTCTTGGACTCACAATGGGGTTCTTGTGATATGAAGAAATCATAACATTATAGACCTATAACAGGAGGTATTATAGATCACTCTTATTTGGGCAGTAAGATTTAAAATCAGGGCATGAAATTGAAAGTGCCTGTAGTCCAATTACCCATGAAAATCTCATGTGACAGTGTTACATTGGAGATAAATCCAATAGTGGAATGGGCATCCGTTGGAGCAGCTGGCTTGTTTAGATGCAACATTACATCAACTATATGTAAATATGGGACTGTCTCTAAAGACAGATTTTTGAGTCACCATTGGTCTCAGGAACTGAGATCATTTTGGCAAGTAATAGCCAAATGTCTTCCATCTGATGTCATTTCTTGCCATACCACTTTAAGGTGTGTGTGTGTGTGCCACTGAGTCTGCATTTACTAATCTACACCTATCCTTTGCCTCTGGACAGAACAATGTGTCACATGCCCCAGACAGATTAAGTTTTTTTGTTTTAATTGTTTGAGACCATCAGAAGAATTTGCCCCAAGAACAATATGCATGGAGAGCAAATGTACCTTATCTGTAAGAAATTTTGCCTTGTTTCTCTGCTGTCTTGCAAGGTACTGGTCATATAACTGGGCCAGCTTGGCTGCCAAAACGTGCTCTCGGCTAAAACAGGGGTGATGACTAAAGAGTAGCCCTGAGATGTCAATGTCCAGTTGGAAATTTCCAGGAGGGTCTCCAGATCCGACTATGTGCTTACTGCTGTGGACATATTTCACTGCCTGCCAAAGAAAACAGGGAGTGGGTGGGACACGGTTAAAGCTCTTACTGAGTAATGATGGTCTCATCCTCCAGGGGAAGCGGTCAGGTGCAAAGCACCTCCTGCCCCCTCAGGTCAAGTGGGATGTGCTTGTCACCTATTTAGGGTCCTGCTCTTCTCAGAATACTTGAAAAAGGAAAACAAGAGACTAGGACCCAGAAAATAAACCACTTCCTTCTTGCTTTCCTATGTCTTTCAGACTTCTTATTCTCCAGTCAACTCTAATCCCATTTCTTGAAATCTGGGGTTTTGTAGCTGGTGCCCTTGAAATTCTTTAAATGTGAGAAGAATAGATTCTAATCCAAACTGGTCATTATTTGGATCATAGATATACACCCTCATGACTAAAATTTTAAAACACGTGGAGAAGTCTTGGTTTTGTACACAGCAGCAAAAGACTCCCATTTTCTTAGGGCAGTTCATGCTGACACCCAGTTTTCCTGGGGAGGAATGAGTCAGCATTTAAAATAACAGGAAAAGGGGTGGGGAACCCCTAAGCCAGGGGTGTAAAAAAAAGAAAAAAACCAGAAATGGCAATTCCCGGTGAGAATTTCTTGGATTATTTGGTGTAGAGTGTAACAGATAAATCTTTGTTTTTCTTTCATAAAATCTTCAAAATACCCTACATCAATCATCCACTGGTGGTTGAGGTGGGGAGCTTAAAGGTGGAGGAGAGACCTCTTTGATGTTGTGTGTTCATTTTCTCTCCTGGTTATAGACACTGAGTGTAGTCAGGATGTGGTGGTTTGAGACAAATCACTCAATTCTTCCCTTTTGTAGTCATGAGTTTTGGAAGCTGTTTGAGTTGTCTGAAAAATGATAATAGAAGCCTAGGTGGATAAGTGCTTTATTTACAAGTTATATGGTTAAATAGAAGTTGTAAAATCTCTAGTTGGAACTGAAACTTTAATCCTTCAGACTATAACAGGATCTGTCATCTCTTCATTTAATTATTCTGGAGGTATCATGTCTTGATGCTGGATTTGGGCCAAAAGTCTTGGATTCTAGCCCTGGATAGACTGCTCTGGGGCCTCATGCAATGTGTTCCCTAGGCCTCTATATCTTCATCTACAGAAATGGGAAGCTGAGGAAAAGGACTCAGGTAGCATACAGTGGGTCACTAGACCTCACATAAAGCACTTCCCATATGTCATTTCATTTACTCAAGATTAATGGGTGCTTGCAAGTTGATTGGGGTTCATCTTCAAACAACAATCCATTTAGAGAGGAAGAAAGCCCTGGGAATTGAACAGATGTGTGGAAAAGGTATGGGAACCTAGAAGAAGAGATTCTAGCATTTGAGTCCTATGACTATAAGATATCAGTATTATTGCCTATCAGTGGAACAGAAAAGGAGAGGTCCATGTGTGTGCATGTGTGTGCATATTGTAGAAAAGTATGCCCATTTATTTTATACTGTGATCTGATTTTCAGTCAATACTAGTCATCAGAATAGTTGCCAATATTTGCATTTACAATAAAGTAGATCCATATGAGTCTGTTTACAAGTAAACTCCTGGCTCTGTTTTGTTGCTGCCTATTTTGTGCTGGTCATCACAAGAAAAAACATTTGAGTTTATTTCATTTTATCCGTTTGATTTCATATTTGTTTCTAAGTTAGTAGGCTATTAATATATCTTTAGAATTCATGATTTTTTACAGGATTCGCATACAGTGTGTCCTACATTTATATTAGTGAAATATTGTTTTCTGCTGTAAAATAACATTCACTCTGATGTTATTGATGAGAAATTTTATAACTTTCTAATTTAAAAAGTATCTTTGTAAAAAAACTGATGTGTTCACAAACATTGTAGGCTTGAACGAGAATGGATTATCTCGGGACTAGACTGCTCAGAAGACGCCAACTCTCTTCCTGTTGGAGAGCAAGACCTAGTTCCTTGTCTTTTTGTGGCATTTGTCTTCCTTTGTTAGACATCGAGAACTATCATGAAATCATAGCGACACTTTCTCCCAGGCAAGTCCACTTGGTGTACAGGAGAAGTCACCCCTCCTGGGTCATCTCCCACTCATCTTTCATATCTTAGGTGAGCCCCTTGTGGCCTTTCAGAGACGAGCTCTCGTCATCAGTGTCCTTACATTTGAGATGACATCAATGAGGCCCCATTCTTCTCTCTCTCATTCAGGTAAAAGTACTCAATTATAACCTGTGCTGGTGTCAGAAGTTTCTAACCCACCTGAGGCCACTACATGACTGATGACCATCCAGATGACCTGGAATAATTAAAGAATTACTACTTCAGAAAGACATGGATGACTACATGTCAGTTCACAGATGTAATGGAAAATTCTTTGTAGGTTGCTCTGTACCTGCTGGTTCTAGCCTAGCTTTTCCTCCTTCCCTGGAGTTCCAGAGTCATGAGATCATAGGATTTGGCTCTCAGGTTCCTTCTTGTACTCTTCTTGGTGTGAATAAGCAACATTGGTAGACGGCTTCTATTTAATTGGAATGCCACCTGCACCACCTTGAATCTCCTCCCTCAAATCTGCAGTAGTCATGTTCCAATCATTGCTGATGCTCTTGGCCTTAAGCTCAGCTCAACTGAATATAAGAGGCTTCTAGGACTCCCAGTAGCCATGGAGCTCAGCTGCTCAAAACACCCCAACACTATTCCTATTAGGGAGAAAGGCTCCTAGTTCTTTTTGTGTTGTTGTTGTCTGTTTTCTCCTCTCACATATCCTGAAAACAGTAACAACTAGCTCTCCCAAGAACAGGTAGTATATAGAGAGTAGATTTCATTGTGAACTTGACTTCATTCTTCAGTCTTCAATTGGAAACTGAAAACCAAAACTATAAGAGGTAATATGTATGGATTATCTATTGATAGTCTCAGAATGTTCCAAGATGTATATCATTAGATAAAAAGATTTAAAGTTACATAGAAAAATAGTAATCATGGCTGGTATTAAAATGTGTTTCTACATTTATCCTAGGAAAATAGTAGCAACGAAGCCCAAGTTCAGTCTGCATCCTGGAGCGGGTTCTGAAACTATTCTGAGTTTCCCTGGGGGAGCTTTCTCATTTCTTTCTTCTAGAGAAATGCCATGTTTCTTTGAACACGAGTTTAGTTGGGTACATGATTCACTTACAACTGTCCTTGGTATTGAAAATGAAATGTGGGAAAAATACGATTCTTTGATTCTTTTCCTTTGGAGTTGTTAAGCTAGGCCATCAAGGGTTAGGGAAGAGTAACCTGCTTGAACTAGGAGAGAATGAGGCCTATCAGCATTCAAGGAGAGAGAGAGAGAGAGAGAGAGAGAGAGAGAGAGAGGGAGGGAGGAAGGAGGGGGGGGGAGAGAGAGAGAGAGAGAGAGAGAGAGAGAGAGAGAGAGAAAGACAGACACCCGCTGAGCTTAAGACCCTGTCCCAGCCTAAGGCCCTGGTTCCTAGAAACTCCTCCTTCAATTTTGTGGTTTATCCCCAGATACTTCCCAGTTTTTCTAGGCCACCGAGTTCCTTATTTGCCTAAGCTAGTTTGCATTGAGTTTCTGTCATTTGCAACCCAAAGAGCCCTGACTAACACAGGGCTTAGGACACAGTGGGTGACCAATGCTTGGGTGAAAAGTTGGGAAGAAGAGTGGAAGGGGAAAGTGAAGGAGGTTGGAATCCTGACAGATTCCTTCAATGGGTACAGTTCTGAAAAGGAGCGGCTCCCACAGGTTGGAGCACCTTTCCCATCTGATTCCATCTCCGTCTCCCAACATGGCAGAGCCTCTGGAAGACCAAGTTTGGATGTCGGTACCTCTGTGATCCTGGAGTTTAGCACCACTGAGAGCACAGTAGATATCCAGTTACAGATGGACAGAATGACAGCAAGGAAGAAGGACGGAAAGGAGGAGGCTTTGAGGGCTTTTTTCAACTACTTTAACCTATTTCACAGTTGTAATTATGAGTCTGCATTTTATATTATGCTTTACCTGCAATGTCCAATTTGGCTTTATTATTATTATTACTATTATTAATATTATTAGTAGTATTTTGGCACTGTAGATTGACCCCACAGGTACTTAAACCACTGAACCACAACCCCAGCCCTTTTCATATTTTTATTTAGCGACAGTTCACAAGGATTCACAAGGAGAATGGAATTCGCACCTGCCCCCTGAGTCGCTCTCGGGCAGAAGGGCTGGGAGAGAAACATGGATGAGCCGTCCTTGAAAGAAATGGTCTTTACCTGTCCATCTTTGTCTCTGCTTCTACATCATGTCAAAAACTCCTAGGAGGAAGGTCTATTTGGACATGAGACTGAAAATATAGGACATATAGCATATTGCACAGAACAATGGAAAAACAGCTTTTGGCATCAGACAGACCTAAATGAATGGAGGAAAAGGTTAAAATAAGTAAATAAATAAACTGCAAAACTATTAATTCTGAAAGAAAAATGTTGTGCTTTGAATACCTGGAAGGTTACATAATCATATAAAAAAGACGGGGATGGACACGTCAATGATTAACTTAATGGGTAACCTGTTATGGAAAAAAAAAACAGGTAAACTGTCTCTTCCATTTAATTGAAACCCCTGGGCCTCTGTCCTGTACACCTTAAGACCTTCAGAAGGCCTCATTCCCCAGCCCCACCCCTCTAAGCAATGCCCTGGGAAGACGTCAGCCCTCAGGGGAATTTTCCTTCCTCTAACTTCTTTTGCTCTGTGAGGCAGTAGGACAAGCCCCTTTTAGTGGAATGATTTTCTTTCTCTACTTCCCTATTCTTACCTAACAGGCAGGAAGATCTACCCTCTCAAAAACATTGGGAGGGGTAGATAGTAGGAGATCCTGCTTATGAGATCACTCTGCATTTGTCTTTCTGTGGCTAGCTTATTTCACTTAGCAAGATGTCTTCCAGGTTCATCCATGCTATGGCAAATGGGAGGATTTTATTCTTTTTTTACTCCTGAATAGTATTCCACTGGGCCTGGGGATGTGGCTCAAGCAGTAGCGCACTTGCCTGGCATGCGTGCAGCCCGGGTTCGATCCTCAGCACCACATACCAACAAAGATGTTGTGTCCGCCGAAAACTAAAAAATAAATATTAAAAAATTCTCTCTCTCTCTCTCTCTGTCTCTCTCTCTCTCTTTTTTAAAAAAATAGTATTCCACTGAATGTGCCCTCATTGTCATATGTTAAAGGCTTGATTCACCAGCCCATGGCGCCACCACCACCGGGAGGTGGTAGAATCTTTAGGAGGTGGGGCCTACGGAAGGAAAAAAGGTCTATGAAGGTGGGCCCTTGAAGGGGATGTTGAGACCCTGGACCCTCCTTTCTCTCTTTTTGTTTACTGGTGGCCAAAAGGTGAACAATTTCCTCCACCACATGTACTGTGTCATCACAGGCTCTAAAGTACAGGATCAATTGACAGTGAACTGAAACCTCCAAAACTATGATTCAAAACTTCATCCTGTTTTTAAGGTGATTATCTCAAGTATTTTGTTACAGTAATGACAAGCTGAGTAACACATCCACTGTGCATATATACCACATTTTCTTTATCTATTTATCCACCGATAGACAATGAGGTTGTTTCTTTAACTTGGGTACTATGAATAGTGATGTGATGCTTAGAGGGGGACAGACGGACGGACAGGAAGATGTTGGTCAGAGGATATATAATTACAGTTATATAGGAGAAATAAATTTAAAGAGATCTATTATACAGCATGGTAACTATAGTTAATGATGACTATTCTTGGAAAATGCAGAGAGTAGATGTTATATGTTACCATGAAAAATGATAACTATGAAGTAATGTATTCATTAATTGGCCATCACTAATAATTTTAAAACATTATGTTGTCTGTCAATTAAAAAAAAAAAGCACCGGAAGTAAATACTGTCCTTTTCTATTCAGTCTCCCACTCCCCACTGGCTGCTTCCCAAAGGGAAAGGAGGAATGGATCTGAAAGATACTTGGCTGGAGCCCAAAATCCTGGTTCCAGGTTTTGGGCTGAGCAAGGTAAAGCTGTGGTCCCTGGCTGGCCTGTCTTAGCTGTCTCCAGGGGATCTCCATAATTTCTCTGGCACTCCACGTAGGAGCTCACTAGAGCAGTTGTATTGGCCCGGCTGACTAGGTGGGGAACGTCGTTGATGGTAGGTGGACTAGGCAGCTGCCTGGTCTTGGGTCCAGGTGGTGTTCTGCCAGCTAGACTTACCCATAGGGCAACTGATAACCTGATCCCTGACTCCAGTGCATTTCCAAATTAGTTTAGAACTTCTAAAGGGGACAGATAAGATAATTGGGCTCCCTCATGCCCTACTCTCCATGTTAATTATTCTCCTGTTTTCTAATTTTAACCCACGATTTAGAGCTTCATGATATCAGTGTTTCATGCTGAAATGGATGGACGAATGAAAAGATGGACTGAAGGATGATCCATGCCTAAGTTCATACTGTCTCGATCACTAATTATATCGTGTATCTTTGTCATGTAACCAAATAGATGATGAATCCCTCATGGGCTGAGCTCAGGTTTGTGCTTGTTTTGCAAATCTGCTCCCAGGATCCTATTTCTTTACCAAGTAGCCATTCATTAGTACTTGTCTCTGATAACAATGTTTTATAGAAACTTCTAATTTTTAAAAGGGGCACATCCATATATCATCTCAACCCTGACACTGACTCGAGGAGGCAGAGAAAATCATGATTATTCTTACTTTTCAATTAAAGTGACAAGTCCAGGGAGGGACAGGGACCTGCCCAGAGCCCCAGAGCAGTGAGACAGCATGCCACTGCCCAGATTCTCTGAGCTTAAACTGTCTTCTCTGCTCCTCACCGCACTTCACAGAAGGATCATTATACCCCCTCACACTGTTTTATCAGGGCTGAAATATTTCAAATTCAAATTAACGAGGGTTTCTGAAGGAGGAGGTCCCAGCAAAGCAAGAGCCATAGTTAACCAAGAGAGGGGACAAGCCCATTGATCACAGCCAACCCTTACTAAGCTCTGTTTTAAGTACTCAGATGCTGCCATGTTTGGAAATGGTTCATCTGCGCCCCCCCCCCCCCCCCAAAGATTCAGGAGGCTTGGTCCTCTTATGGTAGAGGAAATTTTAAGAGATGGGCCTGGTGGAAGGTGGTTAGGTGGTATGGCACTGTCCTCAGAAGAGGTTAATACTAGCCTCCTGGAGTGAATTGGTTCTCAAGAGGATGCATTGTTACAAAGCAAGTTCAGCTGTTTTGGGCTTTCTCTCTGACTCCTGCCACCATGATGCCTTCCACCATAAAGCCCTCAGTAGAGCCAAGCAGACACTGATGCCCTGCCCCAGAACTGTGAGCTAAATAAACTTCTTTTCTTTATAAAGTTCTAACCTGCAAGTATTTTGTTATTAGCAATATGAAACAGACCAATACATGTGTATTATCTCATTCAATCTGCACAGTAGTCCTAGGAGGTAGACATTATTTCTGTGTCTATTTCACAGATGAAGAAATTGAGGCACAGAGAGATTGAGGACCAAACTCATCCAAGAAGTAGTACAGGGAAGACTCAAATTGGGCAGCTTGGTACAGAGCCAGTACAATACAATAAAAAGGATTTACAGGTGTAGCAAATCTCCAGTTAGATCATAAAAAGATAACAAGTGGGAAATTATCCTGCAGTGTATGTGTGATAACTGAAGAGAAAAGAGAGGGTCAAAAGACAAAAAATAAAAATTAGGGTGGCTACTCTGAATACGCAAATAGAGATGCTGAAGGAGTATTCCTCGATAGGAAACTCATTCCTTGTATATGAAGGGACTAGAAGGGACGAGGTATTTACCTGCTGTTTGTTCTTATTGCTCCTTAGGAATTATTAAAAAAAAATAAAAGTGGAAGTTAAAAATTCAGCACCCCAAGCTCTCCAATAAGCAAGGCCTTCTGTTTCATTTTGATGTGGACTGGACAGGGAGAGAGGGGGAGAGGGGGAGGTACCTTTCTATACAAGGTCTCCAGCTCTGCCTTGGTGCTTTGCTCCCGAGTTGACAGCAGCGGCCTGGAGGGAAACGGCCTGATGGGGCTTGGCAGAGCTAGGATTCTGCCGTCGTCTCCGAACCACCTCCTTCCCTGCGATTGAGCAGACAGAGGGACCAAAATCGTTTCTCTTTGGATAGAAAATGGTTAACAAAATAAATATTTTTAGGGAAATTCTGTGTTGACATTCATATTTCACGTATTTCATCCTATCCCAGCAGGACTTTAAGAGTTTGTTTCCACTGGAAATTGAGCCTTCACTACCACCCCCTAAAATTCTCTGACTACCCCTGTCCCCGAGAAAGTTTACGAAAAAGCTTAAATGAATACTTGAGAAAAAAATTTATGTTCTGTTCATTAAATATTTAATGGGGAAACAACTATAGAAGACAAACTTGAAATTGAGAACAATCTGCCTATGGACACTTTAAAAATTCTGTGAACAGGGAAAGGTTGCAGAAAGCTCAGATTCGGCTGGAGAAGGCTGGATTTTGAGTAGCTGAGAGGTTGTGTTGTTTGAGGATCATGAAATGTTCCTAAGACAAGTTACACACACACACACACACACACCACAAAAATGAATGAATCACCTTCTGTACACAAACCCAAAAGAAAAGGACAGTATTGGACACAGAGGGGTCCAGTACCCCAGGATCCCGGGAGAGCAGGCCCACACTCACAGGCTCCTGCACCAGCAGTCTGTTCTCCATGATGTTCTGATTGGTGGGTGCCACCTCTGGTCTTGCCCCAATGTAAAGGCCTTCGTCTTCGAGGAATCTGGGCTGCACATTCTCAGGAAGCTTTTTATAGGTCGGCACTAGAGAGTCCACAAATAGATAAAGGTCAGTGTCAGCCTGAACATTTCAAACCCTGCTTGGTGAATTTAAACAATCACCAGAGATTTCATTCATGTTCTTGGGAACTGCAGATTTACCAAATTAATTTCCAGAAGCATAACCAAGGAAAAGATGAATGTGTAGACAGCACATAAAAAATTCAGGACCTGGGGCTGGGGATGTGGCTCAAGTGGTAGCACGCTCGCCTGGCATGTGTGCGGCCCGGGTTTGATCCTCAGCACCACATACCAACAAAGATGTTGTGTCCGCCGATGATTAAAGAATAAATATTAAAGTTCTCTCTCTCTCTCTCTCCCTCTCTCTCTCTCTTAAAAAAAAAAAAAAATTTCAGGACCTGACTCTGCAGTGTGGCCTATGGAGAAGAATCATCATGAAATATTCACATCAGAGGGCCTAGGGACATGTTTTAGCTCTAGTACCCTTCAACCCAGTGAATCCAGGCCAGCCATTTCTTCAAGCTGTTCCTTATGTACAACAGATAATGGTTTTTACTTCACTGTGTTCTTGGCAGAATTACATAAAGTCTGAGGGCATGCTCTGTAAATGTAGAAGCTTCTTTGAGGGCTGGGGTGTAGCTTAGTTGCTGTGCTTGCCTAGCACTTGCAAGGCCCTGGGTTAAAAAACAAACAAACAAACAAAAAACAGGTCTCATTGAGTAAATGTGACCGTTACCTCATGGATTTGTTCATTCTTTCTTCATTCATAGAACAAATCCTCCCTGAGAGCCTCCCATGCCCAGCACTCTCCAGGCTTTACACTGTAAGCCAGGCCCTGCCCTGTGTCCCCACTTAGGTCCTAAGGGGAGCCATGTGCAGCACCAAGAAATTAAGGCGCACACAGGGTCATGCCAGAGAGTGATGTGAGATGCAGAAAATGCAGAGGTGACAGTGACTTTGGGGGGGGGGTTCACTGGAGGTGACTAGATAAACAATGGCACCTGCAGGTTGAGAAGGAAGGAACTGGCGATGGGGCAGGAGAGCGAATCCATCGAGGGCAGGGTGTTTTCAGCCATGCTCCACGCAGGGACAATCCCATCAATGGGCGTGTGTGATGGCATACCATAGGGTCATAACAGGACTGAAAAAATGTCTGTCATCTAGTGGTGAGGTCCCTACCATCAGGTGTCACTTGCCTACAGTTCTCAGGACAGTAACACGTGGTGGGGTGCTAGCCTATCTGTGCAGCGGGGCAGGCAGGTCTGCCTAAGCGCATCCTGTGATGTGCGCAGTCATAGACTCACCCAGGCATGCATTTCTCAGAACGTGTCCCCATTGTTCTGCAATGCATGACTGCACTTAAGACTGGGCATGCTGGGGAAGCAGAATCTTCCAGAACATTCTGGGGTAGTGAGCAGATCAGGGAGCAAGCAAGGGGAGCTTTCGGGTTACAGAGAGGGATCTGGGGCTCTGTGCTGGGGAGGCACTAAAGCAGATCAATGATTCCAACCAGACCACCAGGTCTGTTGTGGCCGAGTGGACAGGAAGAGACTGAGAAGTTGGGAGAGGTTGGCCTGTGTGGGTCAGGATGTCACTTCAGAATTCATGGTTACTGTGAATTTGTTATCTGTGTTGTCATTGTCTCACTCTGAGCCACAGCAATACCCAATGATGCTAGGTGGCCACTTGGTCACTGCGTTCCTGCATATCCACCAACTAACACCAGTGTGCTACAAAAACCCATCTCTCCTCAGAAAATATGGAGCAAGCTAATGGTTCACCTCCATTCACAGGCCAGATACCAGCTCAGATACCAGCTCATCATGAATCTAGCTAGTGGTCTCCAAAATTTCCATCCAAACATTTTTAATTGCTCACCCAATATATGTTTGCTTATTTTTTATTACACATGCACTGCTGTGCCTCCAAAATTAATCTAAGAAAGGATGAGGCCAGAAATAAACATAAGCAGGGTCTTGGTATGCTCTTCCTACACCCCTGGGGGGGTGAGTAAACTCTCCTTTGGAAGCCAATGCTCTCAACAATAGTAAAGTGGCAGAGACAGGAGTTAGATTTTTGAAGACCTACTATGTGGGAGACACAATACTAGGCACTTCACTCATGGTATTCCTTCAATGCTCACAATCAAAATAAATGCCAAGGTCATTTTTAATGTGGTGGCTCTAATATAGGACTTACATGTTTGAATAAGTCCACACACGAGATGACAGAATATCTATTATAGGACTTAGATGTTCTGTCATCTCATGTGGGGACTCTTAGGGCTGGTAAACAGGAGGACCTGCGGGCACTCTTAGAGGAAAAGAACAAAAAGACCAGGCTACAAAGGAAGCCTGGAGTAATATGCAGGTTCACTGGATGTTGCCAACTCCAGAACCCTGCCACACCCCCGAGGGCGAGAAACCTCCCCCAGCCTGAATCTCAGGGCCTCACATATTTTTGGTCCCTAGAACTGGCCACTGATCTGATGAAGAGGCCCTCATAGCTCTCTGTTGTTTCTTTTGTATTCTCTGAATGACTATTTTTTTAGTGGGTTTTTCTCATGGTCTACATTTTTTTGTTTAAGATTTTTTTCTTGACTGCTAAATCAGGTTAGACCTTTCATATTTAACAAGACCATCCTTATATATCAGCCATATTTCACCTGAAGGAAAAAGAGGATATCCATGCTGAGCAGGAAAGTGGAAAGAGGAAGTACCTGTCAGTCTACTGGGTATGAAGAGGATTTCTTTTTCCTTCTGCAGCCAAACATGGACACTTTCATAATCTGCAGGTCTGACAGCCACAAAATCATTGACCACGTGATCTAAGCCCAAAAGGAAGTCCTCGGCATCCTTACCATTCAGTAGCCCTTCCTCATCCTGCAAGATGTTAAAAATTAACAAGAAAAAAATCAGACCAAGATTTTTAATTAGGGAAAATAATTATTGATAACTGAGCTTATCAAACTTAACAGGTCTTGCAACAAAATTACCTTTACCTTTTCTTGCGTTTCATGAAAGCACAGAATTGTTGACCTTTCATATTTAACAAGTGGGTTTTTGCTGATTCTTTTTCACTAATAAAATCTGGGAGATGTCAAAATCAGAGAGTGCTGACTCAGAAGAGTCAAAAATCCCGACAAAGGTGACCTCCCTTTATATATGTGGACAAGGTCTTTTTTAAATTTAGTTTTTAACTGATACATATAAGAATTTTATATATTAATGGGATCCCATTAGGCCACATAAGTCATGTGGCATTTAACCTTCCAGCCAGCATGGACCTAGGGCTGGGGTCACATACTATGCTTGGATGGCTTGGCTCTGAAGCCCAGCTTCGCCTCCAGCTGCCTGGAGGACTGGGGAACTTATTTAACTTTCTGATCCTCAGTTTTATCAGCCATAACGTGGGGGATGTTAACAGAATTTACATCTTAGGACTTCATGAGGACAAGAGAAAATCAGGCATGTACAATTTCTAAGCCCAGGGACTGTATTAACTGAAGTATGCGAATTTTGTTTATTTTTCAAACTTTTTCTCCTTCTTCTCTTTCTTCACCTATATCCTTTCTATTTCTCCTCTTATTCTAAAAATGCAAACTTGGCATCCATGTTTGAGCAATACCTTTTAAACCTTGGGGACTTCCACAGTGCCCTTCAGAACTTGCCTCTAAGGAGTAGAGTGTGGTGGAGGTGACAGCATAGAAGTTCTGAGACTGGGTCCCCCAAGGCACTATGGCTTCCTCTGAGTCTCTCTCTTGGATCACTTGTTCTGGGGGAAGCCATCTCTCAGGTCATGAGAACTCAAGCAATTTTATGGGGTGGTCCCCAAGGAGGGATGCACAAGCCACCTTGCAGACAGATCCTCCAGTCCCAGCCACCTCCAAATGTCTGCAGCCTCGACCATCTGGGCTTCGATCATGAGAGATTCCAAGCCAGAGTGACCTGAATATTGACTTGTTAAACGAATACTATAGAATAAAGTGAAATGTTCCTAAGCTTTCATAGAGCTAGCTAGGAAAATACATTTCTGGGAAGCATGCTTTGAGGGAGAAGATTATAAGTGAAGCACAGAAATAAGCCAACTATGCAAATTTTGGCATGTTCGGCTGTTTTCCATTTTCAATTTTGAATGTGGCAAAATATATGTAATATAAAATTTATCATTTCAATGATATTAAGTGTACAGCTCAGCAGCATTGAGCACATTCACACTGTTGTGCTACCAACCCCACTACCCATCTCCAGAAATCTGAAACTATACTCATTAAACCATAGCTCCCATTCCTTTCTTCCCCCAGACCAATGGAAACCACTATTTTAGCTTCTGTCTCTATGATTTTGATTACTTTAGTTATCTCATGGAAGTGAATCACACAATATTCATCACTCTCTGAATGTCTCCTTTCATTTAGCATAATGTCTTTAAGGGACATCTGTGTGGCAGCAGATGTCAGAATCTCTTTCCTTTTGGAGGCTGAATGGCTTTCTATTGCATTTCTGTGCCACGATTGGCTCATCAGTTTATCTGTCAGTGAGCACTCGGGCTGCTTCCTCTTTTTGGCTTTTATGAACACTGGTGTCCAAATCTCTATTCAAGTCCCCGTTTTCAAAATTTTGTGGTATATCCTCAGAGTAGAACTCATGGATCATATGGTAACTGTGTTTAAAATTTGAAGAGTCACATACTGCTTATAGTAGCTGTACCATTTTCCATGCCCCCAGCAGGCACAAGAGTCCAGTTTCTCCACATCCTCACCCAAACTCATTCCTGTATATTTTTAATAACAGCCATTCTGATGGGCATGAAGTGGTATCTCACTGTGGTTTTAGTTTGCATTTTCCTAATGCCTAGTGGTGTCAAACATCTTTTCGCCTATCTATTGGTCATCTGTATATCTCCTATGGAGAAAGGTTTCGTTAAGACCTTTGCCTAATGGGATCCCATTTATATATACAATTCTTACATGTATCAGTTAAAAACTAAATTTAAAAAAGACCTTGTCCACATATATATGTATATATATTTTAGTTGTAGATGGACCCAATACCTTTATTTTGTTTATTTATTTTCATGTGGTGCTGAAGATTGAACCCAGAGCCTCACACATTTGAGGAAAGCACTCTCCCACTGAGCCACAACCCCAGCTCGACCTTGTCCCTTTTTAAGTGGTATGTTTTCATTTTGTCTCACAAATACCCATCACGATGATGGAATCTGGGTTGTAGCTTGGTTCTGGTATTGGATACACAAAGCTGCTCACTGGTTGTGGGGAGAGGAAGTGCAACTTCCTTTGCTTTTACCAGCAGTTTGCATGTGAAATGCATGCTGATTGCTGTGCAGAGTCTACCAAGAGAAATCTGTAAACCATATTATTTCATTTTTTTTCCCTACATGAGAAAGAGGGAAAGAGTTAACGAAGGCCCTCACTGCTCAAATTGTGGGGTGCACCAAGAGCTGCAAAGGCCTTGGGAAGCTAACTCCACTCACTAAGCAGCAGGCCTATAGCTTGACTGGGCCACAGGTGAGTTCTCCCACCTGGCCCTGGCAGGTGCCTGGCCACTTTCCTCCTCACTAGGCCGTCCCCGTCCTCGTCTGTCCCGGCAGTCTTTCCCCTCCTCGTGGCCATCTTGTTCAATACCGTTTTGCTTCCTCCCTGGACAGGTGGCTCCTCTTCCTCCCCTGCCTCCTCCTCTTGACTAGTTCCATCTCTGGCTTTCATTTTTGTTTTTTCCTCTGATTCCTCTGGCTCAGGATCAAAGTTGAAAGTAAAGAAGTTATAGGCTTCTTCTGCAGAAGGGAAACCTGGGGGCGCCTAAGGAAAGCAGGGAGCAAGAGCAACTTCAGATGCTTTGTACCAAACGAGTTCCACACAATTAGCTGACAGCCAGCTTGACACTAATGCTCTCGGGCACATTTAGGCCTCCTAACTGTTGTCTCTGTGGAAAGTGCTAGATGACTGGTAATGAATTCTAACAAGTGCAACAGGCAATTGGAAGCCTTTTTAAGTAAGTAGCTCTAATTAGTTACTTTCTAAAGAGCCAGCAATTATTTACGTCCCAGTAAGCACATAAATATAGTATTTACAGCAGTAAAAGCTTTAGAAAAGATGATTAATGAACCAAAAATTGGATTCATTGTTCTACAGGCCAATGCTGAGATAATTTTGCTTAATTATGAGAAATATAGAATTTGTTAACTTAAAAAAAATGACTTTTTTTTTTTTTTTTGGTTTTGGCTCTTTTGTTAGTACTCTCTTCTCTTCCCCATAATGAAAGGTGGTGCAATTTCAGACTGAACAAATTGTCTTATCACTGATATTTTCTGCCTTCCATGCACCCCTCTTCCCCAAATGAGGCGGTTTTGAATCTCTCCAGCTAGATTCTAGGACTCCTGAAAGTAGGAATCTCTTCTCCTTCTTTTTCTTGCATGCTCCATGGGGTAGGAATCAGGAATGCAGATGACCAACTCTTATTGAATATTTTTTAAAGCACAAATAAAGAAACAAGGGTGGTTTCAACAGATAGGATTTCTTACCTGGGGTTTAGACTTGATTTTTTGCTCACGGAACTTGACTCTTGAATAACTTTGGGCATCATCTTTTTGTTGAATGCTTTGTACCTCTTTCCCAGACTATATGAGTAGAAAAAAAAAATGATAGACGGATGAACCATTAAAGTCAAGAAGCTAAGGACAAACTAAATTGAGGATAAATCCTCCAAAAACTTCTCTTCTGACCACCGATGCATTTCATCATTCCAAAGAAATGAAATGCTTATGAACTTCAAATATCCTTGAAGGTCAAGACTGAAAAAATACAAAATTTTATGCTCAATAAACCCTAAAATGAAAAGGGTTATTTCATCCTGTAGATCAGTAAATTATCCATGGCATAGAAGATCATTTCCAAACAGTTTATAAAGAAAAGTTTCAGTAATGTCTGGTCGTAAATAAATCCAATGTGGCCTCCTCAATCCCATTTCGGTGGGCTCCAAGGGCACCCATCAGAGGACTGAATCCCCCTGTACCTCCAGTAGCTGCTAAAGTGCCTGTCACCCCCACTGAACTCCTCAAGGTCAGGCTATTATAGGTCTAGGTGTGGCTCGCTGTGTTCTGAGCCTATTGGACTCATGACAGGCAGGCATCTCCCAAGAAGCTGGCTGGGCAAGAGGTAGAGTGTGTTAAAGGATCACATCCTAGGTCACCTGGACAGTGGACCAAGATCACAGGTAGAGAAATTTTGGTCGTATCTAGTGGAGGCCAGGTTATTCAGTATTATTTCCATTTGATGTTTATGTGTTCTCAGAGGTTTGCATTCAAAGAGATTAAGCAGTGGCTTATGTTGGTGAACTTGGATTACTGACCAAGGTATTCCAACTGGTTTTCCCTTTTCAGTCTGACCATAGCTTCTGATGATGGCGCAGACTTACATAGAGAGGGCAGATCATGTGCCAGGAACCATCAGAAACTCTGTGAACACACATTACCTCACTGAATCCACAAAGCAATACCTGAGGTCCTGGTGTTATCCCTATTTTACAGAAGTGAAAATGGATCCAGAGAGTAGAGAAGATACATGTCAAAGTAAGATGGTCCACTTCTCACCTCTGTGCCAAATTCAGTCTCCGATTCTCTCTCCTTGGAACTTCGTAAGCGCCTGGGTCGTGGGGTGGGAATTTCCTGCAGCAACGCACTTTCTGCTTTGGACTAAAAGTTGAAACAGAAAATTACTGCTACATGTCATGAGGAATGAAAACCTCAGTCACCATCTCACTAGAGAACAACCAGCAATAAGCTCGTGTAATATGCCTTCAAGAGATTAGAGCAGGGGAAACTGGTTGGAAGAATGACATCAATTGTCATGCATAATCTTCATCAGTGCCAATGAAAAATCCTACATTAACATTTAGAATTTGAAAAATAAATGGAATGGTATTGGGATCTGCATGGTCGGGAGCACCCAAAGCAGGCTGGACACACCCTGCAAAATGGCAATGGGCAGGGAGGAGAATATTCATGCAATTGCTCACCCTCGCAGCTTGCAGTTTCTCCCTCATGCGTTCCCTCATGGAGAACTCTGCAAAGCCCGTTCTGGAAGCTGATGGAATTGGAGGCAAGCCTTTGAAAATAAAGGAAAATTACTTTTAAGTCTTTTTGTTTTTCCTAAAGAGAAAATTAAATTTAAAAAGGGAGAGAATGCAATTTTATTTTGCCAGTTCAGACCTTCACATAAGCAAACATGAGAAAATGCTGACAACCCTTCTTTTGACACGGTAAGTGTACATCTTGGCTTCTTTGAGACTGACGACGAGAACCTGGTCTGCCAGGGCCTGTCACCTTGACTTAACTAAGAATAAAATGAATGACATGTGACTTTCCAACACTTACCAACTCAATTACCATTTGCTGATTTGAGAACAGTGTTCTCAAATGGATGGCCAATGAGTTTGGGTTTTATGTTTTAACTTTGACCAGAGAAACTTTTCTACAGGATTAGGCCACAGCCCTAGGCTGCATCGCAGAGACAATATTTTGCACATATTATTGTAAACATCTTGAACCACTGGGCAGCTATTGTGTCAAATGTATGTTCTCCTCAATCTTCATGGCACCCTGATAATCCGGATAGAGAGGACCCAAGTGTTGCCATCACCAGGTATGGTGAAGATGAAGACTCCAAGTCCCCGTGAATAGATGCACGGCTCCACCATGGCTCACCTAGGTGGCGGAAGGCTTGAGATCAGGTCCCAGTTCTCTGTTCCCTGATACTCTATGCCATTACAAAAGCAGTGGAAATAAAATGGAGTCTTTGATAAAAGGAATGTCAGTCTGGTGAAGCAGAGTGACTGTTGGAAGAGAAAGAGGTGATGGCAGGAATCTGGGGTTATGTGATGGGGGCCCACTGGGGAATCTTGACTGTGTTCTCCAAGAAGGCAGAGGCCTTGAAGAAAGAGAAGGGAGGAGGAAGTCAGTGTTGCAGTGTTCTTAGAAGCTGCACCTGGGTGCAGGTATAAGATGGTTGGGTCGGAGTGGGCAAGGCATTGGGGACCCCCCACTACACCGTCTGGGTATAAGTTAATAGGGAAAGGGGATCCTTGGGAGTCAGTGAGAAAGGGGGTCCTTGGGAATCAGTGTGACCTCACAGTGATGGACAGGTGGGAGGCCATGAACAGTCCTTGGTAGTGGCAGCGGCGATGGGCATCATTTGGAACTTCTTAGATATACGAAGCCTACTGAGTCAGAATCCAGAGCACTGTCTAGGGGATCTAAACACACTCAGGTCAGAAGGCCTTGGTCTAGAGAAAGAAGGAGAAGGTGTTACAGGTCCACCTGAAGCTGTCAGGAGGGTGAGGCTCCTGAGGGGGAAGGCTGCTGGCTTTCCAGGGTGAGTTTGCTTAGAGCCAGGATGGGTCAGGGGTGCTTGTCCAGGACACTGAGTGCTGGGACAGGGCCAAGCCCAAAGGTAAAGACTTGGAAGCATTTTGACCACAGAGAGCTGAAGGTTTGAGAAGATGCTGAGGGAGAGAGATGCTGCAAGAGAGAGGCTCTGACACCAACCACACTGTCACAGGAGGCAGGCTGGCGGCTAAAGACAGAAGAGCTTCAGGACAAGAGGCAGAGGAAAGGACGTGACGAGCGGCAGAAACAACACTCTGCCGTCCCTGGCACCTGCTTTCTGCACACACCCTTGTGGGGCTTCGAAGCCTATTTGTGCAGCTGGGCCACTCGGGTTCTGTTGTGCTGACTTCCTTTTGTGACAGAAAGACACACAGAGTATGCCCATCTCGTCCCCAACCACACTTACTCAATGTCTTCATGGAAGCATGAAATATTCGTGGTGACAATTACGATCCTGCCTGTGTATGTTGAGGTTCAAAGTTCTCGAGAAGAATCTCGATCAGCTCACTAAATGGCCTTTGGCGTTCTTTTTAAAATCGGATTTAGAAAGACATTTTTCCACTTTAAACTCGTGTTAACCACATCAGATGACAACCCTGTGACACGGGCCCCGTGTCCTGAGGCTTTTCCTTTGTTGCATCTGTCATATTTGAATTTATGCATCTCTGTGGCTATTCGATTAACACCTGTTTCCTCCCAGGTTCTAAGGTCCTGGTCACAGAGGGGAGGTGCATCCCAAGTGTCACTGAGCGTGTGGTGTGCTGGGTGGGTAACCAGGGCCCTGGTTGCCTCTGGAGGTTGTTAGTGCTCTCTGGCTGGCCACCTACCCCAACTCCCCCTCTCAGAGCAAGAGAGGCCCTTGCCAAAAATTAATAATAAATTTCTTTGAACACGTAAAATCATCTTGCTTATTTACTGCCCTTTAAAGGAGATGAAAATATTGAGTTTTTACAGTTTACTCAAAACAGTTATTACTTGTACCTGGTTAACGAATACTTTTCTGATTCTTTGTGTGTATATATATGTGTGTGTGTGTGTGTTTGTGGTGCTGGGTACAGAGACCCGGGCCTTGCTCAT
This sequence comes from Spermophilus citellus, assembly GCF_964194105.1. Classification (NCBI taxonomy): domain Eukaryota; kingdom Metazoa; phylum Chordata; class Mammalia; order Rodentia; family Sciuridae; genus Spermophilus; species Spermophilus citellus. Next base: position 10,791,055 of record NC_138189.1, on the reverse strand, counting down.
GGGCAAGTGCTCTACCAGAGCCACATCAGCAGCCCTTCTGAATTTTTTTTTAAATAGAGACAAGATATTTTATTAAACACTATCATTTCTGAATAATAGTATTATTTTTAAAAAATCTTAAAAATTTTGAAAGAATAAAAAATAGGTCTTGCCTGATATTTTTTTGGTAAAGATGGAATTTATTTATTTTCATATATTTTATTTTTGTAGAACAGTTTAGGTTCACAACAAAATGAGAGGAAGGTAAAGAGATTTTCCAGAACTCCTTCCCACACACGGGCACGGCCTGCCTGCACAGAGTGGTAGGTACGATATTCCAACTGACGCATCTACCTGGGCACATCGTTATCACCTGTAGACCCTCATTTACCTCAGGGTTCACTCTTGGTGGTGTGCGTCTGTGGGTCTGCACAGGTGCACAGTGTCACAGACCCACTGTCACAGTAGCATACAGAGCAGGCTCACTGCCCTCCAATTCCTCGGTGCTTCTCCTGTTCTTCCCTCCCTCCCAGTATCTCTTGATAACCACTGGTTTTAAAAACTGATCTATTTTTTTTTTAATAGCAAAAGACATTTAGAGGATGTAAGGATTTGCAAATCTGGTCTGTACAACCACGGAGTGACCTGTCATCTCCCAGCTAGCTTGCGACTGGCTTTCGGGCAAGGACCATGCTGGAGGATTTTGTAGCTGGTACACTGTAGTGACAGACCAGTCGAGGAAGAACACACAGGGCAGCAGTGAGGGTGTGGGGGGCCTTGCACTTAAAAAGGCATTTCAAACAAAACAAACGTACTCCTCATTTGGCTGAAACCAGATGATGATCATGGTGGCTTCTTTAGGACAGAACTGCTAACAAGACACCCGCGGCATGAGCTCACTCCCTTGGACGCAATAACGAATGGGGTTAAGTGTTTTATTTTTATCTTGCTAGAATATGGCAAGCAGTTTCTTTAAACAGCTTTTAGACAGTCCTCATGAGATATTTGGTCCCTACTTTATTATCAGTGACTCCACTCCATTACGAAGCAGCCATGTGATGCTAGACTGATACGGCTCTGGCTCTGGTGCAGAGAGAGTGGCCCTGCCAGGCTGCAGGAGGGTGGGATTTCACATGCACAAGAGGAGACTCATCCAGGAAGTGGCCCTCTGACACAGCAAGGGGACTCTGGCATGGAGAAAGTTTCCAACTCCCAAACACCCAGTGAGTGGGATGCAGCATTCCTAAATAAAGCTTCGTTGGGGCTATGCAAGAACTCAGGGCTTTTGAGAGAATTTCAGGACATCCCATTAAAATATTTATGCAGGGTCCATGTAGTTGGACATACAGATTTCCTGGACAAAGTGACACATTCCTCCGGAGGCAGTGAGGGACTAAGGGTGGGCAGCTCTGCACTCACTTCCCAGCAAACCCATCAGCCAAGGCAACCTCACCCTCACATTGGCACATGGCTGCTGGATCTAGGTACCCCACCTGCTTTTCCCTCACGGCACCCCTTTCTTTCTCTTTACAGGCTTAAGAAAATGGTGGACAATTTCTACTTTTCTCTTAACCACTTTTGGTAGGCCTAGCTCCTCAAAAACCACATCATGCTCCTAAAAAACCAGGAATTGCATAAAACTGAAATAATTTCCTATTTCTCTCATCTTATGTCCCCAAATAACATGGTCCAGAATTTTGATGCCCACACCACTACTTTATTCTTTAAGAACAGCTTTATTGAGAGGTAAGTCACATAACACAAAGCTCATGCTTTAAAAATAGGCATTTCAGTAGTTTTTATTTCTTTGTTCATCAGATGACAGAATTTGGGTTGTTTCCACTCTTTGACTATTATGAACGTTGTTGCTCTGAACATTTGTGTATGAGTAAGTGTGTGGACATACATATGTTTTCAATTCTTTTGGATACAGACCTAGTTGCTGAATTGTTGAGTCATATGCTAATTCTAACTCTATTTTAAACTTTCTTAGGAACTACTAAAATGTAGTTTTAGTGGCTGAAGCATTTTGCATTTCTATCAGCAATGCCCAAGAGTTCAGACTTAGGCACATTCTTGCCACTACTTATTATTATCTCTTTTTTTTTTTTTTTTTAATTACAGCCATCTTACTGGGGTGCATTGATAGCTAAGTGTGGTTTTGATTTCCATTTCCTAATGGCTAATGATGCTGAGCACCTTTCATAAGTGTGTCAGTCAATTATGCATCCTTTTTGGAGAAGGCCTACTTAAGTCTTCAGCCTATTTTAACATGGGGTTATTGGCTTTGTACGCTCTAGATATTACTCCCTTAGCAGATATTTGACTTGAAAATATTTTCTCCCATAGGGGTTGTTCAGAGCTTTGATGTCATCCAGGGATAAGAGCCTCGGGACATCTCAGGCCCTACCTGGATGTGCAGAAATAATGTTGGGACTTTTCAAAGCCATCAGTGGACAGCTCTTTCCCTGATTTAAGATTTTTCACCATCATCTTGTAGACCCCCATCTGGCAATGCCATCTCAGCAACTGCTCTGCAAGTAAATCCTGCTTATGGTTTTCACAAATGTCTAGTTTTCCTGGAGTGAGGTCTGATTTCATCAAATAAGAATAGCCCCTGAGAAAACAGCTTCTCAGGGGTTATTCTTATTTGGTTATTCTTACAGGTCAAGTAGTGACGATGCTTGGGAAGTAGGACTTCTGAGGAGACCCAGAAGCATTTTCCCTTCCAGTGACTTCCAGGTGCTGGCCTTCCCAGACCCCACAGCTGTGAGACTATGAAGCTATATCAAGGGGGATAGGATTAAGGCAAGGGACCAGGACACTGGGCTTGCTCTTCCTACTGAGACTCTGCTGCTTTTGTTTCAGGGGGCGGCGGGGGCAGAACTCCTTGGACTGTTGCAAACCTTTAGATAATTTTTTAAAATAAAATAAAGTAAGTTTGGGTCTGGGGCTGTGGCTCAGCAGTAGCACCCTTGCCTGGCATAGGTGAGGCACTGTGTTTGATTGTCAGCATTGCATATAAATACATAAATAAAATAAAGGTCTATCAACAACTAAAAAATAAAGTAAGTTTATTTTGACAGCTTTCCCGATGTTCTGTTTGAGGATGTGGGTTCTCTAAGGTTCCTGCTCTATCATTCTGGAATGTCCTACCTGCCCTTATTTTTGCAGAAATCTCTCTACTTTTAGCTAAGCTATTTCTCTGTGGCTCTCGCTGCCTACACCAGAGCTGCTGTGTACCTTGGAATACATAAGGACTTCACAAGGACTCACTGTGGAATTAGAAGCAGGGTATCTGGGGGTGTTAATTGGTATTATCTGAGTCACATGGGTTGTAGAGTAGGTTAGCATGGTGAGATGACTCTTTTTTTCTACCTTCTGCTCTAGATAAAGAATATACCTCTCAAAGTTATTATTGACTTAAATTTCTGTCATGAACAATTATTTATTGAGTTTTACAGTGTCTCTATGGGTTCATCAATTTTGTTTTATTAATAACTCTAATATGGCTCAATAAAAAATTCAGTCTGTTAGCAGGATAGACAAGAGAAGATTCTCAAGCATAAACATACATAAAATCTGGCAGGAAAGTGGAATGGAGGTATTTGAGAAGAAAGGGTTGGTATGAAATTTCCAACGGCTAAGAAAGAGTGTATTATTTCTGATTTAGCTGAGAGTGGTTATCAAACCACTGTGATGTTTAGATTCCTTTGGGAAACAAAATGGATAAATAGTTTTATTTTTAAACATAAACATTTACATTAGGCCACAGATTAAATGTATGGCAACTATTTAAAAGTATGATAAAAATCTATGGCAGTTTAAAAATATGCAGTGGGAAGCTTGTATTTATGGGGGGGCAATGGTGCCCCCCCTAGAAATACTCTTGTGGGGCAGTGGTGGTGTGGAGGGCTGGGGAACCACTGGCCTGAATGACCTCACTTCTGCCTTTCCTGTTGCTCAATCCCACCAAAAAAGATCATCTGCCCCCTCTTGAAAAATTCCAGGGTCGGAATGAAAATATGGAGTTGGGTATTTGTGGGACAGAAGGCAGCTTCACTTCAGTAGCAAAGGCCGGAGAGGAACAGAGAGGCCAGATGCCAAGGGCTCAGGAGGACAGCTAACTGGGTGGAGAGTCGGAGCAGCAATCCAGCATGCTCTGCACACCACCGTCAGAACTCCGGGAACACAGGCCTCTCCCCGGCCTTCAGGCAGGAAGAAGGCAGAGCAGGGGGGGCACGAAAGGTGAAGGGTGGCTGCCCTGGGTGTAAGAACATGGGCGATTATTTTCTTTCTCCTGATTTTAGTAAAATAGACTAATGTCACTTATGTCTTTACATAAAAAGAAGTCAAAACAGGTGGAGAATAATCAGGCTCTCCCTGAGGTAGGAACACCAGCACTGCTGATAATTCACATTTGCTGAGTAGCTCTGGGGGCACTTCTCTGGTGACTTTCTTTTTTTCTAGTTCTCTCAGGTTTTTTCTCTTTTCATATATATTTTTAGTTGTCAATGGACACAATATTTTGTTTTGTTTTATTTATTTTTATGCGGTGCTGAGGATGGAACCCAGGGCCTCCCACATGCTAGGCAGGCGCTCTGCCACTAAGCCACAACCCCAGCCCCATCCCAGGTTTTTTTCTTCTAGCCTCATTAATGTTCTCATTTTAGATTAGCTGAAAATTCAGGAGCCCTCATTCTGGCATATGTCTCCTGAGTTCCTTGGGCCTCGGGATTCCTCTTTGCCATGCTTCAGCTGACCTCCCAGGCTTGGGGACTATCTGCCTGGACCAGACTAGGTGCTCTGACATCATTGTGGTATGGCACAGGGCAAGGGGCTTCAAACTGGACTTTGAGAGACTCTCAGAGTAGCCAAGAATATCTCTCTCTCCCTCTCTCTCTCTTTCACACACACACACACACACACACACACACACACACACACACACAATGTAAAGGGGTACCAGGATACCACACTATCAGGTCACAGAGGAAGGGGAGCCAAGCTGGGGTGGGGGCATCCTAAATGGTTAGGCTTGGGTGTTGAGCTGAATGAGAATCACTGAAGGAAATGAGCAGAGCAGTAACAGTACCTTAATTTTTTTTTTTAATCTATCTCTGGTTGTTGGAGGGGGTGGGGGGGAGAGAGAGAGAGAGAGAGAGAGAGAGAGAGAGAGAGAGAGGGAGAGAGAGATCTGTCAGGAGGCTGTTGCCTTGTCCTAGATGAGAGAGAGAGTGGTTTGGACCAGGGTGGCAGTTAGTGGTGGAGGTAGTGACAGGGTCCTACTTTAGATTTATTCTGAAAGTGGAGCACTGCTGTCATGGTTTGGACATGAGCTGTCCCCCACAAGCTGTGTTAATGAAGAATCGTCAGAGGCGACTGATGAGATGAGGACAGCTGTGACCCAGTCAGACCACCCCATTGGAATGGACCCAGAGCGTGGCTGGAGGAAGCAGGTCCCTGGGGTGTTCCCTGTAAGGGTCCATCTTTCCTGTAGCCCCTGCTCCTTTCTTTCTCTGTCTCCTGGCCGCCATGGATTGAGGAGCTTTCCTCCGCTTCGCCCTTCTGCCAAGATGTTCTGCCTCACCCTGGGCCCAGGGCAATGGAATCAACCAACCATGGTCTAAATCTCTGAAATCATAGCCCCAAATAAACTTTTCCTCCAATGAGTTGTTCTTGTCAGGCATTTTGGTCACAGGAATGAAAAGCAGGCAGGTGCTGGTGGTGATTTGATGTGGGCAGATAAAAGGACACGAGTCAAGGATGATTCTTGAGCTTTTGGCCCAAGCAATAGAAAAATGAAATATTCATTTAGTAAGGTGGAGAAGTTGTAGCAGGAACAAATTTGTGTTGGGAGAAGGAAATCAGAAGCTCAGATTCAGCTGAGTCAAATTTGAGTCATCTCAAATTAGATGATAGACCTAACTTTGTAAGAGCTAAAACAATAACCTTCTAGAAGAAAACATAAGGGAAAAAAATCATGACCTTAGGCTATGCAAAGAATTTTTAGCTACAACCCAAAAGCATGATGTATAATTAAAAATAAATTTGAGTTTATCTAAGTTAAAAACATTTGTACTTCAAAAACACTATTGAAAAAGGGAAGACAAACCATTGACTTAGAGAAAATATTTGCAAACTATATATCTGGTTAAGTACATGTATCGAGAATATATAAAGAACTCTTTACAGCTTTATAGTATGACAAACAAAAAAGTTTAGATACAAATTTTATTAAAAAGATAAGCGGTCAACAATAATATCAAGAATACTCAAAATCATTAATCATTAGGGAAATGCAAGTTAAAAGCACAAGGAATAACACTATGTAGCTACTCAAAAGCTTGTCAGTGGTGCCTCCTTACCTGCAGCTACGTGTGGCCAATCACAGCCCAGAATTATTAAATGGAAAATTTAAGATATATAAATTGCTCACTGTTTTGAATAGTGGGATAAAATCTAACGCCATCCAGCTCCCTCCTGCCCAGGCCATGAATCATCCCTTTGCCTAGTGTATCTGGGCTATATACACTACCAGCCTGTTAAGCTTTAAACTTGGTAACCATCTGGGTTGTCCAATTAACTGCCATGGGATTGCAGTGCTTGTGCTCCAGTGACCCTTCTTGTACTTAACAGGGACCCCAAAGTACAAGAGTGGTGATGCTGGCAATTCACACTTGCTGAGGAGAAGCTGGGAAATACTTATGTTAAGTGCCAAAGGTGAAAGTTCTGACTTAATAAGGAAAGAAAAAAATCATATGCTGAGTTTGCTGAGACCTACAGAAAAATAAGATATTTTGAGAGGGAGGGAATATTCATGCCTTTTATTATAGAATAGTTACATTGTGTGTTTTATTATTAGTTATTGTGAATCTCTTGTTGTGCCTAATTTACAAATTAAACTTTTTTATGGGTAGTCATGTATAGGAAAGAACAGTGTAGAGTTCAGTTCTATCTGCAGTTTCAGGCATCCATTGGGGGTCTTGGAACAAGACAAGGGACCATGTAGTTAAATTTAGATGATACCAAGTGTGGAACAGGATGCAGAGACATTGAAATATGCTATTGTGGGAAAGTAAAATGAAGCAGCCACTTGGGAAAATAGATTGGCCATTTCTTAAAAAAATTAAACACAAATTTATCACATGACCCAGGGTCTACCACTAGGAATCTTCCCAAGATAAAGGAAAACATAAGGCTATACAAAGACATGCTGCACGTGTTCATAGTGACACTACTTATAGTAGCACTGAAATGAACATAATCCAAATGTCCATTAATAGGTGAGTACATAAATAAAATGTGTTATGTTCATAAGATGGAATACAGTGCAGCAATAAAAAGGAATGAAATGTAGATACATGCCACATTTATGAATCCCCACCAAATTATTTTAAGTGAAAAAGCCAGATGCAAATCGCTGCATAACATATGATTGCATTTACATGTAATGTCCAGAAAGGGCATGTTTAGGGATAGAAAACAAATCAGTGTTTGTCTAAGGCTAGGGGTTGGATTGGAGATGGTACAAGGGAACTTTTGGGGCTAACAAAATTGCATTGTAGTGCTATGGTCAAAGCCTATACATTTACAAACAATCACTAAAGTGTGTACTCACACTAGTGAATTTTATGATGTATAAGGCTACCTCAATCAGGCTATTAAAAGCATGAATTATCTAATTAGATATGCAAAGTAGGTGTTGCATATTTATGCTAGAAAAGGTGCAGGCTGGAAAAATTTGGGGCTGGTCAGTGTACAGAAAGAATTTTAAGTCTTGCTATGACAACGTGTTGATAAAGAGGCCACACCCTGAGCCTGCAGTGCTCCAACACTGAGTGGGGAGATGTGAGCAAGACCCACCCATAGTGAGAGGGAAGAAGAGAGAACACCAGGTGGGTGCAGCCCTTGAAGCAAAGTAAAAAGCCAGGAGCAGTGGAGAGCTGCTTCTGTTGGGGCTGGAAACCAAGGGAGATCAGGACCAAGAGCTGACTGTGGAATTCAGCAAGTGGGCAATTCACAGGTGACCTTGACAAGACATTTTTGGTGCATAAGTGGGGATATTTTAGATTGGAGTGCATTCAAGAAAGGGTTGGAGACAAGAATGGGAAATGATGAGTCTAGAGACATTTTGATTTGAAGAAAGTTTTTTTTTTGAAAGGAGGCCAGGGAATTGAAGCTATGACTAGAGTGAAATGTAAGTCATGTTTTTTCCTTGTAACTAAAGATACTAGGCAATGTTTATTTACACATGCGTTGGTTAACTGTGATGTTTCCTGCATCCCTCATGGGCATCCTCTGACTAGAGTGCTCTTCCCATTCTCCAGCTGCTGGTCTCCAGGGCAACTCCCAGGACCCAGCTCCTCAGGCGCTCTCCTGGACTCTCACAGTGTACTTCACTACATTTGTGTGTTGGGTCAGCCTCTCCAGGTCTCGATGACTTTTAGTAAGTAAACTAAAGTCAATTATTCATTTCATTTACATCAAATTTCACTGGATTCTGAACTTTCTTTTCAACCAATTTTAAGAAATTGGCTCTGAAAAGATACTTTAATCAGAGACACTAACAGGAATGAATGGAAAACAGATGTTAGTAATGAAGAAATTTATGTTCATAAGAAACTACTTAGCATTTGATGGTTATTCCCTTAAGAGATGGTGCAAGATGGAACTGTGGGGGAATGTGTATACTCGTAAACTAGATGTTTATTTGATTTGGAACTAGGACATGTTCAGTGAGAAGCTTTTATTTGGATGCTATGACTTTATATGTGTTTGGTTAGAAAAGGAGAAGCCAAAGCTTCTACAGCAGAGCTCTGTGCTGTTGTTCAGCGGGGAGATGATACCTCTGGGCATGAGTCTGGTGCCATGTGGGAGAACACAGGGTCATTGATACTGGCCTTTCAGTTTCTGAATGCAGCTTGACCCTGATAATACTGGACCTGTAACAATGCCATAGTGTGACAGATGGGCACAAATTCAAGGTGAGCAGCTGGGCTGGTTGTGTTGAGGGGCAGCCCAGATCCAAGATAGGTTTGGGAAGTAAAGAGTCAAGGGAGGAACCAAACCTTTGGATCCAGGTGGCGACTTGGTTGTAAGGGCACGCTGTTCAGGGTGGCAAGTGCACACACCTGAACCAGGGCAGGGCCTGGGGCAAAGAGCAGAGGGCCCGGTTTGAGACTGAGCTCACCCAGCATGTACTGTGCAGCGCCACCTGACATCAGAGCTGTGCCAGGCAGGGTTGAAAGGCAGTCTCTGGCCTCTAGGGCTTCAGGTCTGGTGGTGGTGGGACAGGGCTGGGCACGGATCTCAAGATGACTTCAGATACTCACATAGCCCAAGGGGCATGGGAGCACAGGGCCTGATGTGCCCCCCAGGAGTAGGGCATGCTTTCCAAAGGGACAGCATGTTTTCTTTGATTTATTTAAGAGGAGTAGCTAGGATAAGACAAAAAAAAATTTAAAAAAAAAATCAGGGATGGGGCAATTCTAGGGGAGCAAAGGGCAATAATCTACTTGAGTGCCAATCTTTTGGGGAAAAATGAAGGATAGTCAGATTGGCAATCTTGTGAAACTTCTGACTTGACTTATGTCTCATATTGAGTCTCCTTCGGGTCACTGAGAACCACTGCTGGGTTACTGCATTGCCATTATGGCTTTTGTGGGTACGATCAACCAGGGTTAAATCTGTCAGTCTAGAATGACCCTGCACTGCACCAAGCAAGAACGTGGGCTCTGGAGCTCAACAGATCTGGGCTTGGATTTTAATCCACCACTTCTAGCTGTCGACGGTCTCTGGACCCTCATCACCTAACCTATAAAACAATGCCTAAGAACAGGAGTGTTCTGGTAATTAATAGCAAAGAACATGTGAAGACCTGAGCAGGGTGCCTGCCAGATGGCTGCCTAGCTCAGAAGGCGGTCTTAAGTTCTCAAGAGTTCAAGGCTATCAGATTGATCTGTGCATCTGTCTGCCTGCCCTCGATTGCCTATCTATTGGTCTGTTTATCCCCTCACGTCCTTTCTCAGGAGTATAAGTCTGATACTTAGAATAAGTCTGATAATTAGAGTTCCATACCTTTCTCAGTATTTTGAATATAAACTCTCTTGTTAGGACTGGGGGAGCACTAAATTTGGAGTTTTATCTAGAAAATGTAGGCAACAGCGTTTATGGGTTGTTATGAGAAAAAGCCTCATGATTCATTTATAGACTCTTAGCTCCAGCCCAGGGAAGCAAGCCTTTCCTGGCAGGTTCACTGACAAACATGCAACTTCCCCTGAACATAAAATAGGAGGAGGAGTGCAGGGAGGTTTGACATATATGGAATCAACTGATGCAATACATATATTTTCAGAATTCACATCGAGACCACATGATGATTCCAACTGGTGCAGAAAAAAATATCACTGGACAAACCTCAGTTTTTTATGATGAAAACATTCAATAAACTAGAACTAGAAGGGAGCTACCTTAGTATAATAAAGGGACCATGAAGATCATACAGCTGAGATCACATTCCATGAAAAACTGAAAGCTTTTCTTCTGAGATCAGAAACACGGCAAAGATAACTGCCCTCACCACGTCTATTCAACATAGAACTGGAAGTCTTACCCAGAGTAATGAGGCAAGACAAAACTCAAAGTCACCCACACCAGAGAGGAAGAAGTAAAATTATCTCTGCACACAGATGACTTAATCTTATATAGAGACACTCTTGAAAGAATCCACAAAAAAACCTTGTTACTGTTAGAACTAATGCATGAATTCAACAAAGTTGCAGGATACAAAGTTAACACATAAAAATCAGTTGCATTTGTGTATACCAACAATAAACAACCCCAAAATGAAAGTAAGAAGATAATTCCATTTACAAAAAAATAAAAATAATACTTTGGAGTAAACTGCTAAGAAGGTGAAGGACTTGATCACTGAAAACTTTAAAGCTTTGCTGAAATAAATTAAAGAAGATACAGACAAATGGAAAGACATTGCACGTTTATGGGTCAGAGTACTTAATGTTGTTAAGATGTCAATAGTACCAAAACAGTCTATAGATGCAATGCAATCACTATCAAAATCCCAATAGCATTTCTTTTGCAGAAATAGAAAAATCTCTCCTGAAGTTTTTAAGAAATAGAAGAGATCCTAAATAGCTAAAACAATTTCAAAAAAAGAACAAAGTTGTAGGTTTCACACACCTTGATTTCAAAGCATATTACAAAACTACCATAATCAAAACAGTGTGGGACTAGCAAAAGACAGACATAAGACCAGTGGAATGGAATGGAAAGCCCAGACATAAGCCCTTGAGTGTGTATGGTCAGCTCATCCTCAACAATGGTGCCAAGATCACTCAATGGGGAAAGGACAGTGTCAACAATGGCTATCCACATGCAAAATAATTAAGTTGGTTTTTTACCTTAAACCATATGCAAAAATTATTGAAAAGGAGATAAGGGCCCAAATATACGACATACAACTATAAAACTACTAAAAGAAGTCATAAGGGAAAAGCTTCACGTTATTGAACTTAACAATGACTTCAATATGACATCAAAAGTACAAGCAACCAAAACAAAAATGGATAAGAGATCTGCATCAAACTAAATGCTTCTGTGCTTCAAAGATGACACAATCAAAGAGTCCTGGACAAGGAGATAGAGTCCTGCTCTCAGGGAGTTTCATTTCAGCGGAGCAGATAACCAGCACACAAGAAGCTCACTAGAGCCTCCTGGGAGGGGAGCAGGTGAGAGGACAGAGTCTGTAGGACCCGGTGGGAAAGGGCTAGTCTAGATGGGCGGTCAGGGCAGCCTTCTCCAGCGTCTGCCTCTCCCCAGCCACCAGCTCCCTATGTCAGTATGTCCATGTCTACTGGATGTCCAGCAGGCATCTCAACCTTGCATGTGCATTTCTGACTTCTACCCCCACATCTGTCCTTTCTTTTATAAGTGGTAACTCCATTTCCCACTTGCTCAAGTCAAAAACCATCATGCCATCCTTCCTTTCTTGCTCAGTTGAGGGCCAACCCGATAGGCTCTGCCTTCCAAATACTCAGCTTCCCCCACTTCCTTTGCCCCTTCCACAAGCGGCCCAGATGCTTTCCCCACACCTCCCACCTGGATCTTTGCTATTGGCCGCTCCCTATCTCTGTCTTCCCTTGCTCTTCCAAACTCTATTCTTACCACAGCAACTTTCAACCTTGGTTCCCATCAAATCAGTCCTCTGCTCAAACCCCCCAGCAACTCTCAGCTACTTGGATTAAAAGTCCAAAGACTCATAGGACTGGGTTCAAGTCCCCTCCTCCTTTACTCCTTGCTCACTCTCCTTCAACATCCCTTGCCTCCTGGATGTTCCTGAAACACACCAGGCACACTCTCGCTTTATGGCCACTCCTGGAACATCCTCCCCACAGGATCTCTCATTTAATTTTATAAATAGCCATTCTTCTCTCATTCCCACCCGAGTCCTGGCCAGCTTATTCTGGACCTTCCTTTCTCTATAGCACGCCTCACCAGCTGCAATGATATATTTATCACGCTCATTTCAATTGTGATCTCTCTTTCCCTCCAGTGGGACAAAACCTCTGTAGGTGTTGAGACATGCTGCTTTTATTTTACAAACAAACTGAAGTTTAGGGAGGTCAGGAAACTTGGCCGAGTGAGTAAGACAGGTACCCACTTTGAGGCCAAAACCACCTGACTTAACTGCTACATCATGACTGCCTTTCAGTCAGCTGTGTGATAAACACATGGAGAACTTCCCTTATGCTGGAACCAAAGCTCAGGATGTCAGGCTTCTTATCTGTCAAGTGCTCCACTCCTCCCTCCTCGGATCTTCTCTCTGCACCTGAGTCCACCAGTGCTTCCCAATCAGCAAGAGCTTTCAGCCATATTCAGGGCTTTCTAGATAACAACTGGTCAGGTCCTGACTCAAGTAGGTGTGTCTCAAGTGAAACTCCATACCTTGCCATTCTCCAAATCAGAAAAAAGGCTTTTAATTTTGACTAATGTATGGATTAATTTTCTTCTCCTCAGACACTTCATTACTCTTTATCTAATCACCCCATAATATTTAGAGCATTATATCCTTTTATTGATTTAATCTTCACAATCACTCACATGATCATAGTGAAGAGTTTGTCCCTCTCTGTCTCTCCTGCTTTTTTTGGTGCTGGGAATTGAATTAAGAGGTGCTCTATCACTGAACCACATCCCCAGCCCTTAGACTGAGTCTCACTAAGTTGCCCAGGCCAGCCTCAGATTTGAAATCCTCCTGCCTTGACCTCCCAAGTTGCTGGGATCATAGGCATGTACCACAGCACCCAGCTCCCGTTTTAGAAATAAGGAAAGAATCTAACTTTTCATAACGTAAGCCTTTATTACTGGTCACCTCAATAACTACTTAATGCCCAATAGCTATGCTAAGGACTGAATTATATCTCCCTCAAATTTTTATGTTGAGGCCCTTACCCCCACAGTGATTATATTTGGAGATATGCTTAAAGTCAAATGAGCTCATAAGGGTGGGGCTCTGGTATGACCGGATTGGAGTTCTCATGAGACTAAGAGCTAACCCCTGCGTTGTGATACATGTCTAAAGAAGAGGGCGTGTCAGCCCAGAGCAAGATGGTGACCATCGCTCATTGGAAACTGGCCCTGTTGGCACCAGGATCTTAAGAGTCCCAGCTTCCAGAACTATGAGAAAATACATTTTTATAGTTTAAACCACCTGTCTATGATATAGACTGCCATGTAGGGTCTCCCATAAAGAGACCAAACTGAGACACTTGTAATCTTCAATAAGGAACAATTTTGAGCATTTAGAAAAAGAAACAGCTCTATGGGATAAATTCTGGTTCTGCTTTTACTAATACCTAACAGCTCTCATGGTATCATTGCTTTTAGATTAGAACCACATTTTTCTTAGGGTTGGACTTCAGATCAATTTACTCCCAAACCCTCTAATTTCCAAGTTACTTTATTCCCCAGCTCTGCCACAGTGAAATAGTGTAGCAATTATGTAACGATCAAAAAGTGTACCATACTTCTCCTCCTGTCTAATCCACTTTTCATGAAAAGCAAGAGGGAAGGGCAATCACTTTCCCTATAATGAGCAGATAATGTTCCCTGCACAAGAGGAGCAAATACTGTAATATACAGGCCAAGGTTCTTGGAAGGGGAAGGGCAAGTCTGCAGGGGATGAGTAGAGGCCACTGAGAGCTTGGCTCCTCCCTCCTTTCTTCCAACATTCCATCATGTTTCACGTGCTTGACGTACATGTCTCCCTGTGTCACCCTCCTTTGAATGTCTACATATTTTATTATCTGCACCATTGCTATTTCCATCAATGCTTCTTAACTTACCTGCTGATAGAAACATGTCAAGCTTGTGTGTCCTGTCTCCTAGACAAATGCTGACCTGCAAAATGACCCACAGACTTGTGGCAAATTGGGCTGGACAGGCAGTGACTGTGCATCTCCAGGAGGCAATTAACAAGTCCCAGCAGAATGGATGGAGAAGGGGAAGCACTTACTGCGTGGGCCCCGCCGGGCTGGCATGTTCAGAAGGCCAGTCTCGGGTTCTTCCTGCCTGGGCTCCTGCGGGGAGTCAACATGGAATTTTTCTGACACCATTTCTTGGGGACCAGCAGTTGATAACTGTGAACAGAAGAGCAGAGGTTCAGTGATACCCAGGATTTCTGTTGGCTTAGTTCCTCACTTGGGATGCTATGGGTTACCAGTGAGGTGATGGGCCTTAGTAACTATTCAGACCTGACCCCCAAGGCACTGTGCAACCCCCCACCACCCCAAAGAAGCAGCATCACCCCTGAGTTTTTCCAGGAGATATTTTATAAATTACCAGGGTATCCCCAAATAAGATGATTACTTTCACCTTTTCTAAGTAAAATGCATAGAACTCTGCAGAAAATCACCATCAAATAATCCGCTCCCCACTTCAAACAGATTAGAAACAGCTGCTAAAGTGTCACTGGGTAACCTGTGGCAAATCTTGAGTCTCCCCTTTGGGTGCCCCCAGGATAGCCTCCTTTGTCTTCCCCAAACCCTCGGGAGAGGAGAACAAGTAAGCAGAGTTGGCAAGGTGGCCTCTGTGGCCCGACAAGCCAGGGCTTGCCGCCAGACTGCCTGGCTGTGGGCAAGAGCATGGCTTTTCTCCTCTGTAAAACAAGGGAAATGTCACCGTGTGGGAGGCACAGCATTTCCCTCTTAAATAGATGACCCGGGGTGGACCCGAGGCTTCTGAAGGAAGCCCTCATTCAGGGCGCTGTGGTATGGGTTAAATTCAAGGTATAGCACCTACAAAGCCGGAAGCCTGGCACGTCAGTGGGGGGCAGGCAGGAGAGGGCTAGCAGATGCCCCTCTCCATCCCTGCCCCTTCCTCCTGCTCAGTGGGCAGCCTAAGCCCTGCTGGGCCAAGTTCCCTGTGCCTCTGACTCTACAGCAAAGGCTGGAACTCTGCTCATCTGCCACCTGGGTGTAAGGGACAGAGCAGCAGGCACAATCCACAGGAAAGGGTTAAAGCTCCAGGGTGCAGATCTGGCTGAAAGTCTCCCAGGTCCCCAAGAGTGGCCAGAGACTGGCCACGTGGGCTGGGCATCTCCTCTCCGCCTCCAACCCGTCCCTGTAGGGCTCATCCCAGCCTGCAGGAAAGGGCAGGCGGCTCCTCTGCCCAGCTGGACCAGAGTGGTGTGCGGGGTGTGGGGAGCCAGGGGGAAGGCTTCTTCCCTGACTTGGCTCTCCCAGTGCCTCCCACCTCCCCTGTCCATCCCTCTCTGGGCAGCACCATCACGTGATTCCTGGCTCAAAATGGCGCTCCCCTTCCCTCCCTCCCTCCCAGGCTGGCTTCTCCATTGTTCCAGGCAAGTGTCTCGTCCACCATAGCCCTTTCCCTACTGCCCTTCTCACAGGAGGGCAGCTCCTTACCAAGGGAATTGATTTACCTGGAAAAGGCTTATCTTGCTTGGGGGTGCTCCCAGCCTAAGAAGGGAACTCCTGCAGAGAGGTGGGGGAGGGACAGCCAGCAGACCCCGAGATAGGAATCGGCCTCTGGCTCAGACTGAAGCGGAATTCGGGCTTGGAGTTGGAAAAAGAGGGAGTTCCCAGAGATCTGTAATCCTGCACTGCCATCTACCGCCTGTGCTGGTTTATGGCCTTCAGCAACAACACTAACATGATGGGCTGCTTCCCTGTTTCTAGACTTCTCTCTCAGGAGATTGGAGGAAACTTACAGGGAAAAATCTCCGAGTATGGACCATGTCCTGATTATGAGGATCACCTATCTGTAAGCTCCCCGCCAGGGTCCTGCACACTGGACAATCTATTTGCATCCCTGTCTCACTGTTCCCCAGAGTGGGCCCCAAATTGGTACCCCAAAAGGGACACTTCCCTGGGAAGATTCTGTGGCACCCAGGAGCGGGGTTGGGGGGGACGCAGGCAGGTTGATCAAGGGCACCCACATGCAAACAGGGCTTCTCTTCACTTCCTACCCGTTTCTTTCTTGGTCTTTGACCCTTTGGGTTCTTCTTCCGACTTCCCACATCCACGTCCTCCTCATTTTCAGTGAAATCCTTTGTTAAAATGCAAAGGGAAGAGAAGGAGAGTGTTAAGAGAGGGAAAGAGGGGTGTGCTTTTCAAATCACAGTCTTGACCTTGGGCCTCCATCCACTCACGTTCAATGTGAGGGAGGAACAGTTAACAATCTAAGTAGCCACCACTGTCCACCCTTCACCAGAGACCTGTCTTGAAAGTTTGTATCCAAACTGAATGATTATGAGTGAGGTGGTGTAGGGGCTTCCATGGTCACAGGCCCTCATTCAGGCTGATAACATTTATCGAGCACTTATTGTGTTCCAGGTCCTGGCAGCACAGAGAAGAAAACACGCTCCCCACTTTCAAAATTCACATTCTAAGAAAAGTGACAAAGGAATCTGCCAGGAAGGATGGAGAACCATAGCCCAGGACAGTCGTGAGAGTCATATTTGGGGTCTCGTGGGTTGGTTTTTCTGCTTCCCAACTTCACCAGCAGGTGGGGAGAAGTAAAAATGCAGTAAATCATTATGAACGCCCCAAGTTAGAGGATATTTTGGCTGATCTCTTTGAAAAGGGAACATGGCAAATGTCATTCTCTTTTTTGCACATTATGCCTTCTGAGGTTTTAGACATCAGGTGTTACAACTGGAAGCTCTAAAGTGCCCGAGCTTTTACTGTTCTGTCCTAGAGTTTGGCAGACTGGGGCATAAGTGAACAAGAA
The DNA here is from genome assembly GCF_964194105.1 of Spermophilus citellus. Taxonomy (NCBI): domain Eukaryota; kingdom Metazoa; phylum Chordata; class Mammalia; order Rodentia; family Sciuridae; genus Spermophilus; species Spermophilus citellus. Next base: position 10,773,805 of record NC_138189.1, on the reverse strand, counting down.
GCTTCAAGACAATCACAGAACCTCTCTCCCTGGTACCCCAACTTATGAATCTTCTCTTTCTAAAATTGGGAAATGTTTTGTTTTTGTACTGGGACAAAGTTGCAACACAAAACCTGGATTTTAATGATATGATATAAGGTCTCAACTTTCACTGGGCCAGGCCCCAGGGACTCCTCACTTTCCTTGGCTGTTGGGGTTAGGGAAGGTGTGGACTTCAGTTACAGAGCACAGAGCTGAGACCCCCACAGAGAATGAGCCAGGTTGGGGCTTTCCTTAGTGCATGTGACCGATCTCTCTTCCTCAAGTTCTGGGTAGAGGCCTTACCTCTTTCTGGCCTCCTTTTCTCAGGGCTCACCAGATGGGGAGTATTCTTAGCTCCATGATTCACCAGTTTGATTGTAAGGTGGTGATAACATCAAGGTGTGTAAGTATGGTTTTAGATTCAATTCTAAATTTTTATTGGCTGAGAACGGACTTGTGAGAAATCTAGGTCATCTTTTCCTTTCTAATGTTTTAATCCTTGACCAAATGACAAACTGTCCATAGGACTTCTAGTAAGATGAAATGTGGGTCACCGCTTTATCCCCAGGGACAAAAGGCACAGAATATATTTGTTGTACACATGAAGAAACTTATGTGGTTGGTTCGTACTTGATATTTTGCTTAAAGTTAACGTGCAAAGTTTTAAATTGAGCTCCCTCATGTGTTTTAATGCACCGCACAGGGGACAGCACACTGTCTGCATTTCCGTCTCTGTGGTCTCAAGATGGTGAGCCCCTCAGCCAGTGGAGAAATAAGGACACAGGATCACAGTGGTCTACTGTTTCCAGTTGTACACAGCTTTCCTTCTCTGGTCTTGGCAGTGAGTTTTTGTATACCATGAGTCAGAAATTGCAAGACTCCTGGGATAGTTTTATTAGCATTATGATCTATCACTGTTACCTTCATTCTGAATTCTTAAGGAAATCAAGGTGCTTCAGGCAGAGCTGGGCTCCAGAAACAGGTAGTAAGTTAAGATGTGGTGGATTGGAATTCATGAAATGATGTCAAATTTATTTCAGAGTGTTCAGGCGGAGGTAAGACCCAGAGTGCCCACAGGGACGCTGGCCTCACATCTACCCACCTCTGCACTTCATGCCTGTGTGTTCAATTAAACTAAATTCGGTCTGGGGACACCTCTATACTTTGAGTCCCTACTTGACAAACTACAACTCACCTTAGCATGTAAACTAATTGAAAGCCTCAGTACTTTTGTAACAACCATCATGGCAGCTAAGCTCAGGTGATCAGACCATGTTCACCTAAGGCAACTCTGAGCTGTGACGAGCCAAGCTGTTCCCAAGCTTCGCTTCCATTTTCTGTCCTTACATGCTGCCTGCCCACGTGTACAAGGGGCTCTCTGAACCTCCTCTGGTTCTGAGGTTGTTCTGCTCATGAATTGTTCTTTGTTCAAACTCAGTTAAATTTAATTTATCTAAGGCTTTCCTTTTAACACATGTGATAAATGCTTGTTATCGGCCTTAACTTCCTCATACAAAACATCCCAAGGGGCCCTGTCAGTAATGACTTACCTCTGAAATTATTTTTATTTTTTCTTCCCTGGAATTCATTTTGTCTGTGATAGATCTCTGAAGAGAAAGAACAATGAAGAAGTCAGGCATTTTGAAGTCAATGACATATTGTTCTTAACATCAATGCATATGCATTAGACCTTAGGCGGAGGAGAATTTCTGTCCACCTGGGATACTTGCAGATTCCGGAACTGGCGAAAAGAAGCACCAGAGGAGAAGGGGGATGCCAGACTCCCCTGCCCCCATGACCCTGGTTTCAGGGCACACAGTCTTGGTTGGAATCCAGCTCTGGAAGGACAACATCACACCTTCTCTCCCTTAAACCTTCACCTTTCTATCCCTGCTCACCCTCTGCCCTTGATCTTGGTTCTCATTTTCCTAAGCAAAGAGATGAGATCAAGGAGGGACCCAAATCCGCCTTTTATTACCCACCATGAGAGTCAGGTTAGCATCTGCCTATCACCACTAGAATGTGTTTGTAACCGGGCAGAAACAGTATTTTCTTCATTATTTACACCCAGAGCCTTGGACCACAGCACAGACCTCAGTTTATATTTATCTGATGAATGCCTACGTTACTACTGATTGGCTGCCTCTTCAAGGCCGTGTTCTGGAACCCTTTAGAGCCTTCCTCTTGGTGCTAGGAGAGAACACGTGGAGGAACACCAGGCCCAGGCCTAATATCACGGAATCTTCCCAGGACTTGGTCAGTTAAGCAGCTTGTCTGAGGTGTTCAAGGTCTCCCGGACCCTCCCGAGGAATTAGCATGGAAAAGGGAAAGGATCTGAAATTCTGTTGTCTTCCACACAGACTCCTCACAAGGTATAGAAAGCAAAAGGGAGAAAGGGGAAATACCATACCGGGGAATGATATTGGCCAAATTATATTGTTACAAATAGGCAATGACAAACCTCACCATTATGTTCAACTATGATGCACCGATAAGAAAACTAGAAGAGAAATGAGAAACTAGATCGGGGGGGGGGGGGGGGGAAGTTGAGAGGGTAATCAATAGCAGATGAGTGGGGAATGCTAAAGGAAAAGAAAGCTCTCAAACAACTGCTCTGGTCATTATTAACTGGAAAAGAAAAAAGAACTGTGAAGTATTTTAGCACGTAAAAAATGATTCTAAATAAATATATTACACATGGAAGAAAGAAATAGATATGAAAAATGTATCGGGGTTGTTTTTTTCTCCACATTCTTTCCTGATCATTACCTTTGAATGTGTTTCTAAGGAAATCAAATGACACCAGAATTTATTTTTCTCATGAACACTGTTGCTAAGAAGAGATAAATCAACACCACTCAACTTTAACATGCCACTTATCATCACTGTTTGCATTGGGCACTTATTAATATAATCTTATTGGCAACATCAAAACAGGACCTGTAATTTATTGCACACTTATTTTGTGCTTTCTTTAGATAAATGTCCTCTTTATTCCCTACAATAACTCTGCTGGCCTAGAAGTACATGCTCCAATTTATACAAGAGGAAACTAAGACTGATGTGTTATAGGATTTGCTCAAGGTCATAGTTATTGAATGTCACACTCAGAATTTGATTGGGCAAAGGGGGGGTGGAGATCATGGGGGCAGGAAGATGGTGGAATGAGATGGACATCACTACGCTAGGTGTGACGCTACATTGTGTACAACCAGAGAAATGGAAAGTTGTGCACAATGAATCAAAATGCATTCTGTTGTCATATATACCTAATTAAAATAAGAATTTGACCTCAAGAGTGTGATCCAAAATCCTCCCCATTTGCTGCCACCTCTGTCTCACCATTTAGTCTTATTTTTGCCATGTTATTAGTAACTACTCTAGGCTAGTCTATTATTCTGGAAATATTTACCATTGAAAGCTGTGAAGCTTTGTACATTCGATAAAGGGCTTAGGCTATGTTAGATCAATGATTTATTTCACTCAGTGCAGAAAACCAAACATTTTTCAAGAAAAGTACTAACACCATCATCAGAACAAATGGATGGTCCCTAAGGGTCATCAGCGGACTATAGCCTCATCCTGAGGACCTTTTGGGAATCCTACAGGGGGCAGGGAAAGGAATGACGGCATTGGAAAGAGACAACATTGTATATTATCTGATATAATAATATATTATCTGATTATAGTGAAACCCTGGGTTTACAGAAAAAGTGAGACCTTTGTTAAAAAAAAAAAAAAATCCATGTACCTGTGCTCAAATGCGAGCTCTACTGAGCAGCACATGGTCTTAGAACAATGCCTTTGCTTCTCTCTAGAATTGTGATCCTGCTTCCTCCCTTGAAGGGCGACTGGTTTACAGGGGCTCAGTGATAGATGCCTAGTAAAACGCCTAGCATGGACCAGGTTCTCTATTTGGGTAGGTTTTAAGAAAAGGTGATAGGGGGCTATGGCTAGTATACTACAAGCCTCTGGGTTCGATCCCCAGCAAATACACACACACACACACACACACACACACACACACAAACACAAATCAGAAAAGGTGATAGTAGAGAAGGGATGTGAAAGAAATAAGTGGGAAGGGAAAAGAGCTTAGGGGACAGAACCCTCTGTCATAAAAAAGAACTCTGGAGACAGTGAAGAGGACAGGAGATGTCACATGCACCTCTTTTGAATCTATTATCAAGTTCTGTAAGTTATTCCCAGCCATGGCTTTATAAAGCATAAAGTTAGTGACAAATAGTTTTGTAGAATCATTTAATCAGATGAATTTAATCTATACTGCATTCAGAGCATGCATGTACCATATGTGTGCTATGCTGTGTGGCACATGCTAATCCACTGAAGTGCTGGAAGCCCCTCCCTGGCAGGAGCCGGCTCTGCTCCAATGCTTTCAACCTTCCCACAAACTGCTGAAGGCACTCAGCTCCTTGTGCTTCTTATTACCTGTTTATAGGGCTGTCTTCCCAGCAAACCCCCAGCTTCTGACCCAGTCTAATTCATTTTTGCACACTCTCAACTTAAGCCATGGCCTGGTGCATTGTTGATGCTCCATAAATACTTGAATGAGTGACCGTATAAATGAGCTCTCGGAGACATGTATAGAGCGATATTTCACTCTGCCAGTGAATTTCTTGGCAGAAAAGTTTTTATAAAAATGTGATAGCAGACGTGTATTTCCCCGTAGACTTTATTAGCTTTTCGTAGCACCTCTTTGCAACAAAGGTTTCAGTTGAAACCAAGGCCAGGGAATCTTCCTGAGGTCTTCTGGCAGGCACGCAATCCTCAGCCCTGTGGCTGAGTCCTTTCTCGGTCCAATGGTAAGAAAAGTGAAACTGCCCATAACTAGTACTTGAAGCAATTTGAACTAAAAGGCCCAGAAATGCAAAACCCAGCAAATGTTTTGCACAGTGCTGGTCAGAGAGGATTGCTACTCAGGGATCCACGTGACTATGATTAACTGGATTTACGTTTCCTGCAAGCCAGACACCAGACAGCAGCTCACATCAAAGCTGCCCATGTAATGCTCTACATTCCTATTCCAGAAAGTGCAAAAGCAAGCAGTGACGAGAGCCCCTCCATTTACAATTAATTCAGTCCACTCTGCATATCCCGTAGCCAGGGAGAGACAGAACGCAGAACTCCCAGCTGCTGCTAAGTGAAAACAGGAAACCCTGGCTGCAGCCCTGGTCCCGTTAGAAACTGGTTTACCTTAAGCAACTTTACACAAGGCACTTTGCAGATTCTGCTTTCTGGGATGGAAGAGGAGTGGAGGAGATGGCCTGGGTGTGCTGCTGAATATTCTAGACCAGGAAGGGCCGAGTGTGGGCGAGGCTGGGCTGCTCTGGGAAGCCCGGGAAGCTGCAGCCATGCCTCAGGAGGAAAACACCAGCTTAGCAACGCGTTCCCAAGGAAGGTCATTGGGCGGCTTTTTTTTTCTTTTAAAGTGACAGTTTACTTCTAGTTGAAGAATCGCAGTGGGAATGCAGAGGGTCGCAGCCTACAGTGGGACACAGAGATCAAATTAGTGCTGAGGTGATGGAAACCCATGTCTCTAAGAACTCTACCCTTCCTCCTGTCATTTGATTGTCATGCATTTGATTGTCATGCATCATTCCTAAAGGACAGATGATGCTCAGAGCAGGGGCACTAAAAGGCCCCAGAAAGGTGTCTAATTCGGAGCAGCAAAATCTTCCTTCCTGGAGGCACTTCAGGGCACCTAAGTGTTGCCCTGGGGGGATTTGGGGCTACCTTGGAAGACTGAATGCAGGAGGGGCTTAATCTCTGCTTATTCTCTGACTCTCACTATAATTCCTGAAAAGGTGATATACACGCTATGGCTTAAAAAAAAAAAAAAGAAGTGGAAAGCAGACGGAGGAGTAATGGAATAAGCAAATAAGCAGACCAAATGCTCTGGCATTTGGGGCCCTGGTCCTGGACAGATTGATTCCCCCAAGCTAGCTAATTTCTAGAGATAGCAAATTAATTTCCTGAAATAACGCAAACTCTCCTTTGATATACAAACCAACCAATCAAAACCCACACTTCCAACCATTTCTTTTATCGAATATTCATATCAAGCTAATATTCTTCCTGACCTGTTCACGCCAGGGCCGGGTACAAGCCAACCAGGGACCCCCTCTGCAGTCCAGAGCTCATGGAAATGGTGCCAAACTCACCAGCCTCTCCGCCCTGATCCTGCCACTCCTTCCCAGAAACCCCAGGAAGGCCCTGGGCCGTCCTCTGCCCTCTCTGTCTTAACTTGGTCCTTCCCTATGGCCCTACAGGCATGTGCGGAAGTTTGAACCTGTCCCTCCCTCCAAAAGCAGGTGTGGGAAGCACAACTGCCCTGCGACCATGTTGGGAGGTGGCACTATTGAGAAGCTCTGCCCTCACCCACCCATGGGTGCTTTATGGAGGTGATGGGCTCCTCAGGGAAGGACAAGTTCACGCCCTCTTCTCTCTCCCACTCTCATCATCTGTGACACTGAGGCAGGAAGAACCTCACCAGCCCTTGATTTGGGCCCTCACAGCCTCCAGATGTATGATAAACACATGTTTGTCATAAATTTCCCAGTATGTGGTGCTCTGCTGCAGCAGCTCAAAACAAACCAAGACACCACGATGCTCTTCTAGGGATTGGGAGAATACACTGACCATCATTTCCACAACTTACCATCTCTGACGAACAGAAATTCAGAGTATATTTTTTAGCACAGTGTGATCTATGTGTGACAACTTGCTCATGTGCTGTGTATCTCTGGGTGTGGTGAGTATCTGTGTGTTTTGTGTTGTGTGTCTGTGTGTGATGTGTATCTCTGTAGCTCTATATCTCTATGTGTGTCTGTGTATGTGTGGGATATGTGTGGGTGTGTCTGTGTGTGGTATGTGTCTGTGCACCTGTGTTGTGGTGTGTCTCTGTGTCTCTGAGAGTGGTTTGTGTCTTTGTGTGTTGTGTATGAGTGTGTATGAGTGTGTGTGTGTGTGTGTGTGTGTGTGTGTGTGTGGTGTGGTGTGTCAGAGAGGTCCATGGAGGCATGAGCTGGAGATGAGCTCTCCCAGTCTGCAGAGCTTCCTGGCTCAGCATCTGAGCTGTGGCATCATGGGCTGAAATGTGCCCTCCCTTCCCCAATGACACGTTGAAGTCCTCACGCTCCGAACCTCAGATTCCGACCTGGAACTTTATAGATTCGGAGACAGGAACTTGATAGATTCAGTCGAGTTAAAATGAGGTCATTAGGGTGGGACCTACTGCAAGAGGATTGTGTCCTCATAAAAGGGGGACTTGGATACAGAGACACGCACGGAAGGAAGATGGTGTGAGGACACAGGAGAAGAGCATCTCCACCAGCCAAGGGATCCCGAGGCCACCCGCAATTAACAGAGGCCTGGAGCAGGTCTCCCTCACAGCCCCAGAAGGAACCAGCCCTGCCAACTCCTGGGACTTCTAGTCTGTCTTTTTAAGCCACCTACTGTGTGGTACATTGTCAGAGCAGCTCTAGGAAACTAATAAAAGCAGACACCAAAGAAAGTGGGGAGAATTAGGGGCACAAAGGCAAGGCTATTGGAAAGTCTGTGTGTGGAGGGGCTCCTCAGCACCCCTTGTTCCCGGCATGCCCAAACTCCCTCATGCCTCACCTGCTGCCGGGGAGACGGGGGGGGGGGGGGGGGGGGGTTCTTCTCCAGGGAAGCCAAGGCAGACACTTTGCAGCCTCAGCTTTCCAGGTGGAGCAGCGCTGGGTGATTCTCAGGGCTGGCAAGCAAATGTCAGGAATGGAGAGACAGGCGGGCCCCTTTCTAAATCCTCCTCAAGACTGTAGATGTCCAAACTCCGACCTCTGGCCCCTCCATCCCACCTCTGCCAGCACTGAATTGGAAAAAGTGGGAGATTTTTACTGGAGAAATGGAACGATCACAGAGATGGACCCCAGGTGCTGACACTTCTGGATTCTCCGGTGAAAAAACGAGGTTTCCCTTACAGAAAAAATTGAAGAGTCTCATGCTGAGAGCCATAGCCGAGTCCGAATGACACATGGCATTTTTGCCAGAACGGAGTGGTTGAGAGGTGGCCAGCAAGCCGTTAAGATGATTATGGTTATGTTAAGCTGTGTATATTAGACCCCTGCTGTCCGCCTCGGCCTGCTACTTTGGAGTTCTCTTAGGGGATTCCCAGAGAGTTCCCATTGGTTGGGGAAGTGCCGGAGGCGGGATTTGCGGTTGGTGTGAGGTGTGTCCGGAGAGGAGCCGCGTGGGTGGCATTCGAGAGAATTGCCTGGGAGAGTGTGTGGAGTGTGCTGGTGGAGTTCAGAAATGAAGTTTGTTCCTGCTTCAGTGGCTCATGCTTTGTGCCCAGCCAGACTGCGGCATTCTCAGGTTGAGAAATTCAACACTCATAATTATAGAAAAAAGTAAATGGAAAGGAATTAAATAGAATTTATCAAAAGTAAATAGAATTTATTAAAGGAATTATACAAGAAAAATCATCAGAAGTGAAAGAATGAGTCTTAAACCTGAAGGCGATGGTGAAGTGCAGGCCCAAAGAGACAAGGAAGCTGAGACGTCTGTCTCAGTTTGTCTTCTGCATGTGATGGGAAGATATTCTCTGGAGAATTCATACCCACAGGCTTGCACGTGCGGTTCAGCGGTCTTACGCTCTCTGTGTCTTCAAGGAAGCCAAATATGTTCATAGGAATTAAACACCTAGTAAAGTCATAAAAGCACTAAAAGGCCTCATTCCAAAACACCATTTCTTGAAAACATTCTTATGTAAGCAAAGTAAGTGAATCTAACAGATTTGTTTTAAATCACAATGCAAAAATATTCTTTTAAGTGTTCCCAGCTGACTAAAGAGTTTTCATTAAAGATGTGTGTTGAATCACAAGCATTTTTTTCTGTATCTTTTGAGATAATCAAATATAATTTTTCTTCTTTCATCAGTTGATGTGGTGAATTTCATTAAAAGGCTTTTTAATGTCAAATTCTTCTTGTGTTCCTGGGATACACTTAACTTGATCAAGATATTTCAAAATTAATTGTTGGTTTGGTTTCTGTTATTCAGATGTTTTTGCATTCATGCTTTTGACTGAGATCAACCTATTATTGCTTCCTTTCATGTACGGCTGTTGTCTTATTTTAGGAAAGAGGGAATTATAACCTCTACAAAAGCAGACTGATATTTCTTTCCTGCAACAGATCAGGTAAAATTAATATCATCTGTTCTATGAACGAGTGTATAAAATCTTGTGGATCTGGTGAGATGTATTTTTTTATTATGATTAAAAAATATAAATGTTGCCAGGTACGGTGGCTAATGCCTGTAATCTCAGAGGGTTGGGAGGCTGAGGCAGGAGGATTGTGAGTTCAAAGCCAGCCGCAGCAACTTCTCAACCCTAAGCAACTCAGTGAGACCCTATCTCAAAATAAAATACAACAAAGGGCTGGGGATCTGACTCAGTGGTTGAGCACCTTGGGTTCAACCCCAGGTACCATAAACAAAAATTATCATAAAGTTTGCCATTTTACCCATGTTTAAATGTGTAATTCAATGACTTTTAGTACATTGGCAAAGCTTTGCAATCATTATGTGCTTCCAAAATTTTTTCATCACACCAAACAGAAACTCTGTACCTTTTAAAAATTACTCTACACCCACCTCTTCATTTCTCCTGGTAACCTCTAATATACTTTTTGCCTCTGTAAATTTGCCCATTCTAGATATTTTATATAAGTGGATTCATAAAATTTTTGACCTTTTGTGTCTGATAATTAGCTTAACATAATGTTTTAAGGCTGAATAATATTCCATTGTATGTAGCATATTGGTATTCCATTCCTTTTTAAGGCTGAATGATATTCCATTGTATGTATATATTATAATTTATCATTTCATCAGTTGATGGATACTTGGATTGTTTCCACCTTTTGTATATTGTGAATTATACCACAATTAACATTTACATACAAATATTTGTATGTAATATTTGAGTCCGTTTTCAACTCTTTGGGGTATGTACCAAGGAGTAGAATTGTAAACATGGTAAAAATGTAAACATGGCAATTCTGTTTACATTTTTGAGGAATTATAAGACCCTTTTCCACCGTGGCTGTAATATTTTACATTCTCATCAGTTTGGATTTTTGGACATCTACACCAACACTTGCTATTTTCAGTTTTTAAAAGGTATTACAGCCACTGGGCATCGTGGCACTTGTCTGTAATCCCAGAGACTTGGGAGGCTGAGGCAGGAGGATCACAAGTACAAACCCAGCCTCAGCAACTTAGCGTGGCCCTAAGCAACTCAGTGAGACCCTGGGGGTGTGGCGCAGTAGTTACTGCCCCCTGGGTTCAATCACTAGTCCCCCCCCCCAAAAAAAAAATTATCATAGTCATCCTAGTAGGGACGAAGCATCTAACTGTAGCTTTGATTTGTATTTCCCTAATGAGTGACGCTGAGCAGCATGCTTCATTGTGTTTATTGGCACAATGTTTTCTTGGATGATGGTATATGTATGTGCATGTTGGGTGGGGTGGGGTAGTGGCTATAACTAATGCTTATCAGGCTATTCAGATTCTTCTAATTTCATTTTAAGCCTTTTTTTTTTTCTGAACTGGGGATTGAACTGGGCACTGAACCACTGGGCCACATCCCAGCCCTTTTTTGTATTATATTTAGAGTCAGGGACTCACTGAGTTGCTAAGTGACTCGCTAAATTGCTGAGGCTAGCTTTGAACTCTTGATCCTCCTGCCTCAGCCTCTGGAGCTGATGGGATTACAGATTGCGCTCCTGCACCTGCCTGGTGTGTGTGTGTGTGTGTGTGTGTGTGTGTGTGTGTGTGTGTGTGTATTTCTGTGATGAAATGGAACCCAGCATATGCAAGACAAGTGCTCTGCCATTCAGCTAGCTGTAGTATATTATCAGTATATTATATCTTTTTACTTTGTTTTTAAATCGATTGGTGAGAGTTTTTAAAATGTTCCTTATTATTTTGAAACTCTGATAGATCTGTAGTTATATTCTTTTTACTATTCCTAAAATAAACATCCAGTGCCCTATCTTGGTACGCCCCTGTGGTGGTTTTAAAAACAAAACCTTCACATTCTTTGCCACCTCTCTCATCAAGAAGTGAGGTCTATTTCTGTCTGCTGGTGTCCATGTGGACTGGTATCTGTGGTGACCAGGAGTACGGCAGAAGGGGTGCTGGTTGGCTACCTGAATTCTGAGGCTGAGCCATAAAAGACGGTGCAGCTCTATGTTATTGGCTAGAACACGTATGCCAGACCCCAGTGCCACCCGGGAGAGGTTTGACTCCCTGGAGGCCACCTCACTGCCAGAGCCTCGCTTAAGAGGGAGGCCCGGTGTGCACGCCGTTGGCAGTCCCAGTCTGAACCACCTCAGCTAAGGCTCCAGACATGTCAGTGGACGACACTGGATGATTCTAGTCTCCAGACGTTTAGTTTTCTCCTAGGATTCAAGTTTTCTCCGCTGACATGATGGAGCAGAGATCAGCCAGTCTGCTGTGTCCTGTTCAAATTTCCGACTCACAGGATCTGTGTGCATTCTAAAAGGCTTGTTTTAAGCCATTATATTTTGGGGCATTTTTATGCAACCATGACAACTATAGGAGTCCCATCTTTAAAAAACTGAATATATAGATGATTGAGTGATGAGATATTACCATGACTTTTTAATATGGAACTTGAGGAACATGTTTCCTGCATGTTGTCTTGGTGGTGCTGCCAGGACAAAGCATCATGCACTGGGTGGCTAAAACAGCAGACATTTGTTTCTCCCAGTTCTGGAGGCTGGAAGTGTGAGGTTGGGGTGCCAGCATGGTCAGGTGCTGGGGAGGGCTCTGTTCTAGGCTTGCAGATGGCCGTCTGTGAGTTGTGTGCTCAGATTCGGGACAACAAGTGAGCTCTGGTCTCTTTTTGTTAGGGCACTCATCCATGGAGATCACTCCCAACACCTTATCTAACTCTTGATTACCTTGTAAAGGTCTACGTCTGTCTACCATTGCTTTAGTGGATAGGGCTTAACACACAGATTTTGGGAGGGCACAAACATTTTAGTTCATGCCACAAGTGTGCCTAAAAAAAAAAATAGATAAACACATTCAATTCTTTCAAGGTCAATGCCACTAAAGCATGATGCATTGGAAACCTTTCTGGAAAATTAGAACTTTGGAATAAATATCAAAATATTTCAGAGCCTAAGATAAGAGTCCTACCTTGTCTTCTCTTTGGGATAAAGGTGTAAGAGTGCATTACTTAGGTCAAGATGTGCTTTTCGCACCCGCACATGGATGACACAACTTTATCTTTAGATGAATGTATCATTATTCTTACTCTGTTCTTTGAACTTTACGATTGTAATTGATTCATTCTCCACAAACAAAATATACATCACAAGAGAGAGGTCAGGCTCAAGTTGGAAGCTAAAGAATCAACTTTTTAAAATTAATAATTAATTGATTAATTTTAATTAGGTATATATATATGACAGCAGAATGCATTTTGATTCACTGTTCACAATTGTAGCACAACTTTTCATTTCTCTGGTTGTACACAATGTAGCATTGCACCATCTGTGTGGTCATACATGTACTTAGGGTAATGATGTCCATCTCATTCCACCATCTTAAGAATCAACTTTGAATCAAAATTTTTATAAAAAACATACTCTTCAACTTGGGATTTATATTTTCCAATTGCAGAAGTATATATCTCTCCCCTTGAAATATAGCTCACATCTCAGCAAATTGGAACATTTTGCTTCTATGGCAAATGGAGAGAAACAAGTATTGACTCAGATACATTGCTCAGATATATTGCTGCATAGCTTACTTTCCTTTTGTAGATATTAAAGCATTTAATTTTCTTCCTTCAATGCTGTGATTTCCAACCTATTTTGAATTATAATACCTCTTTGTCATTTGCTTCATTTCACGACATTGTCACTTCCTAAGAGAGCTGTCAGAGCTGTTGAGAACAAAAAACCATAGATTCATTTTATTTAGAGACTCACATCGTAATTTGAAGTAACTGGAGATGCTCTTACACATTAGAGAAAATGACTGCTCTAGTATGTGTAGTGAATTTTCATGTTTTTGTTGTTGAAAAGGTTACTTTCCTACAATTTTTGCATTCTCTTCTCTCCAGCTACTTCCCTAAAGTGCAACTCACTGGTAAGTTCTGCTTCACTAGCTTAGTGTACAAATATCACAACTCTATCATTTTCTAAGTAGTTGCTTAAAAACATGCTTTCCCTTTCTAGCAGGATACCCTGGGTCTCCTTCTTGAAGCTTCATTGCCACACGGAGTTGTTCATAAATCGTTAGAGGCAGACTTGATTCAAAGGGTAACTCTTTGTCCAAATGCCAGTGAAGAGAGAACAGAAGTTTCTAGCCAGGTCCTGCCGGAAACGGTTCCAAGATGCTCATGCATTTTTCTCTCAGAGCATTGGTGGAGCTGGCTGGCAATCCAGATACTCATACCAGAAGCCTCCCATTGGAGATTCCAGGGTAGTATTCTTTTAGGTTATATGAATACATCTCAACCAGTTTTAATCCCTTGACTTCCAGGTCATTTACGAAGCGTGAAGACATTCTAGGTTATCACAAATGATGGGGGATGCTACTGGCATCCAGTGGGAGGAAGCCAGGAATGCTGCTAAACACCTACATGCATTAGACAGTCCCCCGACACCAGCCCCAACACACACACACACACACACACACATACACACTCATCTGTCCCAAATGTCAACAGTGTCTAGGTTGAGAAAGCCTGCTTTCTTCACTATCATGACATCAACATGGTTCACACTGTTTCCAGAACCTGGAAAGGTTTAGACCTCAATCATAGGCTACAGCACTTTCCCGTGCGCCCCACATCACCTGCATTCTGGCTTGGCCTGTGGTTACCAGTCCACAGTTCCCAATCTCTTCCTCATGTTGCTTTCCCCTCAGTGGTGCCAAATGTCTCCCTTGGCTGGTCAGTCTCAGCTTGGACCAGCCAAGTCAATCACTGAGGTTTTAATGCTGCTGAAATTCACCAGGAAAGAGGCCAGTCTCTAAGTCCATATTTTCCTCCAGGATATCTTGGGCCTTTGCTGATTGACCCAAACCAGGTCAAAGACCAAAAGGGGCATTTGGAAATCTGGGGATCACCAACAATCACAGAAAATTCTGTGATATCCCCACTTCCCAGGGATGTGAGTACTCACTTGTTATACATTTGCAAAATCAAGATGAGTTGCTGAAAGAACCTTCATTGAAACAAGTTCTTATCCAAGGAGACTCGCTAGTCCCACTAGACAGAGGAATAGCTGACAGTCTGTCTTGATTAAAATAATATGCTCTGCTTCACTAGGCACTCGGATCCATTTATCATTTTCTTCTGAGATGCCACGAGTCATGCACTGTCTCCTTCCAATGCACCAAGTGTTAAACTACCTGAGAAACAGGCAGCTGGCCATACCTGCTTTTGGAAAGACCCGTCTCCTGATTCCAGGTCAAGAGTTTTCATGTCCTTACTATTGTCAGATACTGTTCCCTATGAGGCAATCTCACTTTGTCCCCTGAGGCAGAATGCTTCAGAACTAGGGATTTGGGACCTTATACTGGTAAAGGATATATTGGCACAAAGAGTACCCAGCAGTACCCGCATTTACTTCGATTTCTGTTAAACTGAAAGACTGTGTTTCTAATGTCCTTAGGTGGATGAGGATATAATTAGAATTTTCCTGGACTTGCCTCTGAGCTCACTCACTCCAGAGGAGGAAATGGCAGAGTCCAAAGAAATGGCTAGCCACAGGTTTCTGGAGTAAAATCCATCTGTGAATTGGTAGCTACCTGCGCTCTCACCCCAACCACTCCGCGCCATCTTGCTTTCTTGGGCTCAAATCCCAAGGGGCATTGCTGTACTTGAGGGGTTTCCTCAGGGAATCAGAAAAGATAGACACTGCTGTATTCTGACCAACCAGGGTTAGGCAGCCAGGGAAGCAGCCATTTGGGGGCTCATGAGGGCAGGATCTCACCTCAGGAGGGTGGACCAGGTCTTGTGGGTTCACATCTACTTGCCAGGTCTTAGTAACTCTGTGTTATAATTCTTCTCTTTTATTTCTAAGAATTTGAAAAAAATCAAAGTATCATCTCCTCTATTCTGTGGGGGAATTATAGAAGGTTTATAACCATGCTAGAGATGGGAAGGTAAAAAACATAATTTTTGGAGTAAGAATGATGGCATCTGTTAAAGTCTTGAAAAGGCAACTGAATTCTAAGAACAATAGTTGGGAGTGGTGGCCGTGTTGGGCCTGAGATTTGCCCTTTCCTATCTGGAGATTCTTTCTCTTTACTGCTGACCTGGGTTATTTTACCAAAGGATCCCAAGCTTTACTACTACTTCCTACCCATGCTTGATACCTAGTTCAGGGTATTCAACTAGGGCTCTCCCCTGGTTCAAGCATCTTCAACACTGGCAAAGAATCCACCATCATTATATTCCCAGTGCTCACTGCTAATGTAATGGTTGACACATCATTTTGTTTTTTCTCCTGGGTTCTCATGATTTATGGAATTTCTGGAATATAGTAGACACTCAATAAAAATGCTGAATGGTTGAAAGAATAAACACACACTTGACAAAATGTTATCACTGGGTCCTTATTTGAGGATTAAAAACTTACAGTTGAAAGTCAGAGAAACAAATTACCCTTGAATCAGGTGTGTGGTGATTAAAGAGGCAGAAAAACTGCTTCTGGTAAACTGAGGAAACTCATCATTAGCGGGAGAGGTCCTCAGGCAAGGGTGGGAACCTTAAAGTGTGGTAGCATTCATCAGAAGACTGAAGAGCTAGCTTCAAATCTCAGATCTGCCCTTTGCTATTAGCAAAAGCAAGCAGCTTTTGGTTTTAGTTGATTTCTAATTTCAAATTGAACTTTTCCTGTCCGTCAAGTTATTCATCCATTTGACATTTATTTAGTACCCGTCTCGTGGCAGGTGTGACACAAGACCCTAGAGATTCAAAGAGGATTAAGATAAAATTCTACCACCTCATGGGGACCGAAACCTCTACCCACACTATCCACCTCAGTTTTGCAGTAATTCACCTTGAAGCGGCAATGTTGCCACTTTTTATTGTTTATTAATTGCAGAATTACGAAAAGGGAGCTTTTAAATGTGTGCCAGGATGGGAGGGGATGAACTAATGAGAGTCAGAAGAGCTTGGCTCCTCTCCATTCTAGAGACCACTGGCTCGTTCCTCACCTTCTGTGGATCTCTTTTTTCCTCTTTTGTTTTATGAAGTGAGCAGAGGAAGATGATCTCTAAGACTTCTCCCAGTCTGTGCTTAGATTAAATGAAATTTGAGAAAACCCATCCTCTAGTAGGGTCATTCTTGCTTCTGGCCGCTAGAGGTCAGTATCTTAAAAAGCAAACCGGCCACATTCCATTCTGTTGCCATTAGCTGCCTCTTTGAGGCAAAAGCAAAATGGCTATTCACTAACCTTCTTTTGGTTAGGAAGAAACATTTGACGTTTTGGAGCCTTGGAATTGACGTCCTTTAACTCCTCTAGCTGAGTGTTCGTGCAGGGTTTATTTACTAACAATCTGTGTGTATGAGAGAGAACAAACAGAAGGTGCAGCCCTAGCCATTGAAGAATTTATCATCTATACAGACCCAAATGCATTTATGTCTGTTCACAGGAGTGAAGAACAGATGAAAGTGACCCTTCTGCAGAGCCAGCCCCTTCACACCCAATGGTGCCAGTGCTGAGAGTTCAAGGGGAAATGTTTTCAGAGCAGCTCTTTTCTCAAGGGTGTGGTAGGAAAGACGTCAGTTCTCCTTTTCCCTACGTTCCTGACACTCCAAAAAATAGAATGTCCACTTTCTTATACCTAGAGTCTCAAAACTGCCAGTGACTTGTCTCTGCCTTTGCGTGGCTCCTTCAATGCAGAGAGGAGGAGCAATTTTGTTTGGTGAGATGGCAAGAGTCTGGCTTCTTTTGTCTTTGGTCACTGTGGGGAGTGAACTGTGCAAAGGGTCACTTGCACGTGTGGCCTCTCTTGGGTGTTATGAGGTTGATTTGGGGTGAGGCAGTTCTCTCTCCTCTCTGGGGCTGAGTGGAGACCTTTCTCTTGTTCAGGGCACATCAGGTCTAGATCTAGAGTGGCCATTAGGAAGTTTCTTTCAACTGCTTGTTTTATAGGGACTCTGATAGGAAAACCAGTGTTTTGGTCTGTTTGTGCCTCCTGTGTATATTTCTCAATCAGCAGAGAGCAATGTGATTAAATGAAAGTCTCTCAAATTCTACCAGAGGAGGTGGGTCCACGTTGTCCTGAACAACACTTACTACCACAGTGTTGGTGATGTGGTTGGGGTGGGCTTTAAGCAAGAGTTGTCCTTGGAGACACAGGTTGGGGAAGGAAGCAAATACAGCCTGCCTCCATTTATCATCATTTTGTACAGTCTAAATCAAACTAAAGTGAATATGAAGGACAAATAGTAGACAAGAAGTCATTAAAATACAACCTGAGGAGTATGTGGGGGAAAGATATTTTTTCTGTGTCATGGTCATGGTGCCAAAACATGAAAGATCCACAGAAATTGCCCTAATTACAAAATGATTGCATTCTTTGAAACAGAGTTTTCTAGCATCAAATTCAATCACTCTTTATATATCCAACATTTACTGAGCATTGGTTATGTACCAAGCACAGTTTCAGATGCTGGGCACAAAGTGGACAAGACCCCATCATTCATGGAGCTGACGTTTATTTGAGAGTCCACAAGGTACTGTGGCAGGTGGGGTCAATGCCTTTGCCACAGCCTTTGGCTTTAATTGATTGAGGGCTCTGACAGCTCTCCAAAGGTCTTATCTCCATCTGTCCCCATGAATCCTTTATTCAAAACCATGAGACGTGTTTCTGTCAGGTATCAGTGGCACACCCATGGCTGGAGAAAGGACATTACTGGGAGAAGCCCTCAACCAATGACTCTTGGGAGCTGACTTTTAAATCCTCTGTTCTCCCTCTTTGGGTGAACCAGTTTTGGGGGCTGTGTGCCCTCCCATTTCCCCTGGCTGTCCTTTTGGATCAGCTCCAGTCAGCTACTGTGGCAGTTTGCTTAGCAACACCTACACTTTTGGTACTTCCTTTGCTTCCCCAATAAACTACTTACACTTTGCTCCTTGCCTCAGGCTCTGCTTTGGGGAGAGACCAGCTGAAACAATCACTTCACACAAACGGTTTCACATCTGTTCTTGGAAGGACTCTGAGCTGAACATCCTGGTGCCTACTCAATGACACTCTTTGGAAAAAAGAACAAGACAAATCAAAACAACAAGAAGACTAGCCAACATGTCTTGCTGATGGGTTTTGAGCAGGCACTGTGTTGTATCCAAGGCATCCTCCTAGCTGACTGGGCAAAGGAGGGTTTTGATGGCTAATTCTCAGGCTGGCCCCTTGGCCAGTAAGGCCCAACTAAGCCATGAGATCCTCACTCTAGGACTAGGGTGAATTAGGAAGTGAAGAAAGACCCAGGCAGGGATTGAGCAATTGGAGCTAAGCAAAAACAAAACAAAATATAGAAACAATTAAAACAAAACAATCAAACAAAAAGCTGGAGCTCGACGATGAGAGACCAGGTTGAAATTATGAGAGAGCAGAATCCATGAGAGTGGAAAAGAGGGCAAAGACACCAGCTGGTGGTACGAGGAGCCCAGGCTTTCAGGAAGAAGCAGAGCTTTGGAGCAGAGTGGGATCAAATTCACTGCTGTGGGCCAGAGTCACGATCTCCTCAGTCCTCCACCGAGATCCTTGGGGGCTGCAGGAGCCATCCAACTCCGAGAGGGCCTGGTCAAACAGGACTCCAGCATCCATTATTCCTGCTCTGCTTTTGTAAAAAGACTATTTCAGAGAAGAGTTGCCAAGTTTTGCTTTTAATTGAGGATGTGAAACTAGGTATGACCTTGCCTTTTAGAGTTGAATTAGCTTTAAACTTTCATCAGAGCTGGAAAGGAAACCAAAGGCTCATTTAATTCAGGGAAGGCAAACTGATTGCATCTCCAGGGTAGAAACTTATTGATGGATGGTGGTCACCTGGAGGCTTTGCTGGGCATTCTGAGGCTGCCCTGGACACAGTGGGAAGGAATGCTTGATCGATGAAGCAGTGTCTGCCAAGAGCAGAATGTGAAGGCAACCACATACTGTCCACCCCTTCTAATGTGGAAATGGAAGCTTATAGGACTTAGGTACTAAAAGTCACATAGGACTGATTTCTTTAAAATTCTTTTTTGGTGCTAGGGATTGAACCCAGGGGTGCTGAATCACTGAGCTATATCCTATCCATTTTTTGAATTTTAGAGTCAGGGTCTCACTGAGTTGCTTAGGGCCTTGATAAGTTGCTAGGTCTGGCTTTGAACTTGCTATCCTCCTGCCTCAGCCTCCCGAGCTGCTGGGATTACAGGTGTTTGTTACTGTACCCAGCACACAAGGCTGGTTTCTGAGACCACAGCTCATGCCTTCTGCCTTTCTACTCATCAGCTTCTCTGACATCTTTCTGATCCAGCTAATTTTGGCCATTTACAACTAAATAGGAAGCTAAGAATCTCTTCTCATGTGAAAAGTTATTATATGAGAAATTGAATGCCCAGTCCTCCTCAAGTTGACTAGAATCTACATGATGTCTTTGAAGGCAGTTCTAGGAGGGTAAAGTTGCCAGATTGAGCAAATAAGAATACTGACTATCCAGTTAAATACTTGAGACATACTTATACAGAACAGAACAATTATTTGTTGCATAATCTGAAATTTAAACTTGAATTTCCTGAATTGTATCTGGCAACCCTAAATGGGGGTGAGTCACATAGGTCACTACTTTTTGTTTGTTGTATCTTTTTTTTTTTAAAGAGAGAGAGGAGAGAGAGAGAGAGAGAGAATTTTAATATTTATTTTTTAGTTCTCGGCGGACACAACATCTTTGTTGGTATGTGGTGCTGAGGATCGAACCCGGGCTGCACGCATGACAGGCGAGCGCGCTACCGCTTGAGCCACATCCCCAGCCCATTGTATCTTATTATATGAATGCATATGTATGTAAGGTCCTGAGCATCTTACATACCAAGCATCTGATTATTATTTGCCAATAGTCTGATCCACTGGGATGCCTCGGGTGGCGTGTTCACTTTTAGTTCTGAATATGGTAAGACCTGGATGTTTGCTGTTGACAATCTTTGCAACTCCTTCTCATTGTTCCTGAGTAGTTCCTTCAGCAGTTCTCTGAAGCTGCGGTAGGGATACATCGCAGAGACTTTGACTTTTCTTCTCTTTATTTCAGCCAAGGCAGCATCTCACAAATACTCTTGTAAAAGAGCACTTTAATCATGAAAGAGCGTCTATGCAACCCCTCAGAGCTTATGGCTTTCTACTCCCAGTGCTCTCTGTCATTCCTTGGAATGCTGACTGGATCAGGCCAGTCTCTGGTTCAGTGCATTCTACCACCTCCTTGATGGCACTGGAGAAAGGCCACGGATCCAGTCTTCATGTTGCTGCTCATAAACGCCTCTGCCATCTGACACATGCACGGGTTCTGAATGACTTCATGCCGTAGCTAGACCATTGGGTTTATAGTTCCGGACTATTAAAAACTCAATAAAATGATGTCAATTCAAGACTCACTTCCTTCCCTGTTCAAGTTAGGAGGGAATAATTTAAAAAATACACAAACTAGCATTATTTTGTCGTATTCTTATTTGAAGGATCCCCTGGAGTAGAAGTCTGGGTAAGCCACCAGAAACTTTAAGGACAATGTCATTTCACACTTCAACCTGCAGCTTTAGGGGGTTTGTTTTTGTCTCTCCCCTTAAGACTTTTTCTCTGTAATCCTTTGGAAGTAAAATAGTTTACAACTACTCTGATGATCCAAGAGTCTATGTAAAACAGTATTATGTAAAATAACCCAAATATGTTTATTATAAAGATTGAAAAGAAAGATCAAAAGTGTAGAAATTTGGGGCTGGGGATGTGGCTCAAGCGGTGGCGTGCTCGCCTGGCATGCTTGCGGCCCGGGTTCGATCCTCAGCTCCACATACAAACAAAGATGTTGTGTCCGCCGAAAACTAAAAAATAAATATTAAAAAATTCTCTCTCTCTCTCTTTTAAAAAAAGGGTAGAAATTTAAGAATATCTTTTAATTACTTATTTTTATTGAGACCTTTTTTCGAAGCACATGTGAAAACACACTTTAAAAATGGGATAATTATGGAAAATATTCTTTAGTAATCTAGTTTGTTCCATTAATATTTCATGATCATCGGTGGCGCTGGTACATTTTCACCCTCAGTTTCAGCTACTAGATCCCATTGGAGAAAGGTACACAATTCATTAAACACATAGTCAATTATTAGGCAATTAGGCTATAGTTTTCCATATTGTAAGCTTTCCTTCAAGACTCTGTAATTAAATATTTGCAAACATTTTTAGTTAGATTTTTGGAGTAAATTCTTAGAAATAGGAGGTTCTGTGATTTTTGCATCTTAGACAAAAAAAAAATATTTTGGCTGTTGTAAGAAGGACGTGCAATGAGGTCAGAGGTTCTGTTGCCTCTTGGACACCTTTAGGATGGCGTGAGGGTCAACTTGGGGGGTCTCACAGGGAACAACTATGTATTTTACCTGAACAAATGACCAACCAAGTGGTCATGTCTATAAAATAGATCAGTTAGAAAATGATTATTAGTAAATACACAGATTGGGGGACTTACTGGGCTCTGTCACAATGCCAAGGTTGCAGAGACATGGTTCTCAACCGAGGACAATTTTTCCCCTGGGAACATTTGGCACTGTCTGGAGACACTGCTGGTTGTCATTATTGAGGACAGGTGCTGCTGTCATCTAATGGATAGAGGCCAGGGATGCTGCTATGTGTCCTCTGATGGACAGGCAGTCCTTCACAATGAAGAGGGACCTGGCCCAAAGTGTGGCTGTGGTTGAGAGTCACACGTTTCCGTGTATCTCTTGAAAGCTACAGCATGGCATTCAAGTTTCGTAAATTCTTGATTAAAATAAATTTTCATTTTTTGAAGGATTCTTTAGTTACCCAACACATTTGTCATATCTTGGATTTGATTGAAAAGCCACATTGGGGACATAGGAAGCCTGTGGAGAGGTGGTTCTGTTAGGATTCATCCTGAGAAGAGATGTGTGCTGGAAGAAGGGCACTGCCCTGTGAACAATTCAGCTTGCCTGGATTTTTCTGAGCAAAGTGACATAGGGATTATGCTAACATTTTTCCCAGGTTCTCTGTGACACAGAGAATCTGGAGTGGACCCTTGGGGCCAGTCTTTGTTCTTTGCACAGAACCACGGGGGCAGGTAGATTTTGGGCTCTGTAGAGTTTGCAGAGCTCTGTGGTCAGTCACACTATTTCCATAATGAATGAAGGAGCCTCATGGTGACATCCTTGGCCCCTGCTGAAGCAGAGGAAATCAAAGCCTCCTGGGACAAAGGAGAGGATCCAGGGTGGAGTGACTCCCCCCTAGTGCATGATCTCCTGGTGAAGCTGCCTTAAGGCAGCATCCTGGGTGGGGAGTCCTGGGGTCCAGGCTCATGGTGGGGCATGACATTGGAGGCAGGTGGGCAGGAGTTAGAACCCACATTTACTAAGGTTTGAAAATGGGGAAACCGCCCAACTGCTTTGAATCTCAGTATTCTAATGTCTAATCTCTGAAAGGGTAAGAAGATAATTTAATTAATGATGAACGGGAAAGCTCTTTGCCTAGAAATTTGAACCCCGGAATGCTCCACTGGTTGCTGATGCTGTTTCAAGTTCAGGAGGGGGGTTTCCAGGGGGGATGCTCTGGCAAAACTCTCTGTTCATGACTGCAAGGCCTTGGCCCCACACCACCACGCAATTTTCTCATAAGTGGAGCTGGACTACTTCTGAGACCTGACGGCTCCTTCTGCATTAGTTACAGGCAGCCTTAAGCAATTCAGAAAGGTGTCCCTTCTGCGCTTCTCAAGACAGGTTGCCCGTTCTGTTGTGCCAGCTGCATGGGATTTTAGACTTTAGAGTAGGAAGGCCTCTAAAGGCCTGGAGTTGGTCAATTTCCATTCACTTCCTCCTACTCCCGTGGCTCCCATCTATTCTCCGCTGTTCTCTGTTCTGTTCTTTGCCCTGGCAGCCCATCTCTGTGCACTGCGTCACCCAGACTACACGACTCCTGGAGTTGATGGATTTGACCAGGGCGGGACACAAGTCGGAGACACGGGGTGGAGGGGAGCATGGCCAGGGGACTTGTTGCCCTGGCTTCTTCCTTCCTTGAGTGTGGTCCTGGCAGGGGCTCCTCTCCAGGCACAGCTTCTGTAGGATGGTCCCTGGCCCAAGTCTCAGGCTCTACCACACTCAGCCACCACCAGTGCCTCCTTGTCCCTCCAGGCTTTAGGATGGTGATGGGTCCCTGCTGTTGCCAATGCTTTGATACCTTGACATCCCTTCTTGGTTCTTTTAACCCAGCCTGCCCCTCTGAATACAGTCCTTTCATTCCTCCCCTCTCCGTAATCCCTGCCCTATAAAAGGAGGGGCCTTGGTATGGAAATGTTGGGGACCCTAGTGCTGGGGTATTTCTTAAGCATGGGAACAGAGGGAGTCAGTCTCTGGAGGCCACCTACTGCAGGTCTCTTGGTTCTGGTGTCATGAGAATGCACTACTCAGGGACCAGGCAGGAAGCCGTAGGTCTCACTTAAATGGATTTCAGATGGAGAATTGAATGAAAGGACTGTACTCAAAGGGACCAGCAGGAGGACGGAAGGACAGAAAGGGGCAATACCAGGGAATGATATCGGCCAAATTACATTGCTGTATTGTGAGTACAAATATGCAACAATAGATCCCACCATTATGTACAACTATAATGCACCCACAAAATATGTAAAAAAGTTAACATGTGCTCTTTCTGAGAATAAAGTGAGATACACGCTATGAGGATCCAGCATGGCACCATTTACAAAGGAGGCACATGGTAAATCGGAGCCACTGTGTCATTAGACCCTGATTTGTGATTTCTCAACAAAACAAGAAAGAAGGCTGGACAGCAATGTAGTTTGTGACTTAGAGTGGCTTTTTGGAGCTCTTGTTATGTTGTCTGAGGAATGAATTGGATTTACTGGCCTTTTGTTTTGATTCCATAAAGAGACTTATCTCAAAGCATGCTCCCCTTTTTATAATTATCAAAGACAATTGCACATATTGTTGCACCTTCTAGAGTTCTGATGCAAAAGTCAGGGGGTCTTAGGGAAAGGAGAAGTGTTTCAGTTGAGAATAATATATTCTTTCATTAAAAGTGTCTGTTGGTGTAATGACAGCCTGTGGGATAAGATCATCACAGATGACAGGCTAATAGAGTGAGAAATACTTAGTTGTGACCAAGTATTGTCAAAAAATTAGGTTATCTCAGAGAAAAGTGATTCTACCAACATATTTACTTTGCATCATGCAGATAAAATAAATGTGGTTTTGATTTTAAATGGAAACACTTTAGGGAGGTGTTGTTTGTGCTTTTGACTGCCAATTAAACAGTGCTTCTTTTTTTCTAGGACTGGCCCCTTTATTTTCTTTTGGGAAATAATCTCTTCCCCACTTGAATCCATGGGACTCTGATAGAAGAGATACTGTTTCTAGTCCAGGGAGGTGCCATGCAGCCCAGGCCAATGGGCCCAGCACGTCCCCTTGGCCAGGCACTGATTCATGATTCAGCAGGACCCATAAGAGCCAGAAGGCTGTCAGACGGGGTCTTTTGTGAGCTATTGGGAAAAGGACTTTTCTTTTTCTTGCTGAGACTGCAGAATGCAAACCTGGAGCTGGTGGTGCCCATCTTTGCCACAGGCAGGAATCTGCCAAAATTGAAGCCAACCCTGAGGGGAGCTGACTTTTGATGCAGGGAAAGATGAAATCATGGCACCATGGATTAAGTACCCAGATCTGCCTCCAGAATTGTCTGTTATTTCACTTCCCTTTTCTTGAGTTGGTGTGAGTCGGATTCTGGCAGCTATAATCTAAAGAATGTGGATTAAAGCACAGGATGTTACTGGGCTTTTCATGTGGTTCCCCCTCCTCTCTATGACCCATTCTCTATGCACACGTGAAAGTTGTGGCTGAAAGGACTTGTCATCCATTAACTCATCACATTTTCATGGAGCGCATTCTATGGCAGTTACCATGTAGAGTCCTTGGATATAAAGATGAATAGGAAAAAATCTGCACCAGATAGACAAATGTAAACAGGCATGAGCAATGTGAGAAGGGTACAGGCCCAGCACGGTGGGTAAGAGCATGGGCTCTATTGCCAGATGGCTTGGGCCTACCGCAACACTATTGATTTCACACATTTCCTCACTTCTCTCTCCCTCTCTTTCTCCAACTTTAAAATGGGTAGAATAATCACTGTGAGGACTTTTCTGTCCATTTGGGCGGCTGTAACGAAATACTAAAAACTGTGCAGATACGAACAACAGAAATTTCTTTCTTTCAATTATGGAGGCTGCGAAGTCCAAGATCAAACTGCTGGCAGATTCAGGGTCTGAAGGAGGGCCCACATCCTGGTGTACAAATGGTGGTCTTCTTATCACTCTATTCTCCTGTGTTGGCAGGGACAGGGCAGTGTTCTGGGCCCTCTCCTATAAGGTCACTAATCCTATTCATGAAGGCAGAACCCTCTTGATCTAATCATCCCCCCAAATCCCATTTCTTGTTACTATCACACTCGTGATTAAATTCCAACATATGGATTTGGAGGAGACAGAAATGTGCAGACCATAGCAAGGTCCAAGTGAGGTAATGCATATAACAGGTGCTTGGTAAGGCAATGTAACAGGTGCTACTGTGACTGGATGCCACTTCTCAGATGGTAGAGGAGACACAGGAGGTTACCTATTGGTCCCCTCCTGCATAGGGAAGGGAATGAGTAGAGGAAAGGAAGTAATTTTTGAGCTGGACCTTGAAAGATAAACTAGCTAAGCAGATAAGAGCAGCAGTGGCCTACGAGCAAAGGAAACATGGTGTGTAAAGGTTCTGAGGTATGCCCTGGCCAGCCACTCTTGAACTGCAGTCATCTGCATTTTCTTAGACTTTATATTATATGTGGGTGACTTCTGCTTACCATGAAAGTAAGCAGAGGCTAGATCCCCAAAGGCACTATTATTATTAGTAGGTAGGATTACATCTTTTGTAAATGACCAATTTTACACAGAAGATTTAAGTTAAAATGGCATTTAGAAGTTATCATTATGAAAAAGTACAAAGAAAAATACCACCATAGGCATATCTAGTTCAAGGCTGAAACAATAACTCCAAGACTCACTTTTTCTCTTTTTATCTCCATTTTCATTTGTGGATGAATTTATTCTCAAGTGGTATTAGCTTTGTGATGTAAGATGCCAGTTGGAGGTTCAGAAGCTGAAGTCCAATGGGAAAAAAGAGATTCTCTCCAAAGACATTCCAGCAAAGTCTCACTGGCTTTAATTGAGTCACCTGGACCGATTATTTTGGTGAGGGAATACTATTCTTTGATTGATCAGGCCAAGAAGCTCATAGACTAAGCATATGAAGGAGGGTATTCCTTCAGAAGGAAGTTGGATATCGATAGCAGGAAAAGAATATGGAATGCGTGCCTGCTAGAAACACGTTTTATATTTAGAGTTTGGGAGGACTGTTGCTGGTTTTTATGCTGTGGAGTGACATGACTGTATTTCCATTTTAGAAGAATATATTAAACTAAGTGTGGAGGATGAGTTGGAGGGTTGTGGCTGGAGGTAAGGAGTTGGTTGCAAAGGTTTCTACTAACCAAGGGAAGTGATGATGAATATACGGATGAAACCTTGGCATCGAGAACGAAAGTTTCAGTGACTCAGAGACATACATTTAGGGTCTAGAACTGTAAGAATTTTGTGCTGAACAAAATTTAGTGGGGAGGGAAAAGAAGACATCTAGAATGCATTTAGGCTTGTGGCTTTGGATAGTGGCTTTGGAAGTGGGACTGGGGGCTTGGAGGAGACAGCTATTTATCTGTTTGATCTCTCTCCTGCCTCCTCCTGATCTCTCTCCTGCCTCCTCCTATTCATTCATTCATTCATTCAGTGGTGCCATTTATGCAAAGTGGAGCTACAGAAGGAGAGAGGGGACGTTATAGGACAAAAAATAGCTAATATCTAAAATTTATTTATGTTCCCTCATCTTTTTCTCAGAGTGTTACAGAAAAGGCATATTCAGAGTTCATGACATCTATTTTTCACCATAAACAACATTATTCACAGCGATGAGTGACCTGGGTACATCCTTGTGCAGAATGTGAGCTAGGAACCTGGTGCCCAGGTACCTGCACGTTTTTGACCCACACTGTGGTCTTAGCCTAGCCCCTCTGCCTTTTCATTTGTTTTGCTCTTTTCTTTTATCCTGAATGTTTTCTGTCTGTATTTTACTTTTCTAAGATGCTATAAGTCTTCCTAGAACAAGATAGTATGTAGTCAATTCATAATGCCTTATTAATATTCAATACAAGTTAGCAGTTACAAAGAATGATTGGAATGAGACTTAGATTTTTCTTAAAAAAATCACGCTTCCATTTTCCTTATACAAATATCCATAAATATGGAAAAATTGTACCTGCTTGTTTTTTTAAGAAACAAAAGACACTGGCATTTATTTGCTTAAGATTTTATTCTTTCAATACCAAAACTGGCTTTCCTTTCCCATGTCAGCTCTCTGATCCCCATCACCACCCCACCAGATATCTCAAGATAAAATTTATCTCAGGGCCTAAGACGAATAAGAGAAACTTTGTTTAAAATGCTACTCAAAATAGGCTTTGAAATGAAAGGCATTTACAAGATAAGTAAACAATGTCCAAAAATAAATGCATTTATAGATCGTGCTCAGAAAAAAATTTACACAACAATCTCGCGGGTCATGACTGTCTGCATGACATCTCCATTTCCACTTTCTCCAGAAAATTCTGTTGTCCTGAAATGGCCTAAATTTTCTATTTCTAAGATTAGATAGCTTCTGTGGTTTGTGCTCTATATCCGGGAATTCTGGCTTTAGCTGTAATGCGTAGGCAGATGATTATCTCACACCACTTTGGCTCTCTCTTCTTGGTCTAACCCTCATTGCTCTTGTACAACTGGGCCCATTGCCTGACTCTGGAGAGCAACAAGGGGATAGAGTATGGAGGCAAGGGAGGTCTGAAAAACAGGAGAGTCAAGCATTGCACCCAGATACAACCCATCAGTCATTACAAGTTTCACCTCTGATAACGGCAGCTCTCAGTTCTGGAGCATGCAGACCTTCACCCTCTGGTGAAGTCCCCACCCCTCAGGCTGGCCTTTGGGGCTCTTACAAATATGGTCCATCAGTCTCTGTCCTGGGTCTGTGCTCTCTCTTGCTGCTGTGTCTGCATTGCTATTTCTGCCTGTGTGTCCTTACTCTCACTTGGGTCACTCCAAGTCCTATCATCACCTAAGGCCCAGTGGACAGAGATTCCCTTGGTCTTCTCTATCACCTCACAATTTGGAAGCAAACATTTGGTCCTCTTTTACAGCAATTTGTCTCTACCCCGAGCCCGACAATTCTGGAAAAGAACACAAAGGAGGTGACATGATTCACACATTTGTAGGCATTAAAAAACTTATTAAATGAACAAGCAAAGAGGGGAATAAGTAGAAGGAGCATTAGAAGATACTGAAAGAAAAGCCTAAGGGAATATGATTACTATAAACCAAGGGAGTGGGAGATGAGACAGAGCCACAGACTAACTGACAGATTGCAGTTCAGAGGGCAATAAGAAGTGGGACTAGGGGCTTGGAGGAGACAGCTATTTATCTGTTTGATCTCTCTCCTGCCTCCTCCTGATCTCTCTCCTGCCTCCTCCTATTCATTCTCTGATTGGCTCACTTGTGGATCAGCTAGCACTCATGGATCAGTGGACACATGCTTTGCCTCCTTGGAATTCAGGATTTAGGAAATCCACAAGAAATCACTTGCTAGAGTGATATAAAGCAGTGGCCTTATTTGTGAGAATGCTATTAGGTGAGAAGTTTGATTTAGGAGACCATCATGTTGAAAGGTTTGGGAGAATGACTTACTGGCTGTTTCTCTCCATTTCCATCTTCATTTCCATTACCCCTCCCAGGCCTCTATTCCCTCTCTAGGTTTTTCACTCCTTCCCAGTTGAAAATACCATGTATTGAGGGAACAGGGAGTAAGTGGTGCTGACTTCCTCATTTTCTCTGCATCCATTTCACCCACTTAAATACACCTCAGCATGCCTACTCTCTTCCCACAAGTAAAATCTCCTCTGGTCCTCAATCCCAGGAAAAGCAGTCTTGTGTAGCTCTAGCATTGAACCCATCTATTTTCCACAGTGCCCACAACAGAGTTGTGACAGTGTGCTCCCTGTACTCTATCTGGCCTTTATGAAGGTCAGGCTTTTGTCTAAACTCTGTATTCCACCTGACTTGGCGCCATGGTGTCTGGTCCACACACAGGGGCTCACCAAGGAGCTGTTGCATGAATGTACACCAGCACAAAGAACTAAATAATAAAACAAAAGAAATTTATCACTTTAGTTTGCTTGAAAATGCTCAGCATCTCTTACCTTTGTTGTATGACCTATTATAGCTTTTGAGAACTCTCAAACCCTGGCTGGGATGTTATGTTTCTCTTAAATAACAGACAAAACTGTAATTTTATGAATATTTAATGGGACAGTATCATCGCCAGCTGACTTTATCACAATGGGCATTTAATAAAAGTTTTGTCAATATTGTCTTTAATTTGTTTAAATATTTATGAACATTACTTTTTTTTTTTTTTTTGGTGATGCTGGGGACTGAACCCAGGGCCTTGTGCATGCAAGGCAAGCACTCTACCAACTGAGCTGTATCTCCAGCCCCATGGACATGACTTTCAAGAGAATCCATATCTGGAGTTATTGTGGACAGCTCGTGTTGGTGTGGTTTTAGCTGCGTGGTGGTTTATCTTGTTTTGATAAATTCCTCCAGAACTGTCTGCAGATGCTCTGGAATCCGAGTAGGAGTTCTTTGGAACTCTTTCCTGCTCCTCCCACCTTCCAGTAACCCAGATGAGATTGAAGTATCAGCCGTGGTGACCTGGAAACTTTCAGGTCTGCAGTCGGGGTCACAGTTCGTCATCTTCTGATATAGAATCCAGGTAATCCGTGTCAACGTAGAGGAGAAATCCAGAGAATAAGCTGTCTGCCCAGCCTGGGTCTGAGAAGAGGCCGTTCTGGTCTGTGAAGAAGATCTCCAGCCAGACTTCATCTTCTGGCTGCAGGTAGATGATGGTGGACCCTGAAGCCACGTCATGGTTTCCTGTGTTGGCATCGAAGGTCTTTATCCGGTATTGCCCATTGTGCACCAGCCCGATGGCCAGGTGCTTATTGGCCAAAGTGATATCATAAGAAAAGTAGTAGATTCCTGGGAAAGCACAGATGAACTTTCCTGTCGCAGGGTTGTAGTGCTCACCCTCATTGAAGAGCACCTTGTTAAATATAATAGGTATTCTTTCTTCAGGGTAGCTGGTGGTGATGCCAACAGAAAAGGCGGATTTGAGCACGAGGCTGCCACATCTGCATACTCCAGGCAGCCCTGGGTCCCCTTGGTCTCCTCGGTCTCCCTTTGGTCCAGGAAGCCCAACTGGACCTACTTCTCCTTTCTCTCCCTCTGGTCCCATGGGTCCTTTCTTCCCAGTCTCTCCTTGGTCCCCTTTTTCGCCAGCCAGACCCAGGGGTCCCGTCTTACCTCTCAGACCTTCAAAGAGAGTTTATAGTTGAATTAATAGTTCCTCTAAAGAGTCATGAACAGCATTATCTACATGGTCCCAGCACACCAACTTTGTCTTTTCAGTCAACCTTTTTAGTTAGTTAGTATTACTAACTAAAAAAATCCTCTAAAAAAATCATGGTCCCAGCACACCAACTTTGTCTTTTCAGTCAACCTTTTTAGTTAGTTAGTATTACTAACTAAAAAAATCCTCTAAAAAAATCACTGATACACTGAAAATGAAAACAGAGAATTTTCATCAGAATTTCAAGTCTGTTTTCCCGAGTATGTTACACATCATTTAAGACCTCTCTAATTTTAAAATAATTAACTACTATTTTGATGATGATGGATCACCTGTCATTCAATTATTCCAATCCAGGTACTGGTCACTGTCTGAAGAATTCAGTGAGCACAATGATATTATTCTCCAGAGTAGACTCATAGGGACAAATAATTCTTATAATCTATTTAGTCTCATGCCCCATCCTATTTCAGTTAATCTTTTAACAGAATAATGAAAGTTAAATTCGCTTATGTTTATGAACCGTTTATTATGTGCCAAGAATAGCATTAAGAGTTTTCTTTGCATGTATTATCTCATTTAAATATCACACAACTCTATGAACTAAGAATTATTAATACTTCAATTTCAGATGAGAAAGCTGAGCCATGGAAAAGTTATTTTGCTCAAGAGATAGAGCTAATGAGTGATAGAGCTGTGATCAGAATGGCATGCATCCTGATCATCCCCCAGGGGCAGTGGCTAGAGTATGAACTAGTATGTAGTGTTAATATGTTACAATAACCAGAAAACTATGACTGTCGCCACCTTGCATCAGTTCCTTTGTGGAGAGAAAACTGATGCGTAGTGCTGTGAAGAAACTTGCTTCTGTAGCAAGGCCAGGGCTAGAGTCCAAGCCTTAATAGCCTGATGATGTTGCCCGGTCCTCAGAATGCTTCTTACCTTTAGGGTTGTACTCAAGAATCCTAATTCTGTTTGGCTCTGCTCCTATATGGCTGTTTTCTCTTAGGGAAGCCCATTAATTTAACTGGGAAGGACATAATAACGATGAAAAAGTTTTCAACAAATTTGAAGTTACCGTACAAGATTATTTTCTCTATGTCCAAATTGCTGTATCTACAGATCAGCTACAGGTTAAGTGCAGAGACATGGTGATCATGGTTTAAATAAGCAAAATACACTTAATTTTAAAGCTGTAAAGACTTAATATTATAAAAAAAGATGTTATTCAATTTGTTATGGTTTAGATATGAAATGTCCCCAAAAAGCTCACATGTGAGACAATTCAAGAAGGCTCAGAGGTGAAATGATCAGAGTATGAAAGGCTTAAACTAATCAGTGGATTAATCCATTGATGGATTAATTGGGCAGTAAATCTAGGCAAGTACAGTTACTGGGTGTGACTGGATTAACAGGCCACTGAGGCCATGCCTTTGGGGTTCAAGTTTGGTCCTGGTCAGCAGAGCTCTCTCTGCTTTCTGCCTGTCAGGTTCTGAGCTGCTTTCCCCCACCACGCCTGTCCATCATGAAGTTCTGCTTCACCTTCAAGCCCAGAGCTATGAAGTTGGTCATCTATGAATTGAACCCCTAAAACCATGAGCCAAAATAAAATTTTTCTCTTCTACGTTGTTCTTGTTAGGTGTTTTGATCAGTGCACTGCAAAAGCAGACTAAAACACAATTGTATGGCCAAATCCATTTTATAAATAGTTCTCATATCATGATATTTTCCCCAAATTTCCAAAATATCCAAATTATCAGATATCTGCAATGTACTTTTGTAGTCAGAGAAAATATATTGTTGACATATAGTTTTACTTTTAACTGTGATTCTGTTCTCAAGAACTTTTATGAATGTAAATCTTTTTCTTTTTAAAATTTTATTTATTTATTTGTTTGTTTTATTTTTATGTGGTGCTAAGGATTGAACCCAGTACCCCACACATGCTAGGCAGTGTTCTACTACTGAGCTGCAGCTCCAACCCTTTTTTTAAAATCTTGGTAGTGCTTTGACATCATTTATTTGGATATTGTACGTACATCAATGTGTGAGTTTTGATTTGTTTTTCAAACAAATTAAGGCAAAGTTAACAATGAAGCATTCTGGGTAATGCAAATTGGAGAATTAAAGCTTTGCCTTTAATATATCAATTATTGTGATTTAATAATTTTGAAAAGTGGCTGTTGGCAATTTATGCTGCACAGGATGCAAACAGTGCATATGACCTTAACTTGGTGGGTAGGACCAGCGTTCTTACTGATCCAGTCCTGCCTCCAGCTG
Source organism: Spermophilus citellus (assembly GCF_964194105.1). Lineage (NCBI taxonomy): Eukaryota > Metazoa > Chordata > Mammalia > Rodentia > Sciuridae > Spermophilus > Spermophilus citellus. Next base: position 10,740,646 of record NC_138189.1, on the reverse strand, counting down.
AAGATGGTTTTTCTTGTTAAGTTGAAACTCTAGTCCCAGCCAGAGCACTCCGATATTGATTTCTTTAAACAAGGTCAGAATAGTCTGATCTTTCTATGTTTGATTTTTTTTTTTTGGTAGAGATGGAACATGAACATGATTTTATTGTTAAATTTACTTTAGACTCAAATAACTTCTAAATTGCTATTTTATCTTCAACAGGAGCTTAAATTCTTCTGTCTTCATCATTGATTTTTTTTTTATGTATTAGTAAAAATTATTTTGGTCTCAATAACAATTTTAACCATAAGATTTCATTATGAACTCAAATCCCCCTGCTTCTATGATTTTGGGTACATCACTCTCGATTTCAAATGCTGCATTTGTTAGAAAAAAAAAAAAAAGCAGACCTAAATCTACTTCAAACTTAGTGAACAAAGGAGTCAATAGCGACTCAACAGATCTGGGATAAAACCCACTTTAGCCATGGATTAGTTAGATGCATTTGCTCTCTGGCTCCATTTTCCTAGTAGTTGAAGTGAAGGTTTGGACTGGATTGCTTAAGTCTCATCCTCTTGAAAATTCAATGAGGCCAAATCATAAAGACTGGGATGTCATTTCACAATGCTGCACATGAAAAGATCTTCACCACCTCCATGCCCGGACGTCCTATAATAATATTGAGTTAATGTGCTGAGCTGTCGGGGTGATAACCTTCATGGACTAATTATAATAATTTATAGTAATTCTTTTTTTGTGCATGAAGAATTTGTTCATGTGCTGGAGGTCTACACACTAAAAGCAGAAAGAAGGGCTGAATCATTCTCCCTCTTCCTATTTAATCAGATATATACTCAGATAAAGAGAATTATGGAGTAAGGGTTAGTCTCTGCTTAGGTACTGAAGCTTGGACAGAAGCATTTTCTTCTTATTTCTCCATGAAATGTACTTACCTTGATTTCCTCTTCAGGGCCATTTTATCCATCCATCCATCCATCATCCATGGATTTATGCATGTATGCACACATCCATCTAAAACATTCAATATTGGTTGACCATCCACTATCTGCCAGTCACTGTGACAGGGGTTGGGTGTAACATTGGCACAAAAATCACCTGCCCCATTCTCAAATTAGCTGTTATTATCTTGAAATCTTTATATACGGGTCATAGATAAGCTAAGTGATACCTTAAACACATACACAGTAAACTGCAATGAGGAATCTGTTTCATAGTTAGTTCTAGGGCTATTTGAAAATATATTTTTTATGCATTTGCATTCAAATTAAATGAAATGTGAATATGTTACAGTAATTATTGCTACAGACCAGAGAGAGAGACAGCTATTTTTTGTTTTTACAGATAATTAATGATTTAGTATAATCAGCTCTGTGTTTCGAATTTAGGGTAGAGAAGTTGGACAACAACAACAAAATACCTTGGTTCCACTTGGACTTGGTTGGGGTGGATGTGGTGGGTGTTCACTGAGAGTGACCAGTGAAGAGACTGTGGTGTCATGAAAGGAGAACCAGGGAGCAAAAACCCCCTATGCCAGTTTCAGCTACATTAATCCTCAAAGCCCAAGGCTGTGCTCCCATAGTTTCTACGGGGAATGCTTCTCTCTCTTGCCTTTCCTTTTGGAAGTGTTATATAGCCTTATGTAAATATTGGGTTTAAATAATCCCAGGCTGGGAGAGTTACTTTATTTTTGAATATTGTTTTTTTTTAATTTATAGCATTCTTTTTATTGCTCATTATCACCATTGCAAATTATAATGGTGGACATCAAATATTAAAGTTACAATTCTAGATGAGTAGTAAGTTCTTAATGAAAGGTCTTTATTTAGACACAGTATAATTATGTGTTCACATATTGGCCTCCCCTACACACATGTCTGCTTTTCAGGACATCAACAATGTATTATTCATGATTTTGTTCCCAGGGTCCTCAAACAGGTGCAATTTTGCACTGTCCATCTCCTACCCAAGGGGACAGTTGGTGGTGTCTGCAGATATTCTGGTTGTTGCAATTGAGGGGCATTCAGGTGACACTGCCCAAAGGCCTACAGTGCACAGGAGAGCCACCCGCACAAACAAACACTGATCCCTAAATGTCATTAATGCAGAGGCTGAGAAACACTGTCTGGAAAAATATTGTATACTAACAGGTGCATAAAAAATTTCTGAGTGAATTACTCATGGGGACATGGATGAATAGATGGATTGATGCATTTGGGTAGATAGCTAGCCTCACAGAAGGTTGAACTTGTAGCAATTATGAACATTTAATTTAATTTAATATAACATTAGAACTACCTCATGAAACAGATTAAGCATTTCTAGCTTATTATGTGGCTTTGGATAGTCACAATTTCTCTGGTCTCATATTTGCAGATCAAAATGTAATAAATAATAACAGTTAACATTTACTCTGTTTGACCCACATGGCAGTTATCCTGTGTAGTGTTTTGCATGCTTCATTGTCCTAAACTTCACAGTTACTATTACCAGTTCACAAATGAGGAAACTGAGGCTCCAAGAGTTTATTTGCCTAAGGGTATTAAGTCATTGAAGGAGCCAAGATTTGAGTCTAAGTCCTTCTGGCTCCAGTGCTTGATGGTTTAGCCGCTACATGGTTAGTAGGAGACAGAGTACACCAAAAGGGTCACTAACACAAAACTGCAATCCTGTTGTTACTGCAGGATTTCAAGGACACTCATAATCTCGGCTCAGTGATAACTTAGATTCATGTGTTTCCTATGGCAGCCTTTGAAAAATTCTACTTGAGCTTGACATTCAAAGTTCTTTATTTGATGTTGAACCTTTACTAAAGTTTTTTGTCTAATACTGAACCACTCTCATAGGTTTGACAGTATTGATTTGCCAAGTATTTTTTTGCATGGGAAATTCAGAAATGAATTATTAGCCAATAACTGGAATATACATTATGGTTCTATTTCATAGAACTCCAGTAAATTAGATGCAGTGATTAGATAGAGGCATATATCTTAAATCCATTGACTTTTTCCTTCCTCTTTTTGGTCCTGACTTTTACACTCAGAAACTTGTTTTCAAAGATTGATTCTGAATCCTTTGGAGTTAACAGAGTCTCTCTAGAATTTCAGTTTGATTGACTTGGAAGGACTGAACAGTCTGGCAAGTTTCCCGGACCAACTTATTTGATGGGGGGAAAAAGTGAAAATTACCGAAGGACTATGGAACAATTGTGTTGCTGCAAAGTGCTACAAGAAATCTATGCTTTAACGGCTACAGGACAGGTGGGAAAGCGATGAGCTAGGAAAGGCTACTGCCCTTTTGGTATCTCCATCAGTGCTCAGCAAGATGGCACCTGTGTGTCTGGCTCTGATTTCTGCCTCTGCTTAGTTTGTGCATCTCCCCTCCTGTCCATCTGTCTGTCTATCCATCCATGACCCGTGCATCCAGACATCATCTGGAGCTGGAATAGCCAGGTGGTTCCAGGTATCGGATGTCTGAGTCCATCCCATGAGCAGTGCCTGTCCATCTCCACTGTTCCACTCAGCCATGGTGTGGCTCAGTTTCCTCACATGCACGATGTGATAACGTCTACCTGAAACAGTCGTCATTACCACAAAGCAAGGATGCAGGTGAAGAGTTGAGGGCAGCACCTGAAGCATGATAAGAGCTCAGTGCATTGTTAGGACTAATGAAGTTGAAGTAGAGAGGGGGACTTTAGGGGCAATTCCCCTGAGACGAAGCAACAGAGAAGGTGGTGGGGGGGTGAAGTGGGTGAGGGGAGTGGAGTGTGTGACGTAGCTTCACCATCCTTTACCTGCGGTGCCCTTTTCACCTTTCTCTCCTTTCCGGCCGTCTCTACCATCTCTTCCCGGAAGGCCGATGCGACCGTGGGGCCCCGGGGATCCGTTGGCTCCAGGGGGGCCTGGTGGTCCAGGTAATCCAGGGATGCTGCAGATGTATCTTGGGGAGTAGCTGTCTCCTTTGGCCTGATTGCCCCGAGGTTGTCCACTTGCGCAGATGGCAAAACTTGTGACATAGAGCAAGACAAACATCTTTGGCTCTGGAAGAGAAACACACACATCAGTGTCCCCTTCCAGGAGGGGATTTGGTGTGGTTGACCGTGCTGGATCAGGGGAACTGGCACTGACAGCTCTCACCTTTTCACACGTGTGTTCCCTCATAATTCCATTGAAAATGACATTATTGATGTGGAGTCTCAGTGTCCCACACAGGGGTTGGTGTAGAGAAAGGCTGGATTAAAAGGTTTTCCCAAAAGACATCACTGCATTGCATTTATTCTACAGAGTCAGTGATAGACTTTGAAAAATGATGCTTTCATTTTGCAAAAGAAAAGCATTTTTTAAAAATGGAAAATTAGAGCTGCAAATGAATAAGATAAATATTGGCACTATTCTCATCACTCAGAGATAATTACCCTTTACTCTCCAATATACACATGCTTCCAGTATTTTTTGTCTGTGCCATGGAGAAAAGCAATAGGGTATCATTCCTATAATTCTTCAACCTTCTTTACATATGAACATCTTCTTATGTCAAAAGTTATTCACAGCATTAGCCAGGTACAGTGGCACATGCCTGCAATCCCAAGGCTTGGGAGGCAGAGGCAGGTAGATCACAAGTTCAAAGCCAGCCTCAGCAAAAGTGAGGCACTAAGCAACTCAGTGAGATGCTGTCTCTAAATAAAATACAGAATAGGTCTGGGATATGGCTCAGTGGTCGAGTGCCCCTGAGTTCAATTCTTGGTACTTCCCAAGCCCCCCATAAAAAGTTACTCACAACATTAAAAAATATTGCTTTTGTCTCTACTATTTTATATATATGTACAGATGTACATATATACCCCCACATATATACACATAGGCATGTATACATGTGTGTATATATATATATACACACACACACACATACATACATATGTATGCAATTCCCCATTATAGACATTTGTTTCCAGTGTTCTGCTAATGTAAACAGCACATCAGACATGTTCTAACTAATCTTTGCATATATCCATGATATTTTTTTTGTAAAAGTTAAAGCAGGAGCAAGGAAGAGGCATTTGCAGGAAAACCATGTTTTTCACTTGATAATCATGCCTAATGCCAATTAGTGTTAATTGGAGTACTGTGCATGTCCTGAGGGGAGTCTCAAACTTTAATTTAGAATCTGCAGGATATAATGTCTTGGTGTCCTATTAAGCCGTTAGCACTGCGGGTCAATTAAAGAGCTATGTGAAATTTGACCATGCACGCGCTACATGCTCTGAGTGAAGCGGGCGCAGGTCTCTTCAGCTCTAGTCTGATAGGACGTGGGTTTCCCTCCACAAGGCCTGAGAACGGAGCACTTATTAGTATGGACCCTGGCACACAGGCTGAGGGTTGGGGAGGGGCGGTGCAGGCTGTGGAGACCTGAAGTTTTAGGCCAAATAATCCTCAGGATAAGCAGTTTCTTGAGAGGTGGTTCTGGTTTTGTGTAAATGGGGGAATATGTGGATGGTTGAACATGATTTTTTTGTACTTGTGATTATACAAAAGAATAGGTTTCCTAGTGGCATAATTGTACAGGCATATAACATGTACTATGATCCTATCCATCCCCCCACTGATGGGGGGTTTTCTATTTTCCCTTCACCCTCCTCCTGATCCCCTTCCTGTTCTCTGATGGTCTCTCTGGATTTGGGTTTTAGCAGGAAATCTGTACAGTGCTTGATCTGGACTATACTCTCCCAAAGGAAATAATCATGAAACCTGGGATAAGCAATTACATAGTTTCTTTTTTCTTTTTTTGTACCAGATGTTGAACTCAGGGATGCTTAACCACTGAGTGATATCCTTAGCCATTTTTATTTTTTGAGACAGGGTCTCCCTAAGTTGCTTAGGGCCTTGCAAAGTTGCTGAGGCTGGCTTTGAATTTGTGATCCTCCTGCCTCAGCCTCCCAAGCTGCTGGAATTAAAGGTGTGTGCCACCGTGCCCAGCTTGTTATTTTTAGACAGCCACCTCAGAGAATTTAACCATATACACCATACCACTTTTTTGGTACTTGGGGGGGTAATTGCAACATCCAAAGGCTAGACTCAGAAATTTGCCAGAGCATAGGAATGACAATCTGAGGAAAACACAGTATGCTCCTGAGATTTTGAATTAAGACTTATTCCTAGAAATCTTATTACTGAAAAGCCAAAGTCACTTATCCAAATAGAGACTCCATATTCTTGACCAAATCTCAGTGTTATCAGCCTTCTTTCTTCCCTCCCAAATTGGAGAGAATGTCTTTGCCATGTTCTGTCTGCTAGGCTTGACATACCACACTGTCATAATCTGATTTTTGCTACTATAATGAAATACCCAAGATTGGGTACTTACAAAGAAAAGAGGTTTATTTAACCCATAGTTACGGAGGCTGGATGTCCAAAATGCATAGTGCCGGTTCTGGTGAGGACCCTCTCAGCTGCATCACTTCAAGAAAAGATGGTATCGTGGTGGGAATGCAAGTGAAAGGAAGAGATCAGTTGGCAAGACAGGAAGCCAGAGTAACAGGGAGTGGCCTGCCTTGTGACTGTGCACTGAGCCCCTCCCCTTAAAAGTCCCACCACCATTCAGGACATAGCTTCCAACACATGAACCCTGGAGGCACACACCTAAAACATATCCACATCATGGCAAGCACTATCCTATGGCTCAAATGGTTTTAAGATTGTTTCTGACAGCCCCAGGGTTCTGATAAAGACACCAGCACTTCCAAGCAAACTGCAGATGAAGGAAAATTGTGAGAACATTCTAGGCATAATCCTTGCTGCAGTCAAAACCAGATGCATCGACTAAGTTGCCTGGTCCTCTCTCTTGTAAACAACTGATAATGGGGAGGCTCTGAGAAGGAATGTGAAGGTGGAGAACATCTGAGGTCACCTGGAACAGAAGGTATAGGCTATAGGCCAGAAAGTGGTTTGAAGAAAGACTGGGAATGATCTGGAGGAAGGTACCCTGGGCAGTGATAGAGAATACAACAAGGCCAACAGTTGTGGGGTGCAGGGGCGGGGTATCTGGAAGAAAATCTCGGTAACATCTAGTTGATGATGGACAGAGGAAGCAGAAACTTAAAAGATGTGCCTGCAGGAAAGAATATTGAACATCACCAAGAGCCAGGCAACAGGTGCTCAAAGAGGGATGAATAAGAGCAACTGAAATGAACCTTGAATCAACGGGTTGCTTTTCTTTGAGAAATGCCCTGGTAAACTGTCAGCACCAGTCTAAAAGCATGTCCCCATTAGGACTTTCTGAAAGGCTCTCCAGATGATTATCCACTAACAATCCTCATCTGACGCAGAGGCCCAATGCCGTGGGGCCTGACGGGCAACGATGGCCTGATGATGAGTGTCAGTCCATTCTTGGGACTCCGTTCACGCAGAAGGAAGAGGGGTGCGGGTCATGATGAAAGCCACGGTGGCCTCTCCCACAAAGGCTGTCCACTTCACTTAGGAGCCAACAACTTTGTGTCCCTGATAGCACCGTGTGTGAGGCCCCCTAACTCCCCTGATTTCTACTCTGCTCACTCTCCAGTTCCAGTCACAGTGGATAACCTGGGGTTCCCAAGGACACCGGTGCCTCTGCCTCAGGCCTTCACATGTTTCTTCCCTCTGTCTAAAACCCTCTTCACCAAGATGTCCATACATGGCTCCCTCCCTCCTCTCCTTCTGCAAGTCTTGCTCAAATGCCACCTTTTCATGGAGCCCAACGGTTTGCACCTTATTCACGATGCAATCTGCCCCCCACCCCGGCCTCCCTCTTTCTGCTCTGTTTTTCTGTCTCCATTGTGCTCACCATCGAGGACTCCTGTCTTCATTTTACACTGCACGTTCTGCCTGAGGGAATGGAAGCTCCCCGAGGGCAGAGCTCTCTGTCTTAGTCATTAATATGTCTACCCGCCTAGAACAGTGCGTAGTACAATAAACCCCAGCTGGAGGAAGTGAAGACTTTTTGTGGGGATGGTGTGAGTTTTGTTGAATAAAAAGTAGTGAGGAATTACGGAGTATGAAATATTATAAGAGAAAGAGAGAAAAGAAGATTTCAAGAAGGCTTTCTGGGGTCTATGTGTCCCTTTCACAGTATTTGAGGAATAAAGGACTTGAGTTGTTTTGCCTTTAAGTCTATGGTGTTTAAAAATATACAAAAGCTCTGTTTTTTTTTTTGTATTTATAATATAGGCACACTAAAATTCAAAAGAAAAAGGGTATAAAATGACAAGTAAATCTCTTCTTATTTTTCTGTCTTCTCAACAGTTTCCTCCCTGAAGGTGGTGACTGTTGTCAGTTTCTTGTGTCTTCTCCTTCCCCGTGTTGGCGTCCTCTGTACCATGGTCTGCACTTGGCCTTTTTGCTGAGCTTCTGTATAGGTATGCAGAATCATCCCTTGGTGTCCATGGGGGATTGAGTCCATGACTGTCCAGCCCCCATGTATACCACAGTACAAGATGTTCAAATCTCTGATATAAAATGTTGGCATATTTACCTATGACCTATGCACATCCTCCTGTGTACTTAAGTGGTCTCTGGATTACCTATAATACTTAACACAATGTAAATGTTATGTAAGTAGTTGTTCCTGTATTGCCTAGAGAATAATAAGAAAAAAGTCTGTACAGGTTCAGTACACAGTTTTCTAAAATATTTCTGATCTGTGATTCATTGAATCCATAGACGTGGAAATTGTGGATGTGCAAGGCTGACTGCGTGTCTCTGTACTGGGGTAGACAGAGCTACCTTAGACCCTGTTATTTTGGTGGCCATAGACTATCCAAAATATGTTATATTTAAGTAGTTGATGGACAGGTAGAATATGTGCATTCTTCTGTTATTCTAAACAACAGTGCACTGAATATTTATATTTATCTATCTGTACATGGTTCGTGACACACAGCAAAAACTTTTTCCCAGTTTGTCTTTTCACTTTTTTCATGTAATTAAAAAAACCCCATTTTTATTGTAAAAACATTTTGGAAGTCAAATTTATTGTGTTTAGAAAGCTTCCCCCACTCTAAGGTACTAAAAGAGTCTTTCTCTTTCTCTAGAGCACTTGCCTCGAATGTATGAAGCCCCGGGTTCAGTCCCCAGTACTGCAGAAAACAAGCAAAATATGCTTTTCTTTCAATGCTCGTCTCATTTAAAAAAATTTTTTTTTAGTTGTTTGTGGACCTTTATTCTATTTATTTGTATGTGGTGCTGAGAATTAAACCCAGTGCCTCACACGTACTAGCTGAGCACTCTTTCACTGAGCTACAACCCCAGCCTTCTTGTTTCATTTTGTCACCTTCAAAAATTTTTATTTGTTAGAATTTTTTGATTAAAAACTCAGAGGTAGGGATCCAGGTTTATGTTTCCAACACCTTGTCTGGAACAATCCATCCTTCATGGAACGTCCACTGCTCTGCCGTCAACTTGACTATTTTGGCTGGACAGGAACCATGTGTGTCACAGCTTTATAAGCATTATAATAACTTTAACAGCTTTACAGAGAGATGATTTTCACAATGAAAAATTAACTGACGTATACGATCCATGCACACCATAATCCAAATTTAGAATATTTTCAAAATCTGCAGAAGAAAGCTACACCCATGAACAATCACTTCTCACACAGTAAGCTTTAAAGCGTTCAATTGAATTATGCAAATTCATGCAGAATATGTGCTACATAGTTAAAATACAATATTTCCACTTTCATGCTCCTTTGGAGTTAGAAAATCGAAGCTCTGGAAATAATGCTAATCTAGAACAGATCTGTCCTGGAAGCTAATTGTAAATGACTCTCCGATTTTTCTGTAGGGATAATAAAGTAACAAGTTTTTAAAACTTTAAAGACAGATTTGAAACACACATACATGTATACATACCAGAGCTTTCATGTTAATGGGTGTTCTGAATCTTTAAGACAGGGATATAGCATATCGTGTTTGGTAAACTTTTGTAAGTAATAGAATCTTTTGTTCTTGCTAAACTAGCCATGAAAAACTCTTGAAGAAAAAAATACTGATTAAATCAATGCAAAAATTGAACTCCCAGAAAGTGTGTTCAGAGATTGGAATCCCTTTATAAATAGCCCATGACTTTTTTCTTCTAAAAATAAAAGATGCTGTTTATGGGAATGTAAAATGGTGCTACTTTGGTGAAAAACAGTGCAGTGAATCCCCAACAAAATTAAGTATAGGGTTATCAAATGTCCAGAATTTCTCATCCGGATATGTATGTGTACATATATCTAAAAGAAGTAAAAGCAAGGACTCAAACAGGTATTTGCATACCCACGTCCACGACAGCACTCTTCACAACAGCCCAAAGGTAGGAGCAACCCAGTGTCCACTGATTGACACAGCATGATGTATTCACAGAATGAAATATTATTCAGACTTACAAAGGAAGGGAATTTCAATACATGCAACAACATGGATGGACCTGGAGACGTCGCGGTACGTGAAATAAGCTATGCAAAATGACCAACACCACATGATTCTTCTCACATGATGATCCCAGACCAGCCACATTCACAGAGACAAACATTTACAATGCTCTGTGGTCCTATCTAAGGTCATAAAATGGCACAGCCAGGATTTGAACTCAGTTATTTTGTCTCCAAACATGAACTTTCTTCTGCATCATGTGAAGGAGACTATAACAGATTACTGCAAGTCAAAGGTCCGGACTTGATTATGAATTCAAGCTGAAATATGCTTTGCGTGGAAGTCAGAGGAAGAGGTAGGCCACTGAGGAGGGATGAAACAGGATGTCTCCTTGGCCTCTGACCCAGAGATTTCACAAGATCAGGCCTGGCCTTCTCTGCCTTCCTGACAGGAGCACTGAGCTGGGGACAATGCTGGGAACCTCGGCTGTTTATGCCTCCGTTCCTTCTGTATTGCGACCCCTCAGCTTCTTTGGGGTTTCAAGTTTCCTCGCAGAACTGCCTTTCCTGTTTGAATGAGCTCCCTCCTCCTCCTGGCACTATTCGGGTCCTCCAGGGCCACACAATTGCCTTTGTGTTATGACCATTTCCTGCTCATTTTCCCAGCAAAATGTAAGCTCCATACCATTGACAGATAAGACTGAGCATGGCCCACAGGAGAGTTTCCACAGGGCTGGATGAAGAACATACACATCCATCAGCCTTTCTTATCAGCAGTTCATGATTTATAAAGTTTTGGCTATCTCCTGATAAGTGCTCTGGTGGCACAGCAGTAAAACACTCTGACACCTGCAAACAGTTGATGGTCTACAGAGCAAGGCTAAGATCATCCCATCCTCCCGAGACATTCGGGGGCAGGTTGGACCGGGAACCAAGATCCAGAGACCACCGTCTATGGTCGTGAAGCGAGCCGCTGACCAGAGATTTAGACCCAGAACTTCAGCTTCCTGGATTCTCCTTACAAAACCACCTGTTTAATAAATTAAAAAGCTACCACAATGAAAAAGGCCATTGTACCCACATTCACCAAAATCCTATAAAAGAATAGACACCATACCGTGCTCTTGGCTGGTGAGCGGCTGCAGGGTGCTCAGAACACTGAGACTGAGGATTTTTCATGAGAGCTTGGTGAAAAGCTTGCTTTGGTACCAGACAGAATAACAGGTCCAAGTTCTCAAAGATTTCCAAATAGTTGTGCTAAAAATAACCTTCCTGCTTAGTCCCAAAGAGCCAAAGGCCCTGGAAGTCATTCATCCAGCGAGGCTCAACTGAAGGGCCAGTTAAAATTATGGTTTTGTTTGGGACAAACCCCGAGTTCCTGCTCCCCATGACTGGTAAGTTTGCAGGCTTCCCTCTCCATCTCTGGGTGTAGTGGCCTCTTTTTCAGATCTGTTTACTTCATTTTTCCCTTTTCATTTGTTTTCCGTTGAGTGGATGGTTCAGGAAAAAAATTACTCACTGCCTGGAAATTATTTTTTTAACTTAGAGAAAAAAAAAAGTCATTTCCTATTCGAGAGTGTTCGAGGGGGAATCTTTAGATTCTGGACATAGGATGGGGTTTCATGGAAGAACAGGGAGCACTGTCCCCAATCTTGATAAATGTGGCAGGAAAATGGCCCTTCAATTCTATGTGCTGCCGAAAGAAAGAGGGTTGAGCGCTGCATGATGTTTTCTTTGTTCTTTGCTGAATGGAGACAATGATTGAGTATTTTTAGATGACTAATATGTCTTTGTTCCTACTGAGAATTGATCATAACAACTCAAAAGGCACAATGATTCTCCAAAGCCTAAGACTAGTCATCTTTGGTGCAATCAATTTCTTTGTTTCCTTCTGATATGTATTTCTTATATTGCCTTGGCAACGGCAATTTATAATTCATGATGTCATTTAAAGAAATTAAGTGACTGAAAAAGCCTCATTTTTATCTTGCTTTCTCACTCATTCTTCTCCAGCAGTGAGATCTCCAAAGGAAAAGAAATGTTCAGAGTAAGGGAAGTGAACACTGATCACAATTTAAACAAGAATTTTAATGGGCTCTCTGTTCCGATAAGCTTTATCCTGCCCCAGGTATTCACCCTCCAATCTAGAGGAAATGGTCTTTTTGAATTTATTGGCTCTCAGAATCTGAATGCCATCATGGCACGTAAAACAGTATCTTGAGCATAAGAGCCAGTCATATATGCATTTTTTTTTCTAAATTAGAATCTTCATCTTGCAGAGTCCCTGGTTGATTTGTCTCATCCTCAAAATAAAATGGTGACCCTTACTTATTCTAAGCCTCCTAATAGTTCTTAAATTTCTCTAACAAAAGTTCTGGTGACAAATGTCAGCTACAGACAAGCTTGATCTCAGATGGTCCAGCTTATTTATTTATTTGTTCATAATTGATGACTTTAATGGGCTTTCCTCATTTTATCTCTAGTATAGCACAACATCCGTCCAGGACCCCAGATGATTATTGACCAACAGAAGGCAGATGTGCCCCATCTTGCTACCTTTGATTGGCTAAGTGTTGATGCAACTGATGGGTTCTCATTTTCCTTTATGTGTTATTCACAATATCCACAATTTCCCCCTCATGTTGCTTGCCACATTTTAAAGTTATTTTTGTTAACATGTATGAATTGTGCATACTAGCGGGGTTTGCTGTGACTCTTAATACCACACGCGCTGACCAAATCCGATTTTCCTTTATCACCTTCCCCTGCCCCACCCTTCCCAGTGTCCTTACTCACTATTCTACATACATGTCAACACACTTCTGGTGATAAGATTTCTTGTGTTGTTAAAGTATCGCAGTATTTTGTCTGTTCTGCAGTACTTGATATTTTCCTTGAGATGAAAATTATTTTTCAGCTCAGCTAACCTAATATAATGTATGTCTTCCCAAATGGACTTTTCTTTCCAGAGAGAATGAACCTCTGGACTGGTTCATTCAGAGCATTCGGCTGTGTGTTGAACTTGTCAGTGATCACGTCACTCTGTTATTTTCACACTCACTCTAGAAGTGGAGGTGAGAAGCGTGGATAGGACAGCATGTCCAGAAACACGGGCTTGGGGTCAGACTCTGTTCTCACTTGCCACTGGCCCCGAGGTCAAGGTCTCATTTTCTCTTTCTTGAGAAGATTTTCCTTTTGAGTTTGTGATCTAAGTTTGGTGGACCTTACTTAGATTCTTAGATTATATAGTTTTCCTATAACTTTACTGAATTTTCAACTGAATCTAGTTTAAGTCATTTTGATGCAGTCAACATTCCCAGAGCATCTAACAAGTGTGCAGGGAAACCAGCAAGAGAGAAAGAGAGAGAGAGAGAGAGAGAGAGAGAGAGAGAGAGAGAGAGAGAGAGAGAAGAAGAAGAAGAAGAAGAAGAAGAAGAAGAGGAGGAGGAGGAGGAGGAGGAGGAGGAGGAGGAGGAGGAGGAGGAGGAGGAGGAGAAGGGAAGGGAAGAGAGAAGAGAGAGAAGAGGGGGGGAGATTTTGCAATGTCTTTGGTGTAAATACTACACTATGGTCACTTTCAAGTTTCCAGCCTCAAGTTACCAGCCTGATATCTACTGAATGCAAAGATGGGAAGCTATGTGCAGAACTGGCCCTTGCTAACTGGTCTTAGTTGGGCCAGTAAATTACTGATATCTCTCTCTCTCTCTCTCTCTCTCTCTCTCTCTCACACACACACACACACACACACACACACAGACACCACTTTGAAAAGCATGATATTATTTTATAAAGATGATTCTAGCTGATCTATAATAAGCACATACAATGTGCCAAGATGTTACAACCATTACTTTCTTTAATGGTGGAGGTGTGTGATTTTCTACCCTCCTTTCACGGATGAGTACTTCAGGCATCCGAGCGGGTTCTATATTTATTTCCTCCCTAGGGTGTTGCTAACTTTCCAACAGCAACTTCCTGCATGAGACAGCCTGCCACCAGTTGGGCTGCCCCACTCTCTCCACCTCAGGAGGTTCACTGGGTTCTCTTAGGAATCGAAGCTCTTCTTTCTAGTCTCAGAGCCTTGCCTGTATCTTCTCCTGGGCTTCAAGTCCTTGCTGAGCATGTGCACCCCACACCCCTTTCTCCATCTGTTTATATTTATCTTCCTTTTGTATCATTTCCTCCAGGAAGTGTCCTTGCTACTCTTGAGCAGGAACGAGGCTTCCCTCAGTGTTGTCTTGACCTCTCCTATGCTCTCTGGCTCACTGGTTCTTAAGGAGATCTACTAAATTTCCACACCAGTGGATTAAGTCTAGGCATTTACATCTCTTAAAAGCCCAGTGGGTGATTCTGATGGGCATCCAGGCCCTGGGGGAATCTGTGTCCCATCTACTCATTTTTTTTTTTTTTTTAAGAGCGAGAGCGAGAGCGAGAGCAAGAGAGGGAGAGAGAATGTTTTAATATTTATTTTTCAGTTTTCGCTGGACACAACATCTTTATTTTATTTGTATGTGGTGCTGAGGATTGAACCCAGCGCCTCTCCAATGCCAGGCGAGCACGTTACTGCTTGAGCCACTTCCCCAGCCCCCTACTCTGGTTTTAATGGTGTCCTGCTTGTTAGTCTTTCCCAACCAAGGAGTTTCACGGATATGAATCTAGTCTTCTTTGTCTCTCATTCTGTTATTTTATTCATTGATTTATCATACATTGATTGGGTTGCTGCTAAATGCCAGAGGTTGAATGCTTGGTATTAGAGCAGAGAGAGCCCTTGTAGAAATAAAATCTAGAGAGTAAGACAGGCATTCATCAAATAATCACAGAGCCATGTTTGATAGGTTATTAACTGGGAATTCCCATCATCTTGGAATTTCAATTGGGGAACCAAAGCAGAGAAAAATGAGCAATCAGTGCCACCCATCTGCTTAGAACTTGTGAAAAATCAACTGGATATGACATTAAACATTATCTACTTGTTTTTTTTTTTTTTTTTTGGTACCAGGGATTGAACCTAGGGGTGCTTGACCACTGAGCCACATCCCCAGCCCTTTTTATTTTTTATTAGGGACAGGATCTCACTGAGTTGCTTAGGGTCTTGCTAAGTTGCTGAGCCTGGCTTTGAGCTCACGATCATTCTGCCTCAGCCTCCTGAGCTGCTGGGATTACAGGCACGTGCCATTGCACCTGGCGACCACCATCCATTTTTAAACTACATAAAAAAAAAACACCTAGAAATTCAAAAAAGGATTAGCAGAGAGTTGTTGGCTGATGAAAGAGTGTTGAAGTGTTTCTCCTTTACTTCCCAAGTGACAAGGACTGCAAGGGAAGTCACTGAAAAGATTGGGGGTGCCTGCGAGAAGAGAACTGCTTATCTACCTTGCCTTGCAGTGTGGGACGCTAGCTGCACTGTGAAGCTGAGGGCTTTGAGAGCCTCTGGCTGGATCAGCGCAATGTGATGGAGAACTGGTGGGGTGCTTGAACCCACCCCCAGCCTCTTCTGTGGTCTTGCCAACTCAAGCGTTGTGAAGGCAGAGGCTGACTGGAGGAGAGAGCAGGGCAGGGGTAGCCGTCGGAGAGCCAAGTTTCCCAGGAGGCAGATGGTTCTGAGGAAGGCAGCTGGGAGTGGTCCATCCAGATGGAGCCCCTTGAGCCAACAAGAAGTCCTCCCTGGGAGAGGAGGCCACTGAGCACAGAAGTTGCGGCCATTGTGGGGTCAACCAGGCTATCAATCAAACAGTCTGTCACATCAGGGAAGTGTGCCACATGGGGGCCACCTAGGAAGCCTCTGGTGCCCCATGAAGAGGCACATCCTGAGAGAGCCAGCAGTTCAGTACCTGGGAAGCCAGGGGAGGACCATGCAGGTGGCATTTAGTGAGGAATCTGATCACTTTTTTCTAATTCTCCTGTGCTCTGATCTGAGTTGCCAAAGGTAGGAGCGGGAGGAGGGCAGGAGTGAGGGGGGAGTGAAAGAGCAGCGCACATCCAGGCTGCAGCCACAGAGGGGCGGCTTTTGTATTAGATGTGCAGTAGGAGTTTTGATTTAGATTTGTCTTTTTAATATCTGAAAATTGTCCTTGTAACTGAGAGTTACCAGAAAGCTAAAGAATTTGCCTGAGATGTCATGGAAAGGCAGGGGAGGTCAGGGCAGAGAGATCTAACAGAGTTTGACTAGGACAACTGATGGGAGGAAAATGAGACTCCTTCTTATTTATATCATATGAAGGATGGAGAAGATCATTTGACCACTGGAGAATCGTTGGAGGGTGCTGTGAAGGAGAAGTGCAGGGTGTTACAGAGTGTTCAGCAGGGAAACCCAGTTGAACCTCTAGCTAAGAGAACACTTGCTTAAAGAAATGACATCTGACCTAAAATATCAAACAGGAGTGGCATTGATCAGGCCAAGAAGCAGAAAGATGCCTCCAGGTTGAGAGAATGCCTGTGCAAAGGCCCTGAGGTGGAAGAGGAGGTGTGGAGTGGCGGCCTCTGGGAAGGAGCAAAGAACACGAGCCTGGAGAGAAAGTGTGCCTGCACCTGCTCAGCTCTGCTGGACGCAGAAGGTTCTGGTCTTGTCTTGGGGGGGGGGGGTAAGAGTCCTTGAAGGATTGTGAGTGGGTTTTATGGGTCAGACTGTGCCTTTCCCTTAGTGCTGATTTATAATAATGAGGATGATATAAGCACAGGTAGTGCCTGCTGCCACCCTCCTGGCCTTGCAGGGTGACTTCAGCCAGCTAAACAGAATTGCTTTGGCTTCTGAACCTGCTTTCAGTGTAGGGAAACAGGCAGGTTCTCATGTGGAAAGGAGTTTGTCTTTTAAAAATGGGGCAGTGAACCCACTCACCAAATGTGCAAACGTCATCATACTGTGTGCCAGGTGCCATCCTGAGTCCTGGACCTGCAGCCTTGAGGAAGGAAGACAGGAGCCCTGTCTGAATCCAGACATTAAGGAAGGAAGGGCCTTTCAAGACCTCTGCCTGCTCCTCCCAGTTCACAGGTGGTGAGAAGTGACTTGCCTCATGTTGTATTTACCTGCTAAGCCAGAACTGGAACTCAGGTCCCTGCATGATGCCCAAGACTCTCTCCTCCATTCAGCACAACCTCCCATCCAACCTGATTCCTAGCTTCACACGTAGAAGATACTTCAGAGTTTCTAATATGCATAGATCTCCATTATTGTGAATAATTGAGAATTAACGTCATCCCAGATCATAATACTTGATCCTTGTCCAAAATATCACTTTTCATATCTTAGAACACAAGAAACTTCAACAAATCACAGGAAATTTCAAACACAGAGAGAAACGGACATAAATAGATGAGTTCCCATGCGCCCAGTCTCCAGCTTCAGTGGTTTCCCAAGCACGACACTATTCCATTGACACCCTGAATATGTTAGTCCCGTTGTCTCCCTACACTTGCATCTTGTATATTTTCAAGGAAATTCCAGACATTGTATCACTTAGCCCATAACTATTTCAATAAAAACTAGAAGTTTTTATCATCCTGGATAATAATAGAGTGATTGACACCATATAGCTTCCTTGGCCCTTGAGGTCTTTTAAGCAAAAATGAAACGTTTGTGTTAGATACTCAATAGGAGTTTTGATTTAGATTTGTCTTTTTAATATCTGAAAATGAGTCACAATAGACCAATGAAATTGGTCTAAGTGAGAGTTACCAGAAAGCAAAAGAATTTGCCTGAGATGTCATGGAAGGGTAGGGCAGAGAGATCTAACAGAATTTGATGAGAACGATGGATGGGAGAAAAATGAAACTGCTTATTATTTATATCATATGCAAGATGGGGAAGGTCATTTGATCAACTGGATAATCTTTGGAGAGTGCTCTGGAGGAGAAGTACAGGGTGTTAATGGAGTGTTCTGCAGGGAAACCCAGTTGAACCTATGGCTGAGAGAATACTCGTGCACTCAAAGTTCTGAAATAGGATTTTATGTGGTTGTCAAGACTTTTCCGTGATGTTTTCAGAGTGCAGAGAGAACTCTCTGATGACTTGTTATAGAAATTCCAAGAAGAATAGAGTGCATTACAGGCCTATCTGTGCATGGTGGATTTGGGGGAAAGGACGTGGGTGGACCTAATCTTCAATTCCCCAACACGTTGAGGACTGGTGATGTGACTGTCAAGGGATCCAATTTTTGTTTTTACTAATAAAACCTGTCATGAGTGTCTTAAGATTGTTTAAGAAACACTAGAGAACTGGCGCTGTTTTTAAAATGTTAGGTCATCTCAGAACCTTGGAATACAAAGGCTAAGGTAGACCCGAATTGCCTTCAGAGGTGATGGCCACGGAATCAGGCATGTCGGCCCTGGAGTGTGGGCAGAAAGTGGGCATTGCTACTCCCACCTCCCTGCTGCACAGCCACAGAAAATAGGGGCAGAGCAAGCACCATGCAGGAAAGCCAAGAAGCACCATGAGGAACAGCACCCCTCAACTCTGCTAACTTCAATTTGCTCACTTTCTGGAGAAATATTTGGTGTTTTTTTTCCATATTGATGGATTTAATATAAAAACGGATGGTGGTCAGACATATCAAAACAGAACTCTGACCCATCATTTTCCCAGCAAAACAAGCCCTTATTTATAATAACAAACTCAGAAGGTCAGCCTGCTATAAGTTAGACTTGCAGAACATCAGATTGCCACCTCCAATAACAATCCAGGAAGCCAAGCAATAACTTCTGGAACAATTCATCCCAAATAGCAGGAATTGATTGTCAACTGACCATTTCTCTAATTTTTATCCCCACTTCCAACTCAAGTTCAACTGGAGAAAACCAAACATGTACCCCTCACCAGTCACCCAAGAGGCCTCACTTCTGGTTTCCTACCTCCAGCTTCCCCACATCGACAGCCTCCAACCAGGGCATGGTGGAAGCCTCCCTTTTTTTTCCCCACGACATTTTCCCCACTCCTCTGTCATCTTTGAGTGTCAGTGGCCAACTTCCTTGCACAGAAAGCTCCAAATAAAGAGCCTTTGCTTGTCTACTGCAACACAGATATCAGCATGTCCTTTACTTCATTTCTCTATTTGTGTTAATCTCCAGCAAGGAAGATGAAAACTATTTACTGGGGGCCCTAATCCATGTGGGAAAGCCAAGCTCTCCTTTTCTAGGGTTTGCAAACTGGTAGGGGAAGCCAGACTTTTGTACCAGAGTTAAACCTGACAGAGACCCGGGTACAAGCATGTGGACCATACAGTGAGCTCCTCTGAGCAGTAATCCCATCTTATTTATCTTTATATCACCCGTATGGTGCCAGAGACTAGAATCAGCAATGCTCAAACAAAACTCTAATTCTAATGCTCCTCTAATTCGAATTGGGTGCCAAAACACAAGCAAGAAAATTACTCTGTAATGCTGAGTGGATTCTGGAGGCAACCCTTGAGGAGTACGTATCAACAGCCAAGTGATAACACCCTGGATTTTCCATCCCGTTGTCTCTTGACTGACATCTTGTGATGGCCTCTTTACTCTCTTTTCTGAACTTGGAGTTTTTTGCCTTCAAGTTCAACCTCTAGTCTGTTTCTAAGGTGAACCCAAATAGCAGGCATTTGATAAATGAATATATGCTAAATGAATTAATAATTATAATTAATCATCACTTCCATATTTGAAATTATTCCAATAATTAAATACACGCTGTTTTTATTTGATCAAGAGAAAAAAATAAATCTATGGTGACAAAGAATATGTTTAAGCAAATATGTGCAAATCTATTTGTCAGATTTTATAAATATATCACTTAAGGTTTGTGTTGAATTTAACCTCCTTCATAGGTAGCTCCCATGTTAAAGTGTTCACAGATGCCTGATTTGAAGATTTTTGACTGAATTTTCAACTGTATTCTAAATAAATGAAATCATTCACAACAGTGGTGATCATCATCATGATGTGGACATTGGAGATGACAGCTGACTTGTATTTAATGTTATTGTCTTTCAGGCACTGGGCCACCACGGACATTGCTTCTGTTTTCCTAGGAGTTGTTCATATGCTAGCCTGGGAATCCTGACCACTTAGAGAAGTAGGTGTATCATCTTCTTATTGCAGCGAGGCCTCCAAATGTGAGCTCCATGAGGACAAGACCTTGAGCAGCTCCTCAAAAGAAGGACTTGTTCATCACAAGATCAGTGCAGGGATCCCAGGAAGCTCTCCTCAGTAACCACTGGATGATTTTTTTACTCCCTTTGCACCTCTACATAAATCACAGCTTCAGGAGGGTAAGGAATGTGTCCCAAGGCACACAGCTGGTCACTGTTGGGGCAGAGATGCCAAGTGGAACTTTCTAGGGTCCCATGTTTCCATCATAGTTGCTTCTCCTGAAGTGTCCAGCTGAGCTGTGGGTGGGTCCGAACAGTCAAGAGATCCTTCTGGGTGTTCATTCTGGCCAGGGTCCAGTGAACGGACTTGGGTGAGACAAAGAGAAAGGAGGGGGAGCTTCAGGGGCCAGCTGCTCAACTCGGGGTGATGTCCCTTCATGAGAGAAAAGAGAGACACTAAAAGCAAAGGATGACTTGAGATCTTATCCGCGCCTATCTGCGCCTGTAGAGGAAGTAGGCAGCTCCTGGCAGCCAGCTAACAATAACCTTCAGCTTGTTAAGAATAACAAGGAGGGCTGGGGATGTGGCTCAAGTGGTAGCGCGCTCGCCTGGCATGCGTGCGGCCCGGGTTCGATCCTCAGCACCACATACCAACAAAGATGTTGTGTCCGCCAAAAACTAAAAAATAAATATTAAAATTCTCTCTCTCTCTCTCTCTCCCTCTCTTTCTCTCTCACTCTATCTTTAAAAAAAAAAAAAAAAAAGAATAACAAGGAGCTGGCTCAAGGGCATCTCATTACGCAGAACTTGGCCTGGGGCGAATGCAAGGGGAAATCATAGAAGGTGCAAAGGGAAGAGGGCTCTTGGCCAGCACGTGGGTGGCATTCGTTGAAATGGTGAGACTCACCTTCCTCCTGGGTCGCCACAGCACCTTGGCGGCCAAGAAACCTTCTCTGACTTCCAGCTGGCCATGGGCTGCTCCTTCTCTGGTGGGCAGGTGTGGTCACCACAGTGCCCACATCTGGCTTCCTAGGACATTTGCTAGTGGGCCAGGACCAGGATCTCTCTGAAGGGCTGAAGCTGGCAGCACAGGAGTCTTTAGGAGCTGATGGTAGACACCGTCTGCTAGGACTTCTAATTTGAAGGACTTCTAATACGAGGGTGTCCATTTATTAAGCTCTTCCCATACGCTAGCCTGTGAATCCTGACGGCTTAGTGAAGTAGGTCTGTCATCTTCTTATTGCAGTGAGGCCTCCAAATGAGAAAAGTCGCTCAGAGTCATGCAGCTGTGGAGTAAGAGATTTGGCCTTCAAACATGGATTTGCCTGACCACCTACATTAAACCCTTAGTCTGAAAGAGGACAGTGACAGGATTTAACTCCTTGGACTGCTGCAAAGATTAATTGAAATAATTCACAGAAAATGGATTACATGTTGCCAGGCACATAGTAGGTGCCCAGTGAGTCTTGGGTGAGTTAACAGTGCTGTCATCACTGCAGATTTGGCTGTTTTTCTTTGCTAAGGGCCATTGTCTTGTGTTTTTCTTGCTTTTCATTTTGGCCCCTGCAAACCATTCAGAGCATCATTGTTGGCTGCAGGGAGCATAGAAGCCTAGAAGTACCATGGCCATTTAATGATGCAGCCTCTCCACCTGAGGCTTGTGTGACGTTTTGTGTGCATAATGGTAGTGATGATAATACTAATAATAGTTCAGATTCATTATACTAGAAAAAACCCCGAAGCGCACTTCCTTTTAGGCATCTCAGTTCTATTCAAGTGGTTCTAAACATCTGCCCAGATAGTGGCAAACCCATGTCCTCTGCTTTGCTTCTTGCAGAAAACATGTGGGGCATTCTGTCAAGGAGGCCTGTAGACATGAGCCAAGCCAAGGTCAAGAGTCACCCAGCTCAACAAAGGCAGATTTGGTAGCAGGTGGTACCTCTTGCACACACATCCCTTTCCAGCCCAGTGTCCTCAGCGGACTCTGTTGTAGTGGAGAGAGAAGTGGAAAATCCAGCAATGAGTCACAGCATGCTGGCGAGGAAAGTTGAGCATCGCGGTTTGGCAAAAATAGACAAAAGCAATGGAATGTTATTCTAGAGTCTAAATGAGCCAGCCCTCCACATCCTCTCTCTCCTACTGACATCCCTTGGTGGTGGCTGGTGGAGTAGCACCTCTGGCTTTGATGGCCAGAGCTATCATTGTCCAGCCACGTGACCTCGGGCCAATTGCTGTGATCAAATGACCCTGGTGTTACTGCTCTGGAGCCTTGGTGTTCTCTTACATAAACTGAAATTTAAAAAATGCCCAAATCAATGAAGACTGGTATAGTTCAGTGAAGTTTTCATCTCATTAGCTGAAATAGCCATCCCACTCAGCAAATGCTGATTTCTGGTATTGGGGCGAGGATCAGCTTCAAATCAGGGGCATTTATATATCTCTTGCTGGGGCTAGGACAAGCAGGTCCCTGGACACACTTCCCTTGGGTTCTAGATGTGTGATTTCAGGTCAATCTTATCTCTATGATAGGATAACTCTCCCCAAAGGAGATAATTCCTAAGCAATTTCTGTAGACCCAAAGAATGACTAGGAGGTGTCTGAGAAAAGAGGTTCCAGGGAGCGGTGGAGTAGGCTCTCCAGAAATAACTAATGGTGTTGAGAGAAACTGAGTACTTTGGAGAGAGTGAGAAGAAGCTGGTGAGGCTGGAGGAAGAGAAGGGGAGGAAGGAACGGTGGAGAAAGTCGGAGGCCATGGCAGAGGCTGACTAAGTGTGTGGGCATTCTGGGCACCACCTTAGGGGCAATAAGGAGCCAGTGAGGGGCACATGTGGAAGTAAGGAGACCATACATGCATTTTAGAAAGCTCGCCTGGACCTTGATCTGGAGCAGGGATTGGAGGACTGGAGAATTAAGGGGCTCTGGCAGATAGCACCCTTGGGGAAAGATGAGTCACAAAACCACCCAAACATCAGCCATGACTCTAATAGGATTCTCCCAGGCCAGTCACAGCTTTGATTTATTTATGTTTTGTTGGCCTTAACTGTGTGTGGTGTGTGTGTGTGTGTGTGTGTGTGTGTGTGTGTGATTTACTCCTAATATTTTTCCTATTATTTGTGAAGTTTTCAACCAAAATACATATATTGCTTATTTTCTATGCCCATATAATTGTCATAGGAAATAACATTGCCATTTTATTTTGAATGTATGCTTATTAAAGCAAAATTTGTAATAAAAAGGTTGAAAATAAATGTAAGATTTTTTATAGTTCTCTCTTTCAGATAGCCACTGTTACCACTGGAGTTTATTTTCATCCTCTGTGCATGTGTATGCACAGATCTTTTAGTCAAAGACTTTGAATATTATCTATACAGGTTGCCGCTTGCCTTTTCCTTAACCCAATAGTATGTCATAAGCATTTCCTTGATCATTGTTTGGAGCCAGGAATGGCCAAATAATATCCATGAAGTGGTTGTTTTATAATTTATTTAATCACTTTCCCTCCTACTATTGGACAATTAAGCTGTTTCCATTTTTTTTTTCTATTCTAAATGAGATTACATTGTGCACAAGCCCTTATCCCTAGTTAGGATTATTTTCCTAGGATAGGTTCCCAGAAATGGAATTACTGGGTCAGAAGGTCTGCATGTTTTATGTCCCTCTTGATGTGTGCTGCCAAACTGCTTTCCAAAAGGCTGTGTGAATTTATACCACACCATCCCTGTATGAAAACACAGTCCAGGGGAATGTGCATTCCTCAGCAATCAGGCACCTTTTGTCCCTGGAACACAGACAGCGCCTCAGAGTCTCAGATCTGGAAGTCACTTTCAAGGCCGGCAAAGCTGATACCCACTGTGGAAGCGGCATCGAGGCTATTTCACAGTGGTATTGGTGATTGTACGTCTCCGGGTTGGGTGGCATCTCAGAAATAATTCTGCACAAAAGCCCCAAATTCTATACAGCTGCAACCAGGACCTGGGCCGTTGACCTGTCATCTCTCAGAACTAGTAGGGTGCCTAGCTCGTTGCAGAGCTCCATCTATACTGGTAGAATTGGATGTAGGTGGTGAGACAACGGCCTGGGTTGAAGCTATCATTTCAGTGTCTTTGTGGGTTGACGGGGCTCTGGCAGGAACAGGATAGTCTCCTTGTGATGTGGCCAGGGCTCAAGGGCACCAGAGGCCCTCGGCTCTCAGGGCACCTTTTTTGGGGGGTACCAGGGATTGAAACACAGAGGCACCCAACCACTGAGCCACATCCCCAGCCCTATTTTGTATTTTATTTAGAGACAGGGTCTCACTGAGTTGCTCAGCGCCTCGTTCTTGCTGAGGCTGGATTTGAACTCGCGATCCTCTTTATTCAGCCTCCTGAGCCACTGGAATCACAGGTGTGGGCCCGCGCCTGGCCCCAGGGCACCGTTTTATGCAGGGTTTTGAAGTATAGGCCAGTCTTGGAAGTTCCCTGGGGCTCTTACTGGGCAATGGGATCAGGAGTCATGTGATCAGGGAAGCAGTCACATGGCCAGGGAGACAGGATCCATTGCTAAGTCTCCCCGACTCATGGTGTCACTGATCCAGTCCTACCTGTGACCTCTGCGTTGGCTGTTGGCTGCCATCTGGCCTTTGCCTCCTGCTCAGGCAATGCAGAACCCACCGCTTTCCTAGTCCTAGACAAAAGCTGGCCTTGGCAACCCCAGACAGTTGGTTCACTCCATGGAAGTTCATTGGGCATCTCCTGTGTGCCAGTGCCCGCTGTTTTCTGGGGGTGCGAGTTGGACAAGCTCATGCTTGTGTGCCATTCCCCTGGTTCTCCCAGAGCCCTGGGTTTCTGTCCCATTACCCTTTTTCAAGCTGCAAGGTTTTCTTTCCATTTCTTCCCTTGGTCCAACCCTCTTCTCATTAAAAAGCCCTTTATTAATCTTCAGCTGCACACTCGGGCACTGGTCATGCACAGGGCAGAGGCAATGTAGCCCATGTGTCGTGGGCTGGCGGCACAGACCCTTGCTGACTTGCTGTGACCGAGGTCAGTGTTCTCGCTCTTCCTGTAACTGTGGCAGGAGGTGGGGCCTGCGGTGGTGTTATTTCCATGGTTTGGATGGCATAAAGGGTAAGTCACTTTCTTGAGGCCAGGTGGTCTTAGGACACCTCTGTGTCTTACCATCTCTTTTCAATAAGTAATTGTACAAACTAAAGAGAGTCAATCAAGCACTATGGAAAAAAAAGAGGGATTGGAGCTAGAGATTGAAATGGGGGGATTCTGTTTAGAGGATGAGGAAGGTCACTCTAAGGGACTCTTAAGGGTTCACTCAAAGATGATTTAGCCAGGGGAGGGTGGAATGAGGCTTCTGGGACCCTGTGACAGGGTCCTAGGGCAGGAAAGGACATTGGAGATTCTAGGAACTGAGGGACAAGGGAGTGGAGCTCATAGGACAAGTAGCCTAGAGGAGAGGAAGTCAGAGAAATAGGTGAGGTCAAATCAGCCGGGGCCTGAAGAGTTTTTGTTTTAAGAGCAATGGTGACCATGCAAGGGGATGGCGACCATGCTTGTGATGTTTAGAATGATTGTCCAGGTGCTCTGTGGAGAAAGAATCAGAGACGGCTGGTGAGGAGGGGAGGGTAACCAGCAGGGAGACCAATGCAGCTGAGTGGGCCAAGATGACCATAGTTGGTCACTGTGGCGCCAGGGGGTGAAGAGAGAAATGGAGATTTTTTTTTTTAAATAAATGGAACAAGGACTGGACATTAATTTATTTTTATGTGGTGCTGAGGATCAAACCCAGTGCCTCATTCTTATGAGGCAAGTGCTCTGCCACTGAGCCACAATCTCAGCCCTGAAATGAAGGGATTTTAAACACATTTTTGTTTGAGTCCTGTTGGGCCAGACACAGTGGCCTGTGGAGCCTCTTCAGTTCTTATTCCTCTGGCTGGCCTGGAGCACCTTCTCTGTGCTCCCTTAGCATCCTGACCCTGTGTCACATGAGTCCCACTTCATTTCGCCAGCTTCCTGTCTGGACTGTGAGCTATTTTGTTTATCGTTTTGCTCATTTCTATACCGAGGGGATGGTTGTTGCTGTAGACGAGGTGCTTGATGGGTGTTTTTAAAATTTGTCAATCACTTACTGTGGAGGGTCCTACACAGAGGTTTTGGCACACGCGTCTTCTCGTGTACTATGCTCCAACCCATGAGAGGTGGTTACGACTCCATCCCCATTTTACAGATGAGAAAACAAAGGCACAGTGAGGCCCATTGTGCTTCACACATGCATGGGGCTATGAAGTGCTAGAGCCATGTCTCCAATCCAGCTGTACCAGTGGAGACCACCTGTATGAGCCCGGCTGCATTACAGGTGCCCTCGCTTGTGTCATCTTCAAGATGGGAACCTGGCCACAAGGCCCCAGGTGGCAAACGGGTGTGCATGGAACCCAGTCAAACTCGGTCTGTGCATGCGTATTACTGATTCTGATTTGACTGCAAAAAGTGACGGACTACCCATATGTGCTGCATGGATGAATCTCAGAAACATGGGGCTGAGATACACAAAAAGTCATGTTAGCTGGGTGTGATGGTGCATGGCTATAATTTCAGCAATGCAGGAAGCTGAGGCAGGAAGATGGCAAGTTTGAGGCCAACCTCAGCAACAAAATGAGACCCTGTCTCACGACCAAAAATAAAAAGAAGCTGGGCACAGTGGAACATGCCTATAATCCCAGCAGCTTGGGAGGCCGAGACAGGAGGATCACGAGTTCAAAGCCAGCCTCAGCAAGAACGAGGCACTAAGCAACTCAATGAGACCCTGTCTCTAAGTAAAATACAAAATAGGGCTGGGGATGTGGCTCAGTGTTCGAGTGCCCCTGAGTTCAATCCACAGTACCAAATAAATAACTAAGTAAGTAAGTAAATAAATATAAAGAAATTAAAAGGACTGAGGATATAGCTCAGTGGTAAAGAACCCCTGGGTTAAACCCAAGTACCCCCCCCCCCAAAAAAAAAAAATGTCACATCCTGGGTAGGTGCATCCATTTCTATGAATGCTCAGAGCAAACCTGGCACGTAGAAGGTATTGGATAAATAGTTGAATAAAAACCAGCTATGGGGCATGGAGATTGCAGAATTATAAAGTAGCACTGTGTAATCTTTTAGGAGTGCAGAATTTATATTGACAACTACATACAAAGCCTTAAAATTGTGCATGTCCCTGATTTAATCTTTTTTTAATTTTTTTTCCTGATTTAATCTTAAGAAAACAATAAAATCATAGTCAAAGGTACAAAGCTGCTGCTCCTGGTGAAATCCGTATTTTTTTTTTTTTTACTGTTATAATTGATTTTGTCTAAAATTAGATTTTGAAAACATCAGTGGCACATCAACAAAAGGACTGTTTTTCAACCATTAAAATCTATGTTCTATGAGAATAACGACAAAAGCAAATATTCATAATATATTTCTTAGGGAAAACATAGGCTACCAAACAGTATATCTAGTTTGAATCATTCATTCTTATTTAAAAATAATATACACATTAGATAAAAAGATGAGATGGCTCAATAACAAAATATGAATGTGGCTACATGGCTGTGTGGGAGGGTTATGATTCATTTCTTCTACTTTCATTTCTATTGTATTTTTCAAGTTTCCTGCAAGAGGTAATCATCATATTCCGGTTTTAGAAACAAGTTGATAAATGTTGCAGAAAATCAAAGCAAGCCCTCTTTACCCACTCAACGGACAATATGCTCTGTGAATGAAATACACCTTTTCTAAAAGAAATAAACAACCAATAATAGAAAAAAAATATTTTTGGACATTTCTTCTAGTGTATTTTCTCTTTCTCTTCCCACCACCCCCCAACCTTTTTCTCTTTTGGTTCTTCAATATACAACTCTAGCTCCTTCTCTGGTTGGTGCCACACTTCAACATTTGGTTAACATCATAAATTCTCTTCTTCTCCTACGTCTTCTCATTGAGGAATTTGAAAGCAAAGAGTTTTGGATTTTGGACATCTGGGAATGGCCAAGATCTTGGACTTGTTCTGAGGGGGATGTATTTGTTCAGTTGAGCGAGTGTGAAGCAAATGCTTTCAGCGTGTCAATTAATCTTAGCAGCCTGAGTGATGTAAGGGTTCTCTCACTCATGTTTTATGATGTTTGGTTTCATAAAAAATATGTTTGGTTTCAAGGCATTGGCCCCTGTTCTCTGTTGAGGAACAAATTTGGAGTATGGAAAGCATTTTGAATTTTATCCCAAGCCTCGTTTGTTTTTTAATCATCCACTGGAACTCTCTGATAGCTATGACTAAAACATTTTGTGAGTTCATGAAAACATTTATTTTGGTAGGAAAAAATAGAACAGCAATAGAATCAGAGTGATTGACACCTTGTTTTGCCAAAGGACTCTCGATGGAGGGTTTTGTTGGTGGGTTTAGAAGGCTGTTACTGCTTATCAGAGAGAGGAGAAATGGAGAGAACCTAAATTTAGGTCACAGAGTATAAAATGTAACGGAGGCAAAACAAAAGGATTTTCTAGTCAAGTTGGGGAACTGTGGCCTGATTTGTAACAGCTGGGATGCAGCCGAGTTCTCTTTTGATCACACCAGAGTTGAAGTTAATAATGCGCTCAATGGCCTGAAATTCGTCTGTACCCACCAAAGCCATATCAGAACATTCTTCAGCTTTAATCAAGCTTAAGGGCTACAAGCTGCCATGGGGCAATGCTTATGTTATAAAGTCTAGTACAAGAGTCCAATGTTGAAATGTGTGCATATGATTTTTAAGGAGAAAAAGGGAAAGAGAAAAAAAAACTCCTTATATTAAAAATAACAACAGCAAGGCCAGAGAGAAATATAACAAAATGTTACTTGCTTTTTTGCTATGATCTTGGAACTGCTGGCTCCCCTCTCCTTTACTCTATTTTCTGAAACTCTTAATGATCTCACCTTATCTTTATAATAAAAGATTCATCCACTCTTCCAACATACAGGTGCCCATACCTAAGTTTAGAGATTCAAAGATGGTTCAACCCCATCACTGCCCCGAGGAAGCGTGTGGCGCTCTAGGAGAGAGAGAAAGAGAGAAGAAGGGAGTAGTTGCCATGAGAGAGGTGGACTTGAGGTCCAAGTGTGAATTAAAAAGGCAGTGGCCATTCAACTGTGTGCAGAGAGTCAAAGTTTAAAAGCAGTTAAATGCACAGGACTATGGTGACAACACCTCACATGCATGAGAGGAAGAACAGCAGGTCTCGGACTTAGGATATTTTCTGCAGTTCCATGTTTTGAGAGGATGGAATCTAAAAACTGTGATGAACTATTGTGGCTTTGCAATGAGTCAATTTGAGAAGCACAGTGATTCCACTCTCTGAATCCTTAGCTCTACCAACAGAGGCTGGAACTTGATGTGGCTCTGAATTACTTTATATTGCTGTGTGGTTAAC
Organism: Spermophilus citellus; assembly: GCF_964194105.1. NCBI lineage: Eukaryota > Metazoa > Chordata > Mammalia > Rodentia > Sciuridae > Spermophilus > Spermophilus citellus. The sequence continues at coordinate 10,710,786 of NC_138189.1, read as the reverse complement.
TTGCTCCCCTGGCTCCTTCAAATCTTCCTTTTAAATTTTAACTATAACCGAAGCACATCTCTTTTAGGAGAATTTGAGCAGTAAAGAGCTCAAAAAATGGGTTAGAAATCATTTTTTTTTAAAGAGGACAGGCTCTGGAGTAGGTCTCGAGGGCTTTTCCAAAGGGACTGTGCATTCACTTGGACTTGGAGCTGTTTGTGTTGGCTGTTGAGAAGTCTTTCTGGAGTGCTCGTTATTTTTTAGCATCCCATCCATGATGCACGTGGTTGGGTTTGCTCACCACAGTTATTTCTGGATCAAAGAAGAGTTATTCGATTATTATACAAAGATTTATTTAGTGCCTATGATGTGCCTGTCCTGTACTGAGCTGGTGTGACAACAGTTGGCAATAGACAAGAGCCTAACCTCTGTGAGGCAACAGGAAACAGGTAAATAAGAGATAGGTGCTGAGCTGTATTAGTTTTCTCTTGCTGCTGTAACAAGTTATTACAAAGTTAGTGGCCTAAAGCAGCACAGTTATTATTTAAAAGTGAGTGAGATCAGAAATCCAGAATGGGTTGCACGTGCTGAGTGGAGGACAGAGGTGGACCCTGGTTCAGAGAGTTGCCTCAAGCTACTGTAGATCTCCTCTGCTTGGTGCTGTTCATTTTGATGGCAGTTGGTATCAGTCATCTTTTAGGGAGTACCCACCTGGTCCTAACTGAAGAGCTGGTGAACCTCAGGAGAAATGCATAACTACTCTAAGCCTTAGCTGTCCCTTCCTTATTTTGGTGACAGGCTGCTTCTGTTAGGGTTGTTAAGGTAAGTGAAGTATGTGGGACTTACTAGAGGCTTGAAGACTGAGGGTTGGTACATGGTCTTTTAATGCTCACTTTCTCTCTTCTACTGCTGGCTCTGTTGGGATTGATAGAATTCTAAATAATTTTCCATTTCTGCAAGATCTCAGGAGGGTCAGAGCTATAGGGAAAAGGGATGGAGGACAGAAGCAGAGGGAAGCAGCACGAGAGAGAAGATGCTACATCAATGTCTTTGAGGATGGAGGAAGGGCCCATGCACCCAGAAATGCAGGCAGCCTCTGGAAGATAGAAAAGAAGGAACTGACATTTTCTCTAGAGCCTCAGATAGGAACATAGTCCTGTGAATCCATTCTAAACTTCTGACCTCAAGGACTGTTAGATAATGACAATACTGCTTTAGGTCACTTTGTGGTATTTTGTTATAGCAGCAAGAGAAAACTAATACAGAATGTGAAAACAGGATATCCTGCAGGAGCTGTATGCAACAATAAGATTTGTAGAGGTTTGGGGGCTGGTTAATGATTTATGAAGCCTACGGATTTGAAGAACAATTTCACCATCTACTAACTGTGGTCAATTATGATAAAATGACAGACTCTCTGTGTCACAGTGTGTCTGATGTAAAACAGCATTTAATGTAGGATAGGGTTAGGATTTCTAAGGACATTAGCACATAGTAGGTGCACAATAAATGCCAATGGTCATTAATGTAAATGAATTCTTATTGGAATGGACTTAGTGTTTTCCTGGAATAATGGAAGATGAATGAACGATTGCTGCCAAGGCCCAGGTGGACACACACCAGCTGTTGAATAATACCAAAGGATCATTGGAGTTGTATACATACTCCTTTGCACATTGGGGCCAGTGGCAGTTTATTTTCCTTTCTGTTACATGTGGAACAAGAGATTCAATTTGGATGACAGGCACTGATGCTTTTCAAAACTCTGTTTTGTTTCTTGGTTGTAACTTTCAATTGATGTTGAAGCTTTAGCAGACAAATAGAGTGAAGCCCTTTGACCCTTGTTCAATTCTGCTTGTCTCTGATAGATCATAGGCTGCCTTGTGGCTGTTTTGTGAAAGTTAGTCACCTGGTAGTTCTGAAAACCAAGGAAGAAGCACAGACATATGGAGCATTTTGTGTTTTTTCTAAGTTTACCTAGTTAGGGTAATACTGTTCTCTGGTGAGATTTTCTAAAATAGAAGACTTGCTGCTTGTATAAATCGAACCCAAGGAGTTGATTCTGAATTCACTAAAAATAAATGCATACAAAGTTGTTCATAGCAGCATTCTTTTTTTCTTGAATTTTTTAAGATGTCAATGTGCCTTATTTTATTCATTTATTTATATGAGGTGCTGAGAATTGAACCCAGTACCTTGCACATACTAGGCAAGTGCTCTACCTCTGAGCCACAACCCAGCCCCATAGCAGCATTCTTAAAAGTGGAAAAAGATAGGAATAAACTGAAATGCTAGACAAGAATGCAATTGCTAAACAATACAGTGGTCTTGCCACTCTGTGGAATATTATACAACTAGTTCAAAGTGTGGTTATAATGACTTGGCCATAATAAGGTCTGTATGCGGAATATACTGTTAAGAGAAAAGCTGGGAGACAAAATTGTCTTCAGTGTGATTATAGCGATTATGGCTCACGCACTAACAGCTTAGTGGAAAATATACCAAAATACTAATAGCCACTGTGCTAAGGTGGCAGAATTGTGAATTAGTTTTTCTTTGTATTTTTAAAATATTTAGGAATATAGTTATTTACATCTTTAAGCAAAAATTAGTTAAATGAAAACATAAAACAATAAACCAAAGCTTTAAAACAATGTGGAAGATGTCCAAGAAAGTTGTACATGTTCATGCTAATAACTCTAAGTTAAAATGCAGAGGGATCTCTGATTTCCTTAATTGTTTCTGATGGTTGGAAAGCTGTGTGAGGAATTTTGGCCATTAACACTTAGCAGGGCTTTGGAAACTGTTTTGGCTCATACACTTTCTGCCTTTAAAGGAACTGATTTGGTTTCTTAGGAGAAAGAAGAGTCTCTTCCCCAAATAACTCTGGTCATGTCAGTAACCCCCATTCCAGCACTGGGACATGGAGCCAGTAAAAAGAAAAATTCTACCTATGATTTATTAAGAGCTGACTGTGTGCCTCGCTCTGTGTAGAATTCTTACATGAATTATCTTAGTTTAGCCTCCCAACTCTGCTAGGGGGCTCCGTCTTCTACAGATTTCACAGATGAGATGCTCAGGAAAGTGAACAAAACGTGCACGGGGCTGTGTGTTGACTGAGAAAGACTCAGGCTTGTTGGATTCTGCAGCTCACTATGTTACCTAGAAACCCCAGGTACTGAGGCTGCCCCAAGAGCCCCTAGGTGATTCTGCACAACACTCTATTATGAGGTTCAACAGCATCTCACGGGGTTCATACTTCCCAACCATGATTCCCTATTCACGCTCACAATGACTTTTGAAAGATTCAGACAATAAAAAGCATATACACTGAAAATAAGTCTCCTTCCATATCATCTCTCATTCCCTGGTTTTTCTTCCCTGAGACCACCACTGAAAATGGAGAGCACTAAATAAATGCATATAGACACCAGGGACCCATTCTAATGACTCAGAATCTCCAAGGTCTCTCCAGGAATGTGGATATCCAACAAGCATCCCTGATAGTCTGGGTGCAGGGCCTGGGACTGACGCCCACCTCTCTAGTGATACAGGCATGCCCCAATGAATCAGCAAAACAGTACATTAACTTTGTGTATGTCAATAATACTTCACACAGTCTTTCAGGGATATAAAAAGAGATAATTTTTATATTGATAAAAAGAGATATTATTTGATAAAAAGAGATAATTTTTTTCTTGGCTTTGTCAAATTCAACAATTAAAAGAGTGGTACCTTTTAGATGGAGAAGCAGAAGTGAAATTGAAAATTGACCAGAAAATTCCATCTGTCCTTGGGCCCCAGATGGTGTATTGGAAGAAGTATGAGCTGGAGGAAGACTGGATGTCTTAGTGGGCTTGGGATGCCCTAATAAAACACCATAGATTGATTTCTCACAGTTCTAGAGTCTGGAAGTCCAAGATCAAGGTTCTGTAAGACTCGGTTTCTGGTGAGGGTCTAAGTCTGCTTGCAAACAGCTGTTCTGTTGCTGTGTACTCGAATTGCAGAGAGAGGGAGGGGGAGAGAAGGAGGGAGCAAGTGCACAGGGTTCCTCCTCCTCTTTTTAGAAAGACACAAATCCTATCATGGGGCCCCACCTTCATGCCACATCTAAACTTAAACACCGTCCAAAGTTCCAACCTCTAGAAACCACCATACTGAAGTGTAGGAATTCAACCCTTAACCCTGGGCTTCTGGACCACTCTGCCAATGACAGTCTGGTGCAGTGGGAGGTTTTAGATAAGCCTGCTGGACCAGCTCAGGGTAGCCAAAGTGCTCCTGCGGGAGCCCAGAGCTGCCTTTGGGGCTGAGGTGGGGAGGGTGTCAAAGACTGAGCAGACAGGTTTCTAGCCCACTAGCCCAGCCCTTCCCCACAGCATCCCACAAGAGCAGCTCCCCTCTGCGTATGCTTATGGTTAGACTCCAGGCTGTTCACATTTCATCGGTTTTTTCACTAATGCTCTTTGGCTTTCCAGGATCCAATCTAGGATATCACAGTGTAGTCAGTGTCTTATTTTGTCTGATTAAGATTTTTGGTCAAATCAATGTCTCCAGAACAACTGTCAAAGGAGCTGTTTGATGAGCACCAGATTAGCTGCTCATGGGGGTCTTCCTCCTGTAGAGGCTTGAGGCTGAGGTTACAAAAGAGGATTCACCACCACGCAGGCGGAACTGCAGAGTCCTTGGGGTCAAGCAGAGTGGGTCATACTTAGACTCTCTAGAGAATACCAGACAAGTCCCTGAGCCCCTAATCTTCAGGATTCTTATCTCTAAAATATGAGAACCAAATCTAATTTTGCAAGTTATGAGAATAAAGTGGGTTTGGCACAGGGTACAACTCTAAGTGCCATTCCAGCCGTGGTGGCTGTTTCCCAGGTCCATATGGTCCATTGTCTCTCAAGTTAAGGGCTGTCTAGACCTTGTCATGGTTGCACTATTGGTGCTATCCACTGGGCATTCTTGTCCCATTCCCAGCTGGTGTTCTGAAACATTTTTTTATGTGTCTGGAAGAATGTTTGGTTGTAGCCTGCTCTGACTCCAAGTACAACTTCTGATAGCTAGTGTTTTAATCATTCTATTGAGATGGGATTTAAAACACGTACCCGGATTTAGTTCTTCCAAACCAGAAAAAAATTTACACAATTAATGCATATTAATCATAGAAAATTAGAGAATACAGATAATAAAAGGAAGAAAATAGAAATCAGTTCTAATTAGACCACCCAGAAATAACCTTGTTATCATTTTGGGATTTGCAACTGGAAAATCATTTTCTCTCTCTCCTTTTCTTTTTTAAAAATCACACTGTTTTGTGCTTTACTTTTCACACATCCTTTTGTCCCTTAGTATATGATCAATTTCCATGTAATAGAATGTAATTTTGCAACATAATTGTTAAATTATACTATGTGGATATATTGGAGTTGCTTTCACTAATTCCCTATTGTTGGATGGTATGGTTGTATTCAATTTTTGTTTTTGCCAATAATATTACAATAAGCATCCCTCCAGTGAAATCTTTGCATAACACTTTCCAATGAAGATGTTTGAAGCTGGCAGCCATCAGACTCAGCCCCCACCCTCTTTTTCTCCTACTTCCTTTACAGAATCCCTTGTGCTGTTGCTTCATGCAGTGTCTTCCCAGTGGACCATATGTTCCTTTAGAGACAGTGAACACATGGATCCCGCCTTCATTTGCTCCTCTCTAATACTTAGCCCCACGGAGAGGCCTTAGTGTGTTTCTACTCTCAGTCTATCATCCTAAATTTGTGTTGTCATTGTTGGTTCCATTTGGACATTTGCCATCTATGTTCTGGGCTCTGGTCCACACCCTCAATCTTTCGACAAAGAGCTATTGAACACCTGCTATGTGCAAAAAATGGATCTAGGTGCTGGGAAAACAGCAGAAAATAAGGCAGAAGAAAAGTCCTGCCCTCAGGGAGTGGCATTACACAGTGGCAGACAGACATCCAACAAGTGCAAATGCAGTGGTCATTTTGAAGAGCATAAGTGCTGCAAAGACTAGAAAGTCATTAGCTGGAGGGGGGATCATGGGGGAGACGATGGACAGCTAGTTTAGGAGGGGATCAGAGGTTTCTTTGAGGATGCATCTAAATGATGACAGTTGTGACTAGAGGATATGGAGGGATGAGAGGTCCCTGCAGATAGGGCACACAGTAGGAGCAATTGGCAGGAAATAGAGTGAGATGGTGGAGGAGATATGGAGGGTGAAGGTGTTGGAGACTGTGGACAGGGATCAGGTCATGTGGGGTCCCTGGGGAGGAATTTAATTTTATTTGAAAGTCAATGGGAACTTCTTGAAGGAGTAAGGAAAGGGACATGGCCTGGTTTTTATTTTTAAGAGCTCCCTCTGCTCACATTTCATCTTGAACTAACCAACCTAGACCATAAGCCCTTGGCAGGGAGGAGGACAGCTCTAAGCAGGTGCTGGTGAGGAGGAAGCAGCAGGGGCTTCTGAATATGAGTTTCCTGATCTTTCTCTTTTTGCAGCACCTACAGTTATTACATCAATACACTTTGCTACCAGAATCTTGATTTGTTGGGTGGCAACCTTTGCCCATCTGCATTCTTATTTCCCAGCCTCCTTTGGAATGTGGGCTTTGGAGTCACCTGACACACGTCTGCCGATAAGATCTGAGCAGATATCTCAGGGGAATTCTGAAAGGCTTTGCCTCCTTTGAAAAGACACAGACCCAACTGGCATACCGCCTCTCTCTTCTGCCTGCCTCTAGCGCAGATGTGACAGCTGAATTGAGGTGCCATCTTGCTACCATTTGATAACAAGCATGAAAGGTAACAAGTTCAGGGCAGAGAGTAGGAAGAGAAAAGCAGCCTGGGTTCCTAAGTGTTTTAATGAGGATCTGAATCAATGCTGGTGACCACCTGACATCTTGTTCTGTGGGAAATAAAAACCCTCCTAGTTTTAGCAACTGTTACTCAGGTACTCTGCTGCTTACAGTCAGAGTGTTCATAACGGATACACTTATAGGAGGAAAAGTGGGAATCAATTCAATTAGAGATTCCACGGGAGATTACACAAATCATTGGAGTTCTGATCATCACAGTGCATATTAAAATTGAAACAATTATTGAATCCAACCTATGAAGACTGTGTGCTGTGGAATTAGGGCTCCTGATCTCAGATGCTATGGGGAGGTGCCAAGAAATGTCACATAATTGAAAGTGTTTTCCATAGTGCTATGCAGGTGCCCTTTTCCAAAGAGGTGAGCCATTCCAAAGGTTTTGGTGCAAAGGGTTTTCCTTTCTGCTCAGGCTGCTTGGTTCCCTTGATCTGTTCCCATGAATAATGAAATGATGCTCTGACTCCTGTCAGCCCTGCTCTATCCATTCCACTCTGAAGTCCCAAGTACACACACAAAAAATCAAAGGTCATACAATTTAGTGATGTTGGTCGTGTGTGGACTTAATGCAAATACCTTTGGGTTTGGCTGATCCCCTCTTCTATGGTGAGATGATTGAGATGGGTCTGTCTGACAAAATCTCTCTGAAGTGTAATTCATAATGCTAACATAATAAACACCTATCATATTCTAGACACTTCACGAAGCAATTTAATCTCTAATCCTCACCTAATCTTCATTATGATTTTTAGACTAGAGATTATTTTCCTGGGGAAAATCAAGACTCAGAAAAGTCAAGTGATTTCCCCAAAGTCAGATAATTAAGTAAGAAGAAGTGACACTCTCATATACCTGGTTCCCAAACTATCTGTGCTCTTCTGGGATCCTTGGACCCCATGTGTTGAGTAAAACCTTCAACTAGCCGACAGCTCACTGCTCCGTTGCACGGACTGCATGGGATGTACAGATGACAGTTCTGGTTTTTAAGCTCTTCAGAAAGCACTTGCAGCATGTCGAATGGCAGTCTTCCCAAAGACAGATTCATCCCAAACCTGTGACTGTGATCCTATTTGGAAATAGGGTTTATACAGACGTACTTAAGGATGTTGAACTGAGATTGTCCTTGATTAATGCACAGCCTAAAGCAGACTGTCCCAGAAAAGGGGGAAAGACACAGAAGAAAAAGCAACGTGAAGATCAGTTGGAGACAGATATGATGCACCTACAGACTAAGGACCCCCAGTGATTGCTGGCAGCCCTGGAGGCTGTGAGAGAGGCTGCTTCTGGCCTCCAGAACTGTGAGAAAGAATAAATTTCCATGGTGGTAATGTGTAACGGCAGCCCTAGGACACTAACACCGCATGCCTCGTGTAAGAGGATGAGGGAGGAGGAGACCCACGTGCTAAGGTCTGAGAACCCTGAGAAACAGCTCAGCATACTGCTCACTGGCCACATGCACCTCCACCCCACCCAGATGAGCAGGGCCCTGGGCTCGCAACAGGGCTTGGGGGAACATGGAGATCAGGGACAGGCGGAACTCTAGGACCCTGCATTGATATTATCTGAGAGTGATTATTTCAGGGAGTCTGTGTTGATCATGTTTATGGAAATGTAGTTGCTTATAAAATTATTAGAGTTTCAGGAAAGAGCAAAGAAAAAAAATCAAGCAGAACAGTCATCCACCTTGTAGAAATCGTTTTGTTAACATTTGATGAGCATCTGGATTTTCTCTAGGCATAGTTTAGCCAGAGGCCTTGGTGAATTTAATTTAACAAAAAATAGATTCATACCATACATTCTCTTTTTATAAAAATTGGTAAACATAAGACTACTTGAATGTGCCAGGAGCAAAATAAACTAAAATCAAACTGAAGGAATGAGTGAACCTCAGACAACTACTGTTCATAACAAGCATGTGAGTTTCAGAAAGGTACTTTTCAGGTTAAGATGCAGTTATTAAAGAAAAAAAAGTTAAGAGTTTTAAAAATAGAATTTTGCTTTTTAAAAAACTCAGTATATTTCAGCTTTTTTTTTTAAAGAGAGAGTGAGAGAGAGAGAGAGAGAGAATTTTTAATATTTATTTATTTATTTTTAGTTCTCGGCGGACACAACATCTTTGTTGGTATGTGGTGCTGAGGATCGAACCCGGGCCGCACGCATGCCAGGCGAGCGCGCTACCGCTGAGCCACATTCCCAGCCCAGTATATTTCAGCTTTAACCATCATTTATCTACTTTCTTTCAGACAAGAGCAGCCTTCTTTTTTCCTTCTACCAGTCTCCCATTTTTTTGTTCCTAACATTATTTTTGAATTGTCTGGAATTATAACAGTTCTCTTCTGCTCTGTCAACTAATTCCCATTATTGTTTAGTTTTGATTTTATGTTTAGACAGATCAAATACTTGCTCTTATCCTTTTATGGTGGCTTCTCTGTTGCTGATTGTTTAATTTTGATGCATGTGTTGTTGGGCTGGATTTCATCATCAAATGTTTTCAAGAAGGGCTTTGTTAACACAGTCCTTGAGTTCTTGCGTGAGTAAGAATGATGACCTGCTTCTTTTATGGTTGCAGTACACGTCGGCCGACAGCAAACCTCTGGGGTCATCCTTTTCTGTTTTAGGACTTGGAGGATGCTGCTCTGTTATTTGCTAGTGGTGAATGTCCTAGCAGAGATGGAGGGAAGCTGCCAGTCCCTTTTTGTGATTCACATTCTCTGAACAACTCGTACGAACGTTTTCCTTTGAGCTTCAGAATCTTCAGAGTACCTATCTTGATATCACCAGTTTTTCTTGACTTTCCTGGGACACGGCATGATCTTTAATTTTAAGGATGCCTTGTTCTCTTTGCTTCAAGAAACATTTTTTTTTTAATTTGAGTGATTTTCCCTGTTTCTTTTTTTTTTTCTGTTTAGAATACCAATTTGAGTATGTTAACCTCCCTTTTTCTTCCATTTAAATGGTCTTGTCTGTAATCGTTTAAATCTGTTTCTTTGCGTGTCATTTCTTAAGTTTGTCCAGTGCTTTCAGTGGTATTTCTTGATTTTCTGTTGCTAGGTTGATGTCTGTCTTGATAATTGTTTTACATTTGTCTTTCAGCGATTTTCTGAGCTCTTCCAGTATACTTTTCAGCGGGTCTTCGTCTTCATTTCTCTTTTGATCACATCTGTCTCTTTGGTGAAGTTATTTTTGTTTTTTTCTTTTTGGGATACTATGCTGTTAACTCATTTAAGACTGATGAGAACTAACCTCTGTGCTCTCTGGGGGTAGATTATGTATGATGCATATTATTTTTTATCTGCCTTCTGTGTTTGCTTTTATTCCTGTCCACACCGCCCGATTTTCACAATACCCATGCCAGGTCCCTTGTCTGGTTTCTGTCTGGTGTTACTCAGGCATGAATAAGTACATCCAGCCGTTTTGTCGACAACAGCACCAAGGAGGCTTGGAGGCCCTGGTTAACCCAGATCCATGTTAGATTTGTGATCTCCCCTGTGCCTTCTACTCAGCCTGTCTTGGTGAAATGCCTCCCCTACATTTTAGCATTCAGGAATCAGTGTGGTTCAGAAGGAAGCCCTCAAAGGTGCAGATTTGTTGTGACTCCAGGATTGGGCCTCCCGTACCCTCTCTCTCTCCCTTTCTGTCCCAGGCAGGTGTTCCCAACCAGAGCTGATTTCTGAACAACAAAAATGGCATCTTTTCCTGGTTTCTCCTCATTTAGCAGCCTCTCCCTTCCTCCTGGCTCATCTGCAATGTGAAAATAGATGTTTATGGGAATATTCTGTCTTCTTCATGTGTGGTGTGCAGCACTGGGTATATGCTCACCAGTATTTCTTAGAAGTTCTGCCCTCTTCTGAGACCTATAGCAGGGTCAGACCTGACAAATGGCTTGGGCAGCAAAATCTGAGCTGAAGTAACTGCTTTCTTCCCCTTCCACGGTGAGCTCGGAAGCCTCATGCTATGATGGTTTTGTTGGAAGAGGGTGAAGTTGGCAGGTCCCTGTGTTCCTGCTGTGAACAGAAGTCCTAGTTGGTTCACCATTAATGTGTATGTAGCAACATCAATTCACAAATTTTTGCTGTTTGAAGCCACCAAGATTTAAAATTTGTTGTTTATTTCTGCAAAACCTATCTTCCTTGACTAATGCAGGAAAACAAAAGCCAATAATTTCCGAAGCAAACAAAAGGAAGCCTGGGAATTGAGGTGGTCACACAGGTGGCTAGAATGTAGGGATCAGAGCCGACCATCCATCACTGGCCCAGTACTCTGACGAGCTGTAATGGTGTCGTTGAGTGTTGGGGGGGAATCTCTAAAGTTTGGGTCCAGTGTTGCAGAGGGTTTCAGATTTAGCTTGTGTTCACTGTGAACAAACCAATGGAACCTAAGCCTTTTCTGTTCCTCTCTGCTTCCTTTCATATAAATATATCTTCCTGTGCAATGAATTGAATGCTGTTGACAGGATTATTTACACCCTTGAACAAACTTGGCTGATTTATGGTGGATTAGAGGGATCATCTATATCCCTCAAAGAGCCATGGAAGCTGCTGCCTTGGGGTCTTGTTGCAATTTATAGTCTATAAATGTTTTCTCCTTTTCCTTTCTTCAGTCAATTTTTTTTGTCTTTACAATTAGAAAAAAATGTGTGTACGATCCAAGATATATTTGAAGAACAGAACTTCGCATCTCTGTGTTACTATTGGGCCTAGTGACAATGGAAGATGCCATAGCTCCAGTTTCATTTTTCTAAAATTCAGCCACGTGTTAGAAACGCGGTGTCATCTCATCTCCAGATCTGTAGAAGGCAGGCTTCAATCCCTTTCCTGCCATTCATTAAGGTCTGGTCTTGGAAAACATCACATAATCTTTCTCACCCATGAAAATACAAGAATAGCTTTTTAATCCCACAGGAATATTGGAAATAGCAGATGAACTCTAATGTGGAAAGGCCCTGGGAACAGAGCCTAGTCCCAAGTGAACACTCAGTATATACAACTTGAAAGCACCTTGTGAATTCTTCAAGTGTCATCTGGTTCATTCATTCTTGCATTTAATATCGATTTGCCAGGCATGCTGCAGGACAATTGGATTTAAAGTTATGTAGGACATAGGTGAGAGTCAAGTTAAACTAACAATTAAAGTGAGATTCACTTCTGAGAGTACATAATTCTGAGATTACAATAGCTGAAATTTGGGGCTTACAATGAGCTCCAGGGCTGGGCTGAGTCTTTACAGGAATCATCATTTCTTTTAACCTGTGCCTACCCACTATTAACCTCTGCAGACCTTACTATTATTATCCCCATTATAGACAGGAGGAAAACAAGGCTCAGATATGTGAGCTGCAGAGCAATGGGAGAGACCCTGAAGTTGGTACCACTCTGAGTGCACGGGCTTAGCTCTGACTGTGACACATCCTGACACTCACAGCTCCTAAAGATGGCTGCCACATCAAGATGGAGAGCCATGCAAGGCACATCAGAGAAAGAGATGCCTGAGCTCAGCTTGAGATGAGGGTAGGGATGCCTACTCAGTCAGAGGAGTCCTAACCCTATTTCCAGATGGTCACCCAAGAGGAATGCTGGGTAACTACCAACAGTTCACAGTGGAAGTACAGAGTCTGAAGTTTCACCTTGGAGGACGAGACTTGAATGAATAGTAAGCAGGCAGGAATCTGATCCAGGTGCTTAGATAACCAAATATGGAGCTTGGACATGGAAAGGCAATGATAGATATTAAACATGAGTCTAATATGATTAACTTTGCCATTTGTGTTAGATAAATGGATTCTAGCTGGTTTCATGAGAACCTGTGGCAACCCCCAGGTGCTTTTAAAATTGTCAGTTGAGCACAGAAGAATAAAATTTCAATAATCTTTATGACCTGTCAAATCTTTTTCACTTGGGGTTGTATCTCATTCATGGTTGCATTGAACAAATAAAGTAACTACATGTTACTCATGATAAGCACTGAGTAAATTGTTGGATGAGTGGATGAATAAATGAATGAAGACCTAGATTAGTGATAGTAATCAAAGTGGGGAAAAAATAGAAAAGAGCAGAATTGTGGGTGTGTCCATCTGTTGGCTAGTTGAGGATGGACTTTTAGGGACAGAAGTGAGGGTAGTAGGACTCTATCCCTTTCTGGATGGTACCACTCATGCAACTTCAAAAGTAATCTGGATATTTGGGGTATTCTTAGAAGTAGATGTAGGTAGTCACCAGCAACCATGGAGAGATGTTCATGTGATTTGTTAGTAAAACTCTCTGACTGTGGGTGGGGCTTTTATGGCTGAACTATTAGATGTCCTGTGATTAATTTTGGAGCTAGAGTGAAGCTGATTCCATAGAGGTTGCTTGTGTTTTCATTTCTTAGAAGGCATGTTGCCAAGCAAAGTCTTGATGACTCTTTGGAGTGTTCACAGCCTAGGGGTTATTGAGATTCTCTTGCTCTTTAGAAATTAAATTCTTGAAGATAAGTGCCATGACTTACTGTCTTCAAGACCAGTGGGGCTCAGAGCACCTGTGTTCAATCACGATCTGTGGTGACTTTGCAGATATCCCTGGGTACTGGAAGAAGATGCTGCTTCAGGTTGGATACTCATGAAAGACATTTCAGAAAAGCTTTGCTCATGCTCAGCCATGAATTTGAGTAAGAAGTTCCCACACAGAGGAACCTGACCCTTGGCCAAGATGGTTGCAAAGTGGGGGGATAACTACAAATAATTCACCATGGAAGAACAGTCTGCTCTTGGTATGTTGGGATCTTGATGTATTAGGAACGACTGCAGCTCTGCTCCACGGTCTTAGACCCAATTCGGAATCTATTTGGAGCTGCAGAGGAAAGTCCTGTCCACACTGACTGCTTGAGTGTGAGCTGAGTTCCCTTGAGCTCGCCTGGGACTTTCCCTTTCTTTCATGACTGGGGCTTCCTTGAGAACTATAGGAGCCTGTCCAGCCGGTCTGGGCTGCCAGGAAGTGCTGGTGATGCGAGGTCCCAGGGGCAATTCCAACCAATCATCTAGCTTGCAGCTACTTCTATAGCAGTTCCTTGCATCATTTCCCAGAAATGAAACCCCCTACTCCCGAGGGGACAACTCTGAGGTGTGCTCTGCACAGTCCTTGGAGTCTCCAGAAGGACAGTGCCCCTGTGGCTCACAGAGTTAATCCGCTTTTTGGCTTCATTATCCTTTTTCTGTCTCACTTTCCTACTCCCTGCTTTAGACATATAAATGATATTCTCGCAAGTCTTAGTCTTAGGGCTTGATTTAGGGAAAAATAAAATATGATACTCTGGTTGGTGCTCAATAAATACTGGCTGAATATATAAATCTGTTCAACTCCCCAGAATAGTATTAACCCAAGGACCTGGAGAACATAGTGTTCAATTGCACGATTTCCCTTGACCTCCAGATAGGGTTTCTCCTGCCCTGGAGATACTTTTCATGGTCCTCTGAGTCAGTGCCTGTCAAACTCCTGCCCCTGCCCCTGGGAGGCACTGCTCCCCTCCCATCCACAGCCAGGGCCTCTCTCTCCATTTCCATTATCTTCATCTCCATCTCCATCAACTCCATCTCCATCTCCATCTATCTCCATCTCCATTTCCATCTTGTAGCCAACCCTGACTATGGCTGGCTCAGGACCACCTTGGTGAGAATCTGGATATTGGGGCCCAGGATGTGGTGCAAGTGGCTTAGTCTTCACATTTGAGTGCACTCAGGCTGTTCCTGCTGTCTGGCCCGTGTGGAATGAATATGCCTTGAGATCCCTGTGAAGGTCTCAGCCACACTAACCTACCTGGAGATTCCACTTGTAATTATCATGTAGCTATGCCCCAACCAGAAGCCACCACTGCTTAGAGCCCTGTTCATACCTTCCCCCATACCAGAACCAATTTCTTTAGAGATCACCATCTACCTAGGATCAGTTCCAAATTTCTGAGGAATGAGACTTTAACTAAAATGTTACATATTCTTTGTTTTGGGATTGAAATGGACTAAGGTTTAAATCTTGTTTCCCCCACTTTATGGCTAGATGATCTTGAGCAAAATACTTATTCCCCTCCGAGCCTCATTTTTCTCAAATGTAAAATGATAGTATAACTTGTGGTTCAAAGTGTTGTCACAGATAATATATGTAGGGTTCTCTGCATTTACTCAGTAATGATAGGTCTTCTCTTCTACTGCTTTTTCAGTATCGTTTGGATTATTGGACCCGCTCTCAGTCCTGGTACTGCCCCCCGTATTTTATCCACACTTCCCGACACCATTCCATTGAGCCTCCCGGCAGAGAATGTCTGAGATAAGACATTCTAATTAAATGGTGGTAACCATGCTTTCTTAGAGTCTGAATTTGTCTCGTTGGTATCCATTCATTGGAGGCCAATGGGAATAACTACATTTTCTTATTTTCTATATTTTCAGTGCTCTGAAGTCTGACTAGAGAAAGAATGACCCACTCAGGGCTATCCATTTTTTAAGAGATGATAAAGGGCTTGCCCAGGGGCGATTCTGTCCTGTGCAAACCAACCCATGACAGCCCAGGCCACAGTCATCTCCTTCATTGAACTCCAAGTACCAAGCCCATATTCCCCCACTCTGAAGGGCCAAGGACCAGGTAATGGTCAACTAAATGCAGTCCCTCTGCCCCAGAGCCTGTCAGAATTATTCCAGCTGGGCCATCCTAAGCTGCTGGCTCTATGGCAGCTCCATTTTCCTGTGCAGAATACAGTCACAGCTGGGTCCCAGGCTTCGTCCTTGCTCCATACTCCCCCCATCCAAACAAAACCATGCTTCCCCACGTGGCCCTGGGGCACGGTGCCCCTTCTCCTCCTCTTGGGAAATATAAGTAATAAAAATATTTTTTTTTCATAGCATCAACCTGTGTTGTCACTTAGTCACCTCCACAAATTAAAATCTCTGGGACTATTTAGAGACAGTCCTCAAATCCTTTAGAGAAAATGTGAGGTGTTCACTTATTAGTAATTAGAATCCGGTCGGGTGCAGCGTTCTTATCTAAGGCACGTAGGAAAGATGGCTCAGGAAATGAAGAGCCAGAGCCAAGCCTCAGGGCTCAGGACCCCTCTTAGCATCTCTTCTATAATCCCCAAGTGGGAACAGTAGAGAGTCCGGTTTATTTTGGATCCAACATGTAATTTTTGAAATTTACAGAAGGAATGTATTTCTCAAAAAATTAAAAATGATATGACATAAAATGGAAGAGCCCTAACATACAGATTTCTCCTCTGAAGTCGGTTCCCACACATTCCCTGTTAATAGTCGTGTGTGTGTGAGAGTGTGTGTGTGTGTGTTCTTCCACATTCTTTTATTCTGCACAAACATGTACACATATTGAGGTAATTTCTTGAAATAAATAGACTCTCAACATACCTATTTTCCTTCTCTTTTAAACTATTTTTCTCCACATTTTGTTCTTGGTGCATTGTAATTTACTTAATGATGGGTTTTATCTTTGTTACATGATCTTTACATGGTCACAACGTGACATTTGGCTAATATCACTCCCCAGAACATTTCCCTTCCCTTCCCATCTCCCATCCCTGGTCTCGATCCTCTACTGATCTCCCTTTGATTTCTATATAACTCCTCCTCCCTACCTTCCTTTTCCTTTTTCCTGTCTGGCTTCCATATATGAGGGAAACTTGACCTTTTGAATTTGCCTTATTTCACTAACATAACGGTCTCTCGTTCCATCCATTTTTCTGCAAATGGAATGATTTCATTTTTCTTTATGACTGAGTATAACTCCACTGTGTATATATATCACATTTTCTTTTTCCATTTATCTATTGGTGGACATGTCAAGTGGTTGCATGGTTTGGCTATTGCTAATTGTGCTGCTATAAACATACCTATTTTCAAAACATGCTTTTTTCCCTCAACACCTGGAATTGTCCGTCTCTGGCCTGGGTTCTGAAGTAGGAATCAGCTAACTTATTTAGACATTTCCCTACTGCTGTGCAGCTAGGTTGTCCTTCACTCTGGGTCAATTCAATTACTATTTCTTGAGCTCATGCTGTGCAACTACAGTAGCCAGCAAGGCCCTCTATGATCTGCCCTTGGGTTTCTTTCCAGCATCCTCTCTAGAATCTCTCTTCCAGCCATGCTGCCTTGCTTTCCTGAACACTTCTACCACAGGGCCTTTGGATGGGAATGCTGGAGCCTCACAGGCTCATGGCCTCAGCTCCCTCAGGACCTTGCTGAGATGCCAGCATTTGTGAGCGTCTCCCTGCCCTTCTACATGGAGGAGAAGGCTCCCAGCTTGGCCCGGCCCATCCCCTGCCCTGTTCTGCTTTCTCTTTGGTGCAGTCATTGCTGATGTAGGAGAGAGCTGCTGGGAATAACGTGGAGCCAGGGCTACTCCCCTTCCCCCCAGGCCATTCCGCAGGACTCTTGCACTGTACCTCCCAGACCAACTGGCCCTCTGTCCTAGGCTTCTATTGCAACTGTATGGGAAAGCAGCAGGCTCCCATGTTGTCCTGCTTACTCTCACCTCTGTACTCTCCCTCCACCAACATTCCTCTTGGAAACTCCCCACTCCTTCCTTTTACATTGTAATTACTGGTATTTATGGCTTGGACATGGAGGAAGGAAACAGGCCAACAGAGAGGCAGAGCAGGTTCGCGAGGAATTCCTGGCCCAGTGCTTCCCCATCGGTCTTCACCGCCCTGCTGGAGCCTTGTGGCATTAATCCATGAGACACAGGCTGCACCCTGGGCATCCTGGAGAGGCTGAAGGATGTGGATGTGCCCAGGGCTTTAGGGAACATGTAAGGTGGGGCCCATGCGCTGGGCAGCAGCTGCTCTCATGTACAGGTGTCTGTGGTGGGATAGGGGGGCACTGGCCTTGGGGCGAGAGGCCTGGTTCACCCACTGACTGCCACTCCCTCCTCTCTGTACTGGGGGTCTGGGATGAAGGTCATGTCTACTCACTTCAGGGTTTCAGAGGATGGTGAATGAGGCAAAGTATATAAATGCCTCCTAGAGGTACCCAGCTGTGGGCCATGGCTCCAGGGAATGGAATTTCAGTCTCCTGGCAAGACAGGGAGTTGCATTTCTCCACGCCTGGAGGGGTTTAAGGGTTTAGGAATTCTCAGTTTTTAAATTCAGCTTGGTATCTATGGCACATTCCTAAAATTTCAGTTTCTTTTGCCCTCATTAAAATGTTCTCTAACAAATCCATTCAAATTAGTACCAATCCAAGACTAATGGAATATGCTAGAATACTTTGCTTCTTTCCATTCCCCCATACCTACTGCCATTTCTGCCTGTATTTCTGAGGCTTGCATTACCATGCTGTGCAAAGAACACAGGTTAAAATCAGGCCACTTTCAAGTCTCAGGTTGTCTACTTGATTCTTTATGCACCAATTTTTTAATCAGAAAATGGAGATGAGGATACCCACCCCTCCAGGTGAGTTTGAAGGCCAATAGCAATAGTTTATATTTATAAAACATTTAGGATATACCCAGCACTTTACCTATATCAACATGTTGAATCCTCACAATAATCCTGTAAGGTGGGTACTATTATTACCGCCCTGCACAGATGAGGAAACCAGGTGTTAAATAACTTCCTGAAGTCACATAGCTAGGAAGGAACAAATCTATGACTCTCAGTACTATAGTTTTAATTCTTCCTTGCAAATGGGACCTCTGAATACAAAGCCTTGCCTGTGTTGGCTATGTTAACAAAACAGAACAAAGCCCTCTTTACCTGTGTCACTAACTACCCAAACAGGGCATTTCTTCCTGCTCATTCTCTTTCTTCCTGATTCTGCCTTTTCCATCCAAATTGAAATCCTGCCTCATATAGGAAGCTGTCACCACACCTTACTTATATGTAATGCTTATTGCTTATGGGCAGATTTGCATGTGTTAACTCATGTGATTTTTAATAATCCTTGTAGCTGTGATACATACTAAGTGTGCTTGTTACTCTCCATTTAGAGATGGGCAACAGCCGCTCAGTTAGGACAAGAACCTTGGTGGGACCCTCAGCTCTGTCCTGACTTGTGCTGGTGTCTGGGGCTTGAGTTGTCACGTCTGGGTGGAGGATATTGACTTTCACCATTTACCTAATATCCGATCCATTCCCTCTTCTGGAAAAGCCTCTGGACTTGCCTTTGGAGACCTTTCCTTCTGCTTCCATAAGAACTTGTGGTTTGGGTTGGGCCCCACGCCCTGGCATCTCCACGCTACTACAACGCTCTGGTCACAGTGGTCCATGGGTGAGAGGGCAGGTGTCAGAGAGAGACCATCGAGACACGGCCTGGGAGTCTGCCCCACCCTAGAACCTGGCAGTCTTCGGCCTGGGGTTGCTGAGCTCCAAGGAGGTAGCCTGGAGTTTCTGGTGATGCTCCCTCTCATTACCAGGAGGGGCCTTGGCAACGGCGAAGCAGATCAGGGAAAAGAGGAACTGAGAGATGAGGAAAGACAGTGCAGTCCATGTGCTTAGAGCACCTGGAGTCAACAGAAATCAAAGGGGGAAGGTCTCCCCACAACTTTGTTATATGTATTTAGACCCCACCACACCCCCCTCTTATCTTGCTTGGAAGCATTTGAATTGGGTGTTCTGTCACTTTCAATTGAAAGAATGCTAACAAATGGAGTCCCCAGACAGAATGCTCCTTGGGCAAGGGGGTTGGTAGGAACTACGGACAGTTTTTTCCCCATTTTCATGAGAGTGCTGGGCACTGATTAGGTACCCCAAAATGCTCATTAATTTGTTAATTGTGAATTTGACAGAAGATTGGATAGTCATTGGGAATTTGGTCTGTTACTTAAAAATCCTTACACACTAGACAATAATTTCTTTCTTGAGATGTCCAGGGAAATTTGGAATAACTTTTCTTTGGGGTTCTTCCCAACTTGCCTTATTTCCCACTGAGAACAACTATAATTCACATGGATTTGCACCGGACAAAGTCATATTTTATTTTTAGTACTGTTTGTTCAAATTCTTTGCTAAGAATTCTTACCACTTAAGCATGAAGATTTAATCTTTCTGAACTAGAAGGTGGACACACTTCTCCTACAATGCTACACAAACTCTCTTCTGTGTTCTTAGCCATGGATCTATAGGTTTTAGGGAAAACACTGACATCCTGATCAGTTTTAGGTATCACTTGGCTAGCCTTCAGTCCCTATCAAACACTAGGTTTTGCTGGGAAGGATTTTGTACTGGGGATTAAATTCCATGCTCTGTTGACTTTAAAGACAGTTTCCTAGGTGATCTCAGTGGCTTGATTCAATCAGCTAAAAGGACTTGTTCCATTTTGTCCCATTGTTCTAGATGTGGAACACCTACAGAAACCTAAATTGAGCAACCAATATACCACTTATTTTAACTTGAAATAATATTTGAATATTGATTATGTTCACAGAATTGGAAACCTGGTACTTAATGGGTTACAAGGAGAAGTGAGGCTTCCCTGATGGAGAAGAAATTCCACCTGTTAACCACAGCACCAGCTCTTGCCTGGCAGTTGCAGTCTACCCTTCCTGGAGGCCTCCCTGCCCTCGAGGTTTAAGACTTTCAGCCAATCCCCACATTTGTAGAACACAAATCTATGTGCATCTGAGTTGAAGACATTCTTGAAGATTTCAGCTCTTGTCTCTATCTCAAATATTACTGTTGAAATTCTCAGAGATTTCAGTACCTACTTAGAAGACTTGTCTCATACCCTGGTCCTTCAGTTTCTTGTCTTCACTCAATAGCAGCCTTTTATTCCCATGATCACCTCCCTGAGCTTTTCATGATCAATAGCTACAGAGTTGCTATAAACTCAAGTTCAAGATTCCCACTTCCTGTCTTTCCTGCCCACTCACTCATTCATCTAGAACCTAAAAGCAAATGGCTTTTTGACCTCATGTGGACACTTCCACCTCTAAATTATTCCTTATTCATCTTCTTTTTCCTTATCCTGCTTAGATCCTATGATGATTACTCTCTGAAACATATTCTTGATCCCTCTTTTCCTTTTTTATACCTGCTTGACTAGTGCATCCATCATATCAGCTAGATGCATTGGAGAAAAACACAATCATGCTGCATGCTGTCCATCTCAGGACCTGTTGATGTTCGCCTCCATGGTGTCCTTGATTAATGCTGCCCATCAATGATACTGTATTTTCCTATTGCATTGGAACCCATTCTTTTTCTTTTTTATAACTATTTTATACCTTTCCCTTTATCTCTTCCCCCTGTGGTCACTCTCAGCAAATGACCCTATTTCCCATCTGACTGAGAGAAGTAGAAGTGATCAGAAAAGACAAGCTGTTACCACCACACAGATGCCGTACACCCCATTGTGCTGTGTGCTGTGCTTTCCTCTTGTCACTGAGAATGAACAGTCAGTGCCTCATGCAGGGTCCTGTTGCTCCCCTGCATCTACACACGCCAGCAATTCCCCTCTCTGTTGTGTAGAAGTTTCCTCCTTTTTAAAGGATAATTTGCATGTGTGCGTACAGATATGCATATTGATGTGTATATATATATATGTAGCATGGTAATAAGTATGTACATATATAGTAATGTTGATGACATATCTATAATTATAAAGTAAATAATGTATTAATAGATGCATATAGCAATAATGTGTGTAGACATAAGACATACAAGTAATTACATATGAGTAATATATACTTAACATATATTTCCCCTATACATACTATATGTGTTATTTTTAATATATATTCCCATTTCTCTTTTCAGACAGTGTCTCATTACTCCTGCTTATAGTAAAGACTCCTTGAATAAACCACCTCTGCTCGCAGTTCAGGATTTCATTCCTCTCCTCTCTCTTAAGCTCACCCATGGGGCTTCTGCCTCACTGTGTGCTGAATCGCCCTTGTCAAGGTCATGCACAGTCTCCCCGGGCCTACTCATGCGTCAGCCTTCAGTCTCTTAGTACTTGATGTGCTGTTCCTCTGTCTTCTTCACTCTTCCTTGAGAAGCCTTTGTCCCTGGGTTTCCCTCTTCCCCTTAGCCTCCATTGCTGCCCTTCTCCAGGTCCTCGTTCTTCTCCCAGATACCATTTTGGGTGCCATCACTTTTCTCCCTTGGTGATCCCATCCAGTCACATGGCTCAAAGTTCCTTCTTTGGCCAGACCTCCTCCTGGACGCCAGGCTCAGGGTCATCACCAGTAGGCATCTTCAAGTGCACATGCAGTGGGCACCATGAACCTCATATACCCAGTACCCAGCTCCTGATCCCTCACCCTACTGCTTATACTTTCTCATCTCAGTAATCATAACAAATCCTCTCAGATGCTCAGGCCAGATTGCTTGAAGGTTCCCTCAATTCTCCTCTTTCCTGCAAACCCACATGGATAAATCCTTTCAGTTGACCTTAGATATCTCAAGCATCTTGCCCTTTCTCACCACCTCTACGGTTGCCACTTTTCTTCTTTCCAAATCATCTCCAGCCTAATTTAGCCACAGTCTCCATGTGGTCTTCCTGCTTCTGCCTTTGAGGAAGCCACCCAGCAGACATGCTGTCCTGTCAGGACTATCCAATGGCGGCTCTTCTTATTCTGAGTAAAGACTGAAGGCTTAGACTGAGCCCTGAGGTCTCATATTCTGCTTCTTGCTCCTTTGATCATCCAGCTCTTACCACATTGTTTCATGTTCCTGCCACAGGACATTGGCACACAGAGTTCTTCCTGCCTGGAGAGAGTTCCCTTAGGTGTGCACTTATATTGGCGTCTATACAGCAATCTACATCATCTATATCATCTATATCTGTACCCAACTTTTAACTTGATCTATATTCTCATCCTTCTCTCCATCATATTTCATGTTTATGCTCAAATTTCTCTTTCCCAGTGAAGCCTCTCTGGCCATTCCTCTTTAATTGCAACCACTGTCTGTCTCTTCCTCTCTTTATTTTCTCTACTGTGTGGATCGTTAGCCAACATACTTCTTATTGTACTTATTTCCTTTTGAATCATCTGTCTTTTCCCAAGACAGATTTCCTGGAAGATTCCAAAAGGCAAAAAGGTAGACATTGTTGTCTGTGCTCTTTGCAGCTGCGTCCTGAGCATCTAGAACAGGGCCAAGTGCAAACTGGGGGCATGCATTTGAGCCAAATCATGAAACAAAGGCTGCAAAGGTATCTGACTGGGAACCATGACCTCTCACCTTGCAGAATTCAATTGGCTAGCTTCTCTGTTAGACCCTTCCACAGGTTGCCAAAAAAGACCCCTGCATAGGAGGCCAGGCCACATATGGAGTTCTGCCCACAAGCCCCTGAGTATGACCTCAGAACCCTGGTGAACCTGAAGGACTTGGATATCCTCCCTGCTCTCTTATGGGGGGGGGGGTTATCCCTCTGATTGCCAGGAGAGACTCATCCAAGGAAAAGGAGTGTGGATAGAGAGCTTTTTTCTTTTGGCTTC
This sequence comes from Spermophilus citellus, assembly GCF_964194105.1. Taxonomy (NCBI): domain Eukaryota; kingdom Metazoa; phylum Chordata; class Mammalia; order Rodentia; family Sciuridae; genus Spermophilus; species Spermophilus citellus. Next base: position 10,687,517 of record NC_138189.1, on the reverse strand, counting down.
CTTGTCTGGTTTTGAAAACAACAGTCTGGTATTTGAGCTTTCTGGCTGGTGAAATAAAATACTACAAATAGAATAGTCCTTAGTCAAATTAATATCATTTTATTACCATGCTATGATGTAATTTGTCTGCCCTCAAACACAGCAATCTAATGTAGAGAATCAACTGTAAGGTAGATGGTTGTCACACTTTTTATGTGGGTCCATTTTAATCTGACCTGTGAATCCCTCATCGAGTGAGCTGGCAGCTATTGAACTTGTCCAACCAGCCTGCTGAGAATGGAGCAGGATGCTAGGCTCCACCTTGCCTTCCTGAGAGGTGACATTCCAAACAGCAGACAGAAGGGAATTTTAGATTTCCTGTTAGAACCTGTCAGTCCCTCAGCTGCTTCAAAACCTGCAAGAGCTTGCCACCGCCTCCCTGCATGAAGACCAGTCTTTGAAAGACCTTAGTTGCTCTCCCACTTCCTTTTGACCTGCCTTCCTCATTCCAGGCACAATAGACAGGCGATGCAACCCAGCTGCCTGGTATCTGAGCTTTTCCTGGAACCAGTCACACACCATCCATTCCCGCCTGTGACTCTTCAGCCTAGAGCTCTGCGCCTGGAGGCTGATCTCAGGGTTCTCTCTGCTCAGTGTTGCCCTTCAGTGGCTCCAGCCCACCTGTCTCAGGCAGAGCACCTGTCCTTTTCTGTCCCTGGATCCACTTTCTTTTCCATGCTCTTCCCATCCTGAATGTCTTTGATTTTTGTTTTCTATCAGCCAACAGGACTGGAAAGGCCTGGAGAAAGGGAGTTTGTTGGTTTTGATCCCAACTCTTGTCTCAAGAATCTACAATGAGGTCAGGCACCTTGTAAGTCCTGAATCCTGGTTCTGCATTATTATACCAGTCATGTGGGTACTAGAATTTTTAAAAGATAAGCCAGAGACCAGTATTTAATTACAAGAAATTGGAGAGCAAGCAGCAAGGGTGAGAAGAGGCAGGGGACCGGGGGAGAGAGAGGGAGAGAAAGAGAAAGGGAGAGAAAGAGTTTTCCAGAAATCCCCAGCTCCAACTCTTGTTTTCACAAGAGAATTCTCCTCTTGGGGTGACACTGGCTCCATCTGGGCCTCTTCCACCCACATTATTCCGCTCCCCCTCACCCCGGCTGGGTGAGGGTTAATAGGGCAAAATGAAGAAGACTTCCGAGCACCCACCCCTGAAAGCCTCTACCTGCAAGGTCTGTCTGCCAGCTGCCCTCAAGTCTGAGCACGCGCCCTCCCCAGACCAGCCTGTGATTTCAAATAATCAAAGGAAGACAGTCCAAATATAAAACAGTTGAAGCCAAGAACCTGATTTGGCTGAGGAGAGCTCGTGCTTATTAAAATCTTCAAAGGCCCAACCCCAAAATGGCCCGTGTTTTCGATTATCTCCCTCTCATTTGTCATGTCTGGAACCATTTTTACAACACAAAACACAGAAAGTTTGGAGTTTAGTTCTCTTCCCACACACACCTCTCTTGCTGGAGAGGTTCCAGAACTCTCTAGGCTCATGGGTCATGGAAGAGAGTATGTGTGGTCAAAGGGCTTCTCTGAGAGTATGTATCAGGACTGAGTTATTTCATTGAGAGAGGTCATTACAGTTCAGAGTTTAAAATAAGTTTCAGGAAGGTTCATGTGTTTCATGTAAAAAGCAAAATGTGTGGGTGGTGTTGTGGGCTATTTTTACATGAAGTCTTTTACAGATAAACATTTGCTATGAATTTCAGTCTTCTTTTTCTAGCACTTACTCTATGTTCAGCCCTGGACCCAGTGATCTCTGCACATTTAATCAGCTCAGTGTCCTTTTCTTAAACAATGATTCCAATTCTAACGCCCGAAAGAGCAGAGAGCATCCTCACAGTGCCGTCAATTTCCCTACTTTCCCTAATTTAGTTACATTCCTATCCTAGCCATCCTCACTGGCTTCCCTCCTGTTTCAGTGGACATAGGCATGAGTCAGGATACTTGGATGTTCAACACCAGGCCCTCCACCTACCTAGTTGTTTTCATGTACCTTCTGTTTCTCCAAGTTCACCTGACCCAGTCGCTTCTCATTCTCTGTTATCTTCAACTTCTATCTCTGGCTGGTCATTCTTAACCAGTAAAAATGTTCAGATCTCTTCCATTCTGGAATAACCTTGACTCAGCTCCATTGACCTATCACTAACTACCATGCATCTCTGTCTTTCCAAGGGAAATGGACCTGGTATGTACAAGGCATTCTGTAGGATCAGTAAGGTCCTACAGAAAGGTCCTAAGAAAGCAAACTGGCTCTTTCCAAAGATGCTATAGAGGTCACTACCTGAAAGTATTTAGATGTGCATGGCCAACAGTCTCTGCCTTCAATTTGTGTCTTCAAATTGGTTCTGTTTGGAAATAGTTGGTACTGCTGACTGTCCTTGGAGTATGTGGTAATGACCATTTTCAAACTATACCAATTTGAAGGCACAAAGCTTTAGATAGATTTTCCAGATTCCATTGGTTTTTGGAGTGTTCTGGCTAAGACCAACTAGAAGTTGGAGACTGACCATTGAGGGTGAGAGGGTAGGGGAATGTGCAAGTATCTGAATAGGAAGGCAATATATAAAGACAATAGAAGATATAAATTATTTCTGTTCTCTTCCCAGTGACTGTTTTTTTAGGATTTATGGAAATAGTTGTTAACGTCAGACACTGAAAGCCATGTTTCTAGTAGGGCTTTTCAGGATGACATTTGCACTGAGGACTTGAGTCTTGGGGCACAAGCATAACTACTTTGAGAATCAGTGACTCAACCTGAGGAGACAGCTTCCTTTCTGCCTCTGCTCAGAAGTTAGCAAATCTGGCTGCATGGAGATTACCAATGTAGGGGAAGACAGGTGATTACATCCTTCACATGTTGTTTTCTCAAGATGGGCACCATCAGGTCCATGATTGACATCCTCTGCTATGATGTGCATAACAACGGTTAGCCTGGAGTTTATGAGCACACGTGTACACAGTACAGAAACACCAAGACGTGCTTGGGGTATGTTGCTGAGTGAGTGGAGCAAGCATGACATTGGACTGCTGGGGTTTCTCAGGCCAGAGGAATGCTTTCTCCAGGAAGGCAGCAGGTGTTGTCTGTTTTGATCAGACCTGACTAGTTAGGTACTAATAAATATTTTTTCAATGAACTTGATAAAAATGAATCAGGCTGCAGAAAGAAGGACCCTAAGTCTGGACTACTGGAATCAAGTAGAACCCAAGAAGAATCAGCTATGTTCAGATTAAGGGTTTGTGTTTGTTTTGTATGGTGCTTCTATTCATTATAATGGAAAGAGGATCTCCATTATTTTCATAGGTGAAATGGGTGGGTTAGGGATGGTCATTCCTCTTTCTAGGTGAAAAGTGAGGGAAGGATGCTAAATGGTGGCTTGTGAATGGTCTCAGCATCCATAGGAGAACAGGAACCTGTGACTTAGAAGAATGCCTAAAATTTCCATGTTGCCATATTGCAGAAGGGACTTTTGGTTCATGGATAGATTTTGACTACATGCAAATCTGTGGGCTCTTTTTGGTTTGTTTCATCTTTTAGATATTGCGGTGGTGACTATGAGGTGAAAAACTTCAAGCATTCCCTCTTTGACTGAAAAGATCAGAGTAACATGGGGAGAAAATTAAAATGGAAAGAAACCCAGTTGAAAACCAGGCTTCATGGTTTAAGATGAGGATAATGTTACTGAAACAGCTGGGAGCCCCTGTGAAGGCTGTATTTCACATCTCAACAACACAGAACAAATTGCACAAATTCTAGGAATTACAGCTTCATAACAAACACTGGAGTCCCTTTCTAAAATGTCACCAAATGTCTCTGTTGACTCTGTTTTGTAACTAGTCACAAGCAGATGGCACTTTGAAGCATACAACACATTTTGGAAAACAAAATCACTTAGACATTTTTGTCTGGTTTGCTAAGATAATGTGATAAAGCCCCAAATGAAAGAATCTTGGCGTGCACTGATGAGAAGGGCGACACACCATTGAGTGGGTTTGCTCTAATTTCTTGGGAAAGTTGATTCTTCAATTGTCTTCTCTGTCTGAGTTTGGTTTCATGAAAGGTTATGAACTTGCTGAATAAAAGAAGCAAGGCAAGGGGAGGTGAGAGCTACCATTGCCTGAGTGCGTACTGCATGTGAGATGCTTCATCTAGTATATAGAAAATCTACATAGTTTATTTAATTCTAAAATGATTCTGTGGGTACCTATTTTTTCTCTCATTTTAAATATAAAGAAATTGAGGCATCCCACACCCAGTTAGTTAAAGGTCTGAATTCCACCTGTACCTGTTAGCCAAATCCATGTTCTTCCCATTTCATCTACTTCAGGTAGGATTCTCTCTGCCTTTATTGCTCACTCTACAAATATTTTCATGTTCACAAGAATTGTTAACTATTGGAGATGCAGCTAGTGAATGTTTGTGCAATGTAGTCCTATTTATGCATAAAATCCCAAATTTATTGTTTTCATAAATAGGAATTTTTAGCATATATTTACAGGTAGGTACACATTCAAAGCCCATTTTAATTCACTTTCCCTCGATTTTTTTTTCTAAATCAAATACTAAAAAGCAAAATGTACAGATGTCCATTGTTACCAGGGATGATCATTGTTATGGTTTAGATGTTAGGTGTCCCCAAAAAGCTCATGTGTGAGACAATGCAAGAGGTTTAGAGGTAATGATTGGGTTATGAGAGTCTTAACCTAATCAGTGCATTTATCCTCTGACAGGGATAAACTGGGTGGTGCTGGAGGCAGGTAGGGTGTGGCTGGAGGAGGTGGTCACTGGGGGTGTGCCCTAGGGGTAATTATTTGCCCATGATGAGGGCATCTCTTTCTCTGCTTCCTGGTGGCCATGTCCTGAGTCACTTTCCTCCACCATGTATTCTTCCACGATGTCCTGCCACACCTCGGGCCCAGAGCAATGGAGTCAGCTGTCTATGAACTGAGACCTCTGAATCCATGAATGACAAATAAACTCTTCCTCCTATAAAATTGTTCTGTCCAGTTTTTTTTTTTTTTGTCAGTGGCATAAAAGCTGACTAAAATAGCCATGTTACATACACAGTTTGGCTGATAAGATGCCGGTGGCATGTCTTGGAATAGGGCTTCCTCTCCCAAATTAAACAGCAAAGTTTGACAGGCGAAGTCTTTGCTGAATATAAACTCAACACTAAAAATACAATGGCTATGTCACCACCATAAGAATGAAAGCCACATGCTAACATTGGTGGAGCAGGAACACGGCAGGAGACGGGTTTCTTGATGACTTCCTGGAATAGCTATACCACCCCTGGACCACCTACTCTGAGCTTCTATATGAGGGAAAAATAAACCTTTAGATATTAAAGGAAGTGGGTTTTCTCAGACAGACAAACACTAACTGATAGAATAGAATTTTAAAAGACCTTCCTATTTTCCTACACAGTTTTATTTTCACACCAGTTTTTGTCCTGATCTGTATTCCCCAAACATTGGAAAGTAGACACTAGATTCTTTGGCACAGGGTTCCTTTCGTTGGGCACAAGTTGGAACAGAGTCTCATCCCCTCTCTGGCTGTGGGAAAAAGGTCAGCACGGTTGTGATCCAGGAGACTGCGGCTTATCTGCGCATCACTAGCCAAAACCATCAGATGGGGTGGTTGAAGGGGTCAAAGGCTGGGTGGTACATGTCCTCACCATTTTGCTTTGTATGGATGTAGACTTGGCCTTTGCCTGGAAAGCTGAGCAAGGAACTGGAGGAAACACTTTGTCTATCTTTCACCTTGGGGAAGACCACACTGGAGTCATACCAGACATACATGATAACCAATCTGGTTTTAATAGACCTCCAAGGAAGACAGTTCCTCAGCCTCTTCCCTCAGGAGGCCATTTCAACATTTAAAAACTTGCAGTAAATTCTTCTTTTACTTAAAAAGAACGTGTACTGCATGTTTGAAGGAAGTGTCTTTTCGATCTCTAAGGCAGAGTGGTGGGGCAGAAAGTCGTGCAGTCAGGCCCTCCTGTAAACCGTAGCTCCTCTCCTTATGAGCTGGGGCACTTCCTTGTGACTTCAATTCCTTGAGCCTCGGCTCCTTATCTATAAAATGAGGGGGCAATAGCTACACTAAGCCTCCGAGAGTCACAGTGGGGAATGTATGTACTAAACACTGGAAATACCATTTGCCAGGATGGTACCTAGCTGCAACGCCCATCAGCCCCTGCCACACACTCTGTGTGAGAGTTCTGTAGAGCCCTCAGGGATACCATGGGATTTCTCTACAACATTCCCTACCATGGGCTCATTAACTCCAGTTTCCTAATCTTACCCTCTTTGCTCTTACTTTTTAGTCCTTGAATCTGAACTTGGAAACTCTTTTTCCAACAATTTCTTTTTAAAATATGTGTTTTGCAATTGGAGGTGATTGCATTTTTACAAAGTAGTCAAAAACAACAACAGCAAAAAAGAAACGAGAACTTGAAAATTGGAAACATCGACCTGCATAGTTTATGTGGCTGGGCACCCCAAATTCTCATTCTAGGTTGTGACTCCATAATTGAGGTTTGCACTGTGGTGACAAAAGCAAAAATATAGCAATAAGACAATTGTCTGGATCGTGACAGCCAAGAATATTCTGGCTGCCATTTTTTTGGTTAATTGAAAGACAGTCTCCTCTGGTGCAAATTTTCTGCTTTGTTGACCTTCCTTTTGGGTAGACGCTGTCTCAGACTCAAGTGGGGTCTGCTGCACCCTTTTAAGAAAGGAAACGTTTCAGACCATGGGCTGTTTTTAAAAGCTGTACACATGACTCTTGGCTGCAAGAGCACTGGATCTTCTGGCTTCTGGCAGCCCCGTGTGTTGGCTCTACAAGCATATGTACGATTTCAGACTTGCAGCCACACATGAAGTAATCGTGAAGCCACACAATTCATCCCTAAAAATATGCCATACAGTGGTTCTTGTCTTCTCCAACAATGTAATCCCTAGAAATTGTGATGATTTAAACATTTTTAAAAATCATTAATTAAATCTTCATTCACTAAAGACCTACTAATAGATCTTTGATGGGGAAGAACATTTTTTAAAAAGTTCAGAAACTGAAATGAAAGAATAAAGCAACTACTGTAGTGGAGTTGGGTTCAGAGATTTTTTCCCCCTTTTTCTTTTTGTACAATTACTCAAAGCACATGATACTAAAAATGAGAAAGAAAATTCAATACAGAGTTTCAGGGCTGAAGGAAGCCCCAGAGGTGCTCTGCTCTAGCTCTGGAGTGTGCAAGTGATGAAATAGACCTAGAAAGAGTCGCAATGATACGTTTAGTGTCACATGGTCAGAAGCTTAACTGTGGCTTTGTGTCATGGTGTTTTTCTTATGATTCAAGACTGCAATAGGAGCCATTTCCCTAATGAGGGGTCCTGGGCCTCTTGGCTAAAGATGGGTCCTCCTCCTGGCACTGCTAGTCATTGTATCCACTGCATATTTTGAGTTTCTCATAGCACTTAGTCATGCTGTTACTTTCTTGATAATGTTTTTGTCATTTGTCACTTCCTCTAAAGTGAAAACTCCAAGAAGCCAGGGACTTTGGTTCTTGTTCGCTGTTATGTCTTGAATAAGGTGCAGCACATGGTAAGTGCTCAGTGGAGAGTTCTGGACTGAATGGGCCAGAGCTGGAGAAGGAAGGATGTCCTGTTGGTTAGGTACCTGTCGTGCTGGGTGCTGGGCTCAGTTATGTCTGCTATACAAACTTACAAAGTAAGCGATGTGCTTGGAGTCCTGAAGTTGAAAAGTGGTAAGAGAGTAATTAAAGCCAGTGATATTTCCCTTCAAGTTCTGACATCTGCCACGACACCATGGGAGATTATTTCCAGTGTTCAATACTTTCTGTCCCATGACATCTAAAGCTCCCAGGTTCCAAGTACATGCTTTGGCAATCTCCCTCTTGGTCTGTACCTATCTGTGCTGTGGTAGTCTTCAGAGAAATCAACTGGAATAAATTTTATTCAGCTCAGTAAATATTCTTTGTTTCTGACTTTTCTTTTACAGAAAAGTATATTTCTCAGGTTATAGATGTAATATCTTACTCTCTCCTAATTTGTTGATGGATTCTATTGAGTTGACCCAGTTTGCAACAAAGCCTAGAAAAGGAAGAAAGCTACCCATCTGCTGATTAATGGAGGCTGATGCAATCGAAGGGATTGATGACAAAAAGTTCAGATGGTCACAGGGCTCAGAAAGTGACACGTGCCAAAAGATGAAGCAAGCCCTGGAATATAGACGAGACAGTAAATAACCCCGAGGTGCTATTGACTCTGATCCACAATTCTGAGTGGAGAGGAAATGCCAAATACCTGTACTTAACAGAATTTTCTACCTTCTTCAGGTGAAGGACCCATCAGACATGACAATCTTAGCTTCTTCCCAGATCACAGAACTCGCTGAGGACAGCAATCGTCAAAGTTTGATGTACATGAGAAACATCTGGAGAAGTCCCTTACAAAGGGGCGTGGGGACCTGCATTAGTTGATGAGGCAGGCAGTGAGGGCCTAATTGATGTGTCCTTGTCACCACTGTCTGGATTACTGTTCTCTACAGGGCATGTATGCAACTGACCCGGTCACAGATTCTCAAGACAAGGAAGGAACATGGGTCGTTAAAAGAGCACAGGATTTGGAGTTTGGAGACCTGTGTTTGGATCCCAGCCCTGTAAATTGCTAGGGGTGTGACTGTGGGCGAGATCCTTCATGTCTTTGAACTTCAGTCTGTTTGTCTGAAATCATCAAGGTTAGCAATGTTTATGTAGAGGGCATTGTGAGAGCCGGGAAAGGGATGTGAAGGAACCCAACGCCAACGGGAAGGAGGCAGCAGTTGGACAGCAGACTTTCTCCATTAGGGTCAAAGCCGATTGTTTCCTTCCACATCCCAGCCTGCCCTTATCTCTCTGTGGGGCCAGGAGTGAGTTAACCTCCCTAGTTTTAGTTTCTTCATATACGAAAGAGACAAAAACAACACCTACCCGAACTCTCACCCTTTTCCTGAATCCTGCTGTTATAACCTCTATTTTATAGCAAGGAAACTGAGGCACAGAAGAGTAGAGCAACCAACACGGGATCACACCGAGCCAGTCTGGTCTGTGCCCCGGGCGCACTGGATTCTGACCTCTGTCCCTGGGTAGAGATCCTCCGGCTCCATAGAGCAGGTGGGACAGGGCCAGTCAAGGGCCTGGAAATTGGCAAGCACTCAGAAAATATTTCCTAATACTTGAATAATTTCCTTTTCTGTCACGCGACCAGCGTGGGCTTCATGAAAGAAGGTTTGGTTCATAAGAAATGACTAGGGAGTTTTAAATTAAAGAGACAGACTCTCATTACCTTTAATATCAGTTCCAAAGCTTCTCCTAGCTCCCGCCTCCAGCCATCTAAAGCAGTGGCGAGGTTTACAGAAGAGACTAGTGAGAGAGGGAGAGCATGCCAGGGAGTGAGCTTTTATTGGGGAACAAAAAATTCCAGGGAAAATCCCATCCAATGAAGGTTAAGGGGGGCAGCATCCTAAGGTCAAGGACGATGACTGGGTCTTCAGGGCAGTGGCCAGGTACGCCTCTGCACGGACAAGCCCTCGGACCTGGGAAAGGGTGGGGAAGGCTCAGACACAGCTGTGTTTAAGCGCCTCTCACCCAGCCAGGGAGGTAACTCGAATCATGTGCGAGGATGGCCTCCCACATCCTTTCACTTTCCAAACTTGTATCCCTCCATTTGATGACATGGCCCACCATACAACTCAAACAGCAGCCACCTTTTGCAGTGGCCCATGGAAATGGAAGCTCACTTGGGCTCAGCTATCGCCACGTATCCCAGAAGCAGGGAGAGCTCTGGCGCACTCGCTCTGTGCTGCTGTCACACGCCAGGCACATAGTCTCTATTTACTAGGTAAAGGTGAAAGGTTAGCTATCAATTCAGGCTGATGTGGAGACGACTTGCTTGCTAAAGGGCTGTTCCAAGTTCCCAGTAATTATGAGGCCTCTTTCTGCCGGGAGCCTCTTGACCTTGCAAGCCCCTTCAGCTTGTGTTGACCTTACGGACACACTGACAGCGGAACCATCTCCTGTCTCAGGACATCCACGTGAGAGCCCAAGTAACTCCGACGACAGAAGAACAAAGTCTGATACTATCAACCAGAGTCAAAGACAGGTATTCGTGCAAATTTGGGAGCATTCTAGGGAGTTGGGAGTGGGAGGGTAAGGGGCTTGAATATTTAAATCAAGAATATGGTCAACTGGGAGGTGCAGTCTGATGATGGGGCAGAGGGTGACATCTGGGGACATATATTCTGTGCAGCCACAGAACACAGGACAAAGAAACCTGAAAAAAGAACCTTAATTTCCTGGGAAGGTGGAGGGTCTCATGGAACAAGGATTGATCAAAAAACACAATTATTTCCCTTAAGTGTGTTATACTCCCTCAATTACTTCCTGGTCATCAACCACAGTCTGATTTAAGATGCCTGTAAAAGAATCAAAAACTAATACAATGCATTGTTTATGATATGCAATCCATTCATATAATTCCTGTTAATAAGAACCCATAGTTTTATCAACAAATGAAGAGGCTTATGCTAATATATTGCAATGATTACTTTATCCCCCCATAGCCTTGGGGAGCTATGAGCACATTTGTTTAATCATAAAATAAACAGTAAATAAATCAGCACCCTTAACCAAAAATAAATCGAGCACAGGATTTATACCACTACAAAGAAACCTCCACAGAACAATATTAGCTTTAATGTTTCCTTTTTCCTCCGTTAAGACACTGCAGTATATCAAAACAAAGGAAGCATTCTAAACTTGAATTATATAGAGACTCGATGACAAATCTGTTCTGGGCAGGAAGTACCGAGCCACTCCTGCTTGTTCCTGCCGACTGGGTCGGCCTCCTGCTCCTACCGAGTGGATCTATAGCTCCAGAGGAGCAATGCGAGGTCCAAGGCTGGGCAAAACCAAGGCCGATCAGGCCACTTTCGCTTTCCCTCTGTGGCTCAGCAGAAGCATCCCTTTGAGGTGCTTTATTGACTGAGCCTTGGTCAGTAAACACCCCCGTACATCACAGAAGAATAGAGGGAGTGATGCCGACACGAGCCAAAAAATACTTCTCTCGGAGGAAAAACGCCTGAAGGAGTCCTCACGGACGGGGGAGAGGGCTGTTTACTTACAGAGCTCACAGGGCTGTCCAGCAGCTGGATTCTTTGAACTCAGCGCGCGCAGATGTGGAGTCTTCGCTCAAAATCCCCTTCCCTTTGGCAGCAAGGAGCACTCATAACTCTTTGCGGCTTCAGCTTGATAAGCTAGTTCTTGATTTGCTTTCAAAATTGTCCTCCTCGGCTTTCAACGGTGGCAGAGAGAGACAGTGTACAAAGCTGCCGGGGTGCAATGACACTGGGGCCTCCACGGACCTCCCAATTGTTTGATGGAGCCTCACAAACAAAAATAAATATCTTCTTTATCTGTTGGCTCCGTCCTCAAGTCATATTTGGGAAACAGCACAACGAGTCTGGACAACGTTTGTTCTGAACGCGTAATACTCAAGTTGAATGGCTTCTTTTTCACACTGGGGAAAAGGGGGCACCTCTGTCCAGCTGTCAGGAGGATTTCTTACCAGCTCCTTATGGGGATGTTCTTGGAGGTGGTGAAATTTGTCTCCTCTAGTTGGCAGTCAAGGGGGAAGCAGCACAAGGCTGGAGGGACCTGGCCAGGCTCACACAGTTGGTGGAAGGACTGGAACCCGGGGTCTCCTGATTGTCAAGCCAGAGCTCTCTGCACCCCTGGCAGGCAGAGGTTGGAGGCCAGGGTTTGAGATCTGGCTCTTGGCCTTTGGGATTCACGCCACTGGACTAGGTCCTGGTGCTTCCGAGTCTCTATTCTCACAGCTGCATAATTGCATTGGTGGTAATGGTGATCCTTGCTTGGTCCCACAGCGTGGTGACTGTTGTGAAGGAGCTTCATGGAGAATGGAAGCAGTTGTACACACTATGGAGTTATGTCAGCACAGTCCCACCCATGAGATGCTTTTTTCCCTTTCCATTTGATATTCCACTCTATGTTATGTCCCATGTTGAAAAAAGCCACCAAGTGACTTTTGGGTAAAGGATAATAACGGTCGGGGAATGGAATAGGATATGGAGAAAACTTTTGATCTTGGGTAACCAAGTCAAGATCAGAAGGAAGGGTGTAGAGCTTGTCTAGGCATTTGCTAAAGGAAAAACTGGATCCGGAGACTGAACACTCCGGGCTCTGGCATTGCCCAGAAGACTTGTCAGTTTAAACATGGGGTCATTTAAACCTTCCAGACCACACCAGGACACAGTCCCTCATATCGTTGTGCTGACCTTGTTTTGTTGTGGAGAGGGCGTTTTGGGGGTGATTAAATCATGAGAACGACACACACACACATGGGTGGAATTGAGGACCTTATTAAAGGACTGGAAGGCCGTTTTTGCCCTCTGCCCCTTCGTCATGTGAGGACACAGCATTCGACCCCTCTGGAGGATGCAGCAACCAGACGCCATCTTGGAAGCAAAGACCTGGCCCTCACCAGACACTCAACCTGCTTTCACCTGGATCTTGGGCCTCACAGCTTCCAGAACTGTAAATTTCTATAATTTATGATTTACCCCATGTGGCATTTACTGGCATTTACTGTAGCATTACTATGGGACGAAGAGTAATTTATTTATTTATTTTTAGGAAATAATACAGAGAAAAAGCTGTTGCTGGGAGGGTATTGCTTCCATGCCCCCTTCCGTCATGGCATTGACCCACACCCTTAGTGCCAGTGCTCCTGGGTTCCATCTTGACCTTCTTTTCTTTTCTTTTAAAGAGCAGATTTCACTTTCCTTCCTCTGTCATCTGCCTCTTTTCATATGTCCCTCTCTGCTGGCCCCTGTGGGTTTTCTTTGTTTTTGTTTGAATTGTCCTTCTCTTTTCTCATGCAATAGTAAGAGTGAAAAACAAAAAGAAATATGGTGCTCAACTGCAGAGAAAAGCATCCACAGGGTCTTGATGTGTGTGGGGGGTCATCTTTATCCTTGAAGTAGTCACAAATACCAGATGAATCAAGACCAGCTTCCCTTTCAAAAATGTTCAAGCCCCAAATCCAACTCATATTTACTTATTCCATTCACTTCCTTTGCCCTTTCACAAACTCACCCCTTAAATGTCATTTCAGTTAAGAGTTGCACTCTATCATCTGTAAGAGCAATTTTCTAATTGAGCCTTGTCTTAGCTTGGGCTGCCACATGAATTCTTTAGGGGACACAATTCAGTCTCTATATAGCAAGCCTGGAGAAATTAAGAGGGCTAACATTGATTAAGCCTCCTGGTTTCTTCCCTCATTGAATCCTTAAAACAACTTTGAGAGGTTGGTAGTCATGTTTCCAAGGTCACAAAGCTAATAATTGTCAGTTTCCAAAGTAAACTGGGATAACCAGAGCCCTGATCTTTTCATGACACATCTGGCCTCCCTCTGTCCTTCTCTCTTAGATTCTGAGCCATGACCCTCAGTTCTTCCTTCTTAATTCCTGATTTAGTGGCCTTGAGGGTAGGACATTGTTATTCAAAGTATTGTGAGAAGGAAAAGGGAGTAGGGGAAGTTAGGGTCTGTGCTGAAGGGGAGCCTGATGGCTGTGACATCAGCTATGACATGTCCTCCCTGTCTCCTTTCTGTTGATAGATCCTTCTCGTTGATTTGAACTCAGCTCACATGTTACTTCTTTAGGGAAGCTTTCTTTGACCTGCCACTCACCCACATTGCTCTATTCTCTCATACTCTCCCATAATTCACCTTCATAACTTTTTTCCTTTTATAATACTTCATAAATGTTTTGTCACTATAGTGGTTATCATAGTGTTTACATACTTCTAAGATAACGTGTGCAGTCTCTGTCTCCCTCACTACTCTGTGAGGTTCCTTGCTCACTAAGGTGTCCCCAGTCATCAGGGCAGTGGTGTGAGAGTCTTCAGGGGAAGAAGGGGGATGAGGTTAAGATAAATAGTAGTAGAACTGCACTATGAGATTCACCTGAAGCAGCAAAGAATTACAAATATGTCTGAGACACAGTCTAATGGGGCCCCTTTATATAGTCATCTATGAACCACCAAATGTATGCTTCTCCTTTCTATTTGGCACGAGGATGCCAGCATTGGCTAATTGAGGATGAGTTTCTCTGAGGAAAGAGAGGCAGCTGAGATCCTGGGTCACATCTGCTGGCTTGCCAGTGACCCTCTGGATTCTTGCAGGGGCAGCACAGCTCATTCATATCCTATCAGCCTCTGTCTCTTGGTAGAAAGAGAGGAAGCAGGATTCTGATGAAACAGGGGATAAAGAGGTAGGAACCTGCCGGGGGGAACTGCTACCAGGGAAGGGTATTTTAACTGAAGGGAACACATGGGTGAAGACATGGAATGATAACATGTTGGGCTCAGAGAACTAAGGAGCATATTTTGATCATGGACTGCAGGGAAATGTGATAATGGAAATGAAAGTGCCAGATAAGTGTTATGTGTTTTCATGATTATTTTTTTCTCAGCACTGTTTGGAGGGCCAATGGGAAAGTACATGTGGAACTGCTTTATAAACTGGGAAAAATCCCTTGAAATATTTTTATTATAAATTCTTTTGGATGAAGATAGCTAGAATATTAGACTAGAGAACCATGTTGGGAAAGTGAATTATTTATGAATTTCTTCTATTTATAAACTGAGATTTTTGATTAACTTTCTTCTAATCTTCTTTCAAAGTCTAGATCATAAGTTTTCAGAATCTGTTAAATATCAGGGAGTCAAGATGTATGCTTTCAATTCAACATCATCCCTGGTCCTTTTCTGTGTGTCTGTCTGTCTCCTCCCTCCCCCAATGTGGACTGGAAGAGTCTGGGACTACATTTCCCAGAATCCTTTGAAAGCAGAGGCCCCATTAGAGTCTCTGATGAGAGCACCCACAGGATATGTGAGACAGAAAGGAAGTGGGGAACATTATTCTTTGATGGCAGTTGCAGACAGAGCTAGAACCATGAGCTGATGTGAGGTTTGCAAGAGCTCCAGGGTGAGATTCTTTTTTTTTTTTTTTTTTAAAGATAGAGTGAGAGAGGGAGAGAGAGAGAGAGAGAGAGAGAGAGAGAGAGAGAGAGAGAGAGAGAGAGAGAATTTTTAATATTTATTTTTTAGTTCTCGGTGGACACAACATCTTTGTTGGTATGTGGTGCTGAGAATCGAACCCGGGCCGCACGCATGCCAGGCCAGCGCGCTACCGCTTGAGCCACATCCCCAGCCCGAGATTCTTAAATCACATATTTAACAGCAATCTTGTGCTTCTGGGTTTGCAGCAAAATAGCAACATTTTCTCCAATTGTTGTTTCCACCATCCCCTTTTAAGAAAGCTTTTTATTTAGAAATAATTATAGACTTCTGGAAAGTTAGAAAAACAAAAACAAACAACAACAACAAAACAAATTAGCTTCCCTCTATAGAGACATCTCTGGAGCCCTTAATCAGCTTAACTTGTCTGCAGAGATGTACAAAATCTTGGTAAAACAGAGTAGTTTTTTTCCTCACTCTTCCCTCTGACTCTCTAACCACAAGTGATCATTTGTTCTTTCACATTTAAGACACATTTCCTCTCAAAGTGCCCTGGTTTGTAGAGATGCCACTGGCTCCAACTTAAAAATAAAATGATTTTAAACATTATTTCCTCTCAGGCAGTATAACAGCTTGAAATCACATGTTTCAGAAGGTGATCTTGGCTGTACATTCACCATTTAGTTTGCTTTTCCAGAATAAATAAACGGTCTGCCCTAAAGAACTGAAGAACCACATACATCTTCCCCTCTACAGGACCAAGAGCAGAATCATGGCTGACATTTGTTATGGCCTAGCACAGGTCACTGATTTTCCTGGGCATTATCTTAATAAATCCTCACCAGTATATTGGCAGAAAATTTAAGTCACGTTATTCAAAATCTCAAGGTAATGAAAGATGGGATGGAAATAAGAACCATGTGGGGTGGCTCCAACCCCTTCCTGAATGCACTAAACTGCTTTTCTTGAAGATGACAATATTTTTCTTCTTAATGAGATTTCAAAAACATTAGTGTCTGAAAATCAGCCTGAGCCCTCTGGACACTGATATGCTTGAGCCCCAATCAGGTGCACTGGCTGCTCAGTCTGTCTGATAAAAAAAAGAAAAATCAATTTATAGTAAAATGCCAGTGAACAAGTGGCATAGGTGGTACTGTATAGTGACAAATATTGTGAAAGTGATTTAGGAATGCTGACTTATCCTTGGAAACCTTGTTGTGAGGAAGAATTTGGTTCACATCTAAAGTGGAGTCAATTCTTAGAACTTCACACTTTAACAAAGGTAACAAAATTCACAACATTCTAAAAATATATAATTTAGTACACTATTTTCTCCAGCAGTGATTCTCTTCTGAAGACTGGAAATTGCTTCCCTTCTAATCTTAATATTTTGATTGAAGACATTCAAGTACAGAACTGGCTTCAAAGCATAGTTTGTGGCTAAGAAGTATTTCCTGGTTTACATTGCTTAATGAATGATAATATTCATGCAAAAAGAAGAAAGGCACTGCAAATCCTAGCTATTGACATTATTCATGGATACATCTTCTATAAACAGTTATACCAAAAAACTGTCTCACAATCATCACCAACTGTTTTTCATCTCTTCCCCCCAATTCTTCCATTCCCTCCACTTGGCCATCATGACCACAGTATCTCAGAACACCTACAGAAACAGTACCTACCCATCTTGTCTTAACAGTGAAGCTTCCACTTATGGGGTAGGTTCTGCAGAATAAGCGAGGCTGGCTTATTTTAGTCAAGTCTCATATAACAGCAACTTGGAAGAATGCAAACAAAGTCTCAGTCACATGTTCCTTTAAAGGTAAATATGGGGAAATAAGAGAGAAAAAGCAAGGAAAGGAATGAAGGAAGGATCATCTGAAAGGGAGGAAGGAAAAGAAAAGAGAAAAAGAGAGAAAGTGATAGAAAAAGAAATAAAAAGCAGCCGAGGAGGAAGGACAGACCCTGAGATTCCAAATGAAGCAGACGCAGTCTGTCCCTGTGCCCTGGGACCGTCTACTACAGCACACATTTTTCCACGGGTGAAGAAATTCATAAACAGACCTCAGACCTCAACCCGCACTAGGATTTCCACTTAGGAGTACCATTTTGAGGCTGGATGGTGAGCTGTCCTGGTTTTTCCTACAGGCTGAGAGGTGGAAGTTTCAGATTTGAAACTGGGATTATTGAGACAACCCAGGGCTGTTTGCCTGGGACTGAGGAGTCCACAGCATGGGATATTCGGTGCTGAGCCGGGAAAGTCCCTGGCAAAATGGGAAAAGTTGGTTTCCTGGTCTTTGGGTAAAATAGTTCATCTTATCTCATATGTCCTTTGAGCATCGTGTGCTTTTTAGCTACTAGTGGCCCATCTTCCATGTGCAGTCAGTGTTCTCTGCTACCCATAGTGGACATCTTTCTCTTCCTGCCTGTCCAGTGCTCCATAGCCCATTTTCTATCTTACATGGCTTAAGCTGGGATGTCATGTGTAGCATCCTTCATGTCCCCTGCCTTACCCACGGTGAGCAAGTACAGGCTGAGGTAGGCATAGCAGGCCATCTGAAGTGCCAGGCTACAGTGAGTAGTTGAGCCTTGATGTAACCCAGTTAATACAGCCTTTGGGAGAGAAGTGTTTTTGCTTCTGGTGGAGACTATCATAGTGCATTTTCTCCACCATGTATGATGATGATGATGATGATGATGATGGTGGTGGTGATGATAGAGGCGGGGGGGGGGCGGGGAAGGATATCCAGAACACCTGGTTCCCACCATCCATGAAGCTAACTCTAGTCCAAGGTTGCCTAATTACATAAGCTAATGTGTCCCCTTTTTTCTTAACCTAGTTTGAGGTGGGTGCCTGTCATGTGTAACCAATAGTTATGACTAATAGACGCACAACTCTTTTGTTCTGGACTCTGTCCTCTGAGACAGGTTTAGGATAAACCATGTGAAATGGTCAATATTCAAATTCCTTTGGCTGCAAAAGTGGAAATTCATTTGGCTCAATTTAAGTATTATTATTTCTATTTTACAGATGAGGAGAAAACTATGGTGATAAGTAACAGGCTCAAGGTTTACATTTATTAGATGGCAGACCTGGGAATCCAATCCAGATCTGCTTAATTCTAAGGTACACAGCATATTTTTAGTGTTTATGCTGTTTGAAAAAAAAAAATCTCTCAAGAGATCGCCTAGCTCACATTAGGTTTTGACTCAGCCTATGTGTAAACTAGTATATGTTGCCAAACACCTGCTTGTTTGCTTCCAAAATCCTTGTTTGACCAGCTGTTTCATGATGAGGAGTCAGATACATGAGTGTGTAAAGCAAGATAGGAAACAGTATCTAGCTCTGGTGTGAATTTTACATTTTGCAGAGATGAAGCTCCAGGAGATGATATGTCAGATTTCTAAATTCATTGCAGCTTTGGTTTTCACCAACAATCCAGAGGTACTATTCTTGCCTCATAAAGGAGAGATTCTTACATTCGACTCTGTCTGGAGAGACCGCTTAACCATTTCCCATAACTCAAACCCAGTGTATGTACAACACAGCTGTGTCAGTGAGATAAGAATTCTGGGTACTTGCTTTTATCATCCTTGTCCCATATGCTTGGCTACTGATGTAACAGAAGGATGTTTGCCCAGGAAGTATTTGTTTTTCATGGTGTGTTCTATACATGCTATAAAAAATTTCAGAGTATGATTTTGAGAAGCTTATGGGTCATTTCTTTAGTATTTTTCATATGTGAGGTTACTGCCTTTCACGATTGTCTGATAATTTTAACTAATGGTAGAGGGACAATGTTCTTGTGACATTGTGGGTAATAATCTATGTAAATGCCTTTGGCATAATTCAATGAGCATCTCTTTCCAGTGAATTTCCTTCCCCAGTCTCCATGTGGCAGGTTCTAGCGATTAGCTGTTGCTGCTACAATGCGGCAGTGTGATAACTCCAAAATTCCAGTAGCTCATAATACTCATTGGAGATATAAAGCTTGCCCAAGATGGCACAGCTGGTCAATGATGAAGCTGATATTTGTTTTTTTTCATTAGATATCATTGAGTACCTACTCAGTGCCAAGAAGAGGCTGATAACCACCAAAGACTATTTATGTCTTAGCTGATAGTGTTATAAGTGAACACGTTATTATTACAGCTCTGGAGAGTCAACCAAAGTGAAAGAACATAAAGCAGGAAAAATTTGACATGCTCTAATAAGTCTGCAGGGCTGTGTTTTCCAGGGGCTGGGGGATATGGAAAACATTGGCCAGAAGTGTAGCCATAGTTGGATCACAGGATTAATTAGACAGTGCAAATATAATGGCATTCCAAGTGGAAACCAGTGTTACATCTCTAATTTCATTTGAAAGAAAGATGAAAAAGAAAGAAATATTTGAAACCATTTTTGAATGTTTTCTCTCTGTCAGGCTTTATCTTATGAGAAAAATTTATATAGCAATGTACATCCTATTTCACATTGTATGCCTCTCTGGATGTCACTTTTTAAAGATCTAATGCAAGGACAGCATTCTTTCTTTTTTAGCGCTGTCTTAGCTTGTGCCTACCATGTTTCAGGCCCTTGTTGAATGGACGTTTTCCTGGCAGATTCCTCTAGAGGTTGCACAATGTCTACTTGCCCACTCTTTCTTACTAACAGAGAGCTTTTTGTTTGGAAAAGCAATGTGACCAGGTACAGACACACCTTTCTAGACTTTCCTGTGGCTAGCCCGGGCTAGGGAACCCACCCATCTGGGATAATCATTAGTAAGCAGAGGTTGTTGGAACAGGTTGCTGAGTAAGAAGAAAGTCTCAGATGGTGCCGTCTGCTCAGATTTTGTTCTTGGTACTGAGTTGATAAAACAATGCAGCCATGACATTGAGGTAAACATCTTGTATTCATAATAGAGAGACCTGTAGGCCAAGACAGAGGAACGAACAGGTAGAAAGAAGTTGGGTCTCTGAAGACAGTGGGAAGCTGAATGTTTTGGTGCAACCCCCCCCCGCCACTTTACATGCTGGAATCCTTGTCCCCAGTATGATGGTGTTTGAAGGTGGGACCCTTGGGGAGGTAATTGAAGGTGGTGCCTTCATGAATAGAATTATTGCTCTTGTAAGAAAAGACATGAGAGAGAGAGAGAGATGGTTTCTCTCTCCCTTTGCCATGTGAGGATACCATTAGAAAGTGGCTGTCTGCATCCAGCAAGTGGAGCCTCACCAGACATGAGATCGGCTGGCTCCCTGATCTCAGACTTGCCAGTTTCCCAAACTGGGAAATAAATGTTTGTTGTTTAAGTCATCCGCTTGATGGTTTTTTTGTTATGGTAGCTCCAACTGAGACAGAGCCATCGCACCAACCCTTGGATGCATATCTCCAAACCTGTTTCTTTTTAGAGGAGAAAAACAAACTCCTATTTGAGCAGACTGCTGAAGTTGGTTCTGTTGCATGAAGTCAAACAAATTCCCTAACACACACATCTCTCCTCATTTCTATCCTAGACTCATTATGGAACTCTTTCAGATTTGTGTATAATACTTCATTGTTGCAAAAGATTTGGCTTCTTTTTGAGCAAATTTTCTGGAATAGTTCATATTTCCTTTTAGATGAGGCATCATTTGGTCACAGAATAACAAGATCCTGCTTGAACAAAACACCAATTAAAAATAGCTTTTTTTTTTTTCCCTCTGAAAACCGACAGTCCAATACACAGTCATAATAGCCTACAGACACAGCTCCACCTGGCTGACAGACTCTGCTGAGCTTAATCTTGCAAACCATGGTAAAATCAGACAAAGGAGAAAAATCAGAACTCAAAATAAAAAATATATGCATCCAAAGGAAGAGATGCAACCAAGGAATTAATGAGGCTTCTTCTAAGGTTTGCATTTTTAATCCTACAACTAAGCAGTGGATTTTGAAAGGGAAAAAAGTACAAAATTTTAAAGCAGGGAATGCAGGTTCAAATTTCCACTGCGCCTTTTACTAGCTGAGCGGTTTGGGGGCAAGTCTTTTCACATTCCCAGGTTTTATTTTTGCATCCTGCAAGATGATGGGGATGATGATGATGATGGTGGTGGTGATGATGATGGTTATGTACTTGTGTGTTGATGGAGAGAGTAAGTAAGTAATATATGTGAAAGTGCTTGTTAAACAATAAAATATTCCACAATGATGCTAGCTTTTGTTATTATTGGGAGGTGAAAAGGTATGCTGTGTGTGAAATAGTGCCAAGCTTGTCCAGCTGCCACCTGGCACTGATGCATGGTCAGAGGTGTGGGGGATGTATGGGCTGCAAATGCTGTGTTGAAGGTGAGTAATGAAGGTTGTTTCTGGCAATCACGTTTTTCTTGCAAACATAGGTGCCAGTCATTAATGGGGGCTTGAGGGAAGGGAAGCCATTTATTTATTTATTTTTTGATTACTGTTATGAGCATGTTGGTGTTCTATAGAGTTGATCTTTAACTAGAGAAGTGAAGCCACCTCCATAAATCCTTTACTTCTACCAGCATGAGTTGGACTGTGTGAAAAGACATGGTGACACAGGTAAGGAAGTTGAGTCTGGGCCAGGCTTAGGGGAAGGGGCTGTGATTTCAAGTTACTCACAAAAGGAGGGGTATCTTGGTAATCAAAGACTAGGGAGACTCAGGCCTGTTTAACTGCAGGGAAGGAAAGGAAGGGACTTTCCTGGCCATTGAGGACCTCCTATGCCCTATACTTCTTGGAGAATATTGAGTGTAGGTATTTTGCAGTGTGGCTGGTACTGTGCTCAATTATTACCCCATTAATCTCCACTACAACTTTATGAGGTGTGGGTATCAGGCTTACCCCCATTTTACAAGTGAGAGTGTTGGGGAATAGAGAGGGTAAGTGACGTGTGCCCAATCATTCAGCGGAGTTGGAACCGGACAGCCTGGCTTCTGTGCCCTGCACTTTATCATGAGGCTGTTGCCCCCTGGGGGGGGGGGAAGAAAGCACAGCGGATGTCAGACAGCTGGGCTGCGAATCTTGAGAATGCTGCTCCTTAAGACTCAAGAGAGCTCACATATTTTCTTTTTTATTTTTTAAAAATATTTTTAGTTGTAATTGGACATGATAACTTTATTTTATTTATTTATTTTTTAATGTGGTACTGAGAATTGAACTCAGTGCCTCACACATGGTAGGCAAGAGCTCTACCACTGAGCCACAAGCCCAGCCCTTCACATATTTTCTTATTAGGAGGCTGTAGAATTGCCCAAGATCTTTTGGGATTCTCAGGGAACTAAATGTAACCATTCACTTGCATATAGCAATGTCTCTTTTTAGGCTAATGTGAGATTTAGGGATTTGGGAAGACATCTGGAATTTATTTATGCCATGTGGGTTTTGAAATTCAATATTAGATTCTTATAATGAAAGAGGCAAAGAAGTCCGAGTAGACCATATTTGTGAGATCTGACAACACAGGGCATCTGCTTGCAAACTGGGCTTTAATGTCTGGCTAAAATATTGCTTTGAATAGTCTGGGTCATTCCTTTCAAAAGGGGAAAACACATTGACCTTCTGTACACATGGCAATGGAGATGACTTTACTTCAGGGTTTTTCTTCCCCTAGATAATGTCATAAAAAAGTGATTAAGTTGCCCTTGCTGAGATTGTAGCACAAAGATCATTAGAACAAAATGGGGCCTTGACGGTCCTGGTTTTTAATTTTGATCCTGAGAAAACAGCATGAGCTTCAGAGGTGGACAGCCTTTGACTGGTCTTGACACTTCATTAGTTATGTAATGGACAACCCCCGCTGAGTCAGTTTCTTAACTTACAGGATATTCCAAGTGGAGAAGGTGGCAGGTAGTAAATGGGTACAGATTTGGGGAATTTTAGGAGGTTCCTTGGGGCCAAAGTGGAATGTGCTTGTGAAGATTGAAAGGAGATGACTGTGGAGGGGTAACATCACAGAAGGTCTTTGGTCCCCAAGCTGGGGTTACATCATGGACTACCTTCTGCCCCAAGCTGGGAGTTTGTATTTCATTCTGAGAGCAATGGAAAAACTACTGAGAAGTTTCTTGATTTTACTCTTTCTAAACACTAAATAGAACTGCTTTTCCTTATTATAATCAGAGTATCTTATTCGAAAACAAGAGATAAAGAAGAGAAATACTTTAAATTGAACCAACCTTAGATAGTGGATGTTAAACTGTGGGTAATATTTTTCTCTATGCGTCATAGATGGATGTTTTAATGAAAATATAATTAGGTCACACTCATTCTTTTGATCTTCTAATATGATCATATGAATACCTATGGAAGTCAATATAGATTTGTTTACATTGTAGTTTAATGGCTGCATAGTATTTAAAGGCTAGATGGACATGTCATAATTTCTTAAGTGTGGTTCTAATTTTGGTGTTTAAGCTGTTTTCACATGTTGGCTTAACAAAGAAACCTGTAGCGAACATCCTTGGAACAAGTGTCAGCACGAGTCCATGAATATTTCCTTAAAGTAAAATTTTAAGACCTGGAAAGAGAGGATCATTTTAAAGAGTTTTTTATATATTGCCAGAGTACTCCCCAGAAAATTTGTACAAATCAAGTATCCTACCAGCAGAGTTTGAGACCACTTATTTAATTCTGGAACCCAAGCAGGGGTTGGCAATCGGATTGTGGAAGATTAGTCGCATGTCCCAAGTGACCGAAATGGTGACATGAGAGGAATTGCAAAGAAGATCCAGGTGGGATGTCAGAAGGGGAAGTTGCAGGCTTAGAAGAGAGAGCTGGTAGTGTCTTTGGGTACTTGAAAGACTCCCTAGTGAAGGAGGGGCCATGTTCTGTGCCATTTCTGAGGACAGAACTAAGATCCACCAGGTTCCAGAAAGTCTGACATGGGAGGGTCTGGAGGACATTATGAAATGAGCCAGAAGCAGGCAGACACGTACCGTACCACACTTTCTCACTCATACGCAGAAGATAAAAACGCTGATGTCCTAGAAGTGGAGTGGAGTAGTGGTTACCAGGGGCTGGGAAAGGTAGGCAGGTGAGGGTAAGGAGCCGGGTTGGCTAATGGATAAAAACACAGTAGATAAAGCAATGAGCTCTAGTGTGCTTTGCCAGAGTGGGGTGAATATAATTAATAATTTATTGTATATTTCAAAATAGCTAGATAAGAGGACTTTGAATCTAATTCAAAGAAATGATAAATGTTTGGGTGGGGTTATGGCTCCATAGTACAGCACTTGCCTCGTACCTGCAAGGCCCTGGGTTCGATCCTCAGCACTACATATAAATAAATAAAATAAAATTATAAAAAAAGAGAAATGATAAATGTTCAAAGTGATGGATATGCTAATTACTCTCTGATAATCAATACACATCATATACCTATGTCAATACATTGCCCCATGATCATGTACAACTACTATGTGGCAATTAAAAACAATGAAAAAATTTAGTTAGAAAAAGGAAAATAAAGAAAGAAAAGGAAAGAGTTTGCCTTAACAGGAAGACCTTCTCAATTTAATGCTAAAACGTGCAAGTGACTTATGTAGTATCTTGGAAAGATGTGTTATGAATACATTTGGGGGTCCTTTTTCTTTCAGAGAAAAAGTACTTTTCAACGGAACAATTTATTTTCATTTGAAACCCTGGTGTCCCTTAGGTCAGTTAACACTTGGAGGGCTTTAATATAAACATACTTATGACTTCACTGGAGACCTAGGCTGCGATCAAGTGCAAACATAATACCTAAGTGTGTGAGTGAATTTTAGATAGTCTTCACTGTTCACAGATTTTATAAATGCAGACTCACCTATGTGCTAAAATTTATTTGTAATTTCCAAGAAATACTTGTGCTTTGATGGTTATTTACAATTAGGCACAGCTGAGATCAAATAGCTGCGATGGAGACCTTCTGCTTTCAGCCCTCACACTATACGCAAGTGTTCTTTTTTTTTTTTTTTTTTTGCAGTATATTTAGTGACATCTTTCTTGTATTTTTTGTGCTTTTCTGGGTTATTTTGCAGGTTAAAATGACGTCAGGCATAGAAAATGTGTTCTGAGTGCAAGAAGGCTGTCAGATGTATCACAGAGAAAATGCCTGTGTTAGGTGAGCTTCATTCAGGTGTGAGTTACAGTGCTGCTGACCTGAGCTCATGGTTTGTGGATGAGCAATATCTATAAAATAAGCATACATAAAATGAGGTCATGTAATGATCAATTGCTGAAGATCAGGTCCTAAGGCTACCAGGAACCTAACCTTAAAAGCACTGGTTCAGCACTTGCTAATTCAACATTCATGGTGAATTTGTATAACCTAAGTACTACAAATAGTGAGAACTTACTGTGTGTGCTTTTATGTCTGATGGGTTACTTTTTGCCTTCCAAACCCAGCCCTCAAATGCCTGGTTATCGAACACAACCCCAAACCCTGGCTTCTCAGAGGGCTGCTTGCTGTCCTCATTAAGGCCTTTGAAGGCCTTTTCTGTGAACAGGCCATTGCTATTATACCTGCCAGACCCTTCATAGACAAGTCCAAACCTGAGTACAGTACGGCCCACAGACTGCAGGGTTAGATCCACGTCTAACCCTGAGTGCACAGGTGAGGGGCTGTAGCCTGGCCTCCCGCCTCTGGCTGAGTCTGGGAGGCTGGGCGTAGGTATGGGGGCCTGCTTGTGTTTATCATGCACTGGGAAGACTTGTCTTTGGGCAAAGAGCCATTCTCTGGAAGGAAAAGAAACCCATTCCAGCTGTGTCCTTGCAACTGTAAATCAGACTCTCTTGGAGTGGACAGGTCATAGGAATTTCCAATGAGATTCTAGGTGGTCCATCAAGAGCTTCAGAGATTTGATCAACAGCCCCCAAGGTTTCTTTAATGTTGAGGTTTTTAAAAATTTTGATTTTACAATCTAATTCTTATTCTACCATTTATTTTGCCAACCTTGATTTTCTCCCTCTCTGTGGGTTTAGCATAGGTGTGGGTGTGGCACCACACCCCTTTGGAGGTATTTGGGATTGGCGCTTTTAGTTGGGAGGCAGGAGTGCTGGGATGTCAAGTGTACCACAATGCCCTGGACACTTCTAGATGAGGTAGGATTGGGTCACTCCCACATGCTAGTAGTGTGAATCAACTGTCATCCACCTCTCCCTGTCAGATTCCCAGAGATTCTTCTCATCTCCAGTTTCACTTCTAGACTGTATGAGCAACAAAATATATGAGCTTCATACACAATGAAAATGTGAGACTCCTTGTTTGAAAATCCAGTGAAATCTTTTGCCTTTTTTCCCTGGTGTCTCTCTTGACTCATCAGAGTGTTTTTTGATTGCCATTTCACGTGGCCCTCTGGCCTGGGGATGATGGGTGGTGGGCCACACCACTGATAGATGACCTGCTCACTGCCATGTCAACATCTGGCTTTGAGTAAATGCTGGCATATCTACCATTGCATTAGATCACCAGGTTGCTTTCGGTATTCTGCAGATGAGTGAACTTGCCCAAGGTTACATGGCTAAGACGGGAACTCAGGTTCAATTCTAGTTCCCTAACACAGCCTTCTTGAATTTTTGCAACCTGTAGGTATCATAAACCCATTCCTTCCAGAAGTGAGTCCTGGTAGGGTCTTACCAATGCATTGCTCTCTGCTGACTGCTCTGATAACACCAGGATCCAGGGGGCTCCTGTATATGTGAATAGGGGTGAGACAGGCAACCTGGCTACAGACATTTTTTCTTAAGCATTAGCGACATTCATGTGAGCCCTTCACTAACTGTGGTTTCTACTCGGGGTCCATAATTTAAATATATGTCCTATGGCAATGGGGGAAAAAAATCTCATTTTTCCCCAACTGTGTTTCCCCCCTCATCACTCTCTCCCTGCTTCCTGAGGTCAACATGTATACAGTGTGGCCTCCTGGATCACATGTTCTTGCCTGGAAGATTTCCTGGAATTCACTCATGTCCTGATGACTTTTCCACATCAAAAGCCATGGGGATGCAGCCCATCCAACAGGAGCCACATCAGGCAGAGCAGGGCAGCCTGCTTCATCGGCATAGCTTTGTGGCACCCAGGACAGAGAACAGCAGATCTCAGATGACTTGCAGAGCCCACCACCCCCAAGCCTTGACCCCCTGAGAGCCAGGGGATGCCGAGGGAAGTCCCCCATCTGGCTTCCTCCACTTCCAGTCCCTCCCCCACACTGCAGACAGCTTGATCTTCCCAAATTCTGCTTCCCACATGTCTCTTGGAAGACTTTCTCCCTCGGAAGCCTTTGATGGCTTCCTCCTTCCTTCAGAATAAAATCAGAATTACCTTTTATATTCCCAACTCTTCACAGTTTGAACTTTAATCCTCATTAAACTTTAAGGTTATTACTTTCCTTCCAGAACATTCTTCTCTGACCAAACAGGGCACCTGGCCTTAACTAAGGACAGCATATACGTCTTTCCCTGTTCCTGTCTATGTGAGATCTGCCATTTCTTCCAGACCCTTCCATCCTCTCTTCTGTGAGGACTGAGCCCTCTGAGCCTCACCCCCAGTTGGAGGGTGGGTTTTAATGAGGGTGAGTGCATATGCCGGCCTTCCCCGAGACCTCCTTCCACAGCCAACTGTGGAGGAGGCCATGGTGCCTCTGGGAGGCCCCTGACTACCCTGATAGATGACCTGCTCACTGCTGTGTCCTGATGTGCCCTGACTGAAGCTTTAGCCTCCCAGAGGAGATCCAGTTCCTGTCTCCCAGGGTTAGTGAGCCAGGGCCCTGAGATTCGGTGTGTGATGAGATTATTCTTTTTTTCTTTCTTTTTGTTGCCTTCTGAGATTTGTTCATCCACTGATTCAAACAAATTTTGGACAGAATTTCAGTCTGGTTTTCCACCTTGGATTTACTGCCCCCCCCCCCGCCCCACCAGCCCTGCTTTTCAGCTTCTGTATCTTCCTTGGCTCCTTTTTCCTTTTGGGGGGGAAAGTGGGAATAACACCCTCTTAAAGGGGGTAACTGGGAGGCCCACATGAGGCGATGTTCATCTAGTGCCTGGTCAGGACTGAGGAGACAAGCCTGACCCACAGTAGGCCCTCAGCCTGCTCTTTCCTTCCTTCTGGTGAGGTTGTGATCAGTGAGGGTCATCATGGACAGCAGCCTTGGCCAAAACACCACAAGCTCCCTGGGACAACTTTCTGTGAGACACAAGCCCTGGATGAGGTGTTTGTATATTATGGGTGTCTCATATCTTCTCTCAAATTTTAAAATCTGAAAATATGAGCTGAAAAAAAAATTCTTAGCCAATCCTCCCTTTTATGGGCATTTTTGGCATTTTTTCTCGTCCAAACTAAACAGTCTCTGTTATGGTCTTACCCAACTTTATTCTCAAAGAATTTAAATTTGTCCTGGAATGAACCTGAAAGCCAGCTTTTTTTTAAAATATAAAATTATTATTATTTTTTTAACTTTAGAAAGGCAACATGAAATGTCACTGATTCTTTCAAGTGAACATTGCACCAGCAATTCTTGAATTTGAGGTCTTTTTCATTGGAAAGGAAGCAATATTTTTCTCATTCCCCTGTCTCGTTACAAAGGATAACTAATACTTATATTTACACTCTGAAGACCAAATGGGAATCATCTCATTGACACAGATTATGCTGCTATTTGGAGCTAATATATTTATATTAGATTTCATTATCTTCTAAGTTAATATTCCAGAAACCAAAGCAGCCCTGTGGATCATATATACCTGGATATAACAGGAGGAAGATGTTACAAATGGACTCTAATCAGTTTTCAGGGGTAATTAAGGGCTATGGAGATTTGGTTTCCATAAGAGAAGATGAGAAGATGACCCATTAAGCTGGCACGTACGGGATGATTCAGCAGGTGGAAATGGGCAAGAGCTTCATGCAGGACAGGAGGCAGGAGTGGGCAGATGGTGGGCATGAGTGGACCTGGGGTGATCATTCCTGTC
This sequence comes from Spermophilus citellus, assembly GCF_964194105.1. Taxonomy (NCBI): domain Eukaryota; kingdom Metazoa; phylum Chordata; class Mammalia; order Rodentia; family Sciuridae; genus Spermophilus; species Spermophilus citellus. Next base: position 10,658,453 of record NC_138189.1, on the reverse strand, counting down.
CAGACCCACCTGCCCTTAGCTCAGAAGGCTGCACATCCCTGTAGTGTCCTTGTGGGCAATCCTGATTCTGGCTCTTCTCCACTACCATCTGTGTCAAAGATGGCAAAGATCTTGTGCTTACCTTGCCCTCTCGGAAATCAAGCCCTTCTGCAACTTGAAGTTTTAGCTGCATGCAGCCTTGGAGACTTTCACTTCTCACTGATTTTGTTCAGAAGCCATTGATGTATCTTTCAGGACACAGTTCTTTTGTTGTTGTTGTTGTTGTGTGTGTATGTGTATGTGTGCGTCATTTTGCAGGTTTTGAAGGAAGTATGCGGTTCTTCTAGAATTGAATTTTTTTTTCTTTACACCCAGAGTGGCAACGTAGAAAAACTGTGAACTCTGGGGTCACACAAACTCAGGCTTGAGTCCTAGGTTTGCCACTTACTGACTTCAGGCAAACTCTCTGAGTTTCATTACTCATCTGAGAAATTTCTTGTCTGTGAGATGAGATGTGGTCACTTTACAGGGTTTTTGAGGGTGAAGAGAAGTGATCAAGTGACATATTTGACACAGCAGGAAATTGAATACATGGCAATTAAAATGATGAGGTGTGAAGCAGGAGATATGCTTGGTTGGTTAAGAGCCTCTGATGAATCAACTGGGTCAAAGCACATATTTTTTCCTTTTTACCATTTTCCAAAATTTAAATTTTAAGCTTACAAAAATGTGGTAGACTTGTTTTAGCTTAAGTATGCTTAGGTTTCCCGTATTCAAAAAATGAGCTTCGTTCTAAAAAGAGTCATGCTGCCTTTGTTAACTCTTCCAACTGTCTCCCCCTGGGTCCCCATGTTCTACCATGTCTGTTGAAGGCACAAGGCCCACTCTAGATCTTTCCTAGTCGCTCTCTCCTTCCTTTCACACCAGGATGATTGTTTCTTCAAGTCTCCTGAAAGGGCTCTGTGGTGTCTAGAAAGTTATCAATGTCTTCACACCCAAGTACACCATGCAGCCCTGGGGTGGGCAGCTCTCCACACCATAGGCCATCCCCTCCAACCATGGCTCTCAACTTTGGCTACACATTCAGGAGCTTTAAACAATTATAAATGCCAGGGTTCTGCCCCCAGAGAGCCTGATGTCCTGGTGTTGGGTGCGGCCTGGACTTTTTCCAACCTCCCTCATTGATTGGTTGGGTGCAACCAAGGTTGAGGACACCAGCCAGGGCTCCTGCCCTACTTACGCCATGTTGCTACGCTCGCTCGTTTCTCCCACTTGCCAAGCACGTCTGAATCTCTTTCAGGATCTCATTCAAATCCAATTTAGAATATCGTTTTGTGTAGTAAAGGACACAAATTTATAATTAAGGCCATTTATAGCTGGAGTTGTTGTATAAAGAAATCTGCAATTTTTGTTTAATTAGAAAGCTTATTGAATGCATGCTCATGCTGGGTAGCTTTGAAGGGAGAAAAAGGGAGGAAGGAGGGATGGAAAAATGGAAGAAAGAAAAAAGGAAGGGAGGGAGAAAGGAAGGAAGAGAGGGAAGAAGATTTGGTGCTTCATGATTCAGTCTCCACCCTGCCTGCCTGAATGTTTCTCTTCTGTTTCATTCCCATGGTAGAAACAGGAATTTTAATATTAGCTATAATTTACAGGGCACCATATTATCTCATATAATCCTCACAATGACATTAAAGAAGTGGGTACTCTCATTCTCAATTTTTGCAACAAGGAGGTGGTGAGAAGTTAATCGACTTGTGGTGCCCATCCAGAAAATCACGGCCGGGGCTTCCCCAGAGTCTGTTCCAGCTTCACAGCCAGCCTACCTTGTGCTGCCTTTTTGGATTAAAATATTAAGTTATTAGCATTCAATCTTGGAAAATTACTCTGGAATTCCTACTGGAGGGAAATATTCAGAACCTGAAATCTGTCTCGGAAGGAAAGTGATGGTAACGCGGGCAAGGAAGGATGGCGAAATGAGTGTCTTAAAGGAAAAACAGCTTTCAGGAGAGCTTTTCCTTTCTTCCTTTATCTGATACTTTCCTTCCATCTATCTGCCAGCTGCAGCTGGGCCTGGTGTTCAGTAGGCTTTCAGATTAACCAGGAGTGACAGGTTTCCGCTAGCAACACCATAGCAACCGCTTCAACTGTGATTTGCCTTCACTCTAAGAAGCGCATTCTCCACTGCACAAAACAACATTCAAACATCATCGGAGTGAGGCTTCACCAGCACACAGCGTGACTGCTCTGGGAGAGATTAGTGGGTTGCTGAAAATAAAACCAAGTACAGGGAAAAACATGTGCTCCAAGGCGGGGTCTGGGTCAGGGCAGAAGACAGGGCACTCAGTGCCCTGATTTGGCCCTTTGCGCCCCCGCCCCCCAGCACACCCAAGAATACACGGGTCACTTTTTGTCTGCAAAGACTCGGGTTTGGCTGCCAGGAAGTGAAATTTCACACTCCATCACAGTAACCAGATTGGTCCTGTGGTTCACATATTTTGTCCTTTCTCCTCTCTGTGGCTTTGATTTTCTGTTTCCATTTAAATTGCTTTATTTTGCACATTTCTTTCAATTGACCTCAAATCGTGCATGCAAGCAGCCAACTTTTGTTTAGAGGGTTTTTACCAAGTACCAGGCTCTAGGCTAGGCACTTTATTTATGGGGGGCTTGTAAGCTACAGGAAATGAAGCATAAATACCAACAAAGCAATAGAACTTAGACTTGAGGGTGGAGAAGAGAGCAGGGAGGAAATAAAGAAAGAGGAAGGAACCTTGGAGAAGGCGGGCAGAAGGAGAGAGAAGGGTGGGAAGCTGAAGTGGAGAGATAGGAAGAGAATGTGGGTGACGGAAAGAGAGACCCGAGACGTGGTGTGAAAGGAAAGAAACATAGGGCACAAAGAATGGGGTGGGAAGAGGGTGAGACTGAGTGAAGCAGGCCAGGTGAGAAGAGGACTAAGTTAAGGAGTAGAAAAGGAGAAATGGGGGACGTGCAGGAGAGGCCAGTTCTCCACAGAAGGGGTAGAAGGCCAGGGAGATTAGGGCCAAGAGAGGACAGGGCATCATGGCTCACTCCGTGTCCACCACTGGAGGAGTGAGCAGCAGTAACATTTCACATTACCTCCCCTGGTCCTGTGCAACAAAGGCCATAGGACTCTAGCTCTGTGGGCCAGCAGACTTTGTGCTCATTTACATTTGTGTCCCTGCTGACCGATGGTGAGGTGTGGGTCTCATTTGCAAAACAGGGCCAGACACCTTCTCAGCCTCCTAAGGGTGTTGAGAGATAAACTGAGGGCTCCTCCACAGGGCCGACTTTGCTGCAGTGGGAAGCTCTGCTTTCCAGCCTGACTGGCAGGTAATGTGCACGTGTGGACGTGTTTATTCAGGACATGCTGGCAGAATGGCAAAGGCTCTTGAGATTTCTCACACAGCGAGAAAAAAAATGGGAACTCGTTCTGTCTCTAAATTACAGTGAGTTCAACTCTATGAAAATGGCATTTCATAGGTCAAACACACAGCAAGCATTTTAAAATAGGAATATTTCACATAAAAGCATCCAGATATATGGATTTTATTGAACATAAAACAACTGGCACTTGCTGGGCCACGTTCTCCTTGGATTCCATTCATCAGATAGTGTCTGCCTGCTGCAGATAGAGCAGGCAGTCCTGGCTCTCAGGGGTCTCCCTGTGCTTACCCACTAGTGTGCATTTTCTGCTTGGCCCTGTAGATTAAGGGTTGTGGCCCCTGAATTAGCGTGTTGCATAGAGCTACACAAATGTCTTACTGATGATGTATCCCTGAGAAACGCTTATATATGTTTGTGGACCAAAGAATTGGAGCAGCAAGGTTGAAATGTGTTAACAAATGGCAAGCACAAATTACTCCAAACCACACGTTCAAAGCCTTGGTTACAGTAGTTCCCCCTTATCAGTGGGACCTCCAGGGGATGCCTGAAATTCAGATAGTATAGACCTTTCTATAAATTGTGTTTTTTTCCTACACATACATACCTTTATATACATCTTTATAAATTAGGTGTAGCAAGAGACTGACAACACAAATAGTAATTAATGAAATAGGACAGGTATAACAACATACTGTAATACAGGTTTGTACCTTGGGGCCATAATAAAAGCTTATTTGAACATATGCACTGTTATGCCATGACAGTTGATCTGACAACTAGAAGGACTACTCAGCGACTAACAGGTGAGTAGCATATACAGCATGGATACACTGGACAAAAGGCTGATTTATGTCCCTGGCACCATAGAACAGGATGGTGTAAGATTTCATTATGTTACTGAGAATGGTGCATAATTTAAAACTTGTGAATTATTTATTTCTGGAATTTTCTATTTAAAAATTTTGGAACATGATCCATCAAAGAATGTGGCTGGACTGCAGTGAAACTGTGGAAATCGAAACCACAATTCAGGGGACATGACTGTCATCAAAGAAAGCCTGGCAGAGCTGCCTGGGTTTTGATTATCACTGCTTTGACCACATCCTGGAGACATTTCCATCTTGGCTGAAATCCTCTTCCTTGGCATGGGTGCACTCACATGCAAGTCCATTCACCAAGTCCCTCGCATGTTTGCATCCCTGTTGCTTGTGCTTTTGTTGTTAATGTCCAACTAGGTGCCAGTTTGTCCAGAGAGAAGGACGCCACCATAACAAAGAGGCCAAAGAGAAATCAAGTTGGCCAGTTAGAAGAAATCAGGCTCCTAACGATAACCAGCATTTAAATTTCACCTTATAGCCTTATGCTTTTTCTTACATAGTATCTCACTTCATACTCCCAGCAAGTCCAGTGGAATAGGTAAATACTATTCCCATTTTCAATGATCTACAAAGACTGAGTATTCACACGACTTGCCCATCAACACACAGCCCTGAGGAACTGAAAGAGATCATGATTCCAGATTCTTCATTATTTTTTAGTTCAGTAAGAAGAAAAGTGGCACCATAACAAGGGTGAAAACAAGCTGTGCCATAACTAAGTTTAAGAAATAATCTGAATGTCTTATTCAACCTTTTCATGAGATGGGCTTATTAGCAAATAACTGATACAAAACTAGCATTAAGGAAAACAAAGAATTTGAGTAATAGTTTCTTTATACTCTGGGAGGTCAGATAATATCCAGAATAGTAGTTAGAACAGCTCTGGAAAATATCTGATTTTTCTGTTTGACATCACTAATTGGTTTCTTGCTGACTCCAGATGGGGTTCTGATTCTTTCTCAATACAGGGCCTCAGGGAGCCACGTGCCATCCCAGGTCATCAAGATGAAGTTGGCTGGAATTGTGAAAGTCATTTGGAATCTGCTGGTCAAGTCCCGATGTCTGTTTTAAGAGGGCCACACAAATCTTAGGTGAGTCCCAGGTGTCTGGGAAAGTTCTCCCTTGTGTGTTCTGGGAAAGAGTGGGTAAGTATGTAAAATGCCAGAGGAAAGAGGACTTTTCCTTGTTACATCTAAAAGCCAAACAAAGACCAATCGTGAGATGTTTAAAAAAAAAAAAACAGATTCGGGCATGACAAAGAACATGCTGGTGACCAGTGGTGTTTTATTTTATTTATTTTTTTTTAAAGAGAGAGAGAGGAGAGAGAGAGAGAGAGAGAGAGAGAGAGAGAGAGAGAGAGAGAGAGAGAATTTTTAATATTTATTTTTTTAATTCTCGGCGGACACAACATCTTTGTTGGTATGTGGTGCTGAGGATCGAACCCGGGCCGCACGCATGCCAGGCGAGCGCGCTACCGCTTGAGCCACATCCCCAGCCCACCAGTGGTGTTTTAATGGAAGGGATAGCTCTATTAAGGACGAGTGTTTTGCTACTGCTAGCACGAGTCTAGGGAGGTCTGCAGCTTGGATGAATTCTAAAAGTCTGTTTAGATACCGTTCCATCTCAGGCTCAAGGACAGAGGATGATCAACACATTTTTTTGTTGTACGTAAGAGCTGGCATGTAAATCAACTTTAAGAAGGGAGAGTTTGTCTTTTACGTTTCTAGATTATATTGGAATCCTATAAAATTATAATCTTTTTGTAGGTAATAAAATGATTGAGGACCAGAGGTTTCATAGTTTTAACATAGTTTATACAAAGGTAAGATGTGGACTCAGATTATTTGGAGTGATATCAGGTAGACAAGAGGGCTGCCCCAGAAACCAAGGAGCTCACTGTAGGTAGAAAATGGATTTCTGGAGGAGAGTGGCAGGAGTGTCCTTGAGTGGACAAGAAGGGCAGTCAATAGATAGGTTTTCCGAGGGCCAGGGATGTAGTTCTCTGGTGGAGTAATCACCTAGTATGCATGAGGCTCTGGGTTCAACCCCACAACAGAGAGAGAGAGAGAGAGAGAGAGAGAAAGAGAGAGAGAGAGAGAGAGAGAGAGAGAGAGAGAGAGATTGATTTTAAAGACTCCTGTCTTTATCTGTTTCATGCTCTGTAACAGAATACCTACAACTAGGTAATTTACAAAGAACAGATTTATTTCATTTCTGGAGGATAGGAGCCCTAGATCAAGGGGCCTATGTCTAGCGAGGCATCAACCCATTCCTGAGGCTGGACCCCTCATAGCCTAAACACCTCCCATTAGGCCCCACCTCCCAACCCATTGTTGCACTAAGCATTGTTTTTAACACATGCTTCTTGGGGTGGCATTCAAACCAAAGCATGCCCTTGGGCCACACCGAGGAGCATGATTTTTACTGTGAAGGGAAAGAGGAATTATGAATGATCCTGGCAGCTGATAGAGATACCTGTGATAAAGTGGGTTGGCAAGGCAGATACATTCCAAGAATCCTTTAAGATTCCAGTGGTGTTAAATTCGATTTCAAGTGAATGAGATAAAAATCACTTCATAAAGGTCTTTTCTAAATAAATTAATGCTTCAAAAAGGAAGCTGAAAAAAGATCGCTTATCAATCTAAGAAAATCTTCTGTTGGTGGGTGTCAGCCATGAGCAAGGACACAGTGTTTTAACAACAGCTCTCAAATCTCTCAGAATACATCTGTTAGGATGAGTTTTAAGGCACCTAGATTAGTGCTGTTCCTATGTTATTCGTAGCACACAAAGGCCCTGAAACTGCACATATTTAACACTGTTTTATAAATAGCCTTTCATTAGTTAAGACTGACTTCCTCCCCTTGACCTTGAGGCAGAAGAAAGACAAATATATGCTGGAGTTTGAGCTTTCTTCTAACTGTGGCCTTAGACAAAGTGTTCAACCTTGCTGTCTTCTCAAATTGGATCGAATTTCCTACCCTGACACCTGACCATGAGTTGCATGTAAAACATTCTTTAGACTTATCGTTGTATCCAGCAGAATTACACTGTTTATGGTGAAAAAAAAAAAAACTCCATTTAAAATAAATTTTAGTTGGAAATGGTTACTGACGGATTAGTCAAAAGCAGAGCTCCAAATCACTAAATAGAAAATCAGGAGTCCTTTCTGGGATTTGGTGTGATAGTGTGAAAGGGGTGTAGGTTTTGGAGACTGGTACAAAATCAGTTTAAAATACTAGCTCCAACTCTTATTCTCCAAAGGTCTATAGATAAACTATTCGCCCTCCTAGACTAAGAAATGGGGACATGGAAACAATATATATGCAGTACTGGCATAGAGTAGGCACTCAATAAAAAGACACTATGGATATGATCATAATAAATTCCTTTTCTGGAAGCAAACAGTGAGTTCGAGGAAGTCATGATATTATCTAGAGGGGTACATATTTTATTGATGATAATTGAGTAAATATGTGACAGAATCACATACACATACCACAGTGTTAGTTAGTGTGTCTTTCTCCATTTCTGCCTTTTATTTCAAAAGCATTGCCTGGCTCTTTGCATTTCCTTATTTCAAGGGTTTTGCAGAACAAGAAGCAAAAGGCAAAAGTTTCTTGAAAACAACTTCCTTTCCCCCGCCCCCTCCACCAAGAGTCCCCGCCTCAAAGTATATGGTGGAGAGGGAAAGTGAGAGACTTTTGATGGGAGATTTTTCCAAACTTAGGAAGACAGGGGGAAAGGGACATCTATGAGAAGTGGACACGCTGGCCCTGTGTGGCTGACCAGACCGCAGATTGCAGGGCTGCCCGGACTGTCCAGACACCGGGATCCCAACCTTTGCAGTGATTCCCAGTCCCCCGTGAGGGTTTGAAAGTAGAATCCACAGACATCAAAGGTATCAGCAAGAACTTGACACAGGCAGCGCCATTTTCGAACCTATCTTCCAACTTAGAACAAGAGTCACCTTGGGGTCATTATGACTCAGTCTGACCTAAACCCCAGACCATACTCCATCACCATGCAAAAGAAGGAAATTGTTACCTGGAACTGGAATTCTCAAACACCTGGTTTAACATGGAACAGTGGCCACCTCAAAGAATGGAGGTGACGACCACAAGGACCCTCCCCTAGCAATGGCCTACCCGCAAAAATTCCCCCACTCCTTAATGCCCCTCTATCTACCCCAGGCTGTAAACAGAAGATGGGGCTCAGTCTCAACTGGGCCCCCCTCTGCAGGTTTGTCCCCAAAACCTGCTCCTGTTGAGCTATCTCCCCTCTCTATTTCCTTCATTAGATTCTTTCCTTACAAAAAGGACAAAAAGACTAGGTAGAATTGATGTGGCAGAGGATGTCCCAGAATCTGTGCCTGAACCAAATGTTGGAGATTGTGTAGTTAGGAGCACCAATAATTTCTGAAACTAAAGTTCTTCTTACTGTCACAAATTCTTGGAATCAGAATTAAGTTGAATTAAGAAAAATAAGGAAATGTGATGTCTCTTGCAAACCTGTTTGTCAGTTAAGGTTCAGACCTGCTACAGGTATAAGGCATTGCAGAATTAAGAGGAACTCTTCCCTGTTTCCTGAAAGCTTATCACCCATTTGCAAGCTGCAGGAGGTCATAAGACACCTAGGTAGAATAATTTTCATTCGAGACACTGTGAAATTCTGATATGGTACACGCTGCAGGGAGAGTTCTTAATCACTGAGATAGACAGTTGAGTTTTGCAAGAGGCAGAGGCCAGGAAGATGGACAAAAGTATTCCCTGAGGGGGTATATTAAAATGCACCCTCCCCCAGTCCTTTCGTGCCAATACCATTATTATGTAATTGCTATAGCTGTAAACTCATAAAACTTTTGTAGACCCTAAAGTTGTTTTGGAAACATGCCTGCTTGATATGAAGGAGAAGTCTGGAACCTGGTGATGGAATAGGGAACTGTGCAGCTAATGATTTCCATAAAAATATTTAGGATGTTATCTTTATGGCTTGAAAGCTGGGAGAGCCCTCAAAGGTCAACTAGTCCCTTCGGCACTCTACATTCTCCACCCTCTCCCAATTGACAGGATCGAAACTGAGCCCCCTGTGGATGGTGGACTCCGGGAGGCCTCAGGGTTGTTGTTTGGAAAGACCCTAGTGGTGGCGAAGGCCTTGGAGACTGGGCCAACTGTGCCCCTCCTCCCTTCACTGCCCTGAGAGCCGCAGCTGCTGCTGTCTCTTGCCGGCACCAATCTAGCTCCCCACTGAAGTTCAGCCTCTGTCCTTGCTGCGAACAGATTAATCATCCCTTCTCATCATGTTACTTTCTTGTTTACAAACCTTTAATGATAATTCCATGAAAGAAGTCCAGACCCTGTGGTTTGGCATTCAAGCTTTCATCATTCCAACCGAGTCTCTCCAGCTCGCCCTTCCCCACTCTCTGAACTCATGCTTTGTCCTGCCAGGGCTCTCTCCTGTCTCCCTGGGCTCTTCTCTCTGGTGCTTATGCCTCTCTCTCCGCACCTTCCACCAACCCTTTCTCATCTTCAAAGCCAGTTGGCACGTTCCCTCCTTGGAGGAGTCTTCCCTTGGTGGTAGACGCAGAGCATCAGAGGAACCTAAGCTTGAGAACTTGCTTCCCCTTTAGTTTGGACAGACTACAGGCAGGTTACTCAATGTCTCTGGGGCTCAGGTTTTCTCAACTGTGAAATGAACTAATCCACTCCCAACCTCTGGTCTGGTTGTAAGGTTTCAATGGATGGATCACATGGTAAAGGACTCAGCCCAGTTCCTTGCACATGATAGATGTCAAAGAATGTGACTGATTATTCCGATAATTGGAGTCTCTTCTTTCAATTTCCATTCACATCGTGTACACCGTGTCTTGTGATATCTAAAGTCACATTTTGGCTATTGGAAGGTGGCTTGATTTTCCCCATTCAGTCAACAGCTGCTTGAAAGCAGGACCACGTCTCTTTCTAGCATCTCTCTTTTGCATTGAGGACAGTAGGTCCTCAAACCAGAGACAAAGGCTGACTTTTCAAGTGTGAAATCACAGACTAAAATTTACTTTGCTGTCACCTCTTCCTTCTAAAAGTTGAAAATGGTTTTAAGACAGTTGATTTTCTAGGAGGCTCTGGAGCTTAGAAATATGAAAGATAATTTGTGAAGTGGCTGGTAAAGATTGGTGCATTTCAGATAAGATCTTGGGAAACTTTGTGCTCTTTAAGGACATTTTGCCTCAATGCACTGGGCCCATTTGATCTCACCATTTTCCAGCACACATCATGGTCTGTGGGATGCTACTTGGAAAAAAAATAAAATTCCTGGTGAAATGAATTGGAAAATATTAGATTCTAATGACCCACTCATGGAGAGTCATTGGGCCCATTAGCCAACTAGAATGTGTGAGAGATCCTGCAACAAAGAAACAAGCACTAAATCCCCAAACCAGCTAACATCCATTAAGCTCTCATATGCCAGGTACTTGATAATAGGCTCTTACAGGGATTCTCTAAGTTAATCCTTAAAATGCCACTAGAAGATGGAAATGTTCACTAGTAGATGGAGAAATTGAAGCTAGAATGTCTGAGTTTGCATGGCAGTTAAGACGGGGGCACTGGATTTGAATTCAGGCATTTTGAACCCAGAACCAGGGCTCTGGTCCACTGGGTGCAGTTTTCTACATTCCCATATTGGCCTAACCAGAAAATACTTATAATAACCCATGAAAGTGTGGGCCCTGGCACTCACTTTGGGAAACATGCCACCCCATGCAATTTGGCTTTTGGAGCGGCCATGATTTTCACACCTCTGAGCCTTTGCATACCAGCCTCTTCCTGGATGCCCTGGCTCCTCATGGCTCTCTATGAGGAGGCGCTCAACCCCAAGATCTAGCTCATGAGAAGCTCCCTGATGTCAGCAGGCTGACATGCCCAGCACTTGTTGGTGTCCTCCAGTGCTTTGTGCACTGCTGTAGAGGTCTAACTTGTCTGGGCTGAGACTCATGTTCAAAGAATCTTGCTAAGGTCTCTCCTCCAGAGTGGACACCCGGGTAGGATTGCTGAAGTAAGTGCATGTCTCTCTCCTGTCCCCCAGTGTGGATCTCTGCAGCCCACAGCCGAGGCTAAGCCGGGGCATATCCAAAGCAGGTCAGAGGCCTGGCCACGGCTGGCAGTTCAGTAGTTAACAACACCCCGTGCCCCTGGTAGGCGCTGCTCCCTCTTCCTGCCTCTCTGAGGCCAGAGGGTGCATTAGGTCACTTGGGCCTCTGTCACTAGCACCCTTTGGGGGAGAACCCTGACTTGTCCTTTCCAGGGCGCTGTCCAGGTTTCATCACAGCCCCCGTGACTCCGATGAGTCAGCTGGCTTGGGGCTTCCTTAGTAACCCTAATCGCCTTTTGTTTTTGTCCTCTTTGGGGCCTTTCCGGGCTCAGGGGTGGGGCCTGGCGGGTTTGTCTTCCAGAGATGCCGCCAGCCTCCACCGGAGCCCGTGATGGGAAGCCACGTCATGCCACACGGTGCGTTTCTCGGCCACACCCGTCCCCAGGGTGCGCTCAGGCGCCATGCAACCGCTGGCCATCCCGGCTCTCCGGCTGCCTGCGATGAGGTCATGGGTGGGGCCCTGAAGACCCCCTTCCAGAGAGGGTGGGGGTTCCCCGACTGGCCTGGGGATGGGCTAAAGGGACAGGGAAGGAGGCGAGGGTAATAATCTTGTCTGTGCAACCCGGATCCCTCTCTGTGGGTCGGTAGGGATAGGAAGGGTGGGAGGAAATTCAGAGGAGCAGGGCGACCGATCGCAGCAGCGGGTCCCTTACTTCATTCACTAAAACCACGGATAGAGAGAAGCTTAATGGAGGGTGTCCCCTGACCACCCGCAACAAGCTGGTGGGACTGCCTTCTTTTTTACAGAATGTCCTTCCTCTGACCTTCATCTCTGAGACCGCAAGGCAGGGAAGCCACCATAATCCACCTTATGTAACCAGAACTTGACACAGAAGGAAAACATATTCCAGAAACACAACAGCCACGGGCACAGCAGGAAGGTAGAGCCTTTCACAGCCCAGGAGCAGTGGCCCTGGGCAGCCCCCACAGTCCCCCGCAGTTGGGGACCTTGACCGGGAAGGTTTCTACACCAGTTGGGTTTTGCGGATTGAGGCGACCTCCCAAACCACTGGAGCTCAGTCAGACCCACAGGGCTTTTTAACCTCTGCCTGTGAGCACATGTGTGTGTGTGCGGAATCAATGAGGGGCTCTGTTAAAAATCTCAGCCTGCAGAAGAATTTGTAGATCTCAGTGGATATCTGGTTTTTACACCTGGAGTTCTGCCTTGGGAAGATGGGAACCCTGATAACAGAGTTTCTCGGGCAAGTAGAAACGGCACACTCCATAATTAATGCCGCTGCACCTCAAATCACCAGATGCTGCTTCTGTGACGGATGCATAGAAAGACAAGGAAATGTCTGAGGCTGTCTGCTCCCTACCTGTTTACATGGCACAATTGGCAAGGCAAAGCCACCCTACAGAGATAACAACATTGTCAGGCCCACTGTGACTTCAATTAACGATTATTGAATCTAAATATGTTTTTCTTTGTTCGTTTTTTTCCTCCAAGGATGTATAACATGGGTAACATCTTCCCGTGTCATTACAAGGAAAATTCAAATGATTTATTTAACTTCAAAAGACATAGGCTACAAAACAAATTTATAATAAGTCATTACAACCACAGTTAAGAGAAGTTTAGGAATCATATTAAAATCCATGGGAAAGTTTTCTGACTTATAGGAATCAGCTCCGGAAGTTGAGCTGTACATATGGGATAAGAAAACATAGATGCTCTGACCTCCACCTAAATCAGCCCATCGCTGCACTGACCAACACTAGGTCTATCATAGATGGGAGACTTTGGAGACCCTCTCCCAGCATTTTCTAAAAGAAGTGGCATTTCCAAATAGTCAAAGATATTTCACAGAGATTCACACATCAAGCAGAATAGAAAGTAGGAGAAAGCTTCGCTGCTGAGGTTTTCCGAACTCTGATTTATCATTTGTTGACATTCTTTCTTCAAGTTCCCTCACTTCTTTACAAGTAGCTATTTCAAGTCCTTCCAGTAAATATTTCGACCAAACCCAAAGAGGAGGGAAAATAAAATAAAAAAAAAGAGAGAGAGAAAGAGAGAGAGAAAAGCTATAATGCAAATGGTAGCTTACCTCTTCTGGGCATTGCTGGTATCAAACTTTTCCCCCAAACATGAGGCTTTCTTGCGTTGGTAGTCCCATGAATTTAGAAACCATTAAAAAAAATGCAAAGCAGAAATATGCTGATTACTCGGAGCTGCTCCAAAACAACCCCCAAAACGACTTGGTGAAAAATAAAGTGCTCTTCTGAGCAGGGGAAGGCGTTTGAAGCGTGGCGCTCATGCTGGTGTACAGCGTTTCCAACTGTCTTCCTCAGTTTAAACAGCCTCCCACTCCTTCTCCCAGGCACTTGCCAACTCCTATAATTTAAAGCAACTGCGATCCTTCCCATAATACTCACATTTCAAAGAGCTCAATCTATACACTCCTTAGGAAGGAGCAGGAGCAAGCAGCATGTGCAGACCCCAGGCAGAGGCAAATCAAAAGCCGGGGTCTCGGGTATCTAAACACTGCTCACTCTTTCTCCCATGAGTGGCTCTATGCGCCCCAATGCTCCACATTGCTTTTGCCTTTTAAAGTGTTACCCAAGGACCCAATGGCATCATTTTGCTGGAAGAAGAAAAAAAATAAAGCACTTAAGAAAGTTCCTGCTTCAACTCACAGACTGAGATACCAGTGAAACTGTGTTTATATCTTCTTTGTGCTGAGTTATTTCTGTGCATCGTGTCCCTGATTTATCTGTTTGAAAATGTCAAATAATTGTACCTGATAATTTTATAAAACAGGAAAGTACTTGAGATGATGTTATGGTTAAGTTTCATTCCATATGTGAATCATAATTCTAGGAAGGATGCTTATTTTGCAAGTTTTGTCTCTGTGCAGTCGAATAAAACTTCTGACATTTCAGTCTCTAATCAGAATAAATCTTCTGACATTTCAGTCTGTAAATGTATTACAAATGTTACTATTTCCATCCTTTCTTTGACTGCCTTACTCCCACACGCCACAAGCTTTGTGAATTCAGATTATAAACAATGTGAAGTGTGGTCAATAAACAAAGTTAATTAAAAAAAATAGTATATCCCCAAACATATCTTGCTCAGTATCTGCTACACAATAGGTGCTCAATAAATATTGAATGAATGAAGTATTGCCTATGTTCAGACCAGTCAACAGTTTTTGACACTTTTGGCTTGCATATGTGTAGATTCAATAGAGGTGGTTAATATGTCAAAACTTGCACAGAAGTAATCATAGGACAATGTATGCCTGTGCCAGACTTAATAAATAGCTAGTAATAAAATCCCTTAAGTGAATAGAAACATTGGCTAAATAAACAGACTATTCAGTAGAGATTAGAAATATTGACATGGGCGCAAATCATTAAATATACTCACTGTACAAAGTTACACAAACAATTTTCAGGCCAAACCCTCATTATTTCAAAAACTATAGATTCTTTCCCACTATATTTTTTTGAGTCACCTAAAGTAACTACTGTGCAATGTATAGTGGGCAATATAATATCTCTGACTGAAATCATTCAAGGAGAGAAAGGATGTAAAACTACAGGGAGATGGTCAGGCTTTAGGATTTCTTTGTTGTAAATACAGAGAATAAGATAGAATCTACTTTTGCTCTGACTGCTACTGAGGAGAGAATTGTAGGCCCAAGCACCTGTCATGGGTTTGGATCTAGATCCTGGATCTACAGTATATGGCTTTGTATGTGTGAATTTATTCTTTGAAGCTTGATTTTGTTAACAGTAACAGATTAAATATATCAAAACAACCTATTTGCTTATATATCATAAAACATTTATTCAGCAAATTTTAATTAGGCACCTTTCTATGTATTAAGTACTTAACGAGACCTATTTTATGAATCACTGAGATTGAGGAATGTTTGTCACAGTAGCTAACATGCCTTTTCCTGACTAATACCAATATTGATAATGGGTATGAATGCTGCTCTAACAAAACCTTCACTCAGTGGCCTTGGCCCAATAGTCATAGATGAGTGGCCAGGGAGCTGATCCAG
The DNA here is from genome assembly GCF_964194105.1 of Spermophilus citellus. Classification (NCBI taxonomy): domain Eukaryota; kingdom Metazoa; phylum Chordata; class Mammalia; order Rodentia; family Sciuridae; genus Spermophilus; species Spermophilus citellus. Next base: position 10,643,034 of record NC_138189.1, on the reverse strand, counting down.
AGGCTGGAAAGGTGGAGTTCCACATTTCACAGAGGCATAACACTGGGTGGCTTTGACAGTCATGACAGCTCAAAAGAAGATATGTGCTGAGTAACTCAGTAGCTCCATGGCAGGGGCTGGGGAAAACATGAGCTGTGTGTGTTGCCTATGGTGACTGCATTTGTCAAGGTGTTTCCAGGGTGAGACAAGCCCAGGAAAGAAATGGTTACATTTTAAACAGGAATGAAAATAGGGAGAGAGGGCATTTGATGACTTATAGGAACCTACCAATTCCTTGAAGGGCTGAACATCTACATTGATAAAACTGTATTGCTCACAATTCCTGTAAGCCTGTACTCAAAATGTCTTTCAAGACCCAAAACAGCTTTTTCCACCAGCAGGAGGTGTATTGTGGGAATATGGAGGATGCTCCCTGACATGCCCATCCATGGTGGCCAAGAGGAGCAGGGCATGGGACTTCCAGGGGAACTGGCAGCTGCAGAGAACAACCTTCAAGAGAGTTTCCCTCGAGAGCAAGCCCAGGGCTAGGACCTTCTCCACCCACAGGAGCAGGCCTTCACTCTGCCTGGACAAACAGGGGTCAGTGGTTGCCATGTATTTGCCATTCTGAATGGGAATACTTATTGTGATTATCTTGTTACACCCATTGGAGAGAGGAAGGGAGGAAGGGGGGAGGGGGAGAGAGAGGTAGGTGGCTTGCCTGATTTGTTCATAGATCATTTCTGTTTTAGTTCATAGGTCAGTGGACCAAGAGCTGGTCACATTTGGACTATGCAGAGACCTTTGCAACCCAGAAGCCCTTGCCTGGGGGATGAATGCTGTGATCAAATGGCATTAGGGGTTGTTTTAGACTTGCTCTGTGTCGGGGAGGAGAGAAGGAAATGGACCCTTGGTGGCCAGAGGGCAAACTGTGCAAATACTTTAGCATTGGCTTAGATCTACATTTCCCAACTTTCCTTCCAGGGAGATTGGTGGATAAAGTTGATTTCTGGCTCATGCCATTCAAGCAGAAGTAGTGAGGTACATTTGGTCTGAAGTAGCTTAGATCTGGGGTACCTGCTCCCTGTTCTTTCTCTCTCCTCTATCCACCTGGAAGGAAGAAAAGGACTCAGAGGAGGTGTAGAAGGAACCTCCAAGTTGAGGCATCCCTTAGCAGATTGCTGCCTGGGGAGCCGCCTACCTACCTCGGACATTGTTGGACACATATAAGCTCATATTGTGCTTCTCCACTGGATTTTGGGATACCTTTGTCAGAGGTAAAAGTGCCAATTGGTCTCACTAATAGAGCCACCTAAAAAGATTCTTAGATGAGTAAATGAGGTCAGTCAGATATAGACATAGATACCTAGAATCAGAACAGGGCCCGACACAATCATAAATACTCCATAAATGATAAATATTTTAAAAACCAGCTTTTTAAGGTATCAGTGACAAACAAAAAACTATGCATATTTAATGTATACAACTTGATGAGTTTAGAGGTCAAGTACAAACATGTGAAACCTGTAGCACATTCTCTGTCATAAACATCTCCATCTCCTCCAAAGCCTTACTCTCACCTGCTTTGTTCATTACTATTTTGTAACAAAAACACTTAAGATCTATACTCGGGGCAATTCTTTAAATGGGTAATAAAGTTATCTGCATGTGCTCTGCTGTGAAGTGGATCTCCAGGGCTTGCTCATCTTGTATGACTGCAGCTCTGTACCCTTCAATAGCTAATTTTTGATTACTACCAATCTCCATCCTCTTGCTCTTACAAAGATAACACAGCCGTGTGCCAAACGTGAATCCTTACACAAAGTTTATAAATTGTTTACTACTGGGCTAAGCAAACTGAAAACCCTGGAAAGATTAGTGAGAGAAACAGATGTGGAACATAGAATTTACTCCCGATCTTTTAAACATATGTAAATGTATGCAAGACCACCTCGGGAATTACCATCGGGTTTCATAAGCCATCTTCAAATCAAGGGCTAAAGGGAGCTGGAAACTCCAAGGTGTGCATTAAGTTCTCTCCTTTGCATTTAGCTCTTGTGACCCCCTAGCCCAAACATTTGTTTTACTGTGTCCTGACATTGACTATTACAGACTGCTCTTCAGTGGAAATAGGGTAAATTCCCTATTAATACTCTTTGAGAGATATGTTTTCTAAAAATGCCCTCCACTCTGTCCACGTGTCTTTTGCAATGGCTTTGAGCTCTTGGAATAGAGGGACAGAGGGTCCAGTTCAGACATTTTTGTTTCTACCTCAGGTATTTGGAACATTTCCACTGGAAAGTGGCTTTCTTCATTCCACAAACCCAAAGGGCAGGGCTTAATTCTTTTCTAGCATTTTAAAGCAAAAGAGACAATTTAACTGCAACCATTCACCAAGTATTTACTACACACTATGCATGGTTTTATGTGGTAACAAGCATATTAACTCATTTTATTCTCTCAACAGTCTTGTAGAGCAGATGCTAACATTACCCCTGTTTTACAGATAAGTCACCTGAAGCCCAGAGAATTTCAGTGATGAGCTTATTATCACAGTTAGTAAGAAGCTAATCCTATGCTGTCTGGTTCCAATAATCCAAGCTTTTAAATGCTGGTGAAAACACATACTACATGCCAAGTGAAGAGAAGGTACTCAAAATAAGCACTTTCCTCAGAGTTGATGGTCAGATGGACATTTGAGATGACTATGGATTACTTCTGAGAGATCTTCTGCATTGCTGCAGGTTGTTATTCTTGGAAAGCGTGCATGCTCCTATCTGAATGTAATTATAAAGCTTGAACATCTTTCTATATTAAACTTTGTACTCTTATGGTTAATATTATATTTTCTCCTTGGCTCACAGGCAGCAGCCAAGCAAATTGTATCTTGAGACCCAGGTGGCTTCATCTGGATTTTATAAGAGAGTCTTTGCTACATTCTATCAAACATGTGAAGACATCAAAGCAGAGGCCCAGAGAGAAACAATCCTAGTAGAGAAACTCCATCTTCATCTTGGAAGGCATTTTGTAGGTTTGGAGATTGGAGATTCACAGAAATGATCTCCACTTAGAAAGGTGGGATGTACCAACCAGCTGCAAGGTGAGGTCACTTAGAAGGTGTTGCCCCTGCTCCACGTCAGAAGATGCACCATGCCCCCTGTGTGCTTGTCGCTGTGGGGTATTGAGGACACAGAAGAGACAGAAGTTGATTCTCTATTTGTAGTTTCTGGCTCATCCTTCATGGATACTGGTCATGGTGAATGCTAATGTTTGGATCTTGAATTCCCCCAACCCACCATGTTGAAAGCTTGGGCCCCAGTGTGGCATTTTTAGTAGGTGGTGGAGTATTAAGGTCTCTGGAGATATGGCTTCAAAGGCAATTGTGGGAACCCAGACACTTCCTTTTCCCTTTCTTGGCTTCCTGGCCACGAGGTGAGAGGTTTTGCACTACCACATTCCCCCACCTTGCCATCGCACCCCCCCCCCCAACCAGGACTGAAACCTCCCAAACTGGGATCCAAAATAACTTTTTATCTCGATAAGTTGATGATCTCAAGTGTTTTGTTGGAGTAATGGAAAACTGACTGATATAGTGAGCAAACATAAAGGTATCCTTTTACCTTCTTGATGACTTAAGGCAGCAGATCAGTTCATTGCAGATACTGAAAACTAGAAAAAGAGAGTAGAGAAGATCTATTTGTAGATTTGGGACCATACATTTGGAAGAAGACTTGAGAGTGTTCTAATTCATATTCTCACTCTGTTCACGATCATCTGCACAGCCTTGGCACAGGGCTACGTCACTTCTGCTTGACTGTTCCCAGGGAAAGGGAGCCACGACTTCACAAGGCATTAAAATAGTTCTCTGGGCTTCAGTGAATGCACCTGCTCTATTTTCCGGATGTAAGAGCCTTTCAAATACCTAAGGGCAACTCTCAGCCTCTCCCCTCCCTACAAACTTTGTCTTCCTTTCTTCAAGTTCAGTGATTCTGACTATTTCAACTGTTCTTCATGCAGCATGATTTCAATTAGGTTACCAACTTGGTTGGCTGCACTCCAGTGAACTGATACCCAGTTCGTGGTGAAATGACTCATGAGCAGGGTGGTAAGGTGACCGGGACCAGCCATCTGAGTTACCATCTCAACTGTGCAACCAGCCCTGAGAAGTCACTTTTCCTCTCTTGGCCTCTGAGTACGTGGCCACCTTCACCAGGATCTCCCTGCAGGACCTCCTCTCATGAGTCAGCTATTCCCCATTTAGCACCAAGAGGACAATCCAGCCTCTCCCCTGGCATGATCCTTTTTAAATGCCTCTTAGCTCTCACTTTCTGGAATAGTGCATTCCCTTCGTGTTTAATATCCCTAAAGCAAAAATTAATTTCCCTCAAATCTACTCTTCCTGAGCTGCCTAGTTTTGTCATTAATACCACAATTCTCTCAAGTGCTTAGGATTTTAAACATATGTTATTGGTTTTATTTCCTCTTCTTTCCCAAGATATTCCATCATCAAATCTTGAATGTCCTTTCTTTATTATATCTTTAAAATTGGCATCCCGGGGCACTTCTATTTATTACAATTATTTTTAAACCTCAGTATTTCCCTGGGGTATTTTCTGTGGAATTATATCTTGGAAATGTTCTATGGAAGGGGCACATGGTAAAATAAGTTTGAATGATACTAGCTATATATGGAAATCTCCAGGAAAGGTGTATCGATTAACTATTTCTATGTTTAAAAATTCCCTCAAACTTAGTGTCTTATGACAGTGACAATTTTTTATTTCTAACAAATCTGTGGGCTCTGGAACAGTCTGCTGCCTTGGGCATGCTGGGCTGGGCAGTTCTGGTCTTCTGGAGACTGACTCAGTCTTCCCACTGGTGAGTGGATCTATGATGGCATTGGTCAGGGCAACTGGCTCTGTTCCATGTGTCTCATCTTCTCGCAGGATAATCTGGACATGCCCTTAGGCAGTTATAAGAGTCCAGGAGAAGAGGTAGAAATATTCAAGTGGTATTTCAAATCTTTGCTTATACGAAGTTTTCTGTTGACTGGCCAACCAAGTCTATGCTCCTGTCCAGAGTCAGGGTGGAAGAGTCTACCAGAAGACATGGTGTCTACTCTTTTCTCTGTTACCGTAACAAAACACTTCATATTTTTACAAAGTAAAAAGGCTGAGTGCTTTATAAAGTAAACAGGTTTATTTGCTACGTGATTCTTGTGGTTGGAGGGTCGAAAGAGCAGGACACCTTCTTATTTCTCTCATGGCAATGTCCTGATGAGGGCTCCCTGGCTGTATCACAACATGGTGGAGAAACAAAAGGGGAGTGGATGCCAAGTATGTGGGCTGGGGTCTCTTTGTGACAACCCATTTTCATGAGAACTGACGAGGGTCCTGTGAGAACTCCATGAATCTGTTCTAAGGGTGCTGTCTCCCACTGGGCTTCATCTTTTGCAGGTATTACCACCTCTTCATCACCACACTGGCCCCAAGGTTCTAACATCTGAACTTTAGGGGGACACACTTAAACTTTAGGACACAGGTACAGGAAGGCATGAGAAATTAGTTCCATGGAAACATCCAGTCTTCTGCTAAGGAATAGCCCATGTTTTCCAAAAGACTTTTTTTTCTTTTTGGAAAGCACATCATACAAACATTGTGCATGACCAGAAGGAGGGTTTCTAAGGTAAAGAAACTCATGGGGAGAGGGAAGATATTCCTATCTCCCTCTTACATCTCATCTTCAGCCACAGGAAAGTAAGATGGTACCCCCCCTTTTTTTGGTACAAGGAAGTGAACCTAGGGATGCTTAACCCCTGAGTCACACCCCCAGCTCTTTTTATTTTTTATTTTGAGACATGGTCCCACTCAGCTGCTCAGGCTGGCTTTGAACTTGTGATCTCTCTGCCTCAGCTCCTGAGCTGCTGGGATTGAAGGCATGCACTACCACACATGGGTACTGCCTCCATTTTTCATGATTTTCTTTCCTTTGTGTAGTTTTCCTCTAAAAGAGGAGTTAGAATTTGCTTGATCCAAAACTGAAATTCACTGGCCACAGAAAGTTTATGCTTTCTCTGACTGACTGCTCTTCCTCTTCTGTAGTGGACAAAGAAATGATCTGTCTTCTCGGGCTGGACCTTCCTCTCATCTGCATTTTCACTCTTGTTCTCTAATGTGGTGAGTTTTCCATTTTCTGCTTTCATACAGGAAGAGGCAAATCCTCTCCCCACAGGGGAGTTCACAATCCTTTAATTCTGCTTCAGGATTTTGGTCTATACAGTTGATGAACGGCAATTATCAAGAATACTAATAACAGTAAGTGTTGGCAAAGATGTGGGGGAAAAGGTACACTCATATATTGTTGGTGGGATTATAGATTAGTGCGACAACTCAGGAAAGCAGTATGGAGATTCCTCAAAACACTAGGAATGGAACCACCAAGTAATCTAGCTATCCCACTCCTTGGTGTGTATCAAAAAGATCTAAAATCAGCAACTATAGTGACACAGCCACATCAATGTTTATAGCAGCACAATTCACAATAGCCAACCAAGGTGCCCTTCAATAGATGAATGGATAAATACAATGTGGTATATATACATAATGGAGTATTCCTCAGACATAAAGAAGAATGACATTATGGCATTTGCCAGTAAATGGATGGAACTGGAGGCTATTTTGCTAAGTGAAATAAGCTAGATGCAGAAAGCCAAAATGTGATGTTTTCTCTGATATGTGAAAACTAGTCCAAAATAAGGGGGGGGGGTAGGGAGAAAGGAAAGGATAAAGGGGGGTGGTTTCATCAAAATAGAAGATCAGTGACTAGATGAAGGGGATTAGGGGAAGGGAGACGGGGTGGGATAAGGGAAGAAGAGTGGAATGAATCTGATTAACTTTTCTATGCACATTGAATCTCACCATGATGCACAGACACTAACTATATAAAAAAAGGCTAAAAGTAAATATCAGAAAAATAGATTAGTAGAGTATATGGAAGGGAACAAGGGGAGAGATGAGGGAAGGGAAAGGGGAAATATTGGGGAATTAATTAGAGCCAACTATATTCTGTGCTCTTATTATGTCAGAATGAATCCTAATTATGTAAGGCTAAAATAATCAAAAAAGAAAATTAAAAAAGAAAAAAAAATAGAGAAAGAAAGAAAGGAGGAAGAAAAGAAAGAAGTAAAGAAAGAAAAAATGAAAGGAAGAAAGACACTGGGTTCTGCATTGGCTTTACAGATCTGGGGATGGACAGCTGAGGTGGCCGTGCTTACTTCTATTTTGAAGCATGAGCTTTGTGTTTCCACACTATTCTCAGAGACTAGCTCTTCCCCCCATCCAGAGGGTAGTATTAATGGGCACTCTCTCAGCTATTAATAAAAGCATGACTTTCTTCCTCACTTGGCTACTAATTCTAGTTTGCATAGCTCCCTTGGCAGAGTGAAGCACTGCTTACAAGGACATTCAATTCTTTCAGGCTGCAGTCATTTATCTCACTCACAGGGTACTTACCGTTTTCTGCTTTATGTCATATTTCTTCATGCATGAGACTTTTTTTTTTTCCTGTTCTAAAGTATAAGTTTCTCAAGAGCTGGAATCATGTCTCGAACTTCCTCATAGCTTTCTAATACCCGTGGTACCTCCATAGGATCTTGTGTTTATATACCTACTTAAAAAATAACCAAACGAAGCCACAAAAGTTATGTTGTGAAAATGCGGTCAGACTTCAGCAAATTGAAGGCATGCAGGCAGGTTTTTATCCACTTTCAAACAATCATTAAATGCTACCAGATACAGTGCTTGGGACAGGATGTTGTATGTCATGAATCCTAACAAGGAAAGAGATAGACCAGGAGAGATTGAAATGATTGCATTTTGATGGCAGTTTATTGCCAGAATGAAAGAGGAAATGGGAAGAAAGTCAAGAAAACATTGTTGCTTGGATTTGGTTTCAGGGATGGACGAATCCTTGGCTTAACTTTTGTTTTGCTTTCACAGATAAACTTAGACTTGATTATGGAGTGTGATTCTTTCAATTCACAAAGGGTCAAAATAAAATGTTACACAAATGTGTGAGAGGATAAATCTTCAAACTTATTTTAGGGTTAGCCAGGCCTTGGTATATAATATATTCTCACTGATAACAGAGGTTCTTTAAATTTGCATCATATTTTATGGTACAAGCTTCATTTTTTAAACCAAAGTCCTCAACTATATTTAGAAGACAATTGTTCAACAGTACAAAGCATATAATAATGCACACTTCTTAATGTTATCAAATTGTAGTGTGGATATGATGAATTCTTGTTGGGTAAATTCTGCTCTTGGAACTTAAATTATTAATTAAAATCCAGCTTGAAGCATATTGACAAGAAAGGTACATTTTTGAAAAGTTTTGAGGGTAAATGTTGGCAAAGGCTGCATCACACAGGGCCATGGTTTGGATATGGATTGGGAGTCCTCCGAGGGTCCATGTGTAGGATGTGTGGTCCTCAGGGTGGTGTGGCAGGACTTTAAGAGGCAAGGCCTTTGGGGATATCTTAAGGTCATTGGGAGCATGTCCTTGAAAGGGATCAAGGTATTTCTTGAGCAGCCTCTTGACAAGAGAGGATGGTTATAAAAGGAACAAACTTGGCCTCTGCCCCTCTCTTCTTCCTACCTCACCATATGATCCTTTTTCCCACACAACTTCCACCATCTGCCACAAAGTCCTCACCAGAGTCAATTTGAGGCTGCTACCATGCCCTCGAATCTCTAGAACTCTGAGCTAAAGATTACTTCTTTTCCCCATAAGTTAACTTGTCTCAGGTATTTTGCTATGGTAAAGAATGGCTGACCAATACACACACTAAAGAGCAAAATTTAATCCAAGTTTGCCATTACAAGCCTGCAATGAATTCAATTGTGTTCATTCCTCAAATTCTATGCTGAAGCCTGCACCCCCACTGCGATGGCCTTTGGATATGGGATCTTTGTGGGGTAATTGGGTTCAGATGAGGTCGTGAGGATGGCCTCATTTGCTTCCTCTTTTTGACAGGCAAGGACACAGAGAGGAAGACAGCCCTCATTAGGGACACGAATCAGCTGGTAGCTTGACCTTGAACCTCTCTGCTTCAGAAATATGGAAAATACATTCCTGTTGCTGAAGTCACCCAGTCTATGGTATTTTGTTATGGCAGCCCACTCTGATTAATATAGGATGCTGTTGGTAATAACACCAGGCCACTAGGTGTAAACTGGGACTGTTCTGGACCCATTGGAGTATGGAAACTCTACCCACTCAGCTTCTCTCTTTGTGAGACTCCAGGTCTCCTCTCTTTCAATCTTGAAAAATGTATTAAATGTTCATGCCATCAGGGAAATGCAAATTAAAAATATTGTGAAGGTAACACTACACACCTCCTTTCATGATAAAATGTCAAAGACTGTGCAGTGGCAAGACTTTAAGAGGTCTTTTCCCTAGCTCATAATAGCAAAAACAAAAACTAGAAATAAAAATATCCTTCTTTAAGTGAATAAATGATTTGCAATACATTCATATTATAGCTGTATGAAAGAACACTGTTAGGCAATAAAATTAGGAAAAAAAACCCCACAAATGTTCATTAATAGGTGAATGGATAAGCAAATTAAGGTCAATCCCTACAATGGACTAGTACTAGGGAAAAAAAGAAAGCTGATATTTGCTGTATGTTACTTGGATGAATTAAAACCACTAGGAAGCCAGACACAAAAGAATATGATGTAATGACTCAATTACACGAAATTCTGGAACTGGCCAAATAGGTCCCTACTCACACAGGGGTCAGTGATTGTCTCGGGTAGGTTGGGGTGGAGGTGAAGGTCAGGGGCTCTAGGAAGGTTCTGGAGTTGTGGGAGCGCTCCACGTCTTGACATTGGTTGGAGTTATCATGGTAGAGGTTGTTACAGCTCATGGATCTGTACATGTGAAATGGACGTGTTTTATCATGTGTAAAACAAAGTTGATTTAGAAAGGAAAAAAAACAATTCTTGGGGATAATTTCTGCAATAATCTTGAGAATTCTCACCTTTCTCATCAGCTTGCCTATGCTCTCCTGAACAGGGAAGGCTACAATCGTTGGCAAAAGCTATGACTATGTATTGATCTCCAAACATGACTTGGGGTGCCCTCGGTTCACTGTACCACAAACATATGTCTGAAATGTTAGAAAGTCTTGAATTGTGCCATTGCAAGCTGTTTTGAATTATTACCTGTAAGATAGTCTTATTTTATATAGTTAATGTGTGCACTTGCCTAGGCAGAATGTTTAAAACTAAAAATTCCAAAACTTTTGTTGAGTCCTGTCACCTTGTCCTTGGGACTATTTTTCTGATCACCTTTATCCTTTTTTTTTTAAAGCTTTCACTTGTCCTGGATTTAAATGCCACATAACAGTAAAAGTGTAGCCTCGAAGTAACTAAGCACCAAATTCTGTGAGGATTGGTCATTAAATTATCCCAACTATAAGCTGCCAACATAACTCAGAGGGTGGAGACTGGCATCTGGTGACCAGCTGCTCAGATTCCATTTAAAAAAAAAAGACTTTAAAAGTCTTCCAGATGAAACAAAGTATGCAGGTGGCATCATTTAGCTTCATGACGTGACTCACCAGGCTTCAGAAACTGGGTCCCCAGGAGCTTTCCATCCAAGCTGTTAAAATGTCGAAAGAGAAAGTAACTGATCGCGGAGTGAAGGATCTGCTTCCCTTTTCTCAGCAGGACATGAGTCCGAAGCTGGGAGGGGTCCAGTCCATTACTGAGCCCAGTTGCCCTCCAGGCAGGAGGTAGGACTATGTAGAAAGTTGTCAACACAGAGTTCATCCTGGCCACCTCTTCTTGGCTGACTCTGAGGCCACCAGCCTTTGCCCAGTGCTTCCGTCCAGCTCTCACCCAGCCCTGTGGATCCCCCCACGGGCCCCAGTTCCCAGAGCTGAGCATTCCTGCTACGAGATGGCTCCTGGCTCTCTGGACTCCCCTTTCATGAGTTCCCTCTCATCTCTCACTGCTGTTTCTAGGGCTGCATCCTTGAACCAAAGGGCCATCGTTATTTTACTCCAATGAGGTTTCCCAAAAACCGAGGCTCAGAAGTGGTACGTGACATTCCCAATGATGGCACTGAGGCCAGGTCTGGAGTCCGTGTTTCCTGCCCACGTCGCCCTCGGGTGTGGTTTGAGGCCTTTCTGCAGAAAGGTTCCTGATCCAAGAAGATCTCCTCAAAAGTCATTTAAATGCCTTCTGTGCCTATTTGCTCCTAAGAATGGCACACCCCTCTGGAAGGGTTTCCTGGACCTCTAGACCAGCCACAGTCATGTGTGCCATCAGCGCCTGGAGTGTCCAGCTGCCACCTGACTGTTGACATGCCACCCCAGTGTAGATAGGGATTTCAGTTCATCTCATTCATTAGGAAAAGCCTGTCCCACAGCAAGTTACCCCCTAATTACTGAAAAAAATTATAGGTTATTCTTCCAGTCACTTGTGCTTCAATAAAAATGAACTTAATACCTCTCGATTATGTAGAAATGATATTTGGAGGAAAGAGAAAGGGAGAAAATATGCTTGATTTTTAATCAGGGGTTTGGTTTAAATACCAGCTGTTCTGTGCACAGCCAGGTAACTTTGAGCACGACTTGGAGCATTTAATGACACAGGGTACACACAAGCCCAGTCCCTAAACTGCATTTGTAACCTGTTTTGTGATGGCTTCTTGTGCCATCGTATGGTTTAAGAACTGACAGTGTGAATGAATCAATGATTCTAAACACTGTAAAATAGCTCTTCTCAAGCTTTCATGAGAATTATGGATGTGGTAGGTGGAATTCAAAGGTAACCTTCCAGACTCCCAGGGAATTAGGGTAGGACATCTTTTGGGGAGTCCAGAAGGGCTGCATCTTAATCCCAGGAGCCTGTGAATGAGGTGAATTATCACCAGGGATGTCTTATTATATATGCTACCATTGATTTCACAGGAGGGAAAAGACACGGGGTGGGGATGACACACTCACATGAGCCTCTACAAGCAGAGAGATTCCTCCAGCTGGTGGTGACACAGGCTGTCCCAGAGATGTGAAGCAGAGGATTTGAGGCAAGTGTACTCAGTGTGCGTTGTGATTTTGAACCTGGAGGGTCCACATGAGAAGGAATGTGGGCAGTCTCTAGGAGCCAAGTGAGCCGGCTCCCAGCCAGTGGAGAAGGAAGAATCTCAGTTCTGCAATGTGAGGCAGTAAAAATAAATTCTGCCAGCAACCTCAATGAGCTTGACACTGATTTGTCTGCAAGGCCTTCAGACAAGAGCCCAGCTTGGCCAACACCCTGATTTCATATTTGTAAGATTCTTGAGTATAGAAACCAGCCAACTCTTAATCCATACTGCTCCCAACACTGACCTACTGAACAGCAAGCTAATAAATAGTGTTGTATCCAATCACTATGTTTATGGTAATTTGTTACACAGATAAAGAAAATGAATACACTTGAGGCTCTTGCCAGGAAGACGGATCTGACTCAGTAAGGTGTAGATGGGGTCTGGGATTCAGCATTTCTAAAAACCTCCAAGGTGGTACCAATGCTGCTCAGCAGCAAGACTGAAGACATGCATTACAATGGAGTCAGTTGCTATGGCGTGGATAGATGTCTGTTGAGGTCCAGGTGTGAAGGCTTGGTTCTCAGGGTGGGACTTTTGGGAGGTGGTGGAACTGTTATGAGACCTACTGGGAGGTCCTGAGGTCATTGAACACATGCCCTCAAAGGGGACTGTGGGACCCTGGTCTCTTTCACTTCCTGTTTTTTCTTTGCTTCCTGGCTCAGGAGGTGAGTAGTCTTCTCTGTCTCTCTGCTCTTCACCCCACTATGTGCCACTTCACTATAGGACCAATGAAATGGGGCCACTTGATCTTGGATTGCAACCTCCAAAGCCTTGAGTCTAAATAACCCTTTTCTCAGCTATTTTGTTATAGTGATGAAAGCTGACTAATACATTAGTCAAACTCTTTTCTTTCCACTAATAATATTTTATGTAGAAAATAAGTATTATCTTTTCTTAATAACTTTTTTCCCTAGGAACATTTTATATTTATCTTATTTAACAAATTCAGTTGTCTCTCCAGAGCATAATATGATGGAGTGGAGAGAGCAAGGGCTTTAATGTCCTTCACCTGGGGCCAAATTCCATCTCCTTTTGGATAAATTATCTAAAGTTTGGGAGTCTCAATGTCCTCACATAAATGGACTTACAAAAGCCTTTTCCAGGATGTGATGGTCAGTTTTATGTGTCCACGTGGCTAGGATACGTTGCCCAGTTGTTTGGTCAAACACTAATCTAGATGTTGCTGGGAGTGTATTTTGCAGATTGATTCAACATCTATAATCAGTTGACTCTAAGCGTAGCAGATTAGCTTTGATAATGTGAATGAGCCTCTTTCAGTCAGTTGAAGGTTTTAGAAGGAGAGACTGAATATTTTCCAGGAAAGAAGGAATTCAGTCATAAGATAGTAAGATAGAAATCCTGCTCTTGTGTCTAGCCTGCTGGCCCAACCCAGAGAATCTGGACTTGCCAGACTCACAGTCATATGAGCCAATTCCTCAAGTTCTCTCTCCCTTCTCTCCCTCTTTCTGCCTCCCACCGCCCTCTTCTTCCCTCCCTCTCCTAGGTTGTTTCTCTGGAGAACTCTGATTGTTTCACAGAAGTTAAAGAGAATATTGGCATGCGCTGGAAGTTCCTTTGAGAGCCCTTTATCTGAAGTGCGAGGGACCAGGAGTGTTTTCGATTTCAGATTTTGGAATCCTTGCATATGTATAATGAGATAACTTGGGAATGGGACCCAAGTCTAAATACAAATTCATGTTTCCTATACTTCTTACATATACACAGCTTGAAAGTAATTTTACACAATACTTAGTGTGTCTTCTTTTTGATGACACCTGTCATGTGAGTTCAGGTGTGAATTTTTTACTGGTGTCATGCCAACCCTCAAAAAGATTCTAGATTTGGAGCATTTGGTTATGGAATTTTGGGTTAGGGATGCTTATTCTGTGTTAATAGATATTCATTATTATTTTTAATTAGTATTTTCCATGTCCAATAAAATGATAGGAATTCCTAATGGATTCCAGTATTTCATGCCACATATCTGGTCACATCTGTTGGTGATGCACTCATTTCCTTTCCCTATTCAAAGGGTGAGTGTGGTGGAGGTTTGACAGGCTTCCCAAATTATAGCTGGTGGAGATGATTATCTTTGGCATGCAACCAAATTGGGGATCAGGTTATAATCATTCAGTAAGGGGACCTGAAAGCAATTGTTGAGAAAGGATGGTCAGAAAGGAAGTTCGACTCCTGAAATTATGCCAAGCATTATCATGATAATGGTGCTGGCTGTCCACTTTGAAGTCCTTGTTCTGATTGTCCACATCTGCCTTCCAATGGGCTTGTCAACAGCTTTGCAAACCAAAGAAGCCAAGGGTGGGTTGGCAGTGCTGGATGCAGATAGAACAATTGCTTCATGTAGGAAGAAATTGGAAGTGCCCACGTTGAAACATAGCAGCAATCTTGTGTATTTGTATAGCTTTTGCAGTGTAAGAAGTTTTCCATTATCTCATCTAGCTTTTTCCAGTAGAGCATTGCTATCTCCGTTTGTAATCAGGGCATGGGGCATCCTTTCTGCAAGTTTACTCAGCAAGACAAATGGAGACCTCAGATTGAGCCCAGTTCTGTCTGGTTTGGGGACCAGCCCTTTCCCTCTGTAACATCTTGTAGCCATCTTGTTATGCTATCACCATATCCAGGAATTTACCAAAATCATTGGCATCCAGGGATAACAGACATTTTCCTTTGATCTTCCTTTCTAGGGTAAGTGAAGAAACCTATGATCAGGGAGAAACTAGAAGGGCACCTGGCTTTTGGTTGTTGGAGGCATTTTTATGACCAGGGCAGGAAGGAGGAGGAGAGGGGGTGTGGAGGATGGGGACTAGGAAATGCTTGACAAGACTGAGGTTATTAGTGCTCCAGAAACGAGGTTAGTTATGTTAAAGAGAGGATTAGGGATTTTTAATATTGACCAAACAAGAATTCTCAAAAAGAAATAAATTTTCTTGGTGATGAGGTACATACACAAATGTTGGAGAAGCTCAAACTCATATTTTTAGGCCAGGGGTGAGGATGGCAGGAAAATGGTGAATTCTCTATCTTTGTGTACAGGTCAAGACAGAGTCAAGGTCATGCTGGAGAAGTGACGAGTCTGGCCAAACAAGACGTGTTCAGGGCAGGTTCTGGAGGACACTCGTCTCCTATTCCTATTTCTAGGACAAAACAGTAATATCCTCCCTAATCAGAAAGTAAAAGTTCATGTTCCCTCTACCCGGGAACCTGGAAGAATGGAAGCTACAGCCCAGCTCTCCCTTCTAAGTTGGAGGAGAGAGAAGCCCTTGATATCAAGTAGAAGCTCATTGCTAGAAAATTGTGCTCCATGCAATAAAGGGTTAAAGTGGAAGAGGTCTGAGCAGTGCCAGCTTGTCACCTGCAGGTCACCAAAGAGTAGACAGATCAACCAAGCCAAAGGCTCAGCTCTCGATTCTTCCTCCTGATTTATGTTGTAGCCTCCTACCCCTGATATCGAAGTTTGCATAGCTATTAAGTACTTTTCTGAACTATTTTGTAGTTCAAAATATTATAAGCTCCAGCACCACCATCTTAATTATTGAGGGCTTCTGTAACAAAGCGTCCCACACTGGGTGTCTTATAAATGACGAATTTAGTTCTAGAGGCTGAGAGCCTGAGATCAGGGAACCAGCGTCTCTGGGCTCTTATGAGGGTTTTCTTTTGAGTTATAGGCTGCTGACTTCTCACTGTGTCCTCATGTAGTAGAAGAGAGCAAGAGAGTCATCAGGGTTCCTCTTATCAGGGCACTGATTTTTATTCATGGGAATTTCTTCCTTATTATCTAATTATCTGCAAAAATCCCCACCTCCTAGGACTAAGGTTGTAGCTCAGTGGTAGAGCGCTTGCCTCGCACACATGAGGCACTGGGTCCGATCCTCAGCACCACATCAAAATAAATAAATAAAACAAAGATATTGTGTCCATCTACAACTAAAAAAAATACTAAAAAAAAAAATCCCCACCTCCTAATATCATCCCTTTGGGGGCTGGGTGAATTGGAGGGGGTGTGCACAACATGTAGCCCAACATTGGAATAGGGCTTATGTCTGGGAAACTCTGTGAAGGCAGTGTTCTGGGTAGGCATCTGACAGTCTCCTCCTGAACTGGGCTGAACAGTCATCCAAGATTTCATGTCCACTGGGAATCAGAGAATTGGACCTTTTTTCGTAAATAGGTCGTAAATTTGATTACAAATGTAATCAAATCAAGGATCGTGACACAAGGAGATCATCTTGGATTATCCAGTGAGTCCTAAATCATAGAGAAGGAGGTGAGGAGAAAACTGACGGAGACAGAGAGTGGAGGGATGTGACCAGGAGCTCAAGAATTCTGGAGCCACCAGAAGCTGGGAAAGGCCAGGAAGTGACCACCTCGTGGCCTTCAACACCTTGACTTTGAACTTCTGGCCTCCAGAACTGAGGGGATACACATCTGTTGTTTAAAGCCACCTAGTTTGTGGTAATTTGCTACAGCAGCCCTGGGACACTAACACATGCCCGGTGGTCTTCAGAGGTGGCAGCCCTGGCTGCCTGGGCAGTGAGAGCATCATCTGTGGGGCGGTAGCCCTGTGAAAGAAGAGGGAGGCTTATTCCCTCCCAGGCCATCTGGGCTTTTGCTGGCTCCACTGCTCACTGCCGTGTGACTGTGGGCATAGAGTGAACGTGCACGTTTTCTCAAGTGCAAAAAGAAGAGGATAAGAGCCCAAGGGTAAGAAGGTCAACTGCTTCTTAATGGAGAAGCCAGCGTGTGAATGTTGCTGGTGCCCACGGTGGAGGCAAAAGAGAACTTGGAGGGCCTGGCAATCAACCAGCCGCTCAGCCTGGAAGTCATTGAGAACATTCTGATCACAAACCATTGGTCAGAAGTAGTCATGTGACCTTGCCCCACTCCAGGAATTACCTGGAAGGTGGAGACCTAGAAATATTTGGAGGCTGTAATTAATGACTAACTTAGAGGGCTTTTATGAGAACTGAGTGAGTTAATGCTCAGAACACTCCTACTACAGTGCCCACTCCTGCTACAGTGCCTGACACAGCGAGTGTCAGAGGATGCACTCGAAGAGTCCACCCAGCACTGCTTCCCCAGGTCTCATAATCCTGATGGAGGGTCTCATGCTCAGTGGCTTGAAATTTCTCCATATTCCTTTTCTTTACTAAGCCCCATGGTTCTTTCCAAGGGCAGTGAGGGAGTGAGGGAGCGTGGCATCCGGAGCCCTTCTCAAATAGAAGCAGTTCAGGGTCCTGGATGTGGATGAACTCTTCAACCTTTTGGAGGAGATACAGGATTTGGAAGGATTTGCAAAGAAAGCAGCAGAAGGAAATCAGAGGTCAGAGCTATGCTCAGACAGGGAGGCGCTGAGCACCACCTGTCCATAGACCCCCTTGCTTCGAGAAGGTTGCAGCCTGAATTCCTAAGCAGATGGTGGACCACAGCATCACAGGGTGGACACTCTGTATCACTGACCCAGAAGGCTCTCCAGGAATAATCTCTCTGATTTAAAAAATGTTATTACTATTGACGTGGTTTGAGTAATTGGATTCTTCACTTTCGCCCCTGAGAATAACTTCCTTCAATTCTTTTGAAGTCACATGGCTGTCGAGGAAGGAAGGGTGACTCTGTGCGTGAATGCTGATGAGAGGAGAGAGGTGCTGATCCAAGAGGGAAAGAGGTTCATTTCATTTCCTGTAGAAGAGCTGCCAGAAGAAATCTCATTTCATCCATCAAGACACTACTATATGCCAGGCAGCAATCTAGGAAGTGAGAGAATAGCCCTTTGTACCTCTGTCTTCCTGGAGGGGGAGATCAGCTGCCAGCCCAGTGTTGAAGGCCACACTGTGGCTCTCTGGTCACATGCTGGACAGAGCAGTCTGTTAAACCCAAACTGGTTATAACTTTGGGATTGTTTGGTTGGCTCATCCTGACTTGACTCTGATAAATCAGGAATCTTTGATTTATCTATGATAAGTCTTTAAACTTTTAAATGAGAATGATCAGTCATACATTTGTCCTTTTGTGAAAGGTTACCACCCACCCACCTTGGGGAAGGCTGGGTTCCAGACGCTAGACACAGTGATGCTCAAGATAAGGAATGTCTCACTCTTCCCTCGCCTCCCCCAGACAGACCATAAAGGAGAAGGGAACATAGACCAGATCCCGCCAATTCTTAGATGTGCATCTTTAAGACTTTCAATTTGGAAATAACTTTAAACTCAGAAAGGTTGCAATCAGAGTAGAACGAGAAAATGCAGATACAGACACTTGTACATGAGACATTCCGACACGTGCTTAACAGCCAGATTCTTGGTGAAAACAAAACAAACCCAAACCACAAAGACCTTTGTCTTGCTTTGCAGCATTTACTGATTTCCAGTGTGTAGGTATAAATATTCGTGGTTATGTGGAACAATCAGCTCATAAATTCTGCAAAATATAAAAATAGGCTCCAACGAGCCAGTGCAGCTGTCTCTAGCTCACTGCTGACATGCACATGTGTGTGAGCCAAGCACATACATGTACATAGACACGTAAGCACACTTTTGGAAATCATGAGTTGATGGTGACTCAAACCTCCAACTCCTATCTGGACAACAGTTCCTTGCCTTCCCTCATTGTGTATCTCAATGATCTTTCTTCCTCAGAGGGAGCCCTGGACCCCCGCAACATCACCAGCACGGTGCTCATTTATTCAGCCCTGTTACACATGCCATTTGCTCCAGCCACACACTTAGAAGAGCAAACCTACAGGGAGTGGGTCCTCCCCCAGGCTCCACTGCACAGCACTAAGGGGATGCACCCCCTCACTGTGCCAGTTACTTGGATTTGTTACACCCTCCACACAGAACTATGGTTTTTGCATTCATTTAAAATACATGTGGGTTTATTTATTTTTAGTTTGTTTTCTAATTTAGATTTCCATTCCTCCCTCCCATCCTTTGTTGGTTTAAATATTTTGAAATATGTAGAACATCAACATGCTTCTAAAAGTCAAATTCATACAAAAACTCATAAAAAAATGCACCCCTCTTGCAGTCCTCCTACCCTGGTAGCCCCCGACTTAAGTATTATCTGCTTGATCTTTCCTAAGTTTCTGTTTTTTAAAGATAGACAGTTATTTATGTCTCTTTTCTTACTTTTTTTTTAAATGTACAGAAGAGATAGGGTACTTGGTAGGGTTTTTTTTTTTTTTTGCACGTTGCTTATGTCATTTAATATTGTCATCAAGAAACTTGTCTGTATTATTTCCTAGAGCTCTTGTTCCTGCTTCTTTTCAGCTGTAGATTAAGTATTTCATGGGCGTATGCTCACCATAGTTTTTTTCAGCCAACATGTTGTATTTGAAAATTTACATCATTTCTAATATTTCTGTTATCAGTAAATCAATGAATAACCATTAATGAATAATCAATAATGTGCCTGTGTATTTTCTTTTAAAAGTGTATTTTGAGGTAAATTCCCAGATATGAGATTGCGAATTGATGGATAATTCTTCTATGTTGTTTTTGCCAAATTTTCCTTTACACAGTTTGTGCCTGTCATTTTGTACTCTCTCCAGTCAGGTATCAGATCACCCGTTCCCTGCATCCTCACCAGTTGTCAAGCTTTGAGATTCCTGTCAATAAGATGGATGAAAAACACTGGATCAGTGTAGTTCCAATTCACTTTTGTCTTATTATAAATAAAACTGGGCATATAGCATTTCTATATGCTTAAGACTATTTTTCTATCTCTTTTTTTTAAGATTTTAAGATTTTAGATGAAGTTTTCCCCCATATTTTTGATATCCCTGAAATGTGTATGCAATACGGATGATGTCATAGTTTGATAGCAGTTTATTGCTTTATGGGACGCAATGACACATCTTACATGCTATGGAATCCGAGATTTGATAAAATATGGCAAATAAATAAGGAAATGTGTCTAGTTGTAGTGTTTGAAGAAATAGGGTAGTACAGGGTAGAAGAGCCAGAGCCCAGCTTGTGGACACCATGGTCCTCCATCAAGTGTCTCAGTGGTCACAGTGAAGTGGAAAATCAAAGCCAATTGTTTGTGTGGCTCAGACACCAAATTGCCCAACAATCAGAGCATCTCTGGAGTCACTCAGCTCTATCTAGCATTTGGGGCAACTGCTGTGTGCTTAATGATGGAGATTCAGTTATTTGCTTAATAAAAATTATGTCATTTGAATTGCTTTGATGTTATAACTTTCTCTACCATGTTGTTATACCTTAAAATAAAATGCTTAAAAAATAGGACTGGATTTGAAATCTGGGAGTCTTGGGTTTAGGCCAAATTTTGCCCAATGCCATCTGCACAAAGCTGGAAGTCAGAATGGCCTGGGCAGGCCTCACTTCCCTCTTCTAGAAGACAGAGCTGGCGATTCCAAGATGAAAGAAAGATGGAACGCATCAGACAGATCTTTGGAAGAAGAGAAGTGGGTGAGTGCTGCCTGCTTTGACTGTACTTTTGCTTGCTTTATATTAGATTTGATTAAGATGTGGTTCAAAAGCCAGAGTTCTGGCAACTCAAGGTGCCAAACACACCGTGATATATTTATTTGTGGTTTCACTCAGTGTGGACCACAGGGCTCTCAGACAGAATACAGGACTCTCAGCTCCCTTGGAATTTCAGAGAATGAATAATTATTTAGTACATCTTAAATATTGCATAAGACAGACTTATGCTAAAATAGTGTTTTTCTTTGGCTGAAAATCACCTGGACGTTCTATATTTTTACTTGCTAAATCTGGCAATCTTGTCATGGGAATGAGAGGAGATTTTCAGATGAGATGTCATGTTCTGGGTCCAAGTGGCTAAAAGTCAAAATTTCATGTCTGAATTCATGAGTAAGAATCACAGAATGTGATCTCTCTCCCTCTCTCTCCCTCCCTCTCTCTCTCTCTCTCTCTCTCTCTCTCTCTCTCTCTCTCGGCTCAGACACCAAATTGGCCAACAATCAGAGCCTCTCTGGAGTCACTGTGTCTATAACTATACCTTTCTACCTTTATAAATACATGTAGTAGGATGTTATTTAGCCTTAAAAAGGAATGGAATTAAGATACATTTTATAACACTTTGACACTTAAAATACTTAAATTCACAGAGACAGAAATAGAATGGTGGCTTCCATCAGCTGAGGGAGAACAGGGAGTCAAGTGGTTGGGGAGTTTCAGTTGGCATGATAGAAAAGTTCTGGGGGTACAGGGTCCTGGCTGCATGGCAGTGGGGCTCACTGAATGCCTGAACTACACATTTAAAAATGGCCAACATAGGGGTGCCCGAGTGGAACCACTGGCATCAGCACCTGCGCAGGAACTCCGGCCGCCACACCCACGTAGGATACCCTGCCCCAGTCCATGCGCAGGAACTCCAGCAGCCACTCCCGTGTGGACCCCCATCTGCTAACGTGGGGCTCCCCTGCTTGCCTCCATCTTGGGGCACTGCCAGCACTTACACAGTCCCCTTCATGTGGTAGCCAGCACCTGGGGACCCTGCACTAGGTCCAGAGACAGCCACCAGCCACAATACTGCAGGCCACAGAGCTGCATCTCTGAACATGCCACCCAATACCACTGCCTGGCCCCATCCGACCTGACAGCCTTCAATGAAAGCAGAAGCCTCCATCTTGGGACATTAAACTGAAAAGCTTTTCCTCAGCAAAAGAAACAGTGAGGTGAAGAGAGAGCCTTCAGAATGGGAGCAAATTTTTACCACATGCACATCAGATAGAGCACTCATCTATAGGGTATATAAAGAACTCAAAAAGCTAAACACCAACAAAACAAATAGCCCAATCAATAAATGGGTCAAGGAAATGAACAGACACTTCTCAGAGGATGATAGACAGTCAACCAACAAATACATGAAAAAATGTTCAACATCTCTAGCAATTAGAGAAACGCAAATCAAAATTTGCATTTAAGTAAATTAAACTCGCATTTAATTTACTCTAAGATTTCATCTCACTCCAGTCAGAATGGCACCTATTAAGAGTACAAACAACAATAAAGTGAGGATGTGGGAGAAAAGGCACACTCATACATTGCCGGTGGGACTGCAAATTGCTACAACCAAACTGCAAAGCAGTATGGAGATTCCTTGGAAAACTTAGAGTGGAACCACCATTTGACCCAGCTATCCCACTGCTTGGTTTATACCCAAAGGACTTATACTACCGTGATGCAGCTACATCAATGTTTATAGTAGCACAGTTCACAATAGCTAAATTGTGGAACCAGACTAGATGCCCTTCAGTAGATGAATGGATAAAGAAACTGTGGTATATATACACAGTGGAATATTACTCAGCAATAAAAGAGAATAAAATCATGACATTTGAAGGTAAATGGATGGAGTTGGAGAATATCATGCTAAATGAAGTAAGCCAATCCTACAAAACTAAATGTTTTCTCTGATATATGGATGCTGATCCATAATGGGGGTGGGGGGGAGCATGGGAGGAATGGAGGAACTTTAGATAGGGCAAAGGGGAGGGAGGGAAAGGGTGGGTGCATGGGGGTAGAAAAGATGGTGGAATGAGATGGACATCTTTACGCTAATACATGTATGAAGACATGAATTGTGGGACTACTTTGTGTACAACCAGAGACAAGAAAAATTGTGCTCTCTATGTGTACTATGAATTGAAATGCATTCTACTGTCATGTATAACAAATTAGAAAAACAAATAAATCTTAAAAATGGCTAACATTGTACCTTTAATGTCTATTTTATTCACTATGGAAAAGTTCAAAATTCAGGTGTGAATTCCTCCCTTCCCCTTTCCTGTCAGCATGTGGAGAAAGGTGGTGGCTGGCACTGAGCCAGCAAGCGAGCCCAGGGGGCCACGTCTGCTGATTCAAGTTGCCTGTGGTCTCCCTGAACACAGGAGCCCCCCATCCCCACCACACCTGGACGTCTAATTCCGTGGTGCTCAGGTAAGGTCAGAGTCTTGTAATTGCAGGGAGCCTCTCTGGTGCATTGAAAGTAGCAGAAAAGGCTGATTGACCAGGAGAGTCCAGACACCTCATCAAGGACTGGTAGCTGAAATAGTTAACAGCTATCACTGGATGCTTGTAGTCACACCAAGCTTTTCCTTCTGGAAAAAGCATCTTCACATTAAAAAAAAAAAAATGGTGGGAGGATGGTGGCAGAGTTCAAAGCCATGGAAATTCAATCTAAGCAGAAAGTCAAAAAGCCTAAGTAAAATATATCTAGGTTGATTTCCTGTCCTGGCATAGATTTTATTAATCCATTTTTTTCTTCTTTATCTTTCGGCTTTACTCTTGTATCCTTTTCACATTTTCCCCCTGAAGAGTCTAACTGTGACTTTGAATTTAGCTCTTTGAGAAACACTGCCACACACAATATTGATCTTTGTCTGATTTGTTCCTTTTATCAGGGAAAGAATGTAATTTCCGACTAGGTGTTAATCTGTAGATTAAAAAGGATTCCAAATTGTCTTTAGAGAGGACATTTAGAATGTTCATTGCTAAAAGAAAGAATACCAAATTTACTTATTTGAAATGACTTTCAAAGTCACTTTTCAGGAAAAAATAAAATAAAAAAGTCCCTGCCTATATCTCAGAACTCTAGAAACATCTTACTGTTTTCTGTTTTGTATTAAAATACTCAGTAAAAATCACTTCTAAGGATTTCCATGGTGCAAATGGGTAATCAAAGCAAGCTGTCACCTCGTATGATACTCCTTCTTTGTTTTACATGACACAACCTTGTCTGGCCTTCCTGTCTATAAACGAGGCGAATGAGGTCAACCTGGGAGTCAGAATTCCAAAGGTACTGCTCATTTAGTCATTCATCTTGACAAAAGCAGGAAAACCCATCTATTAGGAGCTTAAATGACTCCAGGAAGGAAGCCTATGGTACCACTGTTTATATTAGTCAGTGTATATAAAATAAATTTTTCTCAAGGGTCGGAGGAGAGGGAACTGGGGAATGTTTGTGGAGAGCAAGAGTGTCAATTTTGGACATGGAATTTTGCTCAAATTCTGGCTCTCTCTTTACTATTTTAGCAGAACGATTCAACCTCTTTGTAAATGATAGATAATCCCCACACTTCACTCTATAAAAGTTGCCAGAGTACAAACAGGACATTGCACTCTCTACCATAATAATAGCAGCCACAAAAATAATAATAACTATTTCAACAGCAATTCCTTGGTGGTCCTGACTCTATACCAGATGCTCTTTGAAGAGCTTCATATTTACAAGTCACACTCTTCCAATAGAGCTTATCACTATCCCACAGATGGAGAAAATGAGACACTTAGAGAATTAGGCAGTGTCAGGAGGGGGCAGCCCTGTGAAAGGGCTTTTGTTCATATTCTGTTTCCTTTACTCCTTGGAATCCTTGTGTACACCTGCAACCTTCACAGTAGTCAGGACAGGCCTCGGCCCCTAGGACAGTGCCTGCTACCAGGAGAGTCCTAATAAAGCATGTGATCAGCACATGCTTAACATCAAATGGAGAGCCTGTCGCAGATTATGTGGCAAAAACTGGCTGCCCCCAGTCTCCCAAGAAGCTATAATGCATAGGTTCTGTGGTATTCACCGAGTGGTTACCGTGTGGAGGGCTGTGTTTTTTTTTTTTTTTAAGATGTACTTTTTAAAAATACCTTTATTTAATTAATTTGTTGTTTTATATGGTGCTGAGGATCGAACCCAGGGCCTCAAATGTGCTAGGTGAACGCTCTGCCACTGAGCCATTACCCAAGCCCAGAAGGCTGTGTTTTGAATGTATAACCTCATTTAATGTTCACTGCAACTCTGTACCAGTGGTAATATTATAACCCCACTTGGTGGATGCAGACACTGAGGCCCAGAGAGATGCTTACTTACCCAAGGTCAAACTCTTTTTTAAAAATTATCTGTATATTCTAATTTGTTAAACATGAAAGCTGAATGCATTTCAATTCATAGTACACATATAGAGCACAATTTTTCATGTCTCTGGTTGAACACAAAGTAGAGTCACACAATTAGTGTCTTCATACATGCACTTAGGGTAATGATATCCATCTCATTCCACCATCTTTCCTGCCCCCATGCAAACTTCCTTCCCCTCCCTCCTCTTTGCCCTATCTAAAGTTCCTCCATTCCTCCTATGCTTCCTCTTCAATCCCCATATGGATCAGCATTTAGTTTTGTGGGATTGGCTTACTTAGCATGATATTCTCCAACTCCATCCATTTACCTTCAAACGCCATGATTTTATTCTCTTTTAATGCTGAGTAACATTCCATTGTGTGTATATAACACAGTTTCTTTATCCATTCATCTACTGAAGGGCATCTAGTTTGGTTCCACAATTTAGCTATTGTGAAGAGTGCTGCTATAAACATTAACGTGGCTGCATCACTGTAGTGTAAGTCCTTTGGGTATAAGCCAAGGAGTGGGATAGCTGAGTCAATAGTGGTTCCATTCCAAATTTTCCAGGGAATCTCCATACTACTTTCCAGTTTGGTTGTAGCAATTTGCAGTCCCACCAGCAATGTATGAGTGGGCCTTTTCCCCCACATCCTCACCTTATTGTTGTTTGTACTCTTAATAGCTGCCATTCTGACTGGAGTGAGATGAAATCTTAGTTTTGATTTGCATTTCTCTAATTGCTAGAGATGTTGAACATTTTTTCATCTATTTGTTGATTGATTGTATATCATCTTCTGAGAAGTGTCTGTTCAGTTCCTTGACCTATTTATTGATTGGATTATTTGGTTTTTGCTGTTTAGCTTTTTGAGTTCTTTATATACCCTATAGATGAGTACTCTATCTGATGTGCATGTGGTAAAAATTTGCTCCCATTCTGAAGGCTCTCTCTTCACCTCACTGATTGTTTCTTTTGCTGAGGAAAAGCTTTTCAGTTGGAATCCATCCCATTTATTGATTCTTGATTTTTATTTCTTGCACTATAGGAGTCTTATTAAGGAAGTTGGGGCCTAATCTGACATGAGGAAGATTTGGGCCTACTTTTTCTTCTATTTTGTGCAGGGTATCTGGTCTAATTCCTAGGGTCCTTGATCCAGTTTGAGTTGAGTTTTGTGCATGGTGAGAGATAAGGGCTTAATTTTATTTTGCTGCATATGGATTTCCAGTTCTCCGAGCACCATTTGTTGAAGAGGCCAAACTTTCTCCAATATATGTTTTTGGAACCTTTATCTAGCATGAGATAACTGTTTCTACATGAGTTTGTCTCTGTGTCCTCTATTCTGTACCCTTGATCTATAAGTCTATTTTGGTTCCACTACCATGCGGTTTTTGTTACTATTGCTCTGTAGTATAGTTTAAGGTCTGGTATTGTGATGCCTCCTGCTTCACTCTTCTTGCTAAGAATTGCTTTGGCTATTCTGGGCCTCCTATTTTTCCAGATGAATTTCATGACTGCCTTTTCTATTTCTATGAGGAATGTCATTGGGATTTTCATTGGAATTGCATTAAATCTGTATAGTGCTTCTGGTAGTATTTTCATTTGACAATATTAATTCTGCCTAATTCTGCAAGGAAGATCTTTCCATCTCTCTAGGGTCTTCTTTAATTTCTTTCTTTAGCATTCTGTAATTTTCATTATAGAGATCTTTCTTTCTTATTTTTCATTAAATTGATTCCCAAGTATTTTATTTTATTTTATTTTATTTTATTTTATTTTATTGAGGCCATTGTAAATGGAGTAGTTTTCCTAGTTTCTCTTTCATAGGAGTTGTAACTGATGTATAGAAATGCCTTTGATTTATGGGTATTGATTTTATATCCTGATACATTGCTGAATTCATTTATTAGTTCTAGAAGTGTTCTGGTGAAATTTTTTGGATCATCTAGGTATAGAATCATGTCGTTGGCAAATAGTGATAAGTTGAGTTCTTCTTTTCCTATCCATATTCCTTCAATTTCTTTTGTCCAATTGCTCTGGCTAATTTCAAGAACTATGCTAAATAGAAATGGTGAAAGGAGACATCCCTGTCTTTTTCCAGTTTTTAGAGGGAATGCTTTCAATTTTTCTTCATTTAGAATGATGTTGGCCTTGGGCAAAGCATAGATAGCATTTTAAAACATTTAGATATGTTCCTGTTATCCCTAGAGTTTGTAGTGTTTTGAACATGAAGGGATGCTGTATTTTGTCAAATGCTTTTCTGCATCGATTGAGATGATCATATGACTGTTATCTGTAAGTCTATCAATGTGATGAATTACATATTTTGATTTCTTTATGTTGAAGGATCCTTGCATTCCTGGGATGAACCCCACTTGATTATGGTGCACTCTCTTTTTAATATACTTTTGTATTCAGTTTTGCCAGAATTTTATTGAGAATTTTTGAATCTATGTTCATTAGAGATATTGGTCTGAAGTTTTCTTTCTTTGATGTGTCTTTGTCTGGCTCTGGGATCAGAGTGATATTGGCCTCATAGAATGAATTTGGAAGTGTTCCCTCTTTTTCTGTTTCTTGGAATAATTTGAGGAGTATTGGTATTAGTTTTTCTTAGAAGGTCTTATAATTCAGCTGTGTATCTATCTGATCCTGGGATTTTCTTGGTTGGTAGGCTTCTGATGACACCTTCTATTTCATTGCTTGAAATTGATTTTTTAACTTGTGTATATCATCCTGATTCAGTTTGGGCAAATCATATGACTCTAGAAATTTATGGCTGCCTTAGATATTTTATTTTATTGTAGGACAAGTTTTCAAAATAGTTTCTCATTTTCTTCTGGATTTCTGTAGTGTCTGTCACTACAGAAAGAAAAACTTCCTTTTTCATCTCAGGTGTTAGTGATTTGAGTTTTCTCTCTCCTTGTCTTCATTAGCATGACTAAGGGCTTATCAAGTTTATTTATTTTTCCAAAGAACCAAGTTTTTGTTTTGTAAATTTTTTCAGTTGTGTGTTTTGTTTCAATTTCATTGATTTCAGCTCTGGTTTTAATTATTTCCAGTCTTCTACTGCTTTTGGGGTTGATTCATCCTTCTTTTTCTAAAGCTTTGAGATATAATGTTAGGTCATTTATTTGTTGACTTTTTCTTCTTTTAAAGAATGAACTCCATGCAATGAACTTTCCTCTTAGTACTGCCTTTGTAGTGTCCTAGAGATTTTGATATATTGTGTCAGTGTTCTCATTTACCTCTAAGAATGTTTTAATCTCCTCTTTAATGTCTTCTGCAACCCATTGTTCATTCAATAGCATATTATTTAGTCTCCATGTGTTAGAGTAGCTTCTACTTTTTATTTTATTATTGATTTCTAATTTCATTTCATTATGACCTGTTAGAATGCAGGGTAGTATCTCTCCTTTTTTGTATTTGCTGAAAGTTGCTTAGTGACATACATATGGTTTATTTTAGAGAAAAATTCATGTGCCACTGAGAATAAAGTGAATTTACTCATTGATGGATGAAATATTCTATATAAGTCTGTTAAGTCTATGTTATTGATTGTATTATGGAGTTCTGTAGTTTTGTTTAGCTTTTGTTTGGAAGGGCTATCCAGTGGTGAAAGAGGTGTGTTCATCACCCAGAATTATTGTGTTGTGGTCTATTTGACTCTTGAACTTGAGAAAAGTTTGTTTGATGAATGTAAATGCTCCGTTTTGGGGGGCATATGTATTTCTAATTGTTATGTCTTATTGATGTTAAGCAGTATGTAATATTCTTTTTTATACTTTTTGATTAACTTAGGCTTGAAGTCTACTTTATTTGATATGAAGATGATAACCCCTGCTTGTTTCCACAGTCCATGTGAGTGGTATGTTTTTTCCCAACGTTTTACCTTCAGTCTTATGAGATGAGTCTCTTGAAGGCAGCATATTGTTGGGTCTTTTTTAAGATCCAATCTGCCAGTCTATGTCTTTTGATTGGTGAGTTTAAACTATTAACATTCAGGGATATTATTGAGACATGATTTGTATAAGTATCGTACATTAACTGATTATGCAAATGGAGCATCCTGAGTCATAATTTGTATTCTCAGTAATTTTTGTTTGTTTGTTTGTTTTTAGTAATTTAACTTGACTTGGTTTCTCCTTTGATTGGCTTTTCCTTTAGTGTAATACTTCCCTTTGCTGATTTTCATTGTTGTTTTTCATTTCCTCCTCATGGAATATGTTGCTGAGGATGTTCTGAAGTTTTGACTTTCTAGTTGTAAATTCTTTAACCTTTGTTTGTCTTGGAAGCTTTTTATTTTGTCATGAAATTTGAAGCTTAATTTTGCTGAATATAAGATTCTTGATTGGCATTTGTTTTGTTTCAGAGCTTGGTATGTGTTGTTCCAGGATCATCCAGCTTTCAGGGTCTGGGTTGAATAGATTACAGAAATCCTAATTGGTTTCCCCCTTATGGCTGTTAATATTCTCTCCTCATACTGTATGCATTTGTAGGCGTTTTCATTATAATGTGCCTTGGTGTGGACCTGTTGTGATTTTGTGCATTTGGTGTCCTGAAAGCCTCTTGTATCTGATTTTCCAATTCATTCTTCATGTTTGGAAAGTTTTCTGATATTATTTCATTGAATAGATTATTCATTCCTTTGGTTTGTAACTCTATGCCTTCCTCTATCCCAATAATACTTTAATTTTTTTTTATGTTATCCCATAATTATGGAATGTTCTGCTCATGGTTTCTTACCATCTTCACTGTGTGGTCAACTTTATTTTCAAGATTATATATTTTTGTCTTCATTATCTGAGGCTCTGTATTCCAAGTGATCTAATCTGTTGGTGACGCTTTCTATTGAGTTTTTAATTTGGTTTATTCTATCCTTCATTTCAAGTATTTCTGTTTTTTTTTTCCTTCAGAACCTCTATCTCCTTATTAAGTAATCTTTTGCTTCCTGTATTTGCTTATGTAACCCTTTATTGAAATGATCTTTTGCTGCCTGTATTTGCTCTCTTACATCCTTTAATTCACAGAACATTTTAATTATGTACATCCTGAACTCATTCTCTGTCATTTCTTCTGCTGTGCTGGCCAAGGATTCTAACAATGTAATATCTTGATTTGTTTGAGGCATTTTTTTTCCTGTTTTCTCATGTTGTTCGTGTGTCTTCCCTTTTAGCACTGCAAATCTGAGGTGTTACGGTTTTGCCCTATAGGTTTATGGTGTCCCTGCCAGGTTCCAATACCTCTGCTTTAAGGGGAAGAACAACATTAAGAGATCCCAATACAAACAATATACAGCCTGAAAGAAATAGCTGCTATTAAGGTGTTTACGGTTTGAATCACAATATACAGAAATATTGAGTTCAATTATATTTATAATATAAGCTAGGTTTGCAAAAGGGTCTATAGTCTCTGATGGTGGACAAAAAGAGAACTGGGGGTGAGGTGTAGGATGAAATGTTGAGGGGGTAGGAGGTGAGGATATAGAATTATTAGATCCTAGGAAGGTTGAGAGAGGAATATAAAGAACTTGGTTAGTAGCAGGAGAAGAGAGAGAAAGTGATTTGGGGGAGACAAGTATGTGGGAAGACAATAGAGAGAGTCCAAAAAACAAATAAACATAAAAATTAAGAAAAATTAAAAATGTAAAAATAGGAGATAAAGTACTATACAACACAACTGTAGTGTACTATCCAGACATACCAGTCTTCAGTAGCCTGATTCATGAAAAAATATTTTGTTTCACAAATGTTGGGGATGTGAGGGCAGGAGAAGAGCGAAAGAGAGAGAGTGAAAAGGGGAAAAAAAGAAAAATTCTCGAAGGAAGATACAAGGGTTGTTTTTGTTGGGGTTCAGTATCTTTTCTGCTTCCCTTCTCATCCAATAGAATAGGTGGGTTGCCGGCATCTCCACGGTTGTTCGATGGCATCACCCTCAAGATGGTGAAGGCTATTAGGGTGGGAGTGTTCCTAGAGGTGGGAGCCAGTCCTTGATGGGAGACTGAACTCCTTTGGGGCCCCCCGCCATGTGATGTGGGTGCCTGGTCTTATCTCCTTATATCACCTGTAGACCTCACAATTCCTGGTCTCTGATTTAGTCTCTAAACAGTATCTCACTCACCCCCTCCCTTTCTACTTCCCAATCAGAAACTTTTCTCTCTGGAGGTCTTGTGGGCTGTGCTCCAGGGGCTGTGCATCTGTCATGGAGAGCTGTTTTGTATTGGACAGTTCAGGGTCAGGCTTTTCCAGCTATGTGACTTTGCTACTAGCCATGTAGCAGCAGGCACTGTGCTAGGTTAGTGGCTGCAGGGGAGAATAGGGAGTTGGGGACTTTCACTACCTTTACATTGTTTATGGGCCCCAGCCGGTGTTGAAGGGAAAGCGAAGAACCAGAGACGGGTAAGCGAGAAATGAAAGCCAGAGACCAGGCGGAGATACACATGAGATTTTATTTGTCAGAGCTGACAAATAAAAGCCATCTCTTTACAGCAGAGAGAGGCAAAACAGGTGTGGAGATGGCCTTTATTTGGAAAGCAAAACTTTTTTCTTAGAATGGAGGCTGTCACTTAAGATGGCAGTCCAGATGCTAAGCAAGGACCTTATAGGTGTCCCAAGCAGGGAGTTGCCCCAACTAAAGATGGTGACAAAGGTGTCCCAAAATGGAGGCAGCTATTTTCAGAGATGGGGTGTTGGGTCAAGTTGGGCTAAGTGGTGGTGTTGGGTGGCGTGTTCATAGAAGCTCAGTGGTGTGCAGTATTGTGGCTGGCGGCTGTCTATAGACCCTGTGTGGTGTCCCCAGGTACAGGCTACTGCTTGTAGGGTACTGTGGCAGGGGTTGCAGTGTCCCCAATTTGACCAGGGGAGCCCCATGTTGTTAGATGGGGGTCCTCACAGGAGTGGCGGCTGGAGATCTTGCATTGCGTGGGCAATGGCAGCTGGGATTCCTGTATGGGTGGGTGGCCAGGGGTCCTGTGGGTGCCGATGCCGGTGGTCTTGCATGGTCAAGTGACTGGGAGTCCTGCACTGATGCTGAGGTCTGGAGACCTGCATGGGAGCAGCTGTTGGGTCCTCTATTAACTTGTAGAGAAACAGTATTCAGACTACTTGAATCCCAGGTCCTGGAGCAACACAGAATGCAGCCTCCCTCTAGCCCGCCATCTTGGATCCCTTCCCAAGGTCACACTCTTAATGAGAGGTGCAGCCAGGACTCAAAATCACATCTGTTTTTCTTGGAACATCTTCTCCATTACCATGCAATATTCTTATATTTCAGATTTAAAATGGAAACCAAGCTCAACAAACACAAACCCAGCTACACATTTATGGGAGAGAATGTTAGCTACTTTTCTATTTCATAGTAGCTTTTTCTCTTATTTTCTTGATTCAGCTATTACTCTTTTTGCAGGTCAGCTTCAATTCCAATACCTTGGAGTGCATGCCCTCTGGGGTGATGCCCACAGTCCTTGTCAAGGTGTTCAAGGATCTTCACAAAGTGGCCTCCACCCACTGGCACATTGTCTCGGCCAATAGATACTTGTTGAGTGAACTTTGCAGCTGATTTCTGCACATGCAACTGCAGTTGGCAATGTCTGCCTTGACATTGTTTCATATCTTTTACTTCCCTCACAGTGACAAGATATAGACTCAAGGACATCAGACTTTAAATTAGCATTTGTTAAAATAATGAAAAACTAATATACTCTCTATATTCAAAATCTTTCAAAAGCCATGAAAGAGATATCTGTATATTGTCATGGATTCCAGCAATTAAGTTGCTATTTCCTCATGAAACTTCCTGCTGATGCTATGCTTACAGAGCTTAGTGGGCAGGACCTGTTAATTCCAGGAAGGCTGAAGGGCATCCAGAGATCACCGCCAGCTCCTCACTCTGCTCACCTCATTTGCAGACACAGCAGGCGGGGAATTGCAACCAGAGTCAATATTTTGATGAAAATCCTCCAGATATTAAGATACTTTATCTCCTTTCTGAGTATTTAGCCATCTAAACATTTATCCGTCCAGCCTTCCAGCTCATCACCATGTGTCTACTCGATCATCCATCATTTTATAAAGCAGGAGACTAGGCCTGAAAAAAATGAAACAGGAAGGGACTGACATAAGGTGAACCTGTGTAAGAATTGGCTATTATTATTCACTTATCTGGGTCTTAGTCCTTTTGTGCTGCTATAACAAAATACCATAGACTAGGTCATCTACAGAGTGTAGAAATCGGTTTCTCACAGTTCTGGAGGTTGAGAAGTCCCAGATCGAGGTGTCAGCAGATTGGGTGTCTGGGGAGGGTTCACTCTCCACTTCATGGGTAGAACTTCATGGGTAGAAACTTTTACTGCAACCTCCTATACCAGGAAGAAGGAACACTTCGTCTGCCCTGGCAGGCCAGGAAAGCATGTTCCTGTTAATCTATTTATGAGCTTTCTTTGTAAACAGTGGAACCCTCATGAGTTTATCACTTCTCAAAAGCCCCCTCTCAATACTATAGCAGTGGATATTAAATTTCAACATAAATTTTGGGGAGAAACCAATAGTCAGACCATAACATGGAGTTAACCTCTGTGGGCACTGCTGATGACTGCGCTAAGTCCCAAGGATGCAGGACCCCTCCCAGAGCCAGGCAGGCAGACATGCGACACCACATGATTAGCAGATGGGTAAGAGATAAGAAGGGCCTACACCTAGATGAGGGTCTCTAGGAGACCCAAGGCCTCTTCTAGCACATGTGGGCGTGTGTGTTTTCCAATCAGCTTACCAGAATAGTAAGTTGTGATAGAAAGGACACAGGCTTTGGAGGTAGGAAGGGTCTCCCTCATCCTCTGTTGCCCATGTGGTCTCAATTTCTTCTTCTCTGACATGGGGAAGATCATCTCAACAGTAATGGAACAGAGGCTCCTTCATTAGGCCAAAGTCAGGATCAAACGAGATGAGGTGTGCTAACATATCCCAGAGAGTCATGGCGGAGAAAAGGTGCTCAATAAAGGCCACCTCCCTCTGTCAGTGGACTCATCACAAACCAATTAGTCTCCAGAGACTTTGGTCGTATTGCTATATGAAAGAGAGGGTGTAGGTTCCCTAATATTCACTCAATTTAGATTTAGCTGTAGCCCATTTTCATTATTTTCAAAGATGCAAGTGTGCCCCCACCCCCTCCCCCATCAAGTCTGCCCCCCCCCCATCAAGTTTCAAACGCTTCTGTTATGTGCAGACTCAGTGAAGTGCAGGGATCCCTGGCTTTGAGCTACTGTGGGAAACAGTTAGCTAAATAATGAATTAAAAAAAAAAAATCTGAACACTTGAACTTAGCCACAGGTAGCTGCAGAAGCATTCCAAGTGAGTTTTGAGACCTCAGCAGGAGAGTTCAGTCTCCTGGAGAGACACTTGAAAAAGAAAACAGTCTTGTGGTTGTGCACAATCTGATGTGCTGATTAACAGATTATCATGTTGACAAGATTCTGGTTTTCTAGGCCCACCCTTGCCAACTTGGTAATTGTATCTACAATTGAGTAAGTCTCTTCTCTCCAAGTCTTCTTTTCCCAGATATAACAAGAAGGATTCAGCTTGCAATCTGCTTTCAAACTGTGCAGCAAGGACCCCTTAAGGTTTCAAAGAGATACTACTGTTCACACTCTGGGGCTGGTGGTAGGGGGAGGGAGGTGAGAGGTAGGATTCTGTGGACCCCATACCCTCCTCCTAATTGGAAAGTTCCACTTACACTTTTATATATACTGAGCTTCTGGGAGGATGCCTTTATTTTGTTTTTATTTATACATGACAGCAGAATGCATTACAATTCTTATTACACATATAGAGCACAATTTTTCATATCTCTGATTGTATACAAAGTACATTCACACCAATTTGTGTCTTCATACATGTACTTTGGATAACAATGATCATCACATTCCACCATCATTTCTAATCTCATGCCCACTCCCTTCCCCTCCCACCCCTCTGCCTTATCTAGAGTTCATCTATTTCTCCATGCTTCCCCTCCCTACCCCTATGAATCAGTTTCCTTAGAGAAACATTTGGCATTTGTTTTTTTGGGGATTGGCTAACTTCACTTAGCATTATCTTCTTTAACTCCATCCATTTACCTGCAAATGCCATGATTTTATTCTCTTTTATTGCTAATGAGTAATATTCCATTGTATATATATATGCCACATATTTTTTTCCATGCGTCTATTGAAGGGTATCTAAGTTGCTTCCACAGTTTAGCTATAGTTCTTGTTAAAGCCATCAGCTGAGACAATTTCAGGTTGCCATCTAGTTCTTGGCTTGAGGAATTCTGTTACCACTGTAATTGGATGTTGACCAGCTCCAGGGAAGCAACCAATCAATGCGACTATTTTTAGGCTCACTTTTAGATGTGGAGAGCATAACGGTAAACTTGAACGTGCCCCTGAATCATCTTCAGATCTTATTAACATGCAGATTCCAGTCAGGGGGCCTCTCATTATTTCTTACTCCATTAAGTTCCCGGATGCTGGTTAAGGTGGTGGGTCCCTGCACCTGATCCTGAGTAGTCAGAATGCAGAAGGCACCCAGCTCACTGAGATGGACAAATAGCCCTGTGTGACCTGGTCAACCTTCAGTTAATCAAAGAAAACTCCCAGTTTGTTTCTGGACTAATTTCAGTTTACCTAGTCTCCATTTTTAATCTCTGAGAAGACTTATTGGTTTTCTATAGCTGCTGTTAATAAATTGCCATAAGCTTAGTGGCTTGAACAACATAGTTGCGTTATTCCACAGTTCTGCAGGTCAGTAACTCTACAAAGGTTCTCACTGGGTTGGAAGTCAAGGTATCTGCAGGCTGTGTCTGTTCTGGAGACCCCGGAAGGGGCCCCTTTTCTGGCTTATGGAGGTTGTCTGCCCTCCTTGGCCCGTGGCTCCCTTTCCCATTTCCAAGCCAGCAGCTGCAGTTTGAGTCCTCCTGACCCCTTGATCTCTAGGACCCCTGTGGTCACTGGGCCAAACCAGATGATTCAGGATCGCCGTCTGATCTCAGGGGCCATCATTTACTCAGCGTTGTATTCTCTTTCACCATGAGAGTAACATATTCAGAAGTACTGCGGACTGAGATGAGGAACTCTGTCTACCTCCAATGATAATGAGTAAAGTGTCCATAAGTCACAAGGAAACATTGTGAGGACGTGGGAAATATCCAGGTGGGAGAGGAAATCTCCACAAGAGGATCTGGACCAAGTGAGGACTGGAAAGTGACCCTGGGCCGTACAGGAGGAGGAGCAGCACCCAGGGTGAGGTAGGGAGAGTGCAGCCAGGGCACACGACTTCTGATAGAGGGGGGGACAGAGGATACCAGAAGGACTAGCCTTAAGGGACAGGCTGAGAGAGTGGCTTAAGCGCGAGGACAGAGGGCATCACAAGGCACAGAACTGCATGGGAATCAATAATGGGGCTCAATCAGCATCTTCTAGAGAAGAGGTCCCCTCCCCTCTTGCCACCAGCAGGGAGGCCCCAACTAGTAAAGCATAATAACCAAAGTGCAAAAGCAGAGAGGAGTTCTTGGCAAAGGAGGCCTCTGTGGTCACTTAAAATTGAAAACTCATGACAGAAATGGAGGGTGGGATTCAAAAGAAGAAAATGTGGTGATACAATTATTTTGACGTGGAATTGCAGATGGGAGGCCTCCAAGCACATATTTCTATTTGAGCTGTCAGAAGAGGAAAAACTTATCTAAATGAGGGCTTCGTGGAAACCCTGAAAGGGCCAGAGCTGCCTGTTAAAATCCCCCCCACCCCCGTTACTTTTTGGTTACTGAGGGGTGTTGATTACAAGCAACACCTACACTGTGACCTGTGCAGCCAAGTGCTATAGACAAGTCTGGACTTGAACGTATGTGAAGATCTGATCAGTTGTTTGACATCCCATGCAGACAGTAGACCAACAGTCAGAGTGTGACCACTGTCCTTGCGGATTCCATTTTTTTTTTCAGGATTCCTCTATCTTGTGTTTGTCTGCTAAGGGTCCTGCAGTGATGGGGACAGACATGAGTGGTGGGAACATGAGGTTAAGGGATAATTCTATAGAATGGACCCACCGTGCTGACCTCCACATGCTCTAGCTTTTAAAAAGCAATATATTTGCCGCTCTGCTTGGCTTACGTCAACAGGACATGTGACGTTCCTCAGTGAATCACCTGTTATCTGCAGGAGGAATGCAGGCTCTGGAATGCTGGTAAGAGCGACATAAGTTATCCTAAGTGTGTGAGAGGGGTACTTCTTTGACCCTGATACAGACTAGATCCTGGAACTCGGGGAAATAAGGATAATTTCCCCTAACCCCAAATCTATAAGAATAGGTTGCAGTTAGACAAAAGTGACCTAGAGCTGTCATGGCATCAGGGACTTGAAAGTCTGATATCTTGCTGTCAGTAAAATGTCAAAAGGTCTTCCTGGAAAGGATTCTCTGGAAACTTCCCTGGGACCCCAATAAAAGTGGAGGGCCGGAGAAGCACATGGTTCCTCTTTTCTCTGAGAGGACTCACTCTCTCCCCTTTTCTCCTTTCCAAACCCTTCTAATGAAATCATGCCTTAACTCTGAGTGATTTGTCTGAAATCTGACTTGATTGCAAGAATTGGGGTTTGAAGGAAGGCCTTCAGGTTGCCTCAGATCCAGGAAGGCCCAGCTCCGTAGCAATAGCAGGTTCCTTTAACCTGGTGTTACACAGTCTATGCCACTGTCATTGTGACCCCTCTCCCAGCCATCCAGCAAACCAGAGCCGTCTGTTGAAATGTCTTCAGGGGCTTCCTGATGCCTCTGCCTATAATTTGAGGTCTACCATGTTGGACTGAAGCCTTCTTTTCATGGCTCCCCAAATATGACTCCAGACCAGTGAATAAATTCCTGTTGGGATTACGTCTGGCTCCACCCTGCTTCCAGCTCTTAAATGTCACACTTTGTCCTCTGCTTGAGGTCCTCTATTTTCTGCAGGTCATCCTATCTGTGATACAGGCTAGTGTGAGGGCAGAGGGGAAAGGGGAGAGTTGGTGATGAGCCACCAAAGGCCAGGGGAACGCCACGTATGTGTGGTGAAATGTGCTGCTGGGGCGATGGGGCAGGGCAGGTGTTGGCACAGAGAAGAAAAAGGAAGGACAGGGGCAGGAAGCAGGAAGTAGTTCTCCCAAAGCCAGCCTGGAACACCTTCATGCCAGAAGGTGGAGGGGTAGAAGAGGTGGCTGAGACAAGGATGACACCTGGCTTCAAGGTCAGTACCTCAAGTGATTAAAGGAAGTGGAAGAGGCTGCCAGCAGCATCCACATCCCTGAGATGGCCTGCAAGGTCATCACCATGTCCCCTGCCTGCTCAGCCTGCTCGTTCCTTTACCCCTCCCTTCCAGTGACACAGGCAGCCTGGGGTCCAGCCCCAGCCTGGTTCCTCACACCCTGTGCTGTCTGCATTTTTCATTTCCTGTTCTTTTATCAGCTCAAAATGCACTTGCCCGGCTTTGTTCACCTCTCATCTTTCCACTTCCTCCTGGGGCCTATTCTGAGATGCCCTGGACCTCCCTCCCTGCACTCCAGCTGGTCCTGGCCGTTGTGCTGCCCGATTTCCACGTCTTCTCTTGTTTGTTTGCTCAGTGACTGTAGACCAAGGCTTTCTCATCTGGAAATGGCCAGTGCCTCGCCTAGCATGCTCAGAAGCATTTATTAAATCAAATTCAATATCTTGGGGAGATTTGCCAACATGGCAGGTAGAGGACGCAAATGTGAAGCTGCAAGGTCAGAATCTAGGAATGACAGTGGCTTTACTCCCTAGCGGGAATGGAGCTGAACTACGCAATGGACATAATAGATGTCTTGCATAGATCAGTACAAAGGTTTTCACAATGTCCATGGGATGCCCCTAGCCAGTCAAAAGCTATTGGTACTCCTGCTGAGGATTTTGTGAAAATCAAAATGTCATTATGATTAGGGTCTAAAAATGTTGACATTTCACATAAAACCTAAAGGATAAAGAGGAAGCTCATGAGGCAGAGTTGAGAGAGGGCAACTTGTGAACAGAAGGGTCCTTGTGCATCAGTTAGCTCTTTACTGCTTGGCAAACCCCTCACCAAGATGAGCTTAAATTATGTCTCACAGTCCTTGGGGGTAACTGGGTGGCTTCCTGCTTAGGGCTGGCTGGGTTGATTGCCAAGGTCAGCTGGCATCTTGGTGGGACTGGAGGTCTGGGGTGGGTCTGTTCTTCTGTTCAGGGACTGCGGGGCTTTTGTCTAGTGGGCCTCTCATGAGAAGCCTCATCCCTGCCTCAGCGGAGCCTCAGCTTCTGGTAGTTTTGTTAAGCTTCTTCACGTTGTTTTCTCCATGTTGAAAACAGCAGCTGAGAGAACAAGCCCCAGTAACTAAGTACCAGCATGCACCACATTTTCTATTGTCCTGAGCCCAAAGCAAGTCATGAGATGAAACTGTAATGCACCATAGACCCAGGAAGTGATCTCCCTGTTTTGGGAGATCTTCAGAGCCTGGAACAACAAGACCCAGAGAGTTGTGAATGGTAGGAGGTAATGATGAGAAGATAGCTGTGTGTGTAGGACCCAGTGATTTGATTTGGCCAGTCAAAGGTGAATGGGCGTTACTTCCATGCAAATCAAATACTTGCCTATGGTAGAAATTCTTACATCACAGGAACCTTGAAAGCTTCCCCTGACATAAAGGAGAAACATTAAGATATCACACGGAGAATAGGCAACCCAGAGTCATCCAGACCCCTAGTAAACTTGATGTGAAAGAGAAATAAGCCTTTATTGCTTTGAGACACTGAGGTTGGGGGATTGCTTGTTATTGCAGCACATCATAACTCCCACTGACAAGTACGGACATTGAAAGCATAGAGCCGCTGAAGCCCTGGAGATTGATGATCTTACCGGAAGAGAGATAGTAAGTGTAAAAGATGCCCAGGACAGAGTCAGAGGCAGTCCTAACATTTACAAATTAGGTAGACAATGAGAAGCTGCCATTATAGAGGCAGATCTTTGGATCTGTGCATATCCTAAACTTCCTCTATAAATCCATATGTGATAGGGATGGATGGTTTTCATCTGTACAGAGCTACTCCAAGGGAAGAAGCTGACACCTTTGGGTTTTCCTGGGTCACCTCACCAGGAAGCTAAATTTACTGAAGAATCAGTTGGAAGGTGTACAGACCAGACAAACTAACCCAGGTACTGGCGACACCTTTCATGTAAACAGGGCTTCCATAAAGCTGAGAAAAGGGGCTTCAGAGACCATCCATTTTGGTCCTTCTTTTCATCTTCTTCTTCTTGATCACTTGTTTGTCCTATAAGCCCCTGAGAGACAGAGGCTTATGTCCTCTTGTCTCTCTGACTCCCTTTCCTACACTAGGGAGATAGGAAATGTTTTCAAAGATATGCGATTTCTGGTTAAAATCTGCAGAGGTCAGGCATCTGAGGATTGGCTTTACTTCATGAGGTCATTTGTTGCAGAAAACTTTTGCTTTCTGCCTTCAGAGGCATCCTGAGCACTGTGGAATGGCAGACCCCTCTCCCGCAGTGGAAGTCTGTGAAATGTAATTGCTTTTGGCACTGCATTCTGACCTGACGATTCTCCTGGGCTGGGGGAGAAGCTGCCAGCATTGAAACTCTGCTAATTTCTCAGGTGGAGTTCTTGCTGGCCTTCCTCATGCTGTGCGTCCTAGCTGTGCTAATTGTGCTGTTTAGAGAAGCAGCGTGGAGTGGTAGGGAATCGCTTGGACCACTCAGGACTGGCTCTGCCAAGCTACAGCTCTATTTCACTTCAAGTTTCCATCAGATGCAGGTGGCAAGGGCTGATGATGCTCCAGGGACAGACCTTCCATCCTCACCACTAAGTTCCACTGTCATAAACAAATCTGGGGGATTTGGCCCTGCATTTGGAGCTAGACTGCTCTCTTGTGGGCAATTAACTCAAGATCCTGATTTTAAAACTGTTTTTTAAAATCAATTGTAGTCCAATGCCTTTGACCTGAACTAGGCAGGAGAGCTCTTTTCTCCTGCAGGTCCTTCCAAGTCTGCGGAAAACCCCACCTGCACTGCATTTTCAGCTGTCACGTTTTCTCGGCTTGGAAGTTTCTCCAGGACAGTACCTGGCTTGGTCTTTGACAGTCCATCATCCCGGGTTGCTCTGTCCTCCAGAAAGCATCCCTGATGTGTTCTCCTAGCCGCGTCTGCATTGGGGGCCTCTGCTCTGGGCTTCCATGCACCCAGGGTCTCTGCTTGCATGGCATTTGCCACCCTCTGCTATAAGTACCCAGCAGGACCTGCCAGGTATGTTTCATGCTGTGCCAGGGCAGCAGGCACAGGATCCCCTACACAGCTCACAACTGCCCAGTAAGGTTTATGCTGATGGCCTCAGGCTAGTGCCATTGCAGATGAGGAAATGGAAGGTCTCAGCCATTAAGTAACTTGCTGAAGGTCACCGCATCAAGGGACCCACTCTGGCTGGGTCTGCTCCTGACTCCCCTGACACATATGGTCAGGAACGGTGCGGTGTCTATCTTTGTGAGTGAGCACTCAGCACTGAGTTAGTGCATGGTAGAACTCTAGCCTGACCAGCCCGCTGACCTAGTACTGAAGTGAGCACATGCAGGTTTGCTCTTGTGAGGCCTAGAGCTCTTCAGGAGCAGGGTGGCAACTTTTGTAGCCGGTGTCTACTCAACATCGGTTGTGTTCGCTGGCACAGAGCAATTAAAAAAAACAGGAGAAGAGTGAACACAACAGTTAACCTGTTTACCATGCGCCAGGAGTTCTTGGAAGCACTGTAAATCAATAAGGTTTTTAATTTTTATAACAACCCTATGAGGCAGTACTCTTATGCCTTTTTTTATAGGTCAGAATACTAAGTAAAGAAAAGTCAGGTCACTTGCTCAAGGTCGCATAGCTAGGAAGCTGCAGGTCTATCTGTGGTCCCAGCCAGTCTGCAGATAGTGAATGCTTGGCGTAATTGCCATAGCAAATGAAACAACAAGCAGTGGTTTTCTGCATTTGATTTGCTAGCGATGCAGCTTCCTCCAGATTCCCAGAGCACCCCAGGAGTACAGATGACTGAGGTGGAAGCCAGAGACCGGGGGCCCTTCCCCACAGAAGCAGCCAGAGTTCCTGCATGGGCATGTGGTGGGCAAGAGACACCTGCCTGATCCCTTCATATGATGCCCACTGAGGCAGTATCATGGTTGCAGGAAGCAGAAGACCCTTGTCATATATCACATACGGAGGGACAAGAACAGACATGGGAAGTAACAAGCTGCTTAGAACCTCAGCAAGACAAGCACCCTCTCTAGAGAGAATCAGAACG
Source organism: Spermophilus citellus (assembly GCF_964194105.1). NCBI lineage: Eukaryota > Metazoa > Chordata > Mammalia > Rodentia > Sciuridae > Spermophilus > Spermophilus citellus. Next base: position 10,600,678 of record NC_138189.1, on the reverse strand, counting down.
GCAGAGCCCACAACCATCTCAGAGATTACTCAGTGGCACCTCCTCATTATGAGGAAGAGAAACAAGGTCCAGAGAGGTTGCTTGCTTGGTTAGCATCACACAGCAACTTGAGAAGTGTTATCAGGCGCATAGCAGCAGTCAGAGAAAAACCAGCCACACAGGGAGGAGTGGAAGTAGCTTCTCTTGGGCTCGTAATATGTGCCAAGGACTTTGTTAGGCTTGTCACATGTCTCATTTCCTTTGATCCTCAATCCCAGAAGAGCTGAGAGATCATGTTTCAGATGAAGCAGGTCAGACTCTGAGATTCATTTGTCCAAGCTCACGCAATCCCTCTGTACTTGAATGGAGGGATTTTGAAAATACCTATTTTGTCCGGAGGTTCTTCAATTTTGAAGGTGTGGCAATTATTTGGTAAGAGACCAGCTGCTCAACCAGCGTCTTCGCCACAATAGAGAAAATGACTCAGGATGCAAGGAAGTTAGTGCCGCTCTACCAGCAGGGAGGCTTTTCGCCTCCCGACTCTTCCCTAAGTGTGACTTTTAAGAGCTAAACACATTGACTGTTCCATTTTTAATCCCCAAGTTTTGTTTTCCACCTAATCTGGATATTGAGTTCATCTCAAACACAGTTGAGAGTAGTTCAACATCACAAAGCGCATGGCCCAGGGTGCTGGGCCCAACCTACCCTGGAAGTCTTCTCTCTGTGAATCTGGAGGTGCCCAGGGTCCTTGGGGGAGCCTGGGGTATTCTGCTCTTGACAGCCACTCTTGCTCCTCTGCGGAAGGTGAGCTGAGAGAGGTGGGTGCTGACTGTCTTTCTCAGAGCCTGTGACTCTCTCTCCCTCTGGTTTCAGATTGGTTGTGTTCCCAGGTTTTGTGTGGAGAGAGAGAGGTCGATATTCCTGGGCTGGGCAGATGGGTTTTGGCACTTTCCCGGAGTTGACAGAGCCAAAAGTCCTCTATAAGTTGTTCATTTAGTAGAATCTTTAATTAGTAGCACACCTGTCTGGGCAGAAGGTAGGAGACAGGGACTTGGAAAGGTTACCCAGAGCCTCATCCCTCATTAATGGACCAGGAACGCTCCTGCTCCCCATCACTGTTTGGACCTCAAGGTTCTTAGTGGTGTTGCTGTGCTACAGTGTCTTGTAGCAGCGAGAGTGTGGAAACAGTGACGGAGTCCGAAAGCTCTCTGCAAGGGAAGCAGGAAGTTTGAGACAGGTTTTCTTCTGACCTCATCCATGATTTATTCACCGTTATCTTCCCAGGTCACTTAGCTTCTTCATATCTCAGATTCCTCTGTGATCAAGAGGAGAAGAATTCACATGCCCTTTTGAGCAACCCACAGGATGTCATTAAAGGCCAATTAGTTTAAACCTGAAAACGTTCTGTGGTTGTGGGACCCTGTCTGACATTTAAGAAGAGATGGATAGGCCCTCATGTAAATAACAAACACTCGCAAGTACCTGCCAGGCTTGAGGCCTTACGCCGTGCACTGAAGCATTATTATTATGCTATTTTATGTATTTAAATTATCTGGAGATCTTTAAACATGTCTCGTTCAATCTGTTGTTTGGCGCTTCCTCACTGTAGGGAATTCAGGGCCCAAATGACGCCATGTCCGCCTCTCGCTGTTACTCAATTACAGTGGTAACCTGCATGATACAAAATCCCTCTAAGCCATCAGTCATAGCTGACAGCCTGGGCTGCTTTCCTGAACCTCATTTTTCCATTTCAGTATAGTTGGACTCACACCAAAGAGCTGCCAGGGCAGAACGCATCATGAGAAAGTTAATCGGTGACTTGTCATTGATGACAGAACTATAGACCACATCGCACGCACATCCTCCGGCCTCCCTGTCCAGATCCTGGGGGAAAGCTGATTTCAGGCTCCTTCGGCACATGCACGTTGCTCCCTGGGACCTCTCTGATTAGCACAGTGTTCCCTCCAATACAGCACACCTGTGTGCATCGCTGATAACACGGCCCCAGGGGCTAGAGGATGAGGGGCCATGTTCCCTCTCACCCCAGACCTACTGGACGAAGCTGAGCACAGCAAACCTCTCTGGACACATCCCTCCTTGCCACAGAAGCTTCCAACCATAGCATAAGTCATCCTCTGCCAGGGAAGATCTTGCCACTTGTCCCAGGGCTTCGAGAGTCACACTGCTTTCCCAGTAGGTTGTATAACTTTGTGGAAGTTAGTCATTACATTTGCCCACCCAGCTGCGGCGAGCCTTTCACCCCGGGTCTGAAGAGTAGGTTCTCATCAGAGGTTGAGCCTACATCTTCACATCTGATCTAAGCGGACAACCTTCCAAGGTTGCGGTATTGGTTCCAAGACACATTTCTCTCAGACCCCGAAGAAGACAGCAGGGATGCAATTGCTCATCCACTTAAGCCCGTCAGGAAGGAAATAGCTTAGGAGAGGAAGGGAATTATTAGTTAAATTTCCATGAGATTGCGGGCCAAGGCTATAACATGTCACCACTTTTCAAATATTGGGGAAAAAAAAAAGAAAACGCAACACACTCTATCATTTTTTCTGGCTAAATGAAACTTGCACTTTTATTTATCCAATTCACTGAAGAAATTGTATCGAGCTGCTTAGAAAATTGCAAGACTGTCTACCAGCAAAGCCTGTATCAGGAATGATGTTCGGCTCATGCTGCCTGCGCTTTGTTTTGACTCACCGTGCCCATGGAGGGGAAGTGGTATCTGTCACTTATGGGAGGGAGCTGATTTGTAGATAGCATATCCTGTGGTTTTTGTCTTGCTCTGTGACCCCTTTGCCCAAGATCTAGAACTGACTCCACCAAGTTCATTACTGAAAATAATTGCTATCCCCAGCACTTGTACTAATGAGAACATAAATCAGTGGCCCAAATTGAGAGCCTTTAACCTGACATCTGGGAACAATGTTGAGAAAGACCAGGTGCTCCCTCCTAGGGAGCTAATGGCAGATTAGGACGAGCCTCTGAAGCCCTATTCTGGTCCTGCTGCCCAGCCAAACTGAACGTTGGTCTCTTCTCCTCACTCTCTCAACCCATCTCCTGGCCTGGCGGGTGATCTTGTGCTGCTCACCCCAGGAAGCCTCCCTGTGTAAATGACCAGCCTTTTCATAAGCTCTGGGCATGTGTGGTGTCACAGATCTCAACATCTGAAACGCATTCTGGGTGGTGGGGGCCCTCTTGTTTCTGTAGACTATCAGAACACCCAGAATATGTTAGCTATTATCATCATCATTATTAAAGTTGAATACTGGGTTGTTACATTACATATAAAAGTCTCAGAGCTAATGGTGTTTGACTTGGAACTTATTCACTCATTTGACCGTCATCCTTCTGGAAGGAATAAGCAAATAGTTGGTAGTGTTTTCAGAAAGGCTGGGGGAAGGGTCATTTGCCCCAGGAGAGGGCTTGCTCCCTCAGCTACATCTCTCCTAGGGTGTGAAGCAAATCAAGCTGGAAGATTAGGGCTGCAGTACAATGCACCATCTGCACCCAGCACAGAGCCATGCACTCAGCCATTGTATGCCTCCTGGGCAGACCTCTCCTTCCCCAGGCAGTATGTGCATGGATGAGGAAGAGGAGGCATATTATGCTTCTCTACAAAGCACAGCCCTGTGGTTCAGGAAAATCCATTCCATGATGCAATAACCCACCCCTTCCATAGAAGTGTTCTATCCATAAGTCTGGAGATGCCCAGGGTCCTGGAGAGCCAGGAACCTGCTTACGGGGTGGTGTCCAACATGGGGCCAGTTTGCTCTATGTCCTTCCTTGGCAGACACTTTTGTGCATCTACAGAGGTGGGGTTGGACCAGTGGGTGCTGAGGAGATGCTTACTGTAGATCATTTCAGAGTCCATGGCTCTTCCCTAGGATTGTATCTGCTCGGTCCCTTCCTGCAAGTCTGGAGAGATTCAGTTCCAGGTGTGGAGGGCAAAGAGGACATTCCTGGGCTGGGCTGGGCTGGGCTGGGGGCTTGATATTTGCTCATGAGTTGGTGGAGCTAAGAATCCATTTTAAGTTACTAATTTAGTAGGGAAAATGAAGGTCAGTGCTAAAGAAGGGTTTTAAGGCATCGCATCTGAGGTGGTTTAAAAGTCTGAAGATAAGAAAGAGGTGAGGGGTGAAGGACTGTGATGAGGTGTGGGAATCAGAGTATGAAGCAAATTAGAAGCACATTGAAGTCCAGACTCTCAGTAAGGTGAGCTACAGGGTCCATCTTAATTCACTCAAGCATCTGCACTGCATACCACATGCTGCTCACTGCTTAAAACAAAAGTAACTAGATAGATAACCAACACTGTTTTTTTCTCAGACAATAGGCAGATGACCAGGAATTTACTGATCAACTGCTTTAATCTGGATGAATCAATATCAGTCTCCTGAAAGGAGTCTGGACTGAATACATCAGTTCTGACAAAGTTGTTGGGAAAATAATTCTGATGCTTTTTTTTTTTCTTCTCCAGAATACATCAATCCATTTGAAGGTTGTTTTAATCTGCTTCACATCATCTGGCCAAACCACAAACACAGTTCCACCCACCGGACAATGTTTTCTTGATTCAAGGGTTGTTGAAACAAAAGGAATATAATTTATGGTTTCAGTGAAATCAACCCAGTAACATGAGATTTTATAAACTCCACATAAACAAAGGTATGATGATTGGGTTCAGAGCAGCGGGGCCAAAAGCATGACATCGGCTAATGTATGCTCTCGCTGGTATGCAAAGACTCAGTTTTTGAAGCAATGACATAAAGGGTGTAAGCTTTGAAAACCAGGCAAACACATCCATGAAGACCTTTGAGAGTGAGTCAACCTTTCCCACGTGCGCTGATGATGTGTTACTTCAGTGGAATCTGGAGACAGGTGCACAGGGAAGCTGAGGAGTATCTCAGGTACAGAATCATCCCTCCAGGACCCTAAAAACAATGCTGTATCTTGGTAACAGAAAGAAATCACCCCGTTCACAGTCATCCAGCACCTTTTCAAGAACTTGGCTTCCCCACAAAATTGTTTCTTGCTGCCATAATTGTTTTAACATGATGATCCACCCCAAATTGGTTTTGCAAAACTAACTTTATATTGCATGATAACAAAACCAGTTATTCATGAAAATTAATTTGGGGTATCTTTTCACCCAAAGCTATTTTTTTTATTATTATTCAGCAAGAAAGAAAACCTTGGTGAAGAGAGTGCAATTCAGACATCCTCTGCAGTTAGTTGCTTAGATGTTTGTTTTTGACAATTAACTATCTACAACATGTCAGACTATGGTCTAAACCCAGTGGGTTGGTTAGCCAAAGACGATGAAGTAGCTGGAGGAGGTAGAAAAGACAGCTAATACAAACTAAAATGCCTTCACTGCTTTACAGAGGGGAGGTGAGAGGGTGGGAGCAATTACGGCCATTGCTGTTGAAAATTCCATTCCCTCCCCCCAGCCCCTTGCACTCTTCTCAATCTACGATCACCCTTTCAATTTACTCACCAAGGGCTCTAATCTGGATGAATAATCATCATGCATCAGAGGAGGCCTTGCTAAACACCATTAATGCTGCATAAACTGCTGCATCTATAGGACATTTGTCAACTATAATCTCATTTAACCACAGAATTCTGCATTCTTGAGATGATCTCCTTTTCTTTTAAATGATACACTATAATCCTTGTTTTCAATATTATTTACAGGCTTCTTCTACTCTTTCTCTCCATGACAAATTGGAGCTCATAAATCTCCATAATGGATAATTTTCCTGCTCCTTGATATCTCCTTATACAACTACACTATCCTCATGGCTTCAGTTTCATAGTAGGGTGATGGTTTACAAATGTATATCAGTCAACTGTCCCTTTCAATTCACTCAACCTCTCCACTAGAGTTATTCAAAGGCATCTTAAACTTGCTGTGTTCAAATCTGAACTCAGGATTTCCCTCCCACCACTATGCTCACGGTGATTGACCACAAAGCCTAGCTAGGACACCCAGAAACCCAGGGTCCTCCTGTACCACCACCCTTTTCTCCCTCAGTCCTGTATCCACTCACTAGGAGACCACAGGATTTGGCCTTCTAAGTGCATCTTGAAATTGTCCACTGCCGTTTCCACTCCTTTTCTATTTCCAGTCGGCCCAGCTCATTGTTTTGATTGCAGCAGAAGCAGCTCATGCTTAGGGAATGAGCTTCTGGGGCCTCCCAGGTTAGTTCATGTTCAAGGGTTTGTACATGACACGGTACTGCTTCCTTCTCCACTCATCACAGTCTCCAACTGTACGCTGAATTATGTGGTTATGTGATGGATATCTTCTTCTTCCATGGTAGCTGGGAGCTTGCCTTATGTTGTCCTCAGTGTAGCCTCCGCATTCTGGAACCATGCCTAGAACCCAACAGGACTTATGTTGCTGCTTAATGTCATGGCAAAACTCCTAACTCTGCCATTTGTACCTATGTGGACTGGAGTGTGTGTCCCTTTTTTTTTCTTTTATTCCTTCATCAAGTCTTAGATTTCCTTGTTTATAAAATGAAGATAAAATTGAAGTGAGATTTACATGAGAATAATGTATTTAAAATATTTCTTTTTTAAAAACTGTGTAATGTGATGTTTTTGATTTTTGTATGCAATAAAGTGAATTTACATACCTACCACCTCACACAGTTACCAGTCCCTTTCTTCCTTCTTTGTGCAAGAACAAAAGATCTACCCTCTTGCTTAATTGCTCTGGATAAAATCTTTATAACTATTACATATAAGAGTGGCCAGAGTGGACACTCTTGTTGTGATCCTGATCTTAGAAAAAAAATGCTTTCAGTTTTCCCCATTCACTATGAAGTCTGCTATGGGTTTGTTGAACATAGTCTCCATGATGTTGAAGTATAAACCCTTTATACATAATTTGTTCAGAAATTTTGCCAAGGAGTGATGTAGAATTTTTCAAGGGCTTTTGCAGCATCTATTGAGATGATCATATGATTTTTTAGCCTTCATTCTATTTATGTGATGTATTATGCTTATAGATTTGCATATTTTGAACCATCCTTGAATGGAATGAAGTCAGTTTGATCATGGCATATGACATGTTGACATGCAGTTAGGCCAGAAAAAAATAAAATAAAAGATCTACAAATAAGAAAGAAGAAAGTTAAATCATCTCTATTTGCAGATGATATGATTCAACACAAAGAAAAATCTAAAAACTCCACCAAAGGACTATATGAATCAATAAGAAAGTTTAGTAAGTAGCAGGATACCAAATCAACATACAAAACCAGTAGCTTTTCTATACACCAATAATGAATTTTTTTTTTGTACTGCTTACTGAACTCAGGGACAATTGACCACTGAGCCACATCCCCACCTATTTTGTGTTTCATTCTGAGATGGGGTCTCCCTGAGTTGCCTAGTGCTTCACTTTTGCTAAGGCTGGCTTTGAACTCCTGGTCCTCCTGCCTCAGCGTCCTGAGCCACTGGGATTACAGGCATGCACCACTATGCCGGGCCTTACCAATAATGAATGTGCTGAGAAATCATGAAAGCAATTCCATTTACGACACTCACAGGTACACACAGAGATATTTGACAATAAACTAAACTAAGGAAGTAAAAGACCTCTACAATGAAAATCACAAAATTCTGATGAAAGAAATTGAAGAATACACCATACAATGGAAGAACTTCACATATTCATGGACTGGAAGAGTTAATATTGCTAAAATACCCATACTACCCAAAGCGATCTCCACATACAATACAATCTCCATTAAAATACCAATGACATTCTTCACAGAACAAAAAAGGTTTTCTAAAATTTGCTTGGAAACAAAAAAGACCCTGAATAGCAGAAACAATGTTCAACAAAAGAGCAAAGCTGGAGGCACTACAATGCCTGAGCTCAAGAGGTCCTAGAGCCATAGGAAACAAGACAGCATGGTGTTGTCATAAAAACAGACACATAGACCAATGAAACAGAGCAGATAACCCAGAAACAAACACACAACGTCGACAGCTAACTGATTGTCAACAAACGTACCCCAAACGTACATTGGAGAAATGAGCCTCTTCAATAAATGGTGCTGGGAAAACTGAACATACGCACGCAGAAGATTGAAATTTTACTGCTATTTCTTGCTTTGTACAAAAATCAATTCAAAACAAATCAAAGACCTTCATGTAAGACCTGAAACTATTAAAGGAAAACACAGGGGAAACTCTAAGATATTGATACCGGCAGTGGTTATCTGGGTAGGACTCCCAAAGCCCAGGCAACAGAAGTAAAAATAGACAAGAGGGATCATAGCAAACTAAAAGCCTCCTACATACAAATGAAACAATGAACAGAGTGAAGAGACAACCCACAGAAGGAGAGAAAGTATTTTCCATCTATTCATCTGACAGAGGTCTCACAACCAGAATATATAAAGAACTCAAAAAACTTAACAATGAAAAAACAAGGAGTTCAATTAAAAAATGGGCAAATTATCTGAATACATACTCTCAAAAGAAGAAATACAAATGGCCAATAAATACCTAAAAGAATTCTCAATATTATTAGTTACAGGGAAATGTCAATCAAAATGAGAAACAATCTCAGTCTGGGTAGAATGGCCATTATCTGAAAAACAAACAATGCTGCAAAGATGTGAAAAAAATGAACTCTCATACACTGTTGGTGGGGATGTAAATTAATACAGCAACTATGGAACACAGTATGCATGTTTCTTAAAAATCTACCAGCACTACCACCTGATCCAGCTATCCCACTCCTGGGTGTATGTGCAAAGGAGCTGAAGTCAGCGTGCAGAAGAGAGAGCTTTGTGCCCATATTTATTGAAATATTATTCATAAAGGCTAAGATATGGAATCGGTCTAGCTGCCCACCATCAGATGAATGGATAAAGAAAATATGGCATATACACACCATGGAACATTATTTAGCCATAGAAGAAGAACGAAATCCTGCCATTTGCAGCACAACAGATGAAACTATGCTTAACATCATGTTAAACAAAATGAATGAGACGTAGAAAGTCAAGTACTGCATGTTCTTTCTCCTGTGTAGGGTAAAAAGCTTGATCTGAAAGCAGAATAATGTTATGGTTTGGATCCAGAATGTCCTCCAAAGTATCATGTGTTGAAGGCTTTGCCCCTAGGGTGTCGATGTTCAGAGGCAGGGCTTTGGGAAGGGATCAGATCATTGCAGCTCTGACCACATCCAATCCATTGATAGGCTCATGATTGAATGGCAGGTGGTGGAAACTGCAGAGGGAGCAGCCTAGTTGGAGGAAGCAGTACACTGGGAGCATGCTCTATGAGTATATTTTGTTTATGATCTTTCCTTGCACACACACTTTTTAGCTGCCATGAGAAGAGCATCTCTGTGCCACCATGCCCTCTCTGCCATGATGCTCTGGCTCGCCACAGGCCCTCAGTAATGGAGTCATGCAACCATGAACTGAAACTTCTGAAACCATGAGTCAAATTAAAGATTTGTTAAGTTATTTTTCTCAGGTAATTTTGTCATAGCAATGGAAATATGACTAACACAAATAGTAAAGTAGGAACTAGAAAAGGTATATGGACATATCACAGAAAATCACATGAATATGTGTTAATAAAAGTAGAATTAGATAAATAATCAAATAGATCTACCCTCAGCAAGTTTTAAGTATACGATATTGTTTAACTATAGTCACATTACTGTATTTTAGATATCCAGGACTTATTCATCTTACATAACTAAAACTTCACACCCTTTGACCATCATCTCCCCATTTTCCTCCCCCCTCAGCCACAATTTTATGTTTTACTTCTAGAAGTTTGACTATTTTAAATTCTACATATGAGATAACATAGTGTTTGTTTTTCTTGTATCTGGTTAATATCACTTAGCATAATGTTCTCCAAGTTCATCCATATTACCACAAAAAGAATTTTATTCTTTGAGACTGAATAGTATTCCATTCTATGTAGATGCCATATTTCCTTTATCCATTCATTCACTAATGGATAGTTACATCTTTTCTGTATCTTGGCTATTGTGAATAATGCTGAAATGAACAGCAGTTTGCAGATATCTCTTTGAGATATTAATATTAATTCCCTTTGGATAGGTACCCAGAAGTTGGATTGTAAGATCATGAGATATTTCTATTTTAAATTTTTTGAGGGATTGTTATACTAGTTTCCTTAATGGCTATACCAATTTATAGTCCCACCAAGAGTGTACAAGGTTTCCATTTTACCCACAACCTCACCAACATTTATCTTTTTTTTTTTTTTCCGATAACAGCTATTCAAATAGGTATGAGGTGATATCTTCTTGTGGTTTGGATTTGCATTCCCCTGATTATTAATGATGTTGAACATTTTTTACACACACCATTAGTATGTCTTTTTAGAAATGTCTATTTATGTCCTTTGTCCTTTGTCCACTTTTTAAAGACAATTGGGGGTGGGGGTGGGGGAGAAGTTTTAGGCTAAACATAATCTTCCCTATTAGCAACAGCTAACACCAGAATTATATATATATATATTGTAAATGCCAAGAGTAAACTCTCTAAACTATAAATTTCTGTAATTGTATCAAGGTAGATTCATCAATTACATATATATATATATATATATATCTTGGCATTTATGTTTTAAGGATTTGGACAAATATATTCACCATTATAAAATCACCTATTTCATTACCCTAAGAATTATCCAACTCCAACTATGCATGCCTCCCCCACCCTCAGTCCCTGGCAACCATTGATCTTTTCTACTGTCTCCATAGTTTGGCATTTTCCAGAATATCATATAGTTGAACTCATGCAATATGTAGCCTTCTCAGATGGACTGCTTTTATTTTGCAATATGTGCTTAAGATTCCTCTATGTTTTTCACGGTTCGATACCTATTTGTTTTGGTGATGACTGGTATTCTATTTTCCATGGACCATAGTCTACCCATGGACCTTCACTGCTCCCAGTTTGGGCAATTACAAATACAATGGCTATCAACATCTAGGTGCAGGGTTTTGTGTGAACATGTCTTCAACTTCTTTGGGTAGATACCAAGGAGCATGATCTCAGTATCATGTGATGAGAGCATGTTGTGTTTTTAAAGAAAATGCCAAACTGTCATCCAAAGTGTGTCACCTTGCATTTCTACCAGCAATGAATAGGAGCTCCTGTTGTTCCACACCCTCATCAGTGTTTGACATTGTCCCTATTCTGAAATTTGGCCATTCTAATAGATATGATGATGATGATAGGTGATGTGGGTCATCTCTTCATATGCTTATTTGTCATCTTTTAGTGTGTGTGAGAGACATCTGGTAAGGTCTTTATTTTAAAATCAGATTACTTTATTACTGGGTGTTAAGAGTTCTGTGTCTATTTTAAATAACTAATCTTTTATCAGATGTGTCTTTTACAAATATTTTCTTCAATTATATGTCTTGCCTCTCATTTTCTTAACATTTAAAGAGGAAAAGTTTTTAATTTTAATTAAAATTATTTCTCTTTTAGATCATGCCTTTCTGTGTTGTGTAAAGAGTTCTCACAACAAAGTCATCTAGGTTTTCTTCTATGTTACCTTCTTTTGTTCTTTAATTATCTTTATTGCCTTTTAGTATGCATTGTGTTCTTTTCTTAATAGTCAGATGTGCTATCCCGGGTCAAGGGATAGCTGGAAATATGTCCTTAGTAATGAAGTGGTAAGGCTAAGTGTCAATCTTTTAGCCTCTGACAGTGAACTTCACAAGTGTTCCTCCGTGTCTCCCTGAAACCCCTTAGGTGGACAGGATGGCTGGAGCTGGTATTTCTCTCCCTGCAGGTCACATAGACTCTGATTAAACCTCAGCAGGTTAGGTTTTTGTTGAATAGTTGCCCCTGAGGACAAGCCTTGATAAGAAGAATCCAGTGATTAGATGCATTTTTAAATGGTTTCTTCCTGTCTCCTGCTGCCGGAAACCTGAGGACCTGTTCTCTGATACTTACGATGAGAACCTGGTTGAGCTCCTGTAGGTGAAGCTCACAAAAAATGGGGGGCTACCTCATGACTGAGCCCTTGGAGCTTTAGACTCAGACTTGTCCATGGAGCCTTCAGGGATCATCATGCTTGCTTTTCCCACTCTGGCACGTTTCTTGGGGAGGTTTCTGCTTGTCTGTCTCTGCTCTGGAAAGCTGCTACTCCCTGCATCCAACCATCTGCCTCTCTGGTCTTGGGGGCAGTGATTGATACTGTGTCCTCACCTCTTTTACAGATATAGGGATATTTGTTCATCTTTCAGCTTCTCCTCCTCCTTTCTTTTGTGGTGCTGGAGATTGAACCCAGAGCCTGTGCATGCAAGGCAAGCACTCTCCCAACTGAGCTATACCCCCAGCCCTCTTTTTCTTTTACTTCTAATTTTGTTGATGTATTGTTTTCCTGATTTTGCTGAGTTGTCAATGTATATTTTCTTGTACATCTTTGAGCTTTATAAAAACAATTCCAGGTGCTCCTTGATGTAATATGAGGCTACATTCTGATCAATCCCTTGTGCATTGAAAATATCATACATCAAAAATACGTGTAATATACCTAACCTCCTGAACATCATAGCTAAGCAGACAATACAGTGTAGAGTAGCAACTGTTTTACCTTGTGAGTGTGTGACTGACTCACTCTGGTGTCCAGCATTGTGGAAAAGTTTTATACCATGAACCCAGGAAAAGGAATAAATGTCTTTAGGAAAAGGTAAGAATTAAAAAATCAAAGTAACCTTTCTCTATGTATCATTTTAACACCACTGCAAGTTGAAAAATTGTAAGTCAGACCATTGTAATCGGGGGGCCATCTATATTTTGAATTTCTTGTCAGGCAATTTTCAGATCTCTATTTCTTTTGGATATTTATTGGAAATTTATTGTGTTTCTTTGATGGTGTCATGTTTTCCTGAATATTTTTTTTTCTTAAATGTAGGCTTGCACTGGTGTCTGCCCGTTTGAAGCAGTCCCCTCTTCTGGTTCTTATGGATTGACTTTGGCAGGGTTGACTGCATGTAGGCATAAGGGCACTGGCTGGTTGGGCTGCACAGGGCACTGGGTCTAGTCTTGAATCCAGGGACCCATGGGGACACATGAGTATGTGAGAGAGCTGGCTCTGATAGGGTGCAGGATTGTCCATTCTGGGGTTTGTAGCAGGGCTGAATCTGGTGAGACCTGTGGCACTGGGTCTGCATGGAGCCTCCTGGGGCACACAGTGAGGCTGTGTTATGAACGTTCAGATGCTACTAAGGTTTGGGGCACATGTGGAGGCCCTTAATCCGGAAGCTGTGGTGGTGGTGGCAGGTCCAGGGGCCGGTGTGTGTGTGGTTGCACTACATCCAGGAAAGCTCAGCAACATAGGCTCTGGGCAGCTCCATCAGCTGGGGTTCATGCTGGTGTGGACTGTGGGAGTCTTTGTCAATGAGGGCTGGTGGGGTCCTCCTTTTCTTCTTTCATCTAAGGGGCTATCACAGCCAAGTGTATTTTGGGGAATGAGGTGACAAAGATAATATGTCCCTTATATTTTTCTACATAGTCATTTCAGTTTCTGTGCTCCACTGGTTGCTGCATTTCTTATTTCAGAGCTCCCTTGGGGCTGTGTTGATAGTTGTTAGATCATCGTCTTTGTGTAGGTTTAGTCCATTTGGGCTAATACCATAAACCAAATACCATAAACTAAAGGCCTATCTACAACATAAACTTGCTTCTCACAGTTCTGCAGACTGTAATTCTGATACCAGATGCCAGCATAGTTGAGTTCTGGTGAGGGCTTTCTTCTAGGTTGCAGACTACCAACTTCTCCTAAGGACATTTATTCCCAATCATGATCCCACATGGAGGGATGATGGCTGGAATCTCCTGTTCCACTGCCTTGTTGATGCTATTTCCTGAAATATTTATTAGTGTGGCACTGTCAGGAAATATCTACCTTCTCTACATATAAAATATGAAAATAGTACAAATAGAATGATTTTTGTGGTGACATGAGCAAGAGGTGGTTTATGACCTGGGGGCTTTGGAAAAGAAAGTTCTGCAATAGATGAAGCAAATTCGAGATTATCTTTAAAATATGTTGTCAGGCTATGGATATAGGATCATAGATCTCCAAACAAGTTCAAAGAAAGACCACCCAGACGAAAAAACCTTATAAAGGAATGAAAGAAGAGCAGATATAGAGATACCTGAGTCCTGTGACTATTCAAATACTGAAGACAAGAAAGGCTTAACCCTTAAATAACCTTTTTTTTAAAATTTTTTTATTTTTTGGATACTAGGAATTGAACCCAGGGGCACTTAACCACTGAGCCACATTCCCAGTTCTTTTTTTTCTTTCTTTTCTTTTTTATTTGATATTGTATTTTTATTTAGAGACAGGGTCTCATTGAGTTTCTTAGGGCCTCAGTAAGTTGCTGAGGCTGGTTTTAAAAGCATGATCCTCTTGCCTCAGCATCCTGAGCTGTTGGGATTATAGGCATGTGCCACCATGCCCAGCTTAAATAACCAATTTTAAGGAAAACACCCAAGGACACATTGGAATTACTTTGCATGTTTATTTTTCTCAACAGGCTGGCATATTTCCTGGGCTCTAGTCATGGTCATGGGTGATAGGAGGGCTTCTTGTAGCTCAAACACCACCCACAAAGAATAACAGATACTCCCAATAATACAGGACTAACATTGCTGTGGAGTCTTCAGAGAGCCAAGGATGCCATAATTCCAACAGGGAATAGAGCATATTGACTCCTGCTCTGTATCTGTGTAGAAAGGTTTCTAGGTCTTTTTCCACTATGTGAATTTTGAATTGTTATACTGGTCTTTCTGTTAACTACAGCATAGTGTGTGGTCCACATAGGTGGGTACCATGAGCACCTCCTGCATCACAAGAATAAGCACTCTGAGTGGAAGAAACGGTACAAACAAACCAGTGCATGAAGGAAATAACTTGAAGGGAGGGCACCAGGAGTACAACATTTATGAAGGAAGTAAAGGAGATAAATCTGAAAAGGAAATTTGGCACTAGATCAGAAGAAGTCCCAAATGTCATTTCAGAAGGCTTGATTTTATTCTCTGCGGGCCATGCAAAGTCGTTTGTAAGCAGATAATTGTCAAAATAGATTACATATAACAGGATTGAGGCAGTGTAATAGAGTAGTTAAAAACTCATTCTTTGGACTTAGACTTTGGGTTCAAATCCCAGCTCTACCACTTCTCGAAGACTTTGGGCAATGTGTTTGTACTTCCCTTGCTGCTGTGACCTGCACAGTCCAACCCCAAAAACCAGCGAGGGGGTACTGGGGGAGTAAGAAAAACACTCACACAGAGATATTAAGAATAAAAGGCTGAGATATGGTGGGACACTGCTCTTTGGTGCAGAAACAGTGACAAAAGAGTTGGCCCAGCAAGTTTATGTATAGATGGTCTCATAATCAAGAGGCCATTGTTCCTTGTGTACTAGAAAGTGACAGGACTGGAAATATTTTCATAGCTATTCTACTGTTGCAACCATTGGAGCTTCCTGCAGCCCTCAGGAAGCCATTGTCTAAAGTTACAATTGGGCAGGAAGAGCAGTGCTGGTGAAACATTGTAGCCATCTTGTTAGTTCAGACTCCTCTATCCCTGGGAGCTGGTATCTGAAATTTAGGTCAAGATCTAAATGGCTCTGTGGTTAGCACAGAACTTCATGTGGAACAGGGCATCACCATGCAACTTGGCCATCTCAATTAGCATCCTTGCACTGAGAATATTCCCAGAGGGGATAACCTCTGTCACAGGACAGTTTCAAATTCCATCATTCAGACACTGCTCCCAAACAATGGAATAACAATATCTATCTCATAGAGTGCTTGTTGCTATTAAATAAAATAATAGATATAAAAAAGAAATCCCTTAACATTTATCAGTTTCGTGGAAGAAAAATTTCACTTTCTTTGGCATGAAAAACAAATCTTTTTACCAAGATGACTTTGTTGAGGAAAATGCTTTGATTATTTGCCTTATAGCTGAGTACCCAGATCCTCTATAATTGTGGCTACTGAGTCTTCTAGAAAAAAATAAATCAAAAATGCAAAATAAAAGGAGAAAAATGCAAGTTTTAAGGAGAAAATAGGTGAGTTCAGTTTTGGATTCATCGAGCTTGCATTGCCTGTATGAAGACAGGGTGTGTGTGTTTGTTAAGCATATAGGAATATGTATCTAGCCCTTAGGAGTGGGTTTGGGAATAAAAGTAAAAATGTACAAAAAAATTCTGCAGAAGAATTTTATTTGTAGTTTTAAGCATTTTCCTAGTTTGATCACTTAATTAAGTTTATTTATGTCATATACCATCTTTATAATGCCAATAGCATTGCAGATACCTTCTAAAGCCCTTTACAAATATTGTCATTGACTCTTCAGAAGACCTCTCAGAGGTGAGTGCTCTCATTGTTTTTGTGTGATGAATCAGGAAACTGTGTCTAGTATCCCAAGGGTAGTAGGTGGCTGAGCTACTAAACTCTGAGAGCATGCTCTTAATCTCCTTGGTTTGCTTAACCTCTCTAAGAGACTCACCCAAATTCTAAACTCTAAGTGCTGAGGCAGGATTCCAGGTATGGTCTGTCTCATTCCATGTCCACGGTCTGGGCACTGTGCCTGGTCATTGCCTTCCAAAGAGTAGACACCACTCTGACAAGACAGCCAAGAACCAAATAAAAAGAATGTCCTGCTGGATAAGCTGGGATTCTTAGGTTCAGGTTCTCAACTGCCTGCTTTCATCTAGTTCACATCATATTCTATTACCTCCCCAGTACCTCCAAAGTAAAGTACTAACTCTAGTCTCTTTGGGATTCTGCCAGTTGTCCCCATTTTATTACATGAAGTTGGCTTCTCTTATTCAACCACGAGGTTCAGTGCTGCTGGCCTTGAGATCAGGGTTAATGAATTAATGTCATAGAGAGGGAAGATCTCTTTAAGCATAAACACATGTACAGCAAGGTTATATATTGATTGGCTGACAAAAACGTAACCAGAGACTTGCATCAATGTGCCCTTTCTTTTGCCTAAGAGCAGTGGTTCAACAATAACGTGATTTGATAGAAAATAAGGAGAGGCAATAAGGAGAATCAACCATAAATGCAAGAATATAAGTTGCAATACAAACATAGAGACGAAGGTGATCAATTTTGGGGTGAAGGTTAAGCATGCACCCTAAGGAGGTCTGTTTTCTAAGATGTATCAAAAAAATTCACTAGGAAAAACACATCCAGTGCACTAAAGGCAGTAGAAGGAAGAGGAGTCACTAATACCCCAACATTTCATCTTTAAATTAAACTTTGTCACATGCAAAATGTTTAAATCACAGCACAAAGTTGCATGACAGTGGAAACACATGTGTTACTCCATTGAATGGAGCATTGGCATTTTAGGGAGCTTCTGAGACACTGTGGGGTTTGGAGAGTCTATCCTGTCCTGCTGACAGCTCAACACCCAGGGAAAATCCCAGCCAGTCTCAGGAACCAGCCTCTTCCACCCCACTTGCCTTTAACCCTGTTGGATCTCAATTACTGAGCTCCACAGAGTTTCTCTGAGCCCTGAAGTTATCTATAAGATGGTACTCCCTGGTAATTTTCACCTGTATTTCACAAGAAGCTGTGTGCTTAATAATGATAAAATAATACTACCTTATGGATACTAACCTTTAACATTTGTACAATGGTTTACATTTTCCAAAACTGTTTGCATCATAATTACCACAAAGATAGTATGACTCCTAATATTCACCGATGACAATCAGAAATGTTAAATGACTTCTTGGCTCTTACAGCTCATACATGGGATGACTGAGACTCACACACAGGACTTGGGGATTCCAAGTTAATGTTATTTCTGATATTTTGGTGAGTTTCAGGATGCTCCTGATTTTACTGCTGTATCTCAAAGTCTGATGAGACAGTAATGATGGTTAAAAATGTTTTCCTGCAGATTCTCGATGGCCACTGTAACTAGATTAACTCTGCTCTTATTTATTTTTAAATTATTAACTCACAGGCTTACAAGCAAGTTTATATAATTCCTTATAATGGCATGGGTACAACTTCATTACCTCTGGAGTTTAAAACTCATGCACTCTCACTGAGGGAGAACTGATGTGGCTTGGCTTTGTTTGTGTTTGTCCTGCCAGGGTTTGAATCCAGAGCCTCATGCCTGCTAAGCACATGTGCTACCACTGAGCCATGCCCAGCCCCTGACCTTTGATTTCAGAAGAAATTTCTTAACCTTTTACCTCAAGCTTTTAATTTTGCAGACATGGAAACTAAGAGCAAGAAGAGGAGGCCTTTCTACTTTTGAGAAGAAAGTTAGTGGTCCCAGTTCCCTCAGGGATAGAGTATTTGCTTACTGGGGTAGCAGCTGAGGAGAGAGAGTGGACCAAGGCTAAGGGGCTAGAGATCCCAGGATTGATTTTACTATGGTGACCCACTAACTCCTCTTCCCTGGGTAATGTGCTTAACTTCCTCACATATTAAAATGGGAATGGAAAAACCAGTTGGGGCTTACATGGGACCATTAAGTGATATTCTGGAATCCCTTGAAAGATAGCTGCTAGAATCACACAGATGGAGATGAAGACTTTGGTTTTATTACTCAAGAGGCTGAATTGAAGAATCTGAGTTCCTAAAATGTTCTCACTGACTTCCATTTCCTTTACCTTTCAGGCAGAGGCACAGGGCTTCTTATGAGCTTGCTGAATGGAGGATCAGAGACCTGTGTCCATTGACAGGAGTTAGTACATGCAGCTGTCACCAGATTCTTTCTCAGTGTCACCTGTTAGTGAGGGTTTCCTATGTCCCTCTGGAAGGATATCCTCTATAATTCCCCTCCTGGGATTGTTAACTAAGGTGCTATGTGGGAAGCCCTTGGTGGATGCCCAGTGTTCCATGTACAAATAGATTACTGATCACAGAAGAAAGACCTAAACCCTGACCCTTAGTCTAGTATCCTTTCCTCTGTGATAAAACCGATGGGATCCACATTGTTGGGCAGTCTGCAATATGGGTTAGAACGACGTTTCCAACCACATTCTGTTTTCTGTAGCATAAAAACCAAAAGGCAGCAACTCCAAAGACAAGACAGCTAGTACACACAGTGCCTCCTTAACCTGTCCACCAAACAAGACCTGGAAGTTCAGCAGCATATGGTGTGTGTCTGTGTGTGTGTGTGTGTGTGTGTGTGTGTGAGAGAGAGAGAGAGAGAAAATATGTAGAAGGAATTGATTAGGCACATGGTGTATACAGAGCACTGTGCCCAAAACTGTAGAGACATTATGTTAAGACTTCATAATGACCCTGAAGGATAGTGGTGTCCTGATTTTACAAGTAAGAAACATCCAGAAATGAGGGTTTCAGTCAGGTAACCACTATTCTTTAGATTTTAAAGAAAAGTAGCAGCAGCTCTGCTTGAGTAGAAAGCACAGAGGGCCTAGAGAGAGCCTGCCTCCCACCAAAGCAGTGAAAGCTGGGGTTCCAATGTTGATGACTTCCCTCACTTAAAGGTCACCCAGCCTCAAGGTCACAGGACATTGCCCTGTTTAATGACTTGGTGACGAAAAATAGGGACAAGTTGGAAATTACCTTGACCCAGTTTTTCAGAGTGAAGGACACTGAATCTGCCCCTGCCAGGACTGCTGTGTCCACCCTTGACCACTGATGGCCAGCAGGCCACTGAGCGGACCTCTGCTTCATCTTGGCACAGATGAGGGCTTCTTGTGTTGTCAGTCTGTTTGCATCTAAGCCTTGTAGTGAACTGCTTGCCAAAAGGTCCATCCTATGTGGCATGTAGACCTTCTTCTTTCCCTTCCAAGCCCCTTTGCCATCCTTCCCTGGGATGGCCAGAGGTGGCTTCCCAGAGCCAGGACCCTCTGTCAGGAAGAGCACCTGCAGGCAGGCACAGAAGAGTACTAAGCACAGCCTGTGTCCAAATCCAGGCCTGCAAGTATTAGGCAACATCCCCCTCCTGGAGGGGCATATTTCAAAATCCTTTCTCCTAAAATCAGACTTTTAATGAACCCTGCTAAGAAAGCAACATTCCTTTGACATGTTTATAAATAGGCACATTTGCATAATTCTGAACTGTGGTCCCCAAGTGTACGAATGGCCAGGGAGGCTGTATTTACTTTTTAGATACATTTCCATAAAAAGTAAAACCTGAATGGCAGCTGTAGCTTCTTCTTCAGTCATGAATGATGCCAAGCCACATTTCCTTGTCTCTGGGCACCCTGGAGAGAATGGGGTCAGCCCTGGCTGTCTGGCCAGTGGGATTTGTCTTCCCTCCCCCTACCGACTGCTTGCCTGCCAGTTGCTTCTTATCTTGTCTTGGGATGCTGGGATGCTGACACAGGAAAACAGCTTTATCTAGAATTGGGAGGACGGATTTCTCTGCCTATTGCTAATTAAGGGCCTATTGGGAGTTAATTCAATTGGGGGCGGAGGCTGAGAAGAAACTGTTTTCCCAGCTGTTGTGTGAGCCAGGCCAGGCCATGATATCATGGATGGTGTTCTGCTTTCTGTCTAGTTCCTCCTCGCCACCCGCCCTCCACTCCTCATCTCTTTTTTTCAGATTGAATTACAATGAGATTGTGTGTAAAGCAAAAATGTTCTTGCTTTATTTTGTAAGATATTATATTTCTATTTTTTAAAGAAGTGTTTTTGACAGTCCTTCCTCTTGGGTTCAGATCTCTTCTTATTGAATGTGGCTGTACTCAGCTTGACTCACCCATGCTACAAACCCAACCTCCATTTTCTATGTCTGCCTCCCCCAGAGGGCTTTGAGGGCTTTGAGTGAAATAGTTGACTTCTCAACTTTACTTGTAGAAAAATATTTTGACACAGTTTTGGCCAATGAGAAATAAATTGAGTTTGTAAATCTACCCTGTCGTCTTCTCTTTTTTCTGTTTTGAATGAAATTCTGATAGCTAGACGTGAAACCACCTTTATGGGGTGAGATATATATATATATATAAAGACTGAGAAAATAAAAATCTAGTTCTGGTATCAGATCAGATTTCACTTGATATTTTAAGTAGAATGCCTACCCAACAGTACATTTATACTATTTAATTGAATTATAAATATGTAAGTACACACACACACACACACACACACACACACACATACACACACTCACACACACATATGTATGATAGCCAAGCATGGTTTTATCATTTGGGATTCATTAGTCAACAAACTAGAACAAGATTCTTGTCCTTGAGTTTTTAATTTAGAGATGAAAACAGACATTAGTTAATATCTATGATAAATAATGTAATTATACAGAAAGAAATAGATGCTGTGAAAAAGCAAACAAGGTAAGGGGCATGGGACTGTAAAGGTAGGGGTCTGCTGCCACTATAATAGGGTGCTAGGTATGGAGCGGGCATACACTGGGTGCTTGGTAAATTTTTGTTGAGTGAATACAATGATAATGATAAGTGAATCAATAGCTCATTCAACTGCTAGACTTCTTGTCAGAGAAGAAAAATAGCCTGTATTTATAATTTGCTGATATATTTTCTGAAATAGCAGGAAAGTTTTTCTCATCAATACACCAAACTACATCCTTTCATAAGTTTCTTGGTGAGAAGTTTGATCTGAGAATATCTTAATATCACTCTTACCCTAAAATAAAACTAGATTAGGAGAGATTTTCTTCCACTTTAGTACTTTGGAAGAGTTACTTGAATATCTTCTGTTATCCATTCTTTGTAACAGAGGTCAGCTTTACATTGTGACCCTTGAAGGACATTTGACTATCTCACCATTCCAAGATTCTCCTTCTGTTTTTGATGTTATAAAATTTCAGTGTATTTGATAAGTTTTGAGAATATTACATTTATCCTACATGGGAATGTATTTTTTTTCTTTTAGTATGTATGTTTCAATTTGAAGATTCAATTCTGTTTTTCATTTGGGAAAATATTCAATATTTCTTTCAGTGTTACTCTCTTCATTCTCTCATTTCTCAACTTGTGGAACTCCTATTAGTTATTTCTTCAATACAGTCTTTTCTCTTTCATATCCCTTAACTTCATGTTCATATTGTCAATCTCCGTTTCTCTTTGGGCTACTTTCTGGTTTATTTCCTCATATCTATTCTACAGTTTTCTTATCCTATCTTTAACCATATCTAGCCTGCTGTTTAATGAGTTTTTCTTTCATCCCTTGGTATCCACAGGGGATTCCAGGACCCCTTGCAGGTCCAGTGATGCTCAAGCCCCTTTTATGAAATGGTGTACTATATGCATACAATCTACAAACATCCTTCTGTGTATTTTAAATCATCTCCTGATTATTTTTAGTACCTACTATAATGTAAATACTATGTAAAGAGTTGTTATACTGTATGCCTTAAGGAATAATGGTAGGAAAAGAGGTCTACATATGTTCAATAAAGTTGTAAATTTTTTTGCAAAACATTTGAGCTGTGGTTAGTTGAATCTGTGGATATAAAGCCAGCAGATATAGAGAACTGATTATCTTCAGTTCTTTTTTTTTTCCTTTAATTTTAAAACCTATCTGCTCTTACAGGCAAAAAGTCCTGTTTTTATCTTATTTTCTTTATTTCCTTGGGTATCTTAAACATGTCTTACTTAAAGTTCCTTTCAGATTACCCTATTAGCACTACTTGCTTAGATAGGAAATATCCCATCCACCAAATCAAACGGCCCTTTCTTTGAACAACTGCTGTGTTTAGGTGCTTTGTAGGTTTTAGACCCTGTGCTCATTGTTAGTGGGAATTATCTTCCAGAGGACTCTTGCTGACACCTGGAGGAAACCCTCCTGGGATCCTTGCTTTTTCCTCTCCGTGGGTAAACAAGATGAAGTTTACATAAGTAAAATTTAAAAACAAATCCAAACAAAGGCCACACTATATAAATTAAATGAACACACCAGGAAGAAGATAGTTAAGGGTAATTCAAGGAAGCATTTGTGATAGCTGGGTTTGAGGACCTTTGGTGAGAAACAGTACTCCCCCGATGAGACTTTTGGCCATCAGTGCACCTTACAAGTAGATTTTTGTTATTACAATTCTCATTTTTTTCAAGAACATTTGCAAAACCACTGTACCACCATGGAATCTGCCATGCTCAGTCAAATACCCCATGTTCTGTACTCCCCAGAAGGGAAGAGAGGGCAAATTCTCATGACTTTGGAACGATCACAATTTTTTTTTTTTAAGATGTTGGTATCCATCCTTCCAATAATCTGTTGTGTAGTTTGGAATAGAGAATTAATCTCAATTTGTTTGTTTAACCCATTTGCTGAGTAAATGAATGAACTCCACCATGACAACCTTTGCCATTGGCAGGGAGCATCCTGCCCTGGTGGCCATGAGACTGTCCCTCCTAACACACAACCACAGAAAGCAGAGTCCAATGAGACCCTGGATACCGGGCTGTGAAATTCCACTGTAGTATTTGCACCATGGGTAGATAGTGGCAAGAACAGAACAGTGGGGTACTAAGTATGGTCAGGGACCTCTTGGATGAACAGCTTTGTCTGAAGGACTCACTGACAGCTTTGCTGAACTCTTGGTCAATCTACAACGCTACCGCCTAGCCTACTCTCCTTCTCTCCTTCACTTGAGTCAGACTCTCATGGCGTTCTGATTAGCTCTTACAGAGGAGGACGAGAATTGGTGGATAGCCTAGATGGGCCAGTAGCAAGGAGGAAAGAGAATCGAATCAGATGAGAAGAATGGATTGAAGAGGGAAATTCAACACCCACAGCATAATTACCTTTTATGGCCATGATCAGATGCCTCTCACAAAGATCTGGTACACAGATTTTGGTTCATAGAGGTGGTCAAGATAAGAGAGGCCAATGGAACTGTGAAAGTCCTGAACAAAGAGTCGGCTAGGGATCAATAGCACTTGGTTTCCTGCAAACTCTATCTCACCCTTGACGTGGGGCACCAGATATCTGGAAGGACACAGGGGTCCAGTAGGCTTTTACAGAGAAAGATCATCTGCGGATTCTAGCAGATGAAAGGGAACAGGCCAGGATGGAAACTCAGGACTCGTTGTACCTCTCAGCCGTGACAGCTGGAGGTGCTGGCATCTCTACCAATCTTGCTTCACTTCAGTTGCCCCATTTATAAAATGACGAGAGTAATCTCAACACCAGAGGGCATGGTGAAGTTACAGACCATGCGCACATAGTGCCTAATGCAAAGTCTGGTGCACTGTGGGTGCTCATATCATGGCCCTGTTAAAATACAGAAAGCCACAAGTTCTGCAGGAGCAGAGGGTTGTCAAATGCCATAGTAAATGTGTAGCCCATAATTTTTATAATTTTGATAGTGTATTATTCTGAGATCAAGAAGTTTTCTATCCTTTATGTTCTTGTGGAATAAGACCAATTTTATGATTCAGGAATCTTTCATTTGTAAGCCATTCCTTCCATTTTCAAGTTCAACTAAAATGACTTTCATTAAAAAAAAAAAAAGTAATGTATTGTGTCTGACACCTGGGAAGTTCAAGGGCACCTGGCCTCAGGAATGACCCAGCCAAGTGTCCACATGATACTCTGAGGCTCCTTTCTCTCTCTCTCTCTCTCTCTCTCTCTCTCTCTCTCTCTCTCTCTCTCTGTTACTTCATTCTAGGCAGGCTCTCTTCATAAGGAAGCAAGATGGCTTGGAGCCATCTCTGGGTCTATAACATCTTCCCAGAGGAGAGAGGCACCTCTTTCCAGATAATTTCAACAAAAAACCTGGGAAGGCCTTGGTTGGCCTGGTCTCACTCCAATATCTCTCCTAAGCCAGTTGCTATGGCTAGAAAGCTGAAGTGTCTTTGACACTTCAGGGCCTGGTGGTGTCCTCCTCTCTAGAAATAGGATAGGACATGCCGGGAATGTTCCCAGAAGTTATTGTTCAGCCAAAATCATGTGCTGAACACATCTGACCACAGACCATTCTCTGCCAGTTCATACATTATTACCACGAAAGAATCAACTTCAAAGTTTGCTATTTTTAAATTAAGTGGATTAATTTTACAAATCCATCTCCAAATTAAATGAAATTATAAAGGTGAAACATAGGAGGATATGTCCCAAAATATTAAACTTGTGTGGTTTCTAATAGGAGAAGATGTAAAATTATTTCCCTTTGATCTTCCTTCTTCATTACTGAACAGTCACTAGAGGACCACTTTTCTCTCTAGAACCAGATATATTTTTTCTAAACAGTGGGTCCTATCCAGTCTCACAGATTGGGGGACACACCAGAGGTACTTGTTGGAAATTCAGATTTAACCTCTGAATTTCCAACAGGTACTCTAACTTTGGAGATGGATCTTGGGATAGAATTAGACATGGAATTTTCTCTGATAAAGAACTTGGGAGGAAAAATCTCTCTTCTGGTTGAAGGAATGAAAATGGTATCTCAAATACTCTGGAACTTGAGTGTATAAAGGGACCATCGACTCTTGACAGTTCCTAATTCCCATGACTGAAACATCTCAAAGATATTGAAGGCGGTTATTTTTTCCTTCCATCCCCCTCCCTTTCCTTCCCTGTTTCAAGGACATGTGTAAGGAATAATGTGTCCTTGGGAGCCGACTGCTCCTGGTGGTGATGAGATTCCTTCTAGCAAGAAAGATATTGGGGCGCATCTGTGCTGTGCTTCATTGGCACGAAGAGAAGTTCTAGATGAGGCAGACGCTGCTGGTCTCCACGCTCCCTGCCTCTGGCACCAGTTCTTTCTTGAAAACAGATTATGCAACACTTCATTTATTTATTTACAGTCAGTAAACATTAAATTTTTAAAACTAGGAAAAATATATAGTAAATATAAAGAAGAAAATGCAAGTCACTCGTAATTTCACTTGACTTCCGTCCCAAGAAACTCCATGTATTTACTATTTTGGTGTGCATCATCCCAGGTTTTATGTGTATAATTCCATTTGATCTGAGGGATAAATTTCTAAAATGAACTCATCTCATTTAAGAATAGAAAACATTAAGGTTGATTTTTTTTTTTCCTTAGGAACTAAACATAAAGTGGCAGGAGATGTGTTCTTGGAGCACATGAATCTCCAGCCCTCAAGCTGAAGGCCACGGTCGCAGCACGTATCTCCAGGCAATTCCGCAGGGTTGTTTCTTCAAGGTTTTCATTACTTTTTGCAGTTTACATGAGGCCACTGTTTCTTTGCATGCATTTCTCACTCCACGAGACACAGGTCAGTGTATCATTTCTGGTAGTTTTATGACCTTCTTCATAACACCAGTTAGATCTAACATTTAGTTCCAAAGTTACTGATTTGGGAGAAAGGTTTTCTTATTCTCATACCACCACTTAATGAAAGTTTGATGGATTGCTCTTGTGGATATAAAAATAAAAACAATTAAAAAAAAAAGTAAATCTTAGCCTAGCAGCACCATCACCCTGCAGTTGAGCAGGTAAGGTCCAGGTGTCACAGGTGTGTGAATCCCAGGTGTGCATCCCAGGAAGGAGTCTTCCCCTGCCAGGGAGGGGCCCAGTGAAAGCACAGATATCGATGACTTAAAATTCTCTAAATTCTGGCAGTTTTAAAAACTCTGATGGATTTATATTATTTTGACTTCACAATGAATTTCTCAATGTTTCTATATTTTTATTACTATAAAGCCACAGACCTTCCTTCTCTGAGACCTTGCTCTTTGACTTAGCAGAGGCTCCTGGTTTACAGTGCCTGACACACAGACCACAACTCAGGACTCAGCCAGAACGGGCTCTGCTCTCCCTCACGCTGTTTCAGATGCTCTCACCAATGGAAGGCAGACATCTGAAGACAGACAATGCCACTTTGTATCGATCTCTGTGATAAGGTGTTCCTAATTCTCATTCCAGTCTCAGAACTCCAAAATCCTTAGTGAAACCCAGGTCTTCCCCAAATCCCACGTTCAGGAGGAAATTCTCTGAATATCCATCAGTGTTCTGGGTGTGGGGATAGAGTAGCAGGCACGGGGTCTGCTCTCCCTGGGCATCGTGATGGTGAGACAGGAAGTAAAGAAGAAGCTGCCTGAGAGACTGCTGTGGATCAGGAAGGACCAGGAGGAGTTTGGTTTAATTTAGCGAGCGAGGAAGACTGACCCATGGAAGAGATGTGTCACTGGACACCTGAAGTGCCGCTCTGCCGTGAGAGAAGCTGGGGGTTGGGATGAGAGGAAGAGAGCAGTGTTCCAGGGGATGGGATAGATTAAAGATCTGGAGGAAAAAGGGAACGTTAGTTTCTGAAATGCATCCAACTGAGCCGACCCCAAAGGAAAATGATGAGGAACCGGAAAGAACCTTCTGGAAACAGATTTCAAATTGACACAAGGAGACATTCAGTGATGCTGGAGTTGATCAGGCACATCATGGTCCTTCTCAGTGTTTGTCCCTGAGAGTCTTTAGGTTCACTGGATAGGGAACTGAGCCCTGGCAGGATGTCCGAGAAATGATAGTCTTTGATTGGATGAAACACACTATTCCTAAAATCCAAAGCCTATCATCAGAGTCCCTCTCCTCTCCTTAGTTTTGTGTTTTCCTTTTGGCCAAATATCAAAGAATATCATGGAGCCCCTGTAGCACCGGGCATGGAGTATAGCGTGTGCTCAGCACCAACCTCATTCAAGTGCCATTCATCAGAAGACCTAAGAGTGCTCCTGGGCATTTACTTAGTGGAAAATAGAATTTTGAAAAGTATCAAAGAGTATTTTTTACTAGATTTTAGAACTGAAAGGGACTTTGGAAGCTGACAAGTCAACATCTCCTTTTACAGATAAAATA
Source organism: Spermophilus citellus (assembly GCF_964194105.1). Lineage (NCBI taxonomy): Eukaryota > Metazoa > Chordata > Mammalia > Rodentia > Sciuridae > Spermophilus > Spermophilus citellus. Next base: position 10,572,896 of record NC_138189.1, on the reverse strand, counting down.
TGAGGGCAAAGAGAGCCCACTGGGGCCTGCGCACACTCTCTTGCCAGTGAGGGCCGAAGGCAGGTTTCGTAGACAGCCCTCCTGACTCCGTTCTTTCCATCCCATCTGGAAGATCTCAGGAAAATAACACAGGTATATTTAAGGAAATTCAACTTAAGTTCAAAGAATAAATATCTGAGGAGCTGCTCTGGGCCAAGGGTCTTCATATGCAGGCGTTGTGTGTGCAGGAACAGTCTGCAGGCCCGTGTGGGCTGCTCCTAGACTGGCTGTCCACCTGGCGGGCTCCTGAGGGGCCAGTCTCAACGTTGTATCCTCAGAAAGACCGCAGAATGTGCAGTCTGGAGGGATCCCCTCTTATCACCTCTGGGTGCCCAGTTGTCCACCCTGAGTAATACAGTAACCCATTCGTGTCCACCTTTGGTCCTATAGGTTGATGCTTCTGATGGAAGAAATCTGACCAATTCTAAAACAGAACTGTGCCCAGAAGTAGGCACTTAAACAGAAACATTTTCCTTAAATATCTTTCCAATGGTGTGAAAGGAAGAGGTGGTCTTTGATGTCGATTAACCTGGTACTCGCTTTTACAAGCAAAAAATGACCCAAATAGAAAAATAGTATCTTAGAGAGGAGATAAAAGAAGCTGTCCTCATCATCTCTGGTGGCCCATGACTGCCGTGGCAAAGTGACTGTCCTTTCTCTCGACCTGTGCTGTCTTTGGCAGAGGTTCCAACGTGTGACCTTTCTAAATTAAAGTTTCCCCTGGAGAAGGACTTTATGAGAGGAACTTAACAATTAGGAAAGAACAGATAGGTTTCTGACGAGCGGGCCAGATGTGTCACATCCGAACCCGCGGTGGGAAACACCTGTCCCAAGCCACAGCAGCTAATTTGGTTCTCCTCGGCCCCGCGGCTGCCGCCCAGGGAATGGAAACAGCGGAAACAGCAAGTTGTTTCTTTGTTGGTTTTGGTCCTTTCTTTAAGAGATGTCATCACAAACAGAACAGGAGAGAGGCCCAGCCAAGAACACTTCATATTGCTCTCTGGGTTCCTTGTGCCGATTGGCCTCGGCCTCTCCTGCCATGAGAAGGGTCCCTCCAGTGCCACTCAGCAGGGGCAACCAGCTGAAAGATGAAAAGCCCCTTGTGTCTGGGGACACTTCCAAAGGCTGTTTGGAACGGTTTACCCAGGATTTTCTTAAATGATTTATTGCTCTATAAAACCAACATGGCTAAATTAAATTGTAAATAAGTCCATTGCAAAAGGCAGGGAAATGCCATTTGCTTTGCTTTCCATTGGAAACTTCTCTGTGGAGCTGGAAAGCATCCGGCTGCTATTAGCAGCAGCCCTTGCTGGGAGGTTTTCATAGACACTGGTTCTCAACCTGTCTACACAAGGAGAATTTTCATTTTTCCGGTATCTCGAGATCATCCAGGTAGGGATAGTAGAGGCTCCAAAACAGGGGAATAAGTACAGATGTGGCCACTTTCGTTAGCGTGACTTTGGGAAGGTCGTGTAAACCTCCCCAGGCCTCAGTTCACTGTTTTATAAACTGATGTTAACAGTAATTCATATCGAGGGTGCCCAGAGGTTTATATGGGAGAACATGTGGTCAGCGCTATTCGGGTAAGTGCCCCTGTGTAGTAGGTGCTCAAGAAATCCTATTTTGCTCCCAGAGATTGGCAACTGCAACACTGCGATCAGTGTAATCCTCCCTTGCAAACTCCAGAGAACACCCGGGTGTGCGTATGTGTGTGTGCGCGCGTATGTGAGTGGGAGAAGGAGTGATCATCAGGTGCAAGAGCCACTGCAGAGTGGTCAGAGGCCTTAGAGAAAGTGAAATTTCAATCTCTTCACTTTAGACACAGGGGAAATTCAAGGCTGCAACGGGGGAAGACGTGTTCACAGCCATCTCAGCAGGAGGAAAGGGCCAGGACCCAGACCTGCTTCTTTGTTGCCTGTTACCCGTAGGACAATTCCTCCCGGGTGATAATGGGCAATATTTATTAAGCACATACCAGGTGCCAGACATTTATGACATCCTTGTGGAACGGCTTTCTTATGACTCTCATTCCATAGACTCTGAGGTTCAGAGATGCAAAATTCCTTGCCCAGAGTCACACAGTGGGCACGTGGGAAGCACCCTGGATTAGCAGGATGCCAAAGGTCATTACACTGTTCTATATCACTGGAAATTGGCTCTGAACTTTCCAGTGTGTTCCAGTCCCAGAGGTCAGAACATGAGCAGATGCAGGGGTACCCACTTAGTAAGCCAAGCCTCCTCTGCTCCTTTGTCCCGTTCCAGATGTGAAAGTTCAATCATCAGGAACACCTCCGGCCAGGAAAAGAACCACTTCCTGCCCGCCTTTTCAGATTGTCTTCGCCTGATGGATTTCAAGGGGCTCAGAGCCCAGATCAGCTTGACAGGGTAACAGAGGAAGCTATCTTCATTCCCACGAGCGCTACGTCCAAGTTGCTATGAGGTAACTTCAGTTCACTGTCCGGTTTTGACTGGGATGGCCAAGCTTCAGAATGTCCCCACGCCCAGGGCCGACCAGTGTCTCAGTGCCCAGACCAAGAGTGGAAACAGGAAGTCCCATCTATCCACCCATCCCATGGTTGTCCCTCGGCCGGTGGAGGGATCTCTCCTTGGGAACGGCTGCTGCAGCCCAGGAAGACCTTGGCAGATAAGTCACAATAGACAGGAAGATAGACCTGGGCAGGAAGGCTGCTCTCAGCACAGGCAACTTTTACTTTAGCACCATCTTCTCTTTTCTGCTGAGTTTTAGACCTGTGACTTTCTAACAAATTGATTTTCTGGCACAAAACTTCAGCCTGATCTTGAAGAAGAAAAAAAAAAAGGGAGTCAGATGGTGCATCCCATAAAACATTGTGCCAGAGACTCCACAGCTTTGAGCCTGTGTTTTCTGAGAAAGCAGAGCATGGGATTGAGGCAGACAGCGGCTCTGCCATTTCCTAGCAAGGTGGCCTGGAACGGGCATCTTACCTTTTCTCGACCTCGGCATCCACGTCTGTAATAGGGAACAATGACAGTGCTTACCTCAAAGACCGGCATGAAGTCCTTGGGGTCACCTGAGCCCATGTGAGCGTCGTGTTGGAGCAGTGGATATTATCACTGTGTTGTCTCATTGGTTAATGGGGTCACAATAGCAGGACATAGGACTGTTTTGAGGAGCAAATGACCAGATGATTCTGAAGGGCAAAGCACACAGAAGGTGCTAGGAACTGAGTGCTGAGGCTTGTGCAGAGAGTCTGACCAGAGAGGTCTCCATGGGTTGATTTGGAGAGTCTAATGCAGTTGGCCAAGTCTTGTCTCGGCCAATGACCAAATGCGTATTATACAGATCTGTCTATTAACTTGAGCAGCTTATTGTTCCACGGAGGATATTGAGGAAAAAGAAAAAGGTCCAGCAGGCAGCAGGTGTGCTAAAAGCAGAAAGGCTGGGTCAGGAGCCCTGGATTGCAGTACTGACCACAGGGCAGAGCTTCCTAGCCCTGGGAAAACCTGTCTTCCGTTCCCTCTTCAGTCAAAAGAGCATCAAGGTGATGTCCCAAGTTCTTTCTGAAACTAGTATCAAGTAATTTAATATTGTCTTGGGGCACTTCCATCTGATGCTGGTAGGAATGTAAAACGGCACAATTATTCAAGTGACTGGTTGAACATCACCAAGCTCAGATGATGTACGTGGCCACCTGCATTATGCCATGTCTCCATGAGTTTATGTTTGTCGTGTTCCAGGTACTGTTCTAGTTGCTGGGGAAATACTAATGAACAAAACATAACATTTCAGCTGCCAAGGAGTTGATTTTCTGCCAGGGCCAAGGAAAAATAATAATAATAAAGAAGTGCTCAAAACTGAAAAAGTAGTGAGGCTGTGTACCTCTACCATCTGATTCTCCACTGGGTGAGAGCTTGGCCTTATCCGAAGTGCAGCAACTGACACATAGTAGGTCCTGTGCATAGGTTCCATGAACAGGCAGAACCTGGATCCGGTAAACACCCATTTAGATACAACATGTGCAAAGTCAGCACGTTTTCGTCTGAAATGAATTATGTCTTCTGGCTGCCAGAGCAGACCTGGGATGATTACATGACCATTATTTTAAAGCTGAGAAGCTCATGGGGAATGAGCTAGTCTCCTCCCAAACCAGGCCCGCGGAGGAGGCTGCAGAAGAGGAGTAAGTTGCGCATTGCTGCCCCCTGGTGGTGGTATGGCATATAGCCACAACTCCATGGCTGTCACCACTCAGGCATGACACCATCTCTGCGTAACTGGAAATAAACTCTCAGTGTGGTGGCCTTATCTTTCAACTACAAGAGTCTGAACATTCTGTCCTTAAGGCGCCAGTGGGTAAGCCAGGAGGATGATTTCAGATGAGCCAGTACAATGCTACAGCACTGTACCATGGTAGAGCAGGATTCTGCTCAACTCTTCAGAAGTTTGTAGTTATAATGGGTCAGAGTTCACGGGAGCTTAAGCTATTTTCCAGTTCTATTTCAAGTTCCAGGAATGTCTCCCAGGGAGCTCGTGTGTGGACTTCAGGGACTCTTTGGACTTTAATTTGAGAACATTCCCAGAATGCATAGGGAAGTTTGAGGTCCAAATACCTCTGGAACTCTGGACTAGTTGCCCCAGGTGAACCATGAAATGAGAAGTGTGTTCACTTCCCCTGTGGGCCTGGCTTGAATATTCTATCTCTTTTAGACACACATTCACATGCAACTCATATCATGATGGCTGGTAACCAGGTGGGTTCTGTCTTGTGACCAGTTGCCTAACTACCTTGAGCCCCAGTTTTCACCTCCTATAAAAGAGAAAAATAACACCTGCTAAATTGGGCCACTCACCACATAAATAAAAATAGTCATGTCAAAGAAACCAGCAGATTATCAGGCAACCATTAGGTGCTTAATAAATGCTTTCTAAAGCAAGCTTGTTCAAAACTGACATTCATATACAGTTATAAAGCATTTCAAAATTCATAAGTGATATGAAAACTGTAAGCTAGAAACCATCTTTCAGGGAAAATTTGTAATTGATATGCCTCATCCATTTTTCCAGGTATATATTTCTATCACAGGAATTTTTTATTAATTAACTTATTTATTTTAATTAGTTATATATGACAGCAGAATGCATTTTGATTTATTGTACACAATTGCAGCACAACTTTTCATTTCTCTGGTTGCACATGATGTAGTGTCGCAGTCATATGTGCAGTCACACATGTACCTGGGATAGTGATGTCCATCCCATTCCACCATCTTTCCTGTCCCCATGCCCCCCTCTCCACCTCACCCTACCCTTTGCCCCATCAAAGTTTCTCCATTTTCCCCATGTCTCCCATCCCCGCCCCATTATGGATCAGCATCCTCATATCAGAGAGAACATTCAGCCTTTGGTTTTTTGGGATTGGCTAACTTCACTTAGCTTGACATTCTCCAACTCCACCCATTTACCTGCAAATGCCATGATTTTATTCTCTTTTAATGCTGAGTAATATTCCATTGTGTATATATACCACAGTTTCTTTACCCATTCATCTATTGAAGGGCATCTAAGTTGCTTCCACAGTTCAGCCACTGTAAATTGAGCTGCTGTGAACATTGATGTGGCTGCATCACTGTAGTATGCTGATTTTAAGTCCTTTGGGTATAGACTGAGGAGTGGGATTAGCTGGGTTAAATGGTGGTTCCATTCCAAGTTTTCCAAGGAATCTCCATACTGCTTTCTAGATTGGTTGCATCAATTTGCAGTCCCACCAGCAATGTTTGAGTGTGCCTCCCCCCACCACACACACACATCCTTGCCAACAGTTCTGACTACCGTAAGATGAAATCTTAGAGTAGTTGCTAGAGATGTTGAAATTTTTTCATATATTTATTGATTGTATGTATGTCTTCTTCTGAGAAGTGTCTGTTCAGCTTCTTAGCCCATTTATTGATTGGGTTATTTGTGTTTTTGGTGTTACATTTTTTGAGTTCTTTATATATCCTGGAGATCAGTGCTCTATCTGATGTGTGTGTGCAAAAGTTTGCTTCTCAAATGTTGGCTGTCTCTTCACCTCATTTATTGTTTCTTTTGCTGAGAAGAAGGTTTTCAGTTTGAGTCTATCCCATGTGAAGGCCATAATGAAGAAAATGTTGATGACTTTTGCGTTTAAAGGTGATACAGCTGACCCCATTTCTGCACACCCTATTTCTGATTGAGAATACTGTTCTGTTATACAGGATGATGTTTCCTACATTGTATATCCAGGAGAATTGTCCTGAGTCCTGCTGTGTTTGGGTCTGAATATTTTTATTCCCCAAGTTCTCACACTAAAAGCTACGAACTGACACTATCAGGTATGAGCGTGGGCTGGTGACTGGGTCACAAGAGCAGAGTCCTAGAGTGGAATTAGTGACCTCATAGAAGAGATTCCAGGGAACTGCCTTGCCTCTCCCATCAAGTGAGGGCACTTTCTGTGAACCAGAAAGCCGACCCTTGTCAGACTCTAAAGCCCCAGGTGTCTTGATCTTGGACTTCTCAGACTCCAAAACTACAAAAAATAAACTTCTGTTCTTTATAAGCCACTCTTTTAGTGGTCTTGTGCTGTAGCAGCCCACATGGATTAGGATGAATCAACTGCTTTCCTTCCTTTTACTTAAACCTTTACATTTCCTGTTTCTATTACCAGAACAGTAATATGTGATCATTGTACATAAAATTGAAATGTTACAGAAACACATGGCCTATAAAGGAAGAATTTCCCATAATCCCAAACTTCTTTTAAAAGTTTGGCATATTGTTGCATTTGTTTTATTCTGTGAACATATACCAACAAGAGTGTGACTGTTTTAACGAAAAGATGTACAAAAGTGCAAATTGTTCTGTAATTTCAGTTTTTAAAAACCTCATGCATCTTGAATAAGCTTCACACCAATCTGAATTTCTCTTTCTCTCTCTGTAATGGTAGTGTAGTATTCCATCGTAAGGTGTGCCGTTGTAACTTTGCAGGGTTTGTGGGTGGTGGCACCCTGATAATTCTATCTCACTTGCAGGAATGATACACTGTAACTGGTGGGTTCTTAGGGTTTGAGGTTAGGCTTCTGTTCATATGTTATTCATTCAATCAACAAACGTTTGGCGTGTGTAGTATGAGAGTTATATTGGAATAAATTTCCTTAATAGATGAAAACTGTTCACTATTCTCAGGGCAATAATCAACAGCATTTCCCTTGAAAGAGTTCATTTGCGTTTCTATGGACAAGAATAATTTGCATTACCCACAGTTTTCTACAATGTGCAGAGTAGTGAAAGAGGCAGTGAAAGGCAGAGATAATCCAGAAGAGCATAATCGAATGGATCCCCAGGAATTTTTTGGCCTATTTCAAAGACTTTCTGAATTTTTAAAGACAACAATCACTTTTGCACATGACTGGAAAAATGCAGCATGTGAATTTAAGGCCATGGAGATAAAGATAGTCGGAAGCAGAAGAGTAAGGCCTTGTGTAACCCACCTTTCCAACAAGCCAAGCATCCTTCCTGGCTCCAGTAAGCTGGTGCGCCTTGCACTGTTCCTGGTGTGGATCCTGAGCCTCTGTTTCTTGCCCTCAGCTGGATTTCCTTGAGAATAAGTTTCTTCTTCATTGACAGAGGATGTCCGACCTTTGGTCTCTAGTTCATTCCTGTGAGATGGTTCTGACTGTAGGATCCTATCTAATCACAGGGTCACTTGGATGAGACTGCATAGAAGCCTCCCTGTCTCTCACCAGCTGGGCTCAGAAAGTAGAGAAGAAGAGCAGGCTTTGGGTGGAGCCTTCAAGCAGCACTTCTGAAGAAAACTCAGTTGATCTCTTTGGGGTCCAGCTCTGTGAGTACAACTGTCAGCTGAAGTAAGCCGCCTTCGGAATTCAAGCAAAAAATACTCCATCCCCAGTTTGTACACAGTGAGTTCTCCCCCTTTTCCCATCTTTGAAGGGATTTGAAGAATGAGGGTAGCACTGGGGACCTTGAGGCACTCCCAGCCATCTCTGAACTTCTCTTCTGTTAGTTTGCTTTGTGAATTGTCATAATGTTTAGCAAAGTCTATCTGTTCCCTCTTCTACAACGAGCCGCCTTCTTCCTTGATTTCCATCAAAACTCTCCACCCCCAAGATCCAGGTGAGCATCTGACTTCACGGTGTGCCTGCTGGGCATGGGACGGCATCACAGGGCAGGTCACTCCGAACCTAAGGCTAGCATCCTACTCCCCTTTCTTCAGTGTCTCATTAGCTACTCCCTCTTTCCTTTGGTTTCTTCCTCTCTTCATTTTCTTTGCAGAGAAACCCAACTTATTTCCAACTTCTATTGCCTCCTCCAAGTTCAAATCTAGATCTTTTTAAAGAAAATTTGGCTAGTTTACTTGTTATGTGGTAGCATTTCACGGTTTCAGTTTGCATTTTCCTGATGAAAAATCGTTAAATATTTTTTTTTATTTGCTTCTTTGACGACTGTGTATTTTAAGGGCCTTTTTAGATCTCTTTTATTGGGTTGTTTATTATGGACATATAAAGATTTTGGACATAAATTCATTCATTATCAGATATGTGGTTCTCAAATATTTTCTCTCAGCCTTATCTTTCACCTAATAGTCTTTTGTTTTTAACATTAACAAAATTGGTCTACCAATCTTTTCCTTTAATAGAATATGATTTGGGCAGTATATCTAAAAACTTGCCATCAAACTCCAGATTCTCAAATTTTCTCCTATGTAATCTCCCATAAATTTAAAATTTTGCATTTTACATTTAGGTCTATGATTCATATTGAGCTAATTTATACATCATATATGAGGTATGTATTGAAGTTCATTGGTTTTATATGAACACTTAGATATTTTAGCAGCATTTACTGGAAAGACGATCCTGTCAAAATTTAAGAGTGCAGGGGGCAGGCATCCTAGAGCCTGTTTTTACAATACCTGCTGTTTTGTTTACAAAACAGACACATTGTTGTAAAAACTGACACTAGACCAATGAAACAGAGCAGATAACCCAGAAGTAAACACACAAGTTTACAACTAACTGGTTTTCAACAAATGTACCCAAAACATAAGTTGGAGAAAGGAGCCTCTTCAATAAATGGTGTCAGGAAAACTGAACATAGACCCACGGACGATTGAAATTTTACTGCGATTTCTCACCTTGTACAAAAATCAATTCAAAACAAATCAAAGACCTTCATGTAAGACCTGAAACTATTAAAGGAAAACACAAGGGAAACTCTAAGATATTGGTACAGGCAGTGGTTATCTGGGTAGGACTTCCAAAGCACAGGTAACAGAAATAAAAATAGATAAGAGGGATCATAGCAAACTAAAAGCCTTCTCTTCACTTTTGCTGAGGCTGGCTTTGAACTCGTGATCCTTCTGCCTTGGTGCTCTGAGCGCGAGAATTACAGGTGTGCACCATCGCACCTGGCCTTACCAATAATGAAATCTGCTGAGAAAGAAATCTTGAAAACAATTCCATTTATGATACACACATGCATACACAGAGATATTTAGCAGTAAACTAAGGAAGTGAAAGACCTCTACAATGAAAATCACAAAATACTGATGAAAGAAATTGAAGAAGACACAAACAAGTGGAAGAACTTTGCATATTCATGGATTGGAAGAATTAATATTGCTAAAATGTGTCCATACTACCCAAAGTGATCTCCAAATGCAATGCAATCTCCATTAAAACACCAATGACGTTCTTTATAGAATCTATTCTATCTGTCTCTATTGAATTACTCTCCTTAGTTTGTTAAAGTCAGTTCACTGTATTAGGGTGGGTCTGGTTCTGACTCTCCATTCTGCTCTGTTGATCTATGAAGCTATCTTTTCACTAACTCTACACTGTCTTTATTACTCAGCTTTATAGTGAATCCCACAACTCGGTTCTTTTTCCAAATGGTTTTGGGCACTCAATTCTTTGCCTTTTCGTAAAAAAAAAAAAAAAAAAAAAAAAAAAAAAAATTTCAAATTAGCCTAAAATTTTTAGAAATAGCTTAAAATAATTCTTCTGAGGTTTTTATTGGGACTCCACTGAATTTTACTAGTCTGCCACTGTGACAGTGGAGGAGGGACATGAGGGTTCTTCAAACAAACCCATGGTTAGGCCTGTCTTAGCCCCATTTTTCCCTCACTTGGCAAAAGATACGGTACTGATGATTCTTGAGAGTTTTTGACAATGTACATTGTCTTTGTTGTAAATCTGATGGCCTCTTGCCTTTTCCCATTGCTTTTTAGGATTTGATATCTTGGAGTCTTTTAAACCAAATTGATAAATCTTTCTTTCTTCCATCTTAAAAAATATTATGGCGAAGTCTCCTCTTTCATTCCTTTTGCCTTCGTGGGCTTATCCCCTTAAGATGTTTTTGATCATTTTATTTTTATTGGGGTTTCAAAAGAGAACACAGGCTCATATATGAATCAAATCAATGATCTTTAACCAGCGTTCTATTATAGGACACCATTTTACACTAGTCACACTTGGAAAAGGGTTTTAGTCTCTGCATTTAAGTGAAACATAAATGTAATGAGAATAGTTATAGTTAGAAAAGTGAAATGCTTTATTTTTAAAATTTTTCTTTTTCCTTTTTAATTGACGCATAATGGTGGTATGGGGCACAGCATGATAATTTGATACTTGTATATGATGTGTAACCATCATACCAGGGCAATTAGCATTCCCATCTCCTTATACCTTTGTCAATTCTTGGTGTTCAGAGACTTTAATCCCTTTTCTCCTAGTGTTTCATAAATATAATAGTTTGTTGTAAATTGTAGTAACCCAACTGTGCTGTAGAGTGCTAGCACTCACTCCTCCTAGCTGATTGTATTTGGGTGCCCATGATCTAATCTCTCTTTATCTCCATCTCTGTCTCTATCTGCTATTGGTTCTCCTTCCCAGGAAAACTCTGACAAATGCAAAAAGTTATATCCTCCACCATCATACCTGATACCAGTTTTTCTTCTTTAGACTCTAGATGCTCATAAGGAATATTAATCAAGGTATCTTAGTTTTTGTGTTTTTCTCCACTAGTGATTTAAAATGAGTCCTGTTGATACCTGATATGACAGTGAGTATTTCATTGGACTCAATTTGTTTTCTAGTCTTTTCAAAGTTTTTATAGAAAAACAAAACGTTGGAGTTTATTTTTGTTATTTAATGCTGCTATAATCAATTATCACAAATTTAGTGGCCTGAAACAACACAAATTTGTTAAGTGACAAACCTGGAGTTAGAAGTCCAACACAGTCTTGCTGGGCTGGAATCCAGGGGGGCTGCATTACCCTCTGGATGCTGTAGGGGCAGTAAGTTTCTTCCTGTCAACTTTCTTTGACTTGAGGTCTTCTTCCTCCATCTTTAAAGCCAGGAAACTCAGGCTGATTCCTTCTCCTGTCGTGTTCCCCATCTCGCCTCTGGTTCTCTAAATTCTTCCAGCTTCTTCCACTTTTAAGGTTCTTGGCATTGCATTGGGTCCATTTGTGTAATTCAGGATGATATTCCTGTTCCCAAGGCAGCTGATTAGTGAATTTAATTCTCCTTTGTTATGCCATCTGGCATATTTATTTATTCTGAGGATAAGAATTTGGGCATCTTTGGGGGACCATTACCCTGCCACAGAGCCCATACTGTTTCCTACCATCAGTGACGTTCTCTTGAGCCAATTGCATAACTGCCTTGTAAACCAGGTTTGGGAGCTGTTATAGATTGGGAGTTTGTACTCTCCTTCCCCAATCCATATGTTGAAAACCCTAATTCCTGGAGTGATGTATTTAGAGACGGGAACTCTAGCAAACTAATTAAGGTTAAAATAAGGGGAGAGCCCTGATCTGATAGAGTTTGCATCCTTACAAAAAGAGACACCAGAGTTTTCCCTTTCTTTCACAATCACCCAGGAGAGCCATGTAAAGACCCAGTGACATCTGCCTACCACCAGGAAGACAGCCTGCACCAGACACCAAACCTGCTGCAATCCCTATCTTGGATCACCAGCCTCCAGAACTGGAGAAAATGACATCATGTTGCTTAGCCAGCTGGTCCCGGCATTTTGTTTGGAAGCCCAAGCAGACTAAGGCAGGAGTAAGCCCCACCTACCCTCAGTCAGGGTAACTTTGAAATGTCAGGAGCAGAAGTACAGAGAGTGGGCTCTGAGGGGGGGGAGCATTCAGTGTACCGTGCCCTCAGTTGTTTTTTTTTTTTTTTAAGGAAATGAAGAGCACTAGTTAAAGCAGTGAATTGGGAAGCAGGGGATTAATAAGAATTCATTCTCCACTCTTCCATAGGACTGTGATTGAACTCTTTAAGTGTTTGGAACCCAGAATGCACACATAGAATTAATGCAAATGCATTGTGTGTGTGTGTTTGTGTGTATGCGCACGTACGTGCATATTTGTGGGGAGGGGAGCCTGTAATCTTTATTTCATCTGAAAAGAATTTTACCCACCAAAAGTTTAATCTTTTACATGGGCCTGTTCTGTTTTGGTTATTTGGGCACAGCCCATTTCCACTCTTAAACTTGAGACTTTCATAATCGGAACTATTATCAATAGATTTTACAACCAACCCCTGGTACTTACCACTATGCCTAGTGTGTAGTATGTACCCAATAAATATTAACTTAATTTTAAGTTGGACCATTGTATTTGTGAGTTGAGGAACTGCAGACTGAGGTCTGGTAGTTGTTTCAGTTTCGGTCACTTTATTCCAAAAAAATCTAAATATGTTAATAATAATATTCTATTCATAGAGCTTCATGCCAAGTGGTGACACTTCATCCTTTAAGGGGAAAAAAGCCTAATTCACTTTTAAAAAGTTGTTTTGGAGTTTTTAAGAGGTGTTCCAGTGTTCTGTGGTCAGGCCGTGCTCAGCCTCCAGCTGCGTTGCTTCACTGCGGACCCCGAGTTGGCACCAACGCCTTGTTGAAAATATTATCAGTGGTAAGAGACCTGCACTGACAATTTTATTAGCCCAAGTGAGGGTCCCTAGGAGGAACCGAGGGTAAGAAGTTTACTGATTACAAGGCTGCTCTGTCTAGAAATTTAAATAGCTGGCCATTTAGACTCATTGGGCCTATGACTTATGACCACTAAAATACTTTCCTCTTAACAACTGGGGAAGAGCTAGATTGTGCTTCTCCATTGACTTCTCACTGGAGCTGATTAACACTGTTAAACAATGTGTTTGTAATTACTAAATGGCCGGGAGGCTTGGTCCTCATGTGTGTGTTCAGCAATGCCAAATGACACTCCATCTCCTCAGTCTTGGAAGAGACTAATATTTTTTTTTTTTATTTTGGGGGCTGAGAATTCCAGAATTATCAATCAAGAATTGGATAGAAACTTAGGCTCATCACATCCAGCACTGAAAAAAAAAAAAATTCCTTCTATCACATTGTGTTTCAAACATTCTTAAACTGCAGATCATAGGGAGAAGTACAATTTACCCCACAAGTGAGCACACATATACATACACACATTTTAAAAGGAGTTCACAATGCTTATGATATATATTGATAATTTTAATTTTATTCCGTTTATTGTCAACTGTTGCTTATCAGTTCCATTATAATTTCTTTTATTGCATTTATTTTATTGCATTCTGGTCGTATGTATATGTGATATAATATATGAAAGACAGAAGATACGATGTATGTCAGTACTGGCTGTGTACCCAGTAAATTGACTTCATGTCTCACTAATGTGTTGCGGTTTGGAGTTTGTGGACCTGGGATGACAGAATTGCTAGTAGGTATTTTGTCATTCAGTTTCCATTGGACTGAGGATTTTAATACTTTATAAACAGTATTCCTATGCGTAATGCTTTTAAACTTTTAAAAATATTTAATTGAGAAATAAATACTGAGTATATTTGAGGTATATACAACGCAATGATTAGATATGTGTATACATCATGTAATGATTTTCACAATCAAGTTAACTAGCATATCTGCCACCACCCTGTTGGACACCTAGAATATGCCTGTCTTGTCACTGAGAGTCTGTACACTTTGATGAACATCTCCTGATGCCCACCCCCCACCACTGTTGCACCCCACAGGGTTACCCAGGGTTCCACTCTCTGCTGCTCTGAGTTTGACTTTTTTAGATTCTCTGTGTAAATGAGATCACCTTCTCTATCATTATGTGTCTGGCTATTTCACTGAGCATAATGTCCTCAGGTTCACTCATGTTGCCACAAATGGTAACATTTCCTTCCTGAAGATATGACATTTATAATACTTCTGAAGGGTTGGCTCCTAATCACACCATCTTACGTCATGCACTGCTCTAAGCTTAGGATAAAGCACTTTCTGTCTTTAAGAAATCTTCCATCTAAGTCAGACTTGAACTTTGGTAAGCTACAATCTCAAAGTAGAGAACCATTTTGCTAGTCTGACTATCAGGATTCTCCAATATCATTAGGGCTCATCCTCATTTGATGTAATTTCATAATCCTATGGTGCTATACTACTCAGTTGAAAAATCTATTTTTTTTAAATGTGAAATTCCCCTCAAAATTTGTGACAAATCTGATTAAATAAATTTTAAGGATATTGTTGACATGATTTAAAGTCTAGAGTATGCAAATTTTACATTTATTTATTTTCTTAACACTATATTAATATACGATAAATCATAACATGAACAATATCATAAAAATGAGATTAATTTACAAACATTTGTTCTATTATCACATTTCATGAAAAAGCTTTATGCAACTCTCCATATGCCTCTTTGATGTCACTTTTTGATCATTGCTAAATCTAATGGAGAGAAACTTTGTTTGGGGTTCACAGCTTCAGAGATTCAGTCCATGGTTGGCCAACTTCACTGCTCTGGGTGGAAGATGAGACAGAGCATCAAGCCAGAAGGGCATGCAGAGGGGTCTGCTCAGCTCATGGCATCCAGGAAACAGAGCAAGAGCTTGGAGCCAGGGACACAGAGGATCCCCAAAGCCTCCCCACCCCGACTGAATTCCTCCAACCAGGCTCTATTTTCCTATAGGTACCTCTCAGTAATCTATTAATTATTTGCCCATCAAATGGATTAATCCACTGATTAGGTCAGAGTTCTCATAGTCTAATCATTTCACCTTTGAACATTCCTGTGTTGCCTAACATGAGCTTTTTGGGGAGGACGCTTCGTATCCAAACCATAACCATAACAGATGTTCAGAGCAAATCTCCATTCCCATCTAAGTGGCTTGGGATTCAAAACTGTTTGGATTCACGATGTTGTCACTGGCTTTATTCCAAGCCATCAATGTTTCTTTTTACCGTTTTTTAAAATTCATTTTGTGTAATATATACATGGTAGCCATTTAGTAAATTATGTTTTAAAATAAGTTTTTGAGATATGATTTACATATGATATGTTGTGGCTTAGATATCAGGCATCCTCCAAAAGAAAGCTCATTTGTGAGACAATGCAAGAAAGTTTAGACGTGAAATGATCAGTTTATGAAAGTCTTAATCGAATCAGTGCATTAATCCCATGAGAAGGATTAACTGGGTGGTAACTGAAGGAAGGTAGGGTGTGGCTAGAGTAGATAGGTCGTTGTGGATGTGCCTTGGGGTATATATTTTTGTCCCTGTGAGTGAAGTAGACACAGTCTCTGCTTCCTGGTGCCATGTTTCCAGTTGCTTTCCTTTGTCACACCCTTCTGCCTTTATGTCCTGTCTCATCTGAGACCCAAAGGAATGGAACTGGCCATCTGTGGACTGAGACCTGTGAAACCGTGAGCCCCAAATAAACTTTTCCTCCTTTAATTGTTCTTTTCAGGTGTTTTGGTCAATATGGCAAAAAAAAGCTAACTGAAATATAATTCTGCATTTAAAATGTGTAAGTCAATGGTTTCAGTGTATTCACAGAGCAAGGCAGTCTTGAGCACTCAATTTTAGCACATTTTCATCATCCCTAAAAGAAACTTCTTATTCTTAGCAGTTGCTCCACAGTTGGTCCATAGCCCCCAGCCCTAGGCAAGCACTGATCTGTTTTCTATCCCTATAGATTCACTGGAGATCTCATATAAATGTCAGTATTTATGTAAGTATACAATGTGTTCCTTTGTGATTGGTTTCTTTCACTTAGCAGTATGGTTTAAGCCTCATCCATGTTATAGCACGTGTAAGTTTTTATTTTTTAATTTAAAATTGTTTTAGATGTCATTTTTAAAAGTCATGTTTAAAACGACAAGCAGTGCTTCTGTCTGGAAAACCATATAGCCCCACCCCAGAAATAATTGCTAGATCCTTATTAAATTCCCTTTTTCTTTTAAAAAATTCAATGAAACGTTGACATTGAAAATCAACATTGAGTACATTTCTGGCTAATTGCATCTTCACAAATAGTTCTTTGTTCTAAATAAAGTAATAAGAATGACTCTTAGAATATCAGAAAACTTGCAAACCCTTGAAAATAAGACATTTCCTTTGTCCTGAGAAACAAGTTTTGGGGAAAGCCCCCACAGGTGTAGGCATGTGTGTTATATGGTGAAAATCAAGGGGTCACGGGAGCTTCCAGGCACCAAAGGACGGAAAGCAGTATTTCTTGCCAACCTAACCCACAGCCAGGTGCCATGCTTGGCGCTCTCGTTGTCTTACTTCATTTCACAATTCTATGTGAAGCAGGAAATATCCTAATTAAAGAAACAGAGGGAGCCCCTTGGCCCTCCTTGCTTGGTCTTTTCCTGAGTGCCATCTCTGATCAACTCCTTTTATTCTGATTGGCACAGTATGAATCATACTCACTGCTGAGTTCTGAGTGTGTCTTGCTAACTCACGTCATGAACTTGTCACTGTGGTAGTGTTGAGAAGTGGGGCCTCAGCGGGGTGATGGAGTCTGACAGTGGCGCCCTCGGGATGGAGTGGGACTGCTCTCCTGCTCCTCTACCATGTGTGGACATGGTGTGTTCCCTTTGGGTCTTCTGCCTTCTGCTGTGTGAGGACGCAGACACATCAAACCTGCCATCACCTTGATCTCTGACTTTCCAGTCTCCAGAATTTTGAGAAGATCAACTTCTGTTCCTTACAAATAACCCAGTTTTAGCTACTTGGTTATGGCAGTGTAGACATTCACCATGAATTTCTGTCAGGAGTTCCATGTCTTCAAGTGGGGTGACTTAGTGTTGAAGTGCTCTGTGCCTGAGACAGAAAGGCATACTAAATGTCCTCTGTGCTCTGCTACCTTTTTTTTTTTTTATAGCTAGGACAGAGTCATATTATGCATTCTGACCAAGGGGCTGTGAGGGAAAGTGTAACTTCTATTTGGAAATAGGAGAGGATGGGGTGAGCTTCCAAAAACACCTCTCTTGCTGAGAGTGCCCTGAAGTCATGAGCAGAGGTGACAACATGAGCCACAACACAGTGTTGCTTCCATAGGACTGGCTCTGTGAGGGTTTGGGGAACAGAGTCTGCCTGACTAAGCTAAACTGGGCAGTGGTATGAGCAAGGTATAAATGGGTGTAAGTCCTGGAATGTCAGTTTTTAATTTGTCTCCGCAGCATCCCCTATCTACTTTGACATGGAAATACGTTAGACTGCATTTCTTTTTAATTCAACCAACTTTTGTTGAGAACCAACTGCGTGGGCTAATAATTACAGACTTCATGAGTGTAGGGATCTGTGAGTGGGGCTCTGTAGACAGTCTCCATTTCCTCCACTGAACGCTGAACCAAGTGGGAAACAGCAGAGCTCCCAGGCAAGGGGCCCACATAGCATCTTGAGAAAGCCTGATTTTGCCGATATTTGAAAAATCAGACCAGTCTGATTTGTAGCACAGTCCCTTCTATTATAAAGATGAATCTACCCAGCGACAGGGGCGTTTTTGGCACGAAGGAGCCAGTGCTCACTGCAAACCACTCACTCCCAGGAGAAAGCCGAGAAGATGGAGCCAAACTACAACGTGCTAATTTTTCCTTCTAAACTCTCCGTTCAGAGCCGTCATTCCATCTTCCCTGGGGAGCAGAGAGGATTAGAAGTGCTACACTAATAGCTCCCTCCACATGGAAGGCAATCAGGAATGAGAAAGCTTTCTCCCTAATGATAGGGTTGCTCTAATACTTGGTGCAATGCCTGGTCCATCATAGCTCTGCCTAAGTGCTAAATGTCATTGCTGGCACGATGACAAATGCTAGGACCACTGCCTGAAGGACAGATCCAACTCCTGATGTGCTTAACTCCTGATAAGGGAAAGAGGTAGGGAGAGAGCACCTGCAATGCACATAAGGGGTCAGTCCCTGGCCAGTTGCGAGTCACCCTGAGAGCAGCAATGAGGAGCACCTGAGTCTGATGAGAGGAGGACGTGGTGTCCGAATGGTGTCTACAACAGTGGGAGATCACTGGATAAAGAAAGGGGGCAAACATGAAGCAGGGAAACAGGAAAGGGAAATGCAGGAGAAAACCATGCAGAAGGTGTCAAATAGCATAATGTAGTGAAAGAACTGTGCGGGGCCCAGGGTGAGCATTCGGGGTAAGGAGGACCACAGTATACTGAGAGCTGAGGCTGGGAGAGCAGCTGTGGTCCTGAAGGACTCGGGTGGATTTTAAGTGAGGGCGTGACAGTCAGATTTCTCCTTGCTATGCTCAGAACAAGAAATCTCAGAAGAACTGACACTTATAGGGGTTAACCTTTAAATCAGGAAACAGTTAAACCATGAGGTCATTTTTGGACTTGGAAGTGGCATGGATGACACTTCAGGCCACTGGACTGGAAGATTCACAGGGCGAGTGGATGGAGGATTTTAAGGATACTGGGAAGTGCCCTGGAGCATTTCAAGTCGTTGGAAGAAATTGGGGGAAAAAATACTGAAAAGACACACTCTTGGCAGGGTGGTGAGCCTAAAGAATGTCAGCTTGTGGGCTCCAGAAGAAGCTGGTGTCATGGGACAAGGGAGGACCAACAAGGCTGAATGCTGCTGTGAAATCAAGAGCCCCAAGGACACAGAGATGGCCAGTGAATTTGGCATCTCCAGGTCACTGCTGGCTTTGACAAGGGAGGTCTCTGCAAGTGCTGGAAGAGGGCCTGCAGGGGAAGGAGGAGGTCTGGGTGAAGAGGAGGCCACTGTAGATCTCTGTAGGAGTGTTGCTGTGAAGGGCAGCAGCTAAGTGTGCAGGGTGGGAAGGAGTCAGGCAGTCCTGAGACTCTTCTTTGTAATTGGTTGATATTTATGTGCTGATAGGGATGATCAAGAGTAGCTCTCGAACGATCTTTGTGGGTGATCGAATTAGAATAGAGTTTTTAAAATAAATTGGAAGGACACACACACACACACACACACACACACAATCTGCTTGGAATGAAAGAGCAGAGAAGAAGCACATTAAAAACCATTTGGTCTCTCTTTCTCAAACTCACCCTCCGTCATGGCTCCATAGCATAACTGTGGATCCCTGAGTCTCTGACCTTGAGTGAGGAAAACACACTGTGAAAAATGATTGGCACGTCATTTTTACTTTGTGGGAGAGAAGTGGTTGGAAAGAATTGGCTAAAGAGGACACCCCTGAAAGGATTTATTTATTTATTTATTTTTGCATTATAATTTTTATTACACATATAGAGCACAATTTTTCATACCTCTGGTTGTATACAAAGTATATTCACATCAATTCCTATCTTCATACGTGTATTTTGGATAATGATGTCCATCACATTCCTCCAGCATTTCTAACCCCATGCCCCCTCCCTTCCCCTCCAGCCCCTCTGCCCTATCTAGAGTTCATCTATTCCTCCCATGCTCCCCCTCCCTACTCTACTATGGATCAGCTTCCTTATATTAGATAAACCATTTGGCATTTGTTTTTTTGGGATTGGCTACCTTCACTTAACATTATCTTCTCTAACTCCATCCATTTACCTGCAAATGCTATGATTTTATTCTCTTTTATTGCCGAGCAATACTCCATTGTATATATATGCCTTTTTTTTTTTTGCCCATTCATCTATTGAAGGGCATCTAGGTTGGTTCCACATTTAGCTATTGTGAATTGTGCTGTTATAAACATTGATGTGGCTGTGTCCGTGTAGTATGCCGTTTTTAAGTCCTTTGGGTATAGACCAAGGAGAGGGATAGCTGGGTTCAATGGTGGTTCCATTCCCACTTTTCCAAGAAATCTCCATACTGCTTTCCATATTGGCTGCACCAATTTGCAGTCCCACCAGCAATGTATGAGTGTGCCTTTCCCCCCACATCCTTGCCAACACTTATTGTTGTTTGTCTTCATGATAGCTGTTATTCTGACTGGAGTGAGATGAAATCTTAGTTTTGATTTGCATTTCTCTAATTACTAGTGATGATGAGCATTTTTTTCATGTATTTGTTGATTGATTGTATATCCTCTTCTGAGAAGTGTCTGTTCAGGTCCTTGGCCCGTTTATTGACTGGGTTATTAGATTTTTGGTGCTTAGCTTTTTGAGTTCTTTATATACCTTAGAAATTAGGGCTTTATCTGATGTGTGAGGGGTAAAGATTTGCTCCCAGGATGTAGGCTCTCTGTTCACATCACAGATTGTTTTTTCATGAGACTGAGGAAAAGGAGATCCCACAAGGAAAGCAAGCTGATCCTTAAAAAGTTACTAACAAATTAACTTCCATCTTTCTGGGAAAGACAATGCCCCTTTAGTTTTTTCATAATGTAGAAGAACACATACCACCAGCATTGCTTTTCCTGACAGCAGATCAAATGCTGGACTTGACTGAGTTTCTGCCAAGGAGAATTTATTGCAATTTCAAAGATGGCTCTTAAAAGAGATGACTGTTTTGCATTTTTTATGCAGGTCCTAAAAATGTGCCAGCTTTGATCTACAAAATCGCCTTGTATAGACTTCCTGTTTCTCTTCCTCTCTCCTGACTCTTTCTGCTTCCTCCATCCTTTCCTGACCTCTTGCCCAACAGCCTAGCTTCCACTCACCTCACCCCAGGTTTGGTGGAGCTCCTGATTGGCATCTCTACTCTAAATGTAATTTGGAAACCTCCCTCTCCATTGGTGGAGGTGCCTAGCTGAGAGCCCCCCAAAGCTGTAAAGCCATAGCAACTATCAATCAGGCCCTCTAGGGAAATGAAGGCCAAGGTGCCCAGCGCACAACAAAACAGCAATCAAAATAACAAAAGTTCCTGTACGTTTTAGTTGAGTATTTATCTCCTATTATGAGCTGGCTCATGGGTTCAGTGGCTATAAAATAAATACCTGACTTACCTGTACACCTAAGTTATGACTGTTTGAGTCCTAATGATGTGATTTTGGGGGACAGTTAGCCCTTCTCTAACTCAGTGTGTCTGGCTCCATCTGTGATGTCCGGGAAGCTCAGGGATACCAACATTCCTCTGCCCACTTCCTGTTATGCTGCTTCCTTTGCTTCCAGTGGCCGGTGGGATAGCCTCCACCTGGGAGGAGGAGCTAGTGGTTACTCTTTCTACCCTTTTGGCCTCAGAGGATGTTGGCCTCCTTCTCACCTTTTGCCTTCCATCTCCCAGAACAGGGCCACATATAATACCCCACAAACAACAGGGATCAGCTTGTGGGACAGGACTGCACTGAACTTTCAGGGATGGTGGAAGGGCTGCGTGAAGTGGGCGGTAACTTACCATCCTTCCAACTGACCGAACGTCCTGTCCTGGGGATTGTTCTTAGACCTCCTCCTATCCTGATCTCCTCCATGTACCCTTTCCTCCCATGCCGGACCATTCAGTGGACTTCACACCACAGTCGTCCTCCCAGCTCAGGCTGTGGGCCCAGCGGATCCCCTGATCCAGGATCTATGCCTGACCCATCTTCCCTTCTCAGTACCAGCATCTTCCTAGGATTACTGACCGTGAGGACCTGGGTCCCCTGTAAGGGAATCCTCAATTCATGTGGCAAGTCTGTCGGTGGCCCCAAAGAGACAACCTCACAGAGTCCAACATGAGTACATTACTACAAGATGAATTTCTTCAGTGGAAATAACCCCAGAGAGTGGAAACGCAGCTTTCATGCTTGCATGTGAGGAGAGCGCCATCAGATGACGCTCAAGGCTCTTTGCCTTTTCCATTCTTGTGAGAGAAGGCGACTGCTCTTATTGGCGTGGATGGGAAGGAGCTCCATCTTTCTCTCTGTGTCTCTCTAGATGTCACTGCTTATTTGCAAAAGTGAACATTCAAGAATAAGTCTTTACAGGAACACCCCGCCGTCTTGAATTCTGGGGTGAAGTAATAAATATTTTCATTTGTATTTACCCAATGCTTAGAGTTTTCTACCAATTGGTTTTCAAACTCAAAATGGGAAAAGTGGAGAATTACTTCAGCTTCTTTAAACCTAAGCCTGCATGTTGGAGAAAGCAGTCCGAGGTTGGTATAGCTGTGTTCGGTCTCCTGAAGTCCATTTCCATTCATGGTCATGGACATCATGTTAGTCAATCTTCACGGAGGTGGACGAGGGCTCAATATAGTTCTGGGATCAGAAAATGCAGTTTTGACTTGAGTAGGCCCTTTGTGTTGTGTCCAGATCATTTCTGCAAAGTAAGTTGTCTCCATTCAAGGAATGGTCTGAGGCTGATGTTACGACTTTCCTCTCACACATACGGGGCATCTTTACCCTCTGCTGTTTGCTCATCATCTTCTAGTTCATGGGTGGCTGGAGTCTGGGCTCTATGGTCCTTGTAGCAACTGCTCAAGTTGCCCTTGTGCAACATCAGCCACAGCACATAAGTGACCAAGTATGGCTGTGTTCCAGTAAACTTTTACTTACAAAATGAGTAGCAGGCTAACTCTGTTTGCCAGCCCTGTTTTACATTACGAGGCCCAAGCTCCTCAGGTAAGTATTCAAGTGCCCTCCTTACCCGGCCCCTACCTGTCGCTATAGCTTCATGTACTATTGTTGCCTATTGTTTGCCGAACCTTCCCCTCTACTTAGAATCCACAGGTGCAGATTGGCTTTCCCACCCTCCAACACACACATGTGCACACACACACACGACACTCCTACATGCAGAGATCCTGCTGTTCCATGACGCTGTGATGTTATGCTTGCTGTTTTATCTGCCTGAAAAGACTTTCCACTCTCTTCATTTGGGAAGTCTAATCATCCTTCAGGGTTCTAAAATGACTCTCCTTGCTGGAAGGCTTTTCTTAGCCATTTATGCTTCTATTTACTTAGTGAATTGGTAAGAAATTTTCCCTAACTGTCCAGGGGGCTCCTGGGGCCAGTGACTCAAGTCTCATTATCGCAACATCCCTGGAGCCCAGCACAGTGTCCAGAAAGGTTCAGCTGCTAAATTTGTGCATGACTGAGGCAGTGAAGTCAAGCAACCAAGAGAAAAAGGGGCGGGTTGTTCAGCAGATGCTATAAATGCCAAGTTTAGAGATCGTAGAGCTCACAGGCTTGTGGATAAGTCTAGGAAAGTCTAGGATTGAGGGCTGTGATATTGTGTGGAAACACTGGATCCTCTAAATGATGGAATCTGAGGAATAAGCTGGCATGTTTTATATTCTTTATTTTCTACTTGAGTCCAGTGTAAGCAGCTTCTATTTTCAAGAGCTCACAATGCAGTTGTAGAGCAAGATGCCAGTCAGTGAAACAGAGAGACATGGGAAGAGAGTACATCATCAAATGCTGGGGTCTATAGTTCAGAGTCAGTTTGGAGAAGAGGATGATGAACAGAAGTTAGAATGGTTGAAAGAAAAAGGTGGTGTTAAGGTGAAAATACCAATCATATCATGACATTCATGCCTTTTAGAATCCTTTCTATTGACTTACAAAATATACCACCCAAATTATATATATCATAAGTATCCAGCTTGATGAATTTTTGCACACCAAACAGATCTCTGTAATCAATACCTAGATTAAAAAACAGACTCCAGTATCTTGGAAGCCCCTTTATATTTCCTTTATCACAACCTATCCCCCAAGGAAACCACCACCCTGACTTCTAACATCACTCATGACTTTTATTTATTTGTGAACTTCATATAAATAAGAAAAAATATAGTGTGGACTCTTTTGCATCTGGTTTGTTTTGCTCAACATTACATTTTGAAATTCATCCAAGTTATGTACAGTGGTAGTTTGTTCATTCTCATGACTGTTTAGAATTCCACTGCATAAGTATACCACATTGATAAATCCACTCTTCTGTTGATAGAAATTTGAGTTGTTTCCAGTTTTCCATTACGTTTGAATACTGCTTTCTCCAAATGTATTTTGAGATACATATGCATTTCTGTTGAGTATATACCTAAGGAGTAAGATTATTGGATAATAAATTACATATAGATGCCCCTAAATTTACAATGGGGATACATTCCAATAAATCACTGTAAATTGAAAATATCATAAATATTAAATGCATTTAATATTCCTAATCTACTGAAATACCTTAAATGTGCTCAGAACACTCACATTAGCTTACAGTTGTACAAAGCCATATAATGTAATATTTTATAATAAAATATTGAATTTCTTCTGCAGTTTACTGAGTACTGTACTTAAAGTGAAAAAACAGAATGGTTGTATGAGTACGCTTTCTTACCATTACATAGTTGAAAAATCAAAAACAATTAAAATTTGGGACTATTTGTATCTATTCAGCTCTCGTAAGTAAATTTAAACTGTGTTCCCAAAATGATTGTATCATTTTATATTCCCTTCTGCAGTACAGAAAGCCCCAGCTGCTCCACATCCTCTTCAACTCTTGGTTGTATAAGTTTTCTTCATGTTAGCTGTTCTAAAGTGTGCATAGGAGTTTTAATTTGCATTGTCTTGATGACTAATGAGGCTAAATACATTTCTAGAAATGAATCAACCATTTATATATCTTTTGTATTAAAATACTTTTCCCTTTTCTGTTATGTTGTTACCTTTTACTCAATGATACGTAGGGGTTCTTTATATATGTTGGATATATGTTCTCTATGAGATATGTGTGTCAAAGTCTGGCTTGTCTTTGCATTAGTTGCTTTTCTCATTAGTTTCTTATTGAACAAAGTACATTACCACAATTTCTAATCTTCCCTTGAACAACTGGACTCTTGATCCTCCTAGTTTATAGACTCACTGGACCAGAAGTTCAGTTTTCTATTGCCATTCAGGATTTCCATTAGGAATATAGAGAGATTGAAAACTGTAACTAAAAAAAAATAGATATCATCTTACTCTATTTCTTGTTTTTCTTTTGGAAAATTACAGGTCATAGGATGGTTAATTTACTCCTGGTTACAGAGTCCATGAGCAGCACAGCCAGGATTAAGGCCAGAGGCTGTTGTCTCCTACCCCAGTGTCTTTGCATAAGCACATTCACAGTTCATTAATTTAGAGTTTGGGAACGGAGTTTGGGGAGCGACAGCACAGTTGCTAAACTGTGTTTACTTCTGTAAGACTTTCATCAGCCCAGGGCCAGACCACTGAGAGAGCAGACACTTGTGAGACTGGTTCCCTCTGCCCTGTAAGAGAGAGCAGCAGCTCATTTTGGAAATTCTCAGTATGCATTGCTAAGCTCTGCTAGGCTGTGCACAGCTTAATAGTTACTTCTCCATTCTAAAAATAGGAAGGAGTTATTTATGTTGGCCAAAAGCTTGGGACAACAAAGAGAGATGGAGGGCTGCAGTCCACCACAGTTACCCTCTAATAAGTGATTGTGAAGCCCTGATTACCCCAAGTGCTTGGGAAGTTATAAAGTCAAAGCAGCAATTCATCTCCCACTAAAGAGCTGGTGAAATTGCCTGTCAAGGTCGAATCCCTTCCCGCCAGGGCCAAGTGCATCTGCTGAGGCAGCAGTCTGCCTGTGGGGAGGGACAGGCATCCCTACAGGCCACTGCTGCAGGAAGAGTCCTACAGAAAGAGAACACCCAGAGTCTCTCTCAAGCAGTGTGGAGGTTAGCATTGCCCCCCAGGGCCCCAAGCTCTGCCTGCCATCCTGCTATCCCCTGGGGAATATTCTGTCCCTTCCTCTGCCACCTGGTAGGCAGACTGTATTTGTAAGAAACCAGATCTGACCTGAATTGCATTTCTACTTCAAATTAGCACTAATTATTTACATGTGTACCAGAAGTCAGAAGGATAGGACATCAATGTTGTGCCCCAAACAATAGCTGGCTCTGGAGGGCCGTGCTATGGATGATTTCTATGGTCTAACCTGGATTTTCCAATTCACATTTCAATCCTAAGCAGTAGGAAAATTGGCTGTCTCTGTAAGGTCAAAACTGGCCAGACACAAGAAACTTCAAGTAGTTTGATCTCATGCAACGAACTAATTTTATTGTGGTACTTTAAGTACAATAAAGGCTTTAAAAATGCTGTGTCAAAGTCAGATATGCTAGTATCTACCAAGTATTAAGTAATTTTCATTCCTAGCCCATCCCCTGCTCAGCGCCCAGTTAACTATTTAATCCTCTCGACAATGCTATTAGGTGGAGACTACCGCGGGTTCTATTTTTGTAGATGAAAAAAAACTGAGGCTCAGGGGGTTGAAGACACTGTGAATCAAGCACTCCACCAGGAAGGGCAGCACTGGGTTCAGAGATGAGAACCCAGAGCCCTGCTCCCAGCCATCACATCTGTGCCCCTCGACCTCAAGGCAAGTCTACGGCAAGAGCAGATGCTGAGGCCCAGGTGGTGAGCGGGGCTGCGTCGTCTCTGTCTGCAGGATGCTTCCCCACAGCAGATGCTCAGAGAGGGTTTGCTGGGCACGTAGTCAGGGCAAAATAAAAAAGGGTCAAACACCTCCCTGTCCTCAGTTCCCTGTGGAGGTGCACCAGCCCAGAACTAAGCCATGACCCACTGCCTTCTGGGACAGGAGGGAGGGAGAGTATTAGGCATGGCCAGCAGGGGGAGAGCCAGCACCAGCTCCTCTCTCCTGAAAGCAGACTCTTCCCTCTAGGCTGCTGTCCCCTCTGTGACACCCCCAGCCGTTTTCTTGAACATTGCCCAGGGATGCAGATGTTTCTGGAGAAGATCGTCTTTCTGTAGGACTCTTCCTGCAGCAGTGGCTTGTGAGGATGCCTGTCCTCCCCGTGAGGAGAGCTTTGCTTACTGAGCACGTACTGTGCGCCACCCCTGATTTACCTGTGAGCGGTATTTAGACTAAATCCAGCTGATGTAAAGAAGGAACGTGTCACATGAGCCTCAGCCACAGGATTCAGAGGGCTGTGAATACCTGCAAAGTCCTTCCCATCTCATGTGTGTGCACACAGACGTGTTTCCAAGGCTTCTGTGCTTTTATTTTTATTTCTTCCTGAGAGGACTCGGCTTTTCTAAGAGTCTCAAAGGGGTGAATGATCCAATAAGATTTAGGAACCTCCTTAGGAAGAGAGGGTTAAGGAGAAGCTGCCCTGACCTGGGAGAGTCTGAAAGCCTTTCACTGTAGTTAAGCCTCTGGCTTTACGACTGAATGGATCATTCAGGCAAGAGTGGAGCGGTCAAGAGCACTGATCAATGAAGGATGAATTACAAACTCTTAAATCTGTGTTATCTAAGCTATGTTGGAATAGAATGAACCATCCTGTACTGGTGAGATTGTGAAACCAGTTTTGTAATCAGAGGACTTCGTAACAGTGCGGGTGGAGGTGGGGGAAGGCTGACAGGACAATGTATGTGTTTGTTTCAGAAACAGAGAGGAGCAGGGAAGTAGGGAGAAAGTTCAAGGTTATCCAAGAAGTGAGATCCATCCTACTTGGACAGCACTTAACAGTTCACAAAGCTCCTTCATAAACATATACTCAAAAGCTCTTCAAAATAGTCCTGGAAGGTCAGCAAGATGTAATATTATCAGCTGTTGATCTACAAAGAAATGGAAGCACAGAAAGGTTGACTTATCTCCCCAAGGTCACACAGTTTGCCAGTGACCACAGTTATATAAGATAGTTGGATAGATTTTTTCCCCCACTCTATTAGTATAGGACATATTAATAAGAAAGACACTACTGCCCATTTGTCTCTAATTTGGGACAAAAACATAATAACAGGTGGATATGATGTTGGCTTCAAACTCAAGCTTTCAAATGTTGTACCAAGTTTGAAGGTTCTTAAGTCTTACTGGATCATTCACCCCTTTGAGACTCTTATGAAAGCTGAGGTCAGGAAGAAATAAGAAGAAGCCTTGAAAACACCCCCGGTGCACACCCACATGAAGCGGGCAGGATTTTGCAGGTCTTCGCTGCCCTCTGAAAACGTGGCTGAGGCTCCTGTGAAACATTTCCTTCTCCACGGCAGCTCCATCTCGTTTACCTACTGCTCAGAGGTAAAACAGCTCATGCAGACATTAGCATCAGTGTGTGCTCAGGAAGGAAAGCTGTCCTTCAAACTCAGAACGACACTCAAAAGCTTGAGCTTGAAGCCAGCCAGTCAAGTCCTTTGTGATGAACAGCTCGGGTTCTGGGGCTGGCCCGCCTGTCCCACCCCAGAGGCACACCTGCTAGGGGATGCAGACAACCTGGCTGTGCAGGACAGTCGCTGCCCCAAGTGACCCTCACCCAGGAGGGTCAGGAATTGTGAAAAAATACTCCAAGTCTTGTGGCCCTTCGTGATGTCACCCTGGGGACAGCCCCATACGGTTTCTGGGGAAGTTACTGGCAGCTCAAGGCTCTGGAAGAAGCCTCCCTGACCCTGGGGGTCTCCTCTCCTTTCCTGTCCCTTCTCGAGGGAATTGCCTTTGTTGACATTTTGGTCCTTACGAGAAGGTGCCAGGGTAGCATCAAATACGCCAGCAGTGTTCAGGGGAGAGGCCTGTTTTAGAACAGGGCAGGCAGCAGGAGAGTCCTCAGACGGGCTCTGGTCTGACCCCCTGAAGGAGAGCAGGGAGAGAAGCTCGGGTTGAAGAGCCGAGGGTCGCCCTGGTGTTCTAGAAACATTCTTCTAAGCTGATGGAGTCATTGAGCCAAAGTCACCGGGTTGAGGGATCCTGCAGCATATGGCCACTTGTGCATTATGCCTTGTGTTCAATCACTGCGCGGTAAGAAGCGTGTCATCACGGTGAGTGTGGAGGTACGTCCAGGAGGGTAGCAGCTGGACCACCCCTCGGTGGTCTTTCAACAGGACCTCTGTGGTCCTTCTCCTATGCATTCTGGTCTCTGGGCCTGATTCTGGGGATTCCAATTTACATCACGGCTTAACAATTAACTGCCGTATGGATGGATGAGTAAAAAAAGAGTTTCATTCTCCCTGACGGTCAACAGCCACAGAAGCTAAGAACTCCTAGGCCAGCTCCCTTCCGGCAGCTGTGACCTGAATGTTCTTCAGAGATCCTGAGTCACATTTTTTTCAGAGTCCAGGTCCTTCCTCACCAGTTTCACTGGAGGGAAAAACCAAGATGAGACAGAATGGAGCAGGAGATGGAGCAGCAGACATTGCTGCGTCCCTGGGGGCATGAGTGGGCATCTCAAAGAGGGCACTCACAGGAATGGGGAGGGGCTATGTGCTCGGCTCTGTCGATCACCACTGTGTGACCTTGTGCCAGTCACCCTGAAGTTTTCAAGAATCAATGTAGCATGTGGGGAATCTGCCCCCCAGTTTCCATGAGGACCGAGGGAAAGTCCACGAGGCATTTCACAGGCTGCACTAAAAAGTGTTGGTTTCATTTGAAGATCCCATGCCAAACATAGGCTATTGCCTCCCTCATTTTCCCCAGATCCCTAGAAATGAAACAATAGGAATATTTTGAAAATTGATGAGCCTAAAATTATTATTCCAAATTTAAAAGCCCAGTGGTCTGTGGTTATTATAATGTCCAATATTGTCTAAACATCACTTTCATGCATTGCCCCATGGGAATTAGGGCCTGAGAGATAATAAGTCCCAGAGGAAACAGCTGCTCAGTAAAGCAGAACTGTGATTTTTTTTTTTTAATGTCATGGACAGAAGAGGCAAGGGGAGGGGTTGTCACTGGAGAGGATGCACAGGCTGGGCTGCCAAGCCTTGCCATTAGCCGCCTCCTGCAAGCCAGCGCTAAGAGGAGCACAGGAACAATGTGCCAGCCAGCTGGGAGCAGTCGGCTGCCATGTACGCGGTACATTAAGTGACTGTCCCCATCCCTGTCTTACAGGTTTCCATCTGATAAGGGAACCATTGGTCTGGATCATGTTTCAGAAAGTGAAAGAAACAGAAAGACGCCTTCACTCTTGTGCTTTCCTGATACTGCCTCACCTCCTGTGCTGCTGCGTTAGGAGTAAACTGTCCTAGAAAATCAAAAATCACAACAACGACCTGTGGAGATCTCCTATGGACTAATGGGAGAGACTTTGCTCAGAGAAAATCGAAGGTCAGGAAGTTCAGAGATGTAAACGTAGGGTCGCTGGACTTGTATGAAAAGCCCAGTTAAATTTGAGTGTCAGATAAACAATGATTTTAGTATATATGTGTCCCATGCAATTAAAAACTTTAATTACAAAAAGACATAACTTTTAGTATAGGTATGTCCTATGTGAAAAAATAAAAATTTAAATTTAAAAAATACTCACAATTTTTATTGTGTGTCGGAAATACAAATTTAGCTGGGAAACCTTCATTTCCCACTTCAACAAAAACATACAGCTAGTTATGATGTGATCATAACCCAAGGTGTTCTAGTTGTGAAGTTTTCTACTAAATTGTACCAATCCCTCAATATAAGAATTAAATATGGGCCAGTATTTTGTTATGACATGTATGGCATTTTCTCACATCCCATATTACTAAGCCCTTTTTAAACCAATCACTCGCATATAACCCTAATCTCAGAGTCTGATTCTAGGGGAACCCTCTTGCATAGCAAGAGACTTTAGGCTCCCTCACTCAGAACTGCCCCCTAACTTTACATGGGAAGCTAGTGGCCCCCCAAAGCAGGGTCAAAACTGGCTTCTTTCAGCCCATGGGTAGAGAAAGAGAGTAACAGCAACATAACCCGCCTGCAGAGACAGCACGGAAGTTTCTAGTAGCCGCACACAGAATTCTACCTTGGGGTCTACCTAGAGGCAATGGCAACCAGGCACCACTTCTCTGGTTTGTATTTTTCTTAGCTGTGTAGCTTCCAAGTCTTGTTGTCTGATTTCTCTAGAAACCATGTAGAATCCAATATGCTTCCCACCAGTTCGTTTCCCACTTAGGTTGGCCCAGGATCATCTCCTTGTGTGAAAAACACTGAGGAAGTATTCATCGATACCGGAAGAGGTGTGTGCAGCTGTGGGCCCTCAGGAGACGGTGCCACTGGGCTGGTTGTCTGAACTGGTTTGGGCTACGGATGATGAAAATTCATCTAATCAAGGGATGGGATTCTGGCGGCTGATGTCCAGGTTGCACTCGTGGGCCACTGTAATAAAAGGCCCATGAAGGTGAGGTAAGGGGACCTCCTGACTCTGTTGTAGAACTCTACGTAAGAAGTTCTAGAACTGTGGGCGTGTGTGATTGTGTCTAATGGAAGCGAGTAGCTCAAGGAAAGAAAATATTAAGCACTCAGTCCTAAATTCCTGGCCTCGCAGAAAGTCCTGAAACCGTGGACTTTCACTGACTGGACTAGAAACTCCTTGGGTTTGGGGACTCTGGACAAAAGCCACCTAAACTAAACCTTGATCATTAATGGCTCAGGCCAGACGTGTCTTCTCAGAGCCAGAGATTTTCAGTCACGATTTCAAGTAGGCCTTCAGTGGGCTGCCCATTCATGTCCACTCTGGGGTCCACAGGAAGAAAGAGTCAAGCCTCAATACTAAGACCAATTTGACTGACACTGTGGTGTGGACGGGCAGAGTGGTGGGGTAACTTGCCGCAGTTCACAAGTAGTCAGAAGAGAAGGAGACACCTGCCTGCTCTGTCGCCTGCTCCGCCTTCATTCATCCCACCCAGGGATTTGGATCCAGTGATTCGGATTTTTTACCAGGTGAAGAAAGTTCAGCAGGTCCACGGGAGAGGTGCCTCCCCCTGAGGTTTGGGCCACCCAGAAGCTGCTTCCTAGAAACATTGTGAAGAAGACCCATGGTAGAGAAAAACGACATTCCAAGAAACATGTCCAGAAAACAAAGAAACGAAGGTAACTTTAATACTGTATCTCTCAAAAAAAATTTAGAGAAAATCTCATTTGACACCACAGCATTTTAAAAGCCCTTTTCTGCTCTTCCTCTTAACTGGCTCCCAGAGTCTCCTTGAAGCCTTTGTTCCCTCCCTCATCTCCATCCTCCCCATCACAATTCACTCACCACCCCCTTCCAGCTGTCTGCAAACCTTGGCTTCCTGGTTACCTTGAGGCAAACAGACTTCCTTTACATTTGCTGCTGTCATGATGTTCTGTGCTGCCACAGGCGAAAGCAACCGGGCCAAGCAATCTTGGAGTGAAACCTCTGACGTGGTGAACCAAAAAAAAAAAAAAAAAAAAAAGAAACAAAAAACCCTTCCCTTCTTATAAGCTGATTATCTCAGGTATTGGGTCACAGTATGGAAAGCTGACTAACAGAGGGTAGGAGATTGGTGGGAGGGGGAAATTCACAGTAAGCATTATCAGAATTACCTTGGTGAGGGATAGGATGGGAAGAAGGGAATAATGGTTGTGGTATCTCCTACACATCACATAAAAACATGGCTTTGCCAAGAGGGAATTTTGTTAGGACACTTACTATCATGAATCTTAGTTGTCTGATCATTATAATGGGAACTCCCATTATAATGTGTTGGTTTGAATAATAAAAGAGATAATACAATGTATACAGCCTCGTGCTTGGCACATGGGCAACAGACAAGGACTATAAAGGAAAGATGAAAATCCAACAAGTCTTTCTACTTCCTTTTGACCATGCTTCATGCAAGTTAGCTTAAATGTTTTTACAACATTTAATCTAAAATGTTTTCAAACATTCAGAAAAAAAAGTTTTAAAAAATCACAGTGAACACCCAAAGATACCCAGCACCTAGATTCTACAATTTGCATTTGATTATAGTTGTTTTATCGTGTATCTATCTATCCCCTCCTCCATCCATTACGGTCAGATTATTTTTGTTCCATTTTAAGATAAGTTGCAAACCTTGGTACATTTCTCTCCGGACACTTCACCATGAATACTGTTATATTTTTAAATGATCTCTAAGAAGGACAACGCAACATAACCTTTTATATTCGACAGGAGTGCTGCTAGTTCTCCTTTTCTGCCAAAATGTAGGTCAGCCTCTCTCTCTTACTTTGGTCAGCTTCAAAGTAGCATATCTCAAAGCATATTTCATGGAACCTAGATCCAGTGTAAAAGGGGAAGCAAAGTATCTGTGGTCAAAATGATAGAAAGACTGGATTAAATATAGTTTTGTAATGTTTTGGACCTGCAGAGTTCTCAGAGCCTGTTTTAGGCTAACGTGCATATGGTCACAGGGGATCCACTCACTCAGCCTATTTGGTCAGAAGAACCCCCTTTTCTTCTGAGCAATGTGTCACAAAAGGGTTCCATAGAGTATATTTGGGGCAAGGATGCTTGTACCTAAGTCCTTCCCTCCTTGCTCTTTTCCTCAGAGCTCATAATTTCCCCTGATTTCTGGTTCTGCAAAGTTAGTTTCTGCAAAGTTCCTCCGGGTGGCTTAGATCATATCTGTTTCTAATCATTATGATCCTTTCCATCAACTGTCTCTAGAACACACCCTCTTTGTCCACAGTACTATCACAAGTTTGTAAATGTGAAGGTCAGCTCTGCCCTCTGGGAAATCATCTTTGAGATCAAGGACGGAAAGATGATAACTCGGTTGATATCTCACATCTCTCATGTGAAACTTCGTATAACCTTGACGTCTGGTTGGGGCACCCTTATTCCTTCAGTTCTGCCTTCCCATTCAGAGGAGATCATAGGTAAAAGATTCTGAAAAACTGCGAGTCACAAATAAAAGGTGCTGTTTTTATTACATTCATGTTAGAGAAGCAGAATCACAGGATCTGGAATGACCTGACAGTGTCTCCAGACTGGTCCTATGGTGGGACTGCAAGGAGGCACGGTCTTGGTATTTTAATCTCTCTCCAGAGGGGTTTCGTTTTCAGTTCCCCTTTGCAACCTGCCAGGGGGTTCAAATATAGCATCTTGCTGCTCAGAAATGTTCTAAATACTGGCCTTTCTTTGGCAGTTGATGAAATGTCTTGTTTATGAAAGTCTTAGGAGAAGGGAAGCATGATCCCTCTTTACACTTGTGTCTATTTTGTGACAGGGACCAGAAAGCCTCATTTGCTATACCACAACGTGAGACTGAGCAAGTGAAGGTCTGATTCTCTGGTAATGATCCATGTCAGAAGGAGCCCAGAGGGTGGAGAAGTGAATGAGCAGAAATCATTGTTAAAGAGAAAGCACAGCTTAAGAATGCAACTGCATGGACACCTTCCTCCAGAGAAAATATAAGTGCCGTTTTAATATATCTGGTGGACCTCTCAGTGTTGAAAGCGTTGGGGTCCCCTTCCTGGGCAGCCTTGATTTTCTTGTTCACCCTTCAGTAAACTAGACAAGACCCCCTGCATTCTTTCACTTCTCTGAGCCTCTGAACACACTTGCCTTGGCCTGAAATACCTCACACATCCCATACACCTAGGCTGCTTACAAGCACAGATGCAATGTCTAGGGACAGTTTCACAAAACAGCATAGAACAGGTCACATACACTGAGTGCTGAAGAGCACAGTGCCCATCTCATCCATAAGTATCAAATGAATGAAACTAATGTCAACTAATCATCAGCTGAGGTTATTTCTAGTATGTGTCCAGGAAGAAGTGAGCTTTGAGAATTCTGGAACCTGCACATTTATGGACACTATCAATTTGTAAACTATATGGATATTATAATACAGAACATTGTATCCTGCTATAAAATCTATTGCATGTTCTTTTCTTGTGTGCTTATATTAAAAGGTGCTCTTTAGAGTTCGCTTCTTTAACTCCTAAAATTTCTAATTAAAGATGATTCTTGACAGATTTATGCACAAAGCTGATCCCTCTTGGATTCATTCATATGCATGTGATTCACCAAACACATATAATGTGCCTCATGTTTGAGGATCCATATGCTCATGCTTTGTTTTGAAGCATCTCACAGTTAGAGGAAAGCAAATAAATCTATAGTCCTAAGATAATGTGGCATGCACACTGTGGTGGAGATGCTGTGTGAGGAATTTTAGGATCACGATGGGGAGAGGTTTCATAGAAGTGGGGACACAAAGCAGAGCTTTAGAAGGTGGAGGAGGACATAGCCAGGTGTACATTTGATTGGAATGAATCCTCAAGCCAAGACAAGCTTAGTTTTGTCCCTGTCCTTTGTACTTGTGTGACCTTGGATAAGTTCCTTCAGTTTACTAAATTTGTCACCTATTTTGTGAAAGTTGGGAGGAGAGATTCCTGTGCTTTAGAGTTGTTTTGATAATTAAATGTTAAATGTAGACCTATGGCAGGCAGTAGCTGTATTCTACTTCCTTCTCCTGTCCTTCCCTAAACATGATACGGTGTTGGCGGCTGTCCCATAAAGCAGTGCACACGTTGGATTAAAATTCCTACAGGGAAGCTTGGCGTGACTTTGGGTACAGCGAGAAGTCTTTCTCTGACCAAGGAGGATCTGATACAAACAGACTTATCTTTACAACTAACTGAACATTCAGAGGTGCCAGGGGTGCTACCGTCTTTCTGCTCCTTGTTCTTTCTGTACATTGGGGTCTCTTGCTGGCTGGGAATTTTGGTGTTCAAAAGAGACCAGGTTTGTCACCAACATACTGAGCTGCTGGGTGGCTTTGTGCTTCTAGCTCTAATGATATCAAAGGCATTTAAAGTTTCAGATCTATGTGTAACTACAAAAATAACCAAAGGGATACTCAAACAGACTTTAAAGAGACGTGTACCCCAAAAGTGCTTTTCCTAGTTTTTAACTCAGAAAAAGAATCCAATAAGGCAGGCTGTGAAAAGGACCTAAATTGCTAGTTTCATTGAAACTTTGACTTTGCAGGGATTTTTCTAAGTGACCTGATTTCAAAGCACTCCATTTCCCCAGTGCGACCTTTTCTGTCACATCGTCCAACATCAACCTTGACATTTCCATATGTACTTCCACAAAAAAGGCTCTCCACGAACATCTCCTGAGCAAGGCTTAAATAGAACAAGATTGAAAAGCTTGTCAGATGGTTTTCTCCTCTGCTTTGTTCAGAGAGAGGAACCTCCACTGTGGTGGACAGATTCTGGATGCTCTTTCTCCACGCCTCTGCCTCTTCCTTCCACCTCTAATCTCTGTCTGCCTCAGGCTATGGGACCAGCTCTTGGGAATGAAAACTATGGACAGTCTGAGCTCTTGGGGGTGCCATCAAAGGCTGAGGACACAGCCTGAGTTCATTCTCAAGCTTTCTCAGCCAGTTGGTGACAACCCTCAACCAACTTGTGAAGGAACTTCAGAGTCACCAACCTGGCATTGGGTGTCTTCCTTCCTGCCGGGTGCACCCATCTCCACTGCACTCAACAGCTCACTGTGCCGCAGTCTTTTTGCTGGCTGGGGGTTCCAATTGTACATGCCACCCGCCTCCCAGCGCAAAGTCCTCCTTCTCCTCCTGAAACCATCCCTTACAACACACCTGGGGAACTTATTTGTTCTCTGAATTCTCTTGTCTTTTCATATGTACTGTTCTTTAGATCTTTATTTTCAATTTTTATTTTACCTGACACCATTTGTGTTTATATGTCAAGAGCCTGATATTCTTAATGCTTCAGAAGAGCCTGAACTCTCTAAATTCATGATCATATTTTTTAAGATTTTTATTTTATTACTTTAAGAATTTAGAATTTTTGATTGATATAATACTTGCACACATTATGAGGTATGATATATTTTGGAATATTAGGTAGTTATCCACTCAGGGCAATTAGCATATCTATCGCCTTCAATAGTTATCATTCTCTTCTGGTGAGGACAACCATAATCTTCTATATATTTTGAGATATATAATGTGTTATTGTTAATTATGTTTTCCTGCTATGCCACAGAACACCAGAACCTATTTCTCCCATCAAACAATAGCACTGTATCCGCTGACCAACCCATCGCTCTCTCCCCCATTCTGCACCTATTCTCCTTAGTCTCATAACCAATATTCTATCCTTGTCTATGGGCGGAATATGTTTAAAGTCTACCTAAGAATGAGATAATATCTTTTAACACAAGTAGAACACCTTGCCCACAACAGGTATTTCTGGCTCTGCCATGATTAAGATCAATTGCTGCTCTAACATACAAGTTTCAAAATGTGCAATGGACCAACCATGGCAGAAGGCTGTTTGTCATTATAGATCACCTGAAATAAGTTACATTTTTCAGCAGGTGGCTTTCCTCCCTGTAGCAAGTCAAGAAATCCATGTTCCATTCCTCAGGCATTCAGAATTTCCCCTGATGGGTTCCAGGCTCACCCTGGGGTTCCCTGCACCCTAGAAGCTATAGGGGGAAAAGGCATGGAAGAGTGCTTGTGGACTGGCACCATGTCTGCCACTCACATCCACTGGCTGGAGCTCAGTCACACAGCCAAACCCGCCGGCAAGTGGGCTAGAAATGCTGTCTAATTGAAGCCCAGAAAGAAAAGCAATGGCTTGGAGCCCAGAGTGCTGCCTCTGCTATAGGTCACCTAAGCTTCCTTCCCCAGTCTATGCTGTGGAGGAAATGAAAACACATGTCAGGCAGTTGTAAATATTACATTGTATGACAATTATAGAAACTTTCTTTTCCCTTGGAAAAATAAAAAAAGATGAATGAAGTGATCCTTCTTTTCCTTTCACTGTTAACTAAAGGGACACTCAATTCAGCTCATCAGACTGTCCTACTACCTCACCAAGGGAGGTAAGGGAAGCTAGTGTATTGTTTTAGGGGAAACACACACACACACAGACACACACACATACACACACACACACACACACACACACACACAAAGATGTTCTCTGTTAATTCACTTAATCAGAAAATTGAGTTGGCCATAACACTTCATTCCCTATGCAACTTAGTGACTAAGTGACTAATGGAAGTTTTACTAGGCCTCATGAGTGAAATGTGGGCCTGTGTGTGTGTGTGTGTGTGTGTGTGTGTGTACCCAACCTTCAACTGCCATCACCTATGCACTGACTGTGTCACAAGCTTGGAATTTACACATTAGACTCTGAATTGCACCAATAGGACCTTCCCATAGAAGGCACTCCACAGATTGACACAAATTCTGGCCCAGAAACACATTGATCATGGTAGGCTGATGGCTGTAATGAACAATCTAAATCTCAGTGGCCTGAAATAATAAAGCTTTACTGCTGGCTCATATCTCAGTTCAATATGGGCTGTGGAGGGAGTGAGGTTGGGGTGCTCCTACACATGCAGTCTTGGGGATCCATGTCCTTCCCTCATGGGCAGGACTTCTTTGCTTTCTCCAAGACCCTTGGAGTCCTCTACTGGATCCTAAATCCCACTGAGGGATGAGGAAAAGCTGGAGTGCAAGAAAGCTACCCTCTTAACTTTGGGCTGGAGGTAAGACATCATTTTCCCATCAGTGGGAACTTA
The DNA here is from genome assembly GCF_964194105.1 of Spermophilus citellus. NCBI lineage: Eukaryota > Metazoa > Chordata > Mammalia > Rodentia > Sciuridae > Spermophilus > Spermophilus citellus. The sequence goes on along the minus strand of NC_138189.1, from coordinate 10,534,403 downwards.
CCATGTGCCTGAGAGGCAAAGCACTTGATATCTCTGAAATCAGTTTCCTCATCTATAAAAGAGAAATAAATGACAAAGCAACTGTGAATGTAGCACACAGGAGGTGCGTAATAAATGTTTGTTGCTGCTGATTCTCAGTTTACTGAATGTAGTAGGAAATCCTTTTTGTTCTCAAGGACACACTGAAAAGCACTAATCTAAGGCTTTTTAAAGAAATCCAAAGTACCATTAGAATGAAGGGTGAAGAACCAAGGGAAGAGGAGAGAAAATGAGCCAAAAGAAGAGAAGATGTAGCTAACCGAGGGTGTCAGTTGTACCAATGGTTGCTGCCCTGTTTTTCTCCATGCTTGATCTCAGGGAAGGTTTCGGGGTCACAAGGACCTATTACTCAGAATTCCCATGATGAGTCACAAAAAAGGTGGAGGTAGGAATCATGTTGATGCTCGAGTCTTCTGCAGGTAATTAACCAGGAGACCAAGCGGGGAACTTGCATCAGGCCGACAGGAAAACAGTCACACTATTAATCTCTTTTATAAGAACAGCAACACCTAGCAGGCCACGCATCCTGGCCCTCAGCAGAAGCAGCACTAGCCCAGTTTCCCACATGAATCACTCTCTTTGAAGGCAGACCCAGCCCCTGCAGAGACCCGGAACCTGTTTTTCGTCGCCCCCCTCCCTTTGGTTTCATCTTCCACCACACTGTTCATGGCCAGCCTAGTGACCTATTTTGATTCCCTACAAATGCCTGGCGCTCTTGCACCTTAGATTTGAAAGGGCTCTTCCCCGACCCTAGACAATCTTCAGTGTTTTCTTTCTCTTTCTTCTCCCCGGAGTCTCAGCCAAAAGATCACCTGTCTCAGGGAGCCTTCCTGTTCTACGTGGGTGCTTACCCTGTGTGTTCTGATGACTCCGTCTCACCTCTCCCAGCACCTGTGACAATAATGACACAAACGGGCATTTCCCATAGATGATGGATTTCCTCAGGATAAGACATTGACCTTTATGTACCAGTTGTGTGTCACATAATGCACATCGGTCATGTAACCATTACCATTTGCATCGCCTCTCAATGAATGGCATTTTTAATATCCACAATAACCCAAGAATGTAGGCACTATAAAAATCATGTTTATATATATTATATACAATAATAAAGTATTTGTGAATATATTACCTAGCATGTATTTATGCATATAAATACATATTTAAATATAATTGTAACTCCAATTAAAATGAGAAAATAGAGCTTCTTTAGAAGTATATAAAGATGAGGTTCAAATGGACATCTGTTTAATTCCAAGGGAGTTTAATTTTCTCAAAGAAAGAGACATCATCAATTAATGGAATCAATATAATTAGTATGAAGAGTGTTACGGGGGTACAGTTCTGAGCTGCTTTCCTGCCTGGGTTCTGGGCTATGGGTTTCCAACACTTTCCACTGGGGTCACCACAGTCAGGCTGGTGACTCGTGGCAGCTACAGGTGAGACACATCTTTCTTTCTTTCTTTTATTTATTCTGATTTGTTATACATGATGGCAGAATGCAATTAATTTCATATTACACATATAGAACACAATTTTTCAAGACACTGGTTGTACACAAAATATTTTCACACCATGCGTGTCTTATACATGTACTTAGGGTAATGATGTCTAACTCATTTCACCGTCATTTCTACCTCCTTGCTCCCTCCCTTCCCCATCCTCCCCTTTGACCTATCTAAAGCTTCTCCATTCCTCCATGCTCCAACCCCAGTCGCCATTATGGATCTGCATCCTAATATCAAAGAAAACATTCAGCCTTTGGTTTTTTGGGATTGCTTACTTCACTTAGCATTATATTCTCCAACTTCATCCATTTACCTGAAAATGTCATGATTTTATTCTCTTTTAATGCTGAATAATGTTCCATTGTGTATATATACCATAGTTTCCCTACCCATTCATCTACTAAAGGGCATCTAGGTTGGTTCCACAATTTAGCTATTGTGAATTGTGCTGCTACAAACATTGATATGGCTGTGTCCCTGTAGTATGCTGTTTTAAAGTCCTTTGGGTATAAACTGAGAAGAGGGATAGCTGGGTCCAATGGTGGTTCCAGTCCCAGTTTTCCAAGGAATCTCCATACTGCTTTCCATATTGGTTGCACCAATTTGCGATCCTACCAGCAATGTATAAGTGTGCCTTTTTCCCCACATCCTCACTAACACTTATTATTGTTTGTATTCTTAATAGCTGCCATTCTGACTGGAGTGAGATGAAATCTTAGAGTGGTTTTGATTTGCATTTCTCTAATTTCTAGAGATGTTGAACATTCTTTCATATTTGTTGATTGTCTATCCTCTTCTGGGAAGTGTCTGTTCCATTCCCTGACCTATTTATTGATTGGGTTATTTGGGTTTTTGGTGGTAAGGTTTTTGAGTGCTTTATATATTCTAGAGATTAGTGCTCTATCTGATGTGCTTGTGGTAAAGATTTGCTTCCATTCTGTAGGCTCTCTATTCACCTCACTGATTATTTCTGTTGCTGAGAAGACCTTTTTAGTTTGAATCCATTCCATTTATTGATTCTTGGTTTTAATTCTTGCACTACAGAAGTTTTATTAAGAAAGTTGGGGCCTGACATGATGGAGATTAAGGCCTACATTTTCTTTCATTAGGTGCAAGGTCTCTGGTTTGATTCCTAGGTCTTTGATCCACTTTGAGTTTTGTGCATGGTCTTTATAGAGGTAATTCAAGTAAAATGGGGTCTTGAGAATGGGAACTTACCAAATGTGACTGGTGTCAACAAGAAGAGATTAAGATATGCTTAGAGGTGAGACCACATGAAGACACAAGGAGAAGGTTGCAACTACATGCCAAGAAGAGAGGATGCAGAAGGAATTGACACTGCCAACACCTTGATCTTGGACTTCTAGCTTCCAGAACTAGAAGGTAGAGAAAATAAATGTCTATTGTTTAAGCAACCCATTCTGTGGTACTTTGTTATGAAAACTCTAGCAAACTAATAGATCCTCTCTCATCCTTCAGCACCTTCCACACAAGAGAATTAGGGGCATAAAAATGGCTGACCTAATTTTTAGGGATGAGCCCATGGGTCCTGGATTCATAATCACTAAGTCTGATTCATTCATCTTTTTTTTCATGTAACTCATTTGCTTATCAAATAGTTGTTAGAAGTTTACCAGGGGCCAAGCAGTCTACTTGCTCATTAAAGAAGTTCCAACATCTTCCAGTCCTTCATGAGGGTCACCGAGGGCATAGGACCAAACACAATTTAGGCTTCCAGATATCTCTCTAATCTCCATTCCTCCTCCTTTCTCATGAACACAATCTTGCTTTTTGAGTGTTGACATTATGGTAAGTGAACCCCAGAACCCCATGTAGACAAAGGTGGCCACTTGACAAAATCTGGCCAATGGAATAGAAGTCCTGGGTGTAACATGGTAGACACTGGGACACCTCATATAGATCTTCCTTCAGCAAAAGGCTTGCTGCCCCAGCCTCTGGAAGAACTGTGAGTGGCCAGCCTTCAGGGGCCAGGATCTTCAGGCATGGTCTCAGCTGTGGAGAGCTGCCATCCTGGGATGGCCCATGAAGAGGCTCAGGGAGGCAGTGTCATGGCCTCGTCATCTCAGCTGTGACTCAGGAGCTCCACAAGGAGTCCTCCATGGGCCTACACAGAGGCTCTCCTTCCTCCTCTGCCCATTCATGTTTCTGTCCCCCTCTTTCCAGAGTGTCAGTTCGGATGGCACCCCTTAACAAACATCTCACACACCAACTCTTTCTCGTGCAGCTCCAGAAGAAGCTTCAGAAAGATGAGGCTGCTCCAGCTGGCATGCATTTTCCCCATTGTCCTATCCCCACTTCATACACTAATGCACATTGGCTGTGGTTCCAGCCTTCACCTTATAGCCATAAGGCAACATCAAGAATGGAAGCCACACGCTAAAGGGTGTGGAGCAAAAATCAAAATAGCCAGGATCCCTGAAGACTACAAACCACCACGCTAGTTATTCTCGTCCTGCTTATCTCCACATATCTTGTTAACTAATAAAAATGAAACTCCTGATATATTTAAACCACTGCTTTAGATTGTGGGTTTCTGTTAAATGCAGCCAAATATAATTTCCATCTGTACGAAGCATTAAACAGATATTAGTATAAGTGATGCATTTGTTTTAATGCAAAGTCTGCTATCAAGGAGAATTAATGTATCTAATAAGAATATGTAATTATGAATGGGGTGGTGCAACATTTTCCACCAGGGTTGAAAATGTCCCTTGAAGGTGGAAGGAGTTCAATGCTTTCTAGTTTATTTTTAGCTTGTTTCTGATATTTTCTAATTCAAATAGTTGAGTCTTGACCAAAGAGGTTGGTAGATGGTAGATGAGGGGTGGACATAGACAGATTGGCAAGAAGATTAAGGAGTGGATCCTCCAGTTTGCCCGGGTTCACTCTGTATCCTTCTCTTCCCAGTTCTTTGCTCTGTGAAGCCAGCCTGCCTGGATACATCCATGGAAAGAGTGAGGACATTGGATAGTTATTACCTGGTTCCCTGCCTGTGGTACTTTCTGTGGGATGTCTGTGCCCCTCTACCAAAGGTCACTGTTCCTCTCGAGAGACTTCTTTATGTGAAGCTGTCTTTACCTTAGATAGTGGTTAATCTAAGAGCTTCAGATAGTCCAGGAGGTCTGTGAACTTTAATGGAGAATTTGAAAATGCATGTTTATAATCACTAACCTCTAACCCACACTCATCAATGATCAAGTTAGGCTACACATCATACTGGAATTAGCAATGCCCGTGGCTGGCTGCTATAACAGATCTTTTCATATCACTTCAAAAAAGGCACAGTTACGTTGAAGATTCTTTTGTGCCCACCACTGCATCAGACCCACCACTAGATATTTCATGTCATGTGTTAATAATGAAGTTCCTCTGTTAATAAATTGCAAAGTTATTTGACTCAGACATTTTATTCATTGGACTCCAGTGTAATTAGCTTCTTTGGTAATTGTAAATATTTTATCAAGTTCATTTAAAATCATTATCTCAGGATAGGACATTTGGAGTCTATCAGAGTGACAAAAGGCTAGAAGCCCATGAAGTAAACATTTCTTCCCCTGGTTCTTTCAGCCTAGCAACGGTAACTGCCTCCATTGCCTTCATCTCGGGGGGCTGCACCACCCCTATGTTTTCCTACATCCTCCACACCTCTGCAAGTCCTTCAGTTGTCCTAAGGTCAGCCCACACTGACTGTGTCTTTGTAGGACACTGATTGACAGACCCTACAAAGGATTTTGACTTCCATGTCAAGAGTGGCACTGGAAGCTTGGATGGGTCACTGGATTGCTGTGAGCTTCTGTTTTTCTCATTTGTAAAAGGAAGAGAACACCCAACATCAAAGCATCCAGGCTGTTATTGATCAGGAAGAATCAATGCAATACGTTTGAATATTGTTTGACACACTGAAAGCATCACACACGTCACTTTGCTTATGGCTCTACTTTCTTTCCCTTTCTCTTCTACCCTTTTTGTTTAACCAGCAGGTTAGCAGGACCAAAATGGACCCTGACAGCCTAAAGATAGGTGGCATTTCAGGGAATAATTGGCACTTGTGTTGTTTCCATACTTAGGACTTCAAGGCTGAGGCACAGAGAACTGTGTTCAGTCCCTTCCTCTGTAATTTTTTAATTGCACGTCTGAATAAAGTAAGTTCTCATTTAAAAACCCAGAACAATATTCCTAAAACATGGATAGCATATAGACACCCTTTCTAAGAAGCTTTTTTACAAAAACACAGAGTGATCTCTCAGTTTTGTCCCATTGCTCTGATTTCAAGATTACTCACATGTGTACAGATTCATTGAAGACATTCCCCATGCTTACATTTCTTATACAGCTATGAATCAAAATAAAGTTGCTGATTAACCACAGGAGAGGGTATTCAGATGATAAATGGAACATATGTGGAAATGTCATTTTCCTACCTCAAATACATAGAAAAAATTATCTACAATATTGATGTAAAATAAGAATACTCCACAAAGACCAGAAATTATACAGAATTCCTGAGAGGCTTGAGGCAGATGGATATGTATAATTGACAAGCCATAAATTTACCTAGGGCGTCCATGCTTCCAATTGGGAGTGGTAGATGGTCTGTCTTGATGCTCAGGACAAGATGCTGGAGCAAGAGGAAGCTCTAGGGAACTCTGAGTAGTCAAGGTGACTTCTACAGTGGAGAAACATGTCGTGCCTCCCTCCTCTCCTCACCATCACCCACTTGTGAGGGTCATAGAGGAGGGTCTGTACCTTGGCAGGAGCAGTAAACAGAGGCATCGGGGCTGAGAGGCAAGATAGCCTCCTGAGAAGCTTGATGCATTCAAAGGAAACAGAGTCTCCATGACGAGAATACAGGCTACTGACTATACCAGTGAGTGATTCCTTTGACTTATCATCACTAGCAACAGGGAGTATAACTAAGGTGTCAAGTGGATAAGCAGAAACTCCAAAATGCAGAGACCATTACAAAATCAAGCATCAATCACCACACATTAAGAAAGTCAGTCTAATACGTGTAGACAGCACACCCAACTTAGTTCTTTGAGAACTAAGAAAACCGAATGAACGTAGCACATACAGAGAGATGAGAGACGGCATTGCAGTCAAATAAAAAGAACCAACTAGAGAGCTTGGATATAGAAAATCATTAACCTAAAAGGGAAAATTAGTAGCTGTATTGAATGTCAGAATGTACAGAGCTGAGGGAGAACCAGTGACTGGAAAAGCCACTTGAAAAATATTCTGAGAATACCCCAAATGAATGACAGAGGTGGAAATATGAAAGAAAAATTAAGAAACTAGAAGGAGAATTCAAAAGTCCTTTAGAAGGGTTCTGGAAGAAAAGAACACAGAAAAATGGGAAAAATGGTAAAATACAAACAGAACAATAAATTTGAATAAGAAATGAGTATTTACCTTTAAAGGACCTAGTAGGTACTGGCAGGAGGAATATGAAATGATCCCTATCAAGATGTATCATGAAACCAGGCGCGGTGGTGTACGCCTGTAATCCCAGTGTGACTCAGGAGGCTGAGGCAGGAAGAGTGTGAGTTAAAACTCAGCCTCAGCAACCTAGCAAGGCCCTAAGTAACTCAGCGAGACCCTGTCTCTAATAAAATATAAAGAGGGGCTGGGGATGTGGCTCGGTGGTTAAGCACCCCTGGGTTCAATCCTTGATACCAAATTTAAAAAAAATGATATATTGTGGAAAAATCTCAGACCACCAAAGGAAAAGAGGAAATCCAAAAACATTTCAGGTAAGAAAATTTCAGAAAGCCTGCCTACAAAAGAATCAGAATCATATTGACATAAATATTTTCATTCATAAAATTAGATGCAAGAATAAAATCTACAGTATCGCCAGGTTTCTACACTCAGACAAACTATTGTTCAATCTGAATAGGAGGATGAAAAAGACACATATCACTGACTTGGACATGTCATTTTATTGCCCTTGAACTCTAACTAGAAGTTTTACTTGGAAAAACAAACCACAATAAATCCAAGGAGGAAGATGTGTGGTAAAAGAAGAAAATGGAATCAGTAAAATATATTAATAATAAATAGCAGTGTTTGGTTTATTAAAAAGCCTGATAAATAAATCTCAGATGACCCTAATATAGTAGCTGAAAGTAGACTAAGGAAAAAGAGAAAATTAAAATATGGTTAGGTATTGTCCAATTTGGGAAGAAACCATAGATACCAATTAACCTAGACAATAACAACAACAACAACAATAAACAACCGTGTTTAAAAGTGTGTGTTTGAACTGAGCACAAAGAACTTGCCAGAACTCTGTGCTCAGAGACTTGACTCCGCTTCATCCAGGTTTCCACCCACATGAGGTCATGTCCCCGAAGACGGCCTCAGCCCACAGGCTGATTTTGTTCAAGAAAACACAATACTGCTAGACCTAAAAATGAACACTGCCCAGACCCACACCACCAAACCATTTTCAGATATTTCTATATGTCCCCTTCAGCAATTTTCCATTTCTCTTTAGCCTCCCCTAGTCCCCACAGTTCCTTATTACCCTTCTTTGAAATCCCCTTCTGTTCCTTCCCTGTAATCCCTTTAAAATCTTAGCCAGTTTCATCTTTGCTAGAGTTGAGTTCAGTTTATACTGGAGTCTCCTCTTCTGCAGTAGTCTGAATGAAACCTATCTTGGGGCCTTTAACAAGTATTTGATGCTGTTTCTCACTGACAGTATTTAAATATCTGGATGAGGATGTGTGTAATAAGTTGGGTGCGGTGGCGCGTTCTGTAATCTCAGTGGCTCGGGAGGGAGGCTGAGGCAGGAGGATCTAGAGTTCAAACCAGCCTCAGTAACAGTGAGGTGCTAAGCAATTCAGGGAGACCCTGTCTCTAAATAAAATACAAAAAAGGGCTGGGGACGTGACTCAGTGGTTGAGTGCCCTGGGGATCACTCACTGGTACCCCCCACCCTGAAAAGAGTTAGTATAATAGGCTCTACTTTCTGAGTCTGTGGTGACCTATGACCTACTTCAGAGAGTGTAGTCATTAAATAAGGTCCCTTTGAGAAGACGCTGAAGCCAAGAGCTGAGGAACATAATGAGACAGACTTCCCAGGATTTCATGAACAGGCTGAAGCAAATACAAAGGCTGGAGCCACAAGCAGAATTTAACATCTGGGGGAAAAAAGAGAAGAAAAAGGGAAAAGTGAGCAAGAGGGAGAGTGGTATGTGGGGAGTTCGGGGAGTAGCTAGAGGACCTTAGAGATCTTGGGGCTGCTTGGTATTTTGGCCATCCATATTTCTGCCTCGAGGTTGGTGATGCTTCAGAATGCTTTATGGCCCACCTGTGCCCTCATCCAGCTCTCGCCTCAGGTGGGAACTTTAAGAAACCAAGGACTATGTCTCGGTCCTTGACATTTTCCCAGAATTCGACACATTGCTAGCTCATAACAAATGCTCAATAAACGGATAGCTATTCATCCCCGTGTTTTTATTTTATCTCTATTTAACAAAACTTGAAAATTCTGCCAGATTTGAAACGGAACAGAAAAGACAGGTACCACATACCTTCTAATGATTCTTCAAATAAACCTTAGGCAGTCTAGTAAGAAAAGCTATAGCTGCAGACAAACCCATTACGCAAGGTCCAGGCTTCAGTGGGGAGGGCGCTCCCCAACATTTAACATGCCTCTGATCTTTCCAGCCACACCCCACCATTACCTCCAATGTTCATCACCTCAACATACAGGGAAGCTTAGACCCAGGAAGCTGGAAAACTCACTCCCATTCTAAAATGCTAAGCACTGTGTGAACCACAGCTGACTTGGGACACGTGCCCAACCCTGCTCACTGTCCCACTGGAACAGTTCTTGCCAAATTCAAAGACTGACTCATAAAATTCTTCTCACCAGGATATTATTAGACACCATGAGGCAGTGGGAAGGATGGCAGGTGGCAGTAGGCTGACCCTTCCACCTAAGAGAAGCATCTCAAAGGACTTTTTGTACCCTTTGATCAAACAACGTGAAATTAGATGACATTTCACTCACTATGGTGAAAGATGCACTCAGATGAGAGCATTTCAAGGTGTTGTTGACTGCATCACGGGATGGATTTAGCCCCCTACCCTGAATCATGGAGGACATGAATCTGTTCTTTGAAAACGGAAGTCTTTTCATGTCTTACCTTGGAAACACTCAAAGGTGTTGTGAGCACATGGCTTTGCATTCTATGTGGCTTTCTACTTACTCTTGTATGAGGGAGAAGTCTTTTGACCCTTGAGGATATCTAGAGTAGTAGGCAAATTAGTTTTCTCCATATTAAGAAACAGAGTTATCTGAACCTTTAAATCAGTAAATACCCTCATCTCAGTCCATATTGCAGGTGATGCAGGCTGATGAGCAGAGAGGCCTCTGGCTTGGGCATTTTGAAAACAAAAATCTGACTGGATGATTCTGACACACACTCATAATCAACTTATCATTTAAAAAAAAACAGAATGTATTTTGACTTTCTTTTTATGCTTTTCTTGTGCTTGGGGTGTGTGTGTGTGTGTGTGTGTGTGTGTGTGTGTGTGTGTTTGTGTTTGTGCTCACGGAGTGCCGGTGTGGAGGTGTATTTTGACTTATGCTGCTCATTCTCTGGGGAAGGCAGTTTGAGAGGCATTGCACACTGGAATAAGTCCACGTGACAAATTTCCTTACTCATCCTCTTATAACCTGGTTTAGACATGTCCATCATGAAGCCTTTTCTGATTCACCCAAGCAAATTTGATCCTCGTCCTCTTGACTCTGTTCTATTATGAGCAGACATTTACCAAGGGGCTTTTAACCCTGTGCAGTAACTGATGCCTATCTGTCTCCTCCAGCCTATAAGAACCTCACGGCCTGTGTCGAATGTGTCTCTCTCTAACTTCCATCCTCTGTGAATGTTCGCTGATTAAATGAGCTTGAATGAGGTAGAAATAATTCCCAACCTTGGGACTGCTGATTCAGAGACAGACACAACAGCAATAAGTAAGATTCAAAAGCTATTTTTAGTGTTAAATAATTTTAGTGAATGTTGCACATTTACTGCCATGAGTTTAGCTCTAGCTTCATGAAAGTTTATTTGGGTGGTAGTTGTTTTATCCACTTTGCTTTAATACTGCTGTCAGATGGGACATCGTTGGCTACAATTAATAATTTCATTATTAATGAAATTATTAATCAATCAATAAGATTTTCCTTTGTGGTAGGTAAAATCATTGAAAACATTATACCTTTGTAGGAAAAATAAAAATAGTAAAGAGAAGTAGACCACTGGAACTCTGGGGCACATTGTCTCAGTAACCTGTAAGTAAGAGTTAGAGCTAGACGTGAGTGATTCCCTCAACTAACTGAAATAAAGCCAGATAGAGGAGCCTTCTGGGTTTAAAGGACCATGGAGATTTCTTGATTTCAAAATTTCCCCACACTCTTGCAAGGAAAAGCACAGAATCAACCATCAGAACAAAGTTGTGTTGCTAGGCAACAGAGACCTAGCCTCCAATTCACTTGTGAGCAGAAGAGTAGAAAAGGGGAGGCTATGAGTCTCCAGAACAAGAGGACTTACATAGGCCACAAGCAAAATCAATCCAGAAATAGAAAGCCCAACAATAATTGCTAAAATACAAAATGCAAGTTGTTTTGAAAGCACATGGCACTGTTCACAGAAAGGTTCTTCTGTGCACAAGAATGGAGGTGACATCATTTGAAAAATGTTACTCTGGAAGAGATATATATATATAGAGAGAGGGGTGCCACCCGCTGGAGACAAACCATTGAAGGAAATAAGCAAAGAAGATAAAACACTCTTTTAGTGAAATAAACTCTCATGTGCTTCCTACCCCAATCATCCATTAAAGAAATTGCTCACAGAGGGAGGAATTGAAAGAAAGGAGAGATCTTAAACGAGGAACCCCATTAAGGAAGGGAATAATAATCAGGAAAAACAGACCAAATCCCTTTAAAACTAACATAAATATTAAGAAAACAAGAATGAAAGCATTTCTGCTGATGAAAATTCTGATGAGGTAATCCAACCAACAGGCAGAACAACCTGAGACATCTTTAATCAACACTCCAAACGGAAGCACTTTAGGAATATCGAAAAAGATCACAGGTCAGAAACATAAAAACTAGGAAGAGAAACAGACCAAAAAAGGAAAGCAAACAAATAAACAAACCCAACAAAACCCAGAAAGAAACAAAATGAGCAAGAGTGGAATGGGAAAGACATAGATCCTAAGACAAAAATACATATGATGAAGACTAAGTTACAAAGTATCTGGGAGGAAGACAGATTGAATACAAATTCAATGATGAATATAAAAGAAAAATAGGTAAACAATCAAAAAATTCAAATGAATAATACTGATATGAGGAACAAATTAAGAATATCAGAAGAGAAGTGGTAGAAATGCAAAGGAATTGACAAAGGAGGTACAATACACCTATAACTGGCATCTCCAAGTAAGAAAGCCAAAACAACAGATAGAGAGAACATTTCAAATTATAAGTCCAGAAAAGTTACAGATGTAAAAGAGAAACTAAATTGACACATAATGATTTCTAGTGGGTACTAGAAAAAAAATTGGCCTGGTATTGGTAACTGTGGGATATAGACTAGAAAAATGAATAGACTTAAAAAAAAAAAAAGAAAGAAATCTTTGAGTCTTCTAGGCAAAAGATGGAGTAACTTAGGCAAGATAACCAGTTCATTATCAGACTTCTTAAAAACAGCCGGCAAAGCAGAGCAGCATTGGAGTAGCATTTTGTATTACTGAATAGGTTCACTCAACCAAGACATAGCTGAGAGAACTTTGGCAAGAAGACTAATAAGAATAAAATATAGACATTACATCTTCTGACAAAGAAGAAAAAATGAAACTTTGAAGATTGTTGGAGCATCTACTTTCTGGAAACATGGAAAAGACACCCTTTTCTGTATCCCTACTGTATATAATGCTTAAAATGTAAACATTGTATGTAGAGCAACGTAAGAATCAGCAAAGTGGGGAGAGGAGAAGAAGCCTCCCTGGGGACTTTGAGATCCAACAGATGATGGTGGTATGTCTCCTGGGTTCTCCATTTCCTGCTGCAGCACAGGTTGGGTGCTGGAGAAGCCACAAGCTGGAAAAGCCCATGAGTACAGACAAAGTAGCTCTAGGAAAGTCCTGCACTCTCTAGGCAAGTGCCAGACATGACATCCAGCAAGAAAGGAAACTTTCAGACCAAACCGCTGGACTCCCACCATAGGATGCAGGAAGGAAGGGCATTGCTACTCCCAACCCCCACTGGAAAAGACCAAGTGGATGACCTGAATAAGATGTTTCAAGTACTGTAGAAACAAAACAAGACAAACAAACAAAACCCCTGTCGATCCTAGAGCTTAATTTAATCCTCTTTAGGAATAAAGAGCAAATTAAGGCATGTTATGAAGGAAAATTCAGAAAATTTTGTCTTTGAAGATCTACCCTAAAGGAAATTCTGTAAGAAACTTCCCCAAGTAAAATAATAATAAATAATAAGAAAAGAAATAAAGAGGAGAAATATTGATACATCAGAAGGAGGAAAGAACAACGGAAATAGTAAAATTATAGGTAACTATAGCAGATTTCCTTAACTAGATGAAATGGTTCTCAGTGGATGGAGGAAAAATACATGACTATTGTATTATAAACTGGGACATCTAAGAATAGAAGTTCATTGGATTAGACAAAGGGGAATGAAGGGAAGGGAGAAGGGAGGGGAATAGGAAGGATGGTAGAATTAATTGGACATAACTTTCCCATCCTTGTATTTGAATACACAACCAGGGTAACTCTGCATCATGTACCACCACAGGAATAGAATCCTAATTAGAATAAGTTCTATTTCATATATGTATAACATGCCCAAATACATTCTATTCTCATGCATCTCTAACAAGAACAAATAAAATAAAATAAAAACTGGGGGCAGCCAGTAAAGGGACTTAAATGGAGGCAGAGGTTCTAGACTGTGATAAGTTACACACGTGTGATTTAGTGCCTACAGCAACCACTGACCAAGCTAACAAAGAGATACTGTCAAAAATGTACTCAGCCATAAAGAAGAATGAAATGATGGTATTTGCTGGTAAATGGATGGAACTGGAGAACATCATGCTAAGTGAAATAAGCCAGGCTCCAAAGTCAAATTTTTGTCTCATATGAGGAAGCTAGAGCAAAATGGGGGTGGGGAGGTCAGTAGAATAAAGAAGGGGACAGAGAAGGAGGGAGAAGGGATGCAAAAAGGGAGGAACTGTGGAATGAAATTGATGAAATGATGCTGTGCACGATATATGAATATACCACAGTGAATTTTACTTTTACATATATCTATAAAGCATCAGTGAAAAAAAAAAACAACAACAAATAAATAGAATAAAGACCCAGTAGAGGAAGGGAAATTGGGAGAGGGAGGAAGGGAGGCAAAGAGGAATGACTGGGGACTGAAATGGAGCAAATTATATCCCATGCATGTATGATTATGTCAAAATGAAATTAGCCCCACTAGTATGTAGACTTATAAGGTACTAATAAAACTATGTTTAAAACATCCACCAAAAGCTGGGGAAAGAATATCTCAGACAGAAAACACAGCAAGTACAAATTCTCTGAGTCAGAAGCATGCAGCAAATCATACCAGGACTATCCTATAGATAAACCAAATTAGAATTCTCAGAAGTGTCCAATTAGCATATAGGAAAATAGAAAAAAAAAGAAAATAGAAAAACAAAGGAAGCAAAACTATGGCAGACTCGAGTTTTATTGTGCCAATAATTGACAATAACAGTCTCCAAACCACAGAGATTCCTAGGGAAGGAGGACCAATTAGCAATCTCCAGTGTTTAGGAACTTGGGGAGGGAAGGAGAGGGTGGGATCATAAAGAGACAGCACCAGGGACCTCTCCGTGGTAATGGAATGATTTCGTATTTTTATTTCAGTGGTGATTATGCAAAGCTGCATGCATGAAAAATGGGATAAAGATATACATCATCATGCCAAGAATAATTTGTGGTTTTGCTATGATATGAAGATGGTTTATCAGTTGTAATCATGTATTAGAAAATTGCAGAACTTTCTAACTTATAACTATTGGTGGAAACTGAGGGAAGGATGTTTGCAACTTCCTGTGGATCTAGAACTGGTTCATGAAGCTAATAAATAGATAAAATTCACAAAGTAAGAGTATATAGTGGAAATGAGAATACATTTTTAAAATATGCATGAAAGAATACCTATTAAAACTGACATAGAAAATAGTAAATGTTAAGAAGGAAAATAGGAAATGAGTGGAATGTGAAAAAAAGTAATAGCAAGAGAAGTGCTATGCTAAAAATAATTTTGTTCTTCTAAAAATCCAAAGGGTGGGGGAAACATGCCAAATAGAGAATGAAACACAGTAACTGTGATGCAATACTCACATACACCACACCATGAGGTAATAAGACCAAAGGGGGGACCACTGCATGTTGGTCATGTCAATAAATGCAGATGGGTTTAACATACCTATGAAAAGAAAACGACTTCAAAATGGCTTATAATGGAAGAACTAACCTATAATATATACAGGGATTTTTTTTTTTAAAAGAATGAATGATTTTTAATAAATTACAAACAAAGGGATGGACAAAGATTATGTCAGGAAAATGGAAATAAATCAAGCCATGTACTTGTTTGTAGAAGCCATTTAGTAATAAATCTCTGGCTCAGAATGCCTGGGCCTATCCCCACTTGTTCCCATCACCTGCTATTCCTCCCTCTAGCCATGCTGTCTTGCTGTCGCTCAGAAATTTCTCATACCTCTATCTCAGTGCCTTCTGCCAGGATCATTTCTTCTTGGGTACCCACTTAATTTTTTCACCACTTTCTTTGTGTGTGCTTTCCTTAAGGAAGGAGATACCTAAGCCTATATGAAATAGTTATCTCTGGCACAGAAATATCGAATGGCAATCTCCATAGCACTTATCACTACTTGACATATGCCATGTATTAGTCATCTTGCTGCTGTAACAAAATCCCATACACTAGGTGACTTACATAACTATAACTATAATTATATATATATATATATATATATATATATATATATATATATATATCAGAAATAGATACATCATATATCAATATCTCTATCTGTCTATCTATCTATCTATCTATCTATCTATCTATCTATCTATCTATCCATATGTCAGAAAGAAAGCCCTAACCAGGAACTGAACACTGGTACACCTTGATCTGGAACTTCCAGTCTCCAGAATTTATATATATATATCTCAGTTCTGGAGGCTGGAAGTTCCAGATAAAGGTGTATCAGTGTTCAGTTCCTGGTTAGGGCTTTCTTTATGATGTGTTCCAAGCCACCTTCTTATGGCAATTCTTGCATGTTCTTTCCTCAGAGAGAGCATGCTCTGAGTTTCTCCTTTTATATAGATACCTATCTTTACCAGATGAGAATTATGACCCCCTTAAGACATCATTTAACCTTATTTATTTCCTAAATACCTTATCTCCAAGTATAGTCACCTAGGGCTTCCACATAGCACATTTGAGGGGAGACAGTTCAGTTCATAGAATGACATATGTGTTTGTCATCTGTGTGATATGGGTTCCTTGAGGGCAAAAACCTGTCTTTGTTTTGCTCATTGCTATGTCCCCACTGTCTCAAAGATCACCTAACATAATCAAAGTTCCAGAAAAAGAAAAAAAAAACCCTGAGCATTAACAAATACATGGAAAAAAAAAAGCTGATGACTTTAGGCATGTTCTTGCCCTCACTCATTTTCTCATCTCTTGCTTGTTAAAAACAGATAATATGTAAACTGTCTCACAGAAGTGTTTAAAATTTAAGTGAGACAATGCACGCAGAGCGCTCTGCATTGTACCTGGCACATGGTAAAGGAGTGTAGTTGTTCTTCTTGTTACCAATGTGACAGCTATGTAAAGTTAATCCTTGACTGAGCTCCATTCCAAAGCTAAGCAGGTTGGAGGAGACAGGAGAGAGCAGGCAAGCACAGTGTGAGGGATGCTGCTTACTGTTTCTACAGGACGTTATAGCAGGGGCTTTTCTTTTTCCTTAGTTTATACTTTGTTGTGAAATTTGGATGTTTACCTGGCTTCAGAATAAAGACACCCTGGGTTTTACAGCCAATGTAGGTAGTTAATATCCTGCGCCACCATCCCATTTTAGGTTTTAGAATATTGCTCCCATCTGACTTCTACACAGGTCTCCATTTCCATGGGATGTTGAGACATCATTTGAAACTCTATGTGGAAAGAGATGTGGCCTTTTGCTCAGCTTCCCATCCAGAGCCACCTTGGCTGGGAGGACCTTGATAGTTATGGACTGATCCTATGACAGCCAATCATGCTTGGGTAGCTCAGACCCCCTCAGAGCAAGAAAACCAACCAGGAACTCTCAGAGTTAGCAGCTGCCTCACAGTCTTCTTTTTATTTCAATTTTATATCAGAAAAAAAGAAAGCATCATTGTACCTTCCTGTCCATAATCCTTACTGACCCACACCAACACCTGACAGAATTCTTAGTCAGAATCGAGCCCCGGGTGAATCTAGACCTGTGTATGCTTGTCCTGGGGAACCTGAAAAGTGTGTGCATGTGCGTGTCACCCTCCTTCTTGCAGAGCTCAGGGAAATGTACAGTGATGCTGGACTTTTGGGAAGGAAGTTGTCCCTAGCACCTGCTGATGAGAGATTTCTAGAACATACAGGTGTCTATTTCAATCATCTAACCCAAAGGTGATGTCCACTTCTCTGTATAGAAGGCAGCTGCAGATGCACAGACTTCTAGACCAAAATGTGGTCTGTCACTACCAACAGACCTCTGATGTGCTTGTTTCGAGGTCCCTGGTTCCCTTGATGTCCACCTGGCAGGGTCCTCTGCCTCTGTTTTGGGGAATGAAAATATTGACAAAGCAACAGTTATCTTCTGATGACAAAAACGTTGAGAAAGGGCAAACCTTGAACAGTACCTTAAGCTATAATCAAAACAGATCAAACAACAACCAAAAGATCAGAATTACTACCGCTATTACTTCAGACTGCCAGGAGATGGGGCCGCATCTAGTTTTTCTACATTCTTTTGTAAACTCCAGATATTGTAGGGGAAAACCTCTATTTCTTAAGCTCATGCTATGGGGAACGAGTTAGTGTAAACTAGTTTGCTCAACTTTGCCTTTTTGTCTTGCTTTTCTTTCATATGAATATCACTGCATATTCATAGGGAATTATTAGACAGCTCCCCTCTCCCTCTTTTTCTTTTAAATACAAACGATGACAACTTCTCAAGCTGGGCTTTGAAAACAAATGAAATAGAAGTCACAATCCTTCCACTAGGGTGTCACCTCCTCCAGTCTTTTACCCAGGAAAATAGAGGTTTAACAGCATTTTCTGTACACATTTGGCAGGGCCTTATTTTCAGCCTCTGAAAGTCTCAGAAGAAAGGAGAAACACCAGCCGACACAGTTATTATCCATCCCCAAGGACCCGGCCTGGGAGATCTCATTATCACCCCAGTCCACATCAGGAGGTAAAATAACAAAAGCTGGTGAAGCCGAGGCCATTGGTGAATGTGTTGAAGAGAAGGCAAGTTCTTTGAAGGATGAAAAGAAGGATGTGGGAAGCAGGGAAAAACAGGAGAAAAATACCCTGTTTTATTTTATTAAGTTTTATAATATACTGGATTCATTCTCTGAAATGTCCAACTGTGTGTGTGTGTGTGTGTGTGTGTGTGTGTGTGTGTTCTTCCATGAGTCAAGGTCTAATTTCCCCCTTCATTCAATTCCTTTGCCCCAGTTAAAAAAAAAAAAAAATGACTGGAGCCTGGCAGGATGGTGCACGCCTGTAATTCCAGTGATTCAAGAGGCTCAGGCAGGAGGATCACAAGTTCAAGGCCAGCCTCAGCAACTTAGCAAGGCTTTAAGCAACTTACCACGACTATTTCTTACAAGGAAAAATAAAAGGGGCTGAGGATGTGGCTGAGTGGTTAAGCGCCCTTGAGTTCAATCCCCAGTTCCAAAACAAACAAACAAAATGATTGGAATCAAGGATGGTGATAATTTTCACAACAATATCAAGAGTTTCAAAATCAAGTTCAGCAATTCTGAGTGAAATTACATAGTGGCTCCTGGAAATCAGCCTCAGGGAGCAGATTCTTTGAAATCCTGATTTGGTTCCTAATCAGGACATGGCACACAGAGAATCCTTGTTATCAGAAGGGAGCATCTTTCCATGGGTTTGATTGGATAGTTGGACCAGCCCTTCTCAGACAACTTGGTAGCACATGATACAAGGAATTTGCAGATTTTACTATCTAGTTTTGTTCATGATTAAGGTTCGAAAGTACATAGTCCGGCTATGGCTAAATCATGCTTGGTTTGAATCATTCTCAGGAGAAATTGCTCTCTCTCTCTCTCTAAAGGGAATTAGCAGTTGGTTCATGTTTGTTTTCTTGTTTTGTTTTGTTTTGGATTTTTTTTTTTTTTTTGATGACACTCTAGTGTGGCTTAGAGTCAGTCAAGTCGTGGATTTCAATAGTTACATATAAGAGTGCACTGGCTAGAGACGCCATTTTCATGTATCTGATTTCCTGGGCTAGCTCAGGGAATGTTCTTTGGGACTCATTTCAATAGTAAGTTCTGAGTCATATTGTGGTCTCTTGGCGAGGTCAGTGATATTTCAGGGAATGCTAAAGCCTTGGGTTATCACATCTAGATAAATCCTCCTAAGCCCAGGTTTCTGCCAGCCTCCAAACAATCCAGTCAGAATGGCTAGGGCACTCACCAGTCACAGGTGTTACAGAGATTCCTATCAAAGCTCACCAATGACCTGAAGGCTGACCAATTGGCTAAGCCACCTTCTACTAACAATTCTTGAAAAATGTCGTGCTTTGCCATTGATAGTCTTCCCACCAAGCAGGCAAAGGGGCAGGGGTGGAGGATAGTCCATCTCCTAACCTTTCTCCCTAGATCACTCCAAAGGTGGTGTACTTGTCAGTCAGTTGACTTGAACCCCCAACTTGACTTTCCCCACCACTTCCTGGCCAGCTCTTATCTTTTCCTATAAAGTAGGGAAATCACCGTAGCTGTGGTCGGCACTGTGCATGACACCTGATAGGGATACAGCACCCACGTTAGCATTACTCCCCTTCACACTCATCTGCAGATGCAAGATGGGAAAACTGCAAGGGCTTTGTGAACAATCCATGTGATGATTTTCAAATTTTTTAAAACATAAACTCTTGGGAAAAAAAATCCAAGACTAACATTTCTGAGGAAGTAGTGGGACCTGAAAGATGAGGGATCCTGCTCGGCCCTGGTTCCTCTCCCTCTGCCCTGGAGCATTCCTGAGAAGGTCTCCAAAACCCTAAGAATTCCAAGGTTTCCATTCCAACTGCCACTCATCAAACCCTAATCTACCATTTGAAAGTAATGGGCTGAGAGAAGGAAAGAGACGCATATGTTTGTAGATAGCTGTAGAAAGACCCAGTCAGACGAAAGGGTCTTTGTTACATATCCTTGAACTAGACCCTAGAGATAAAATATGTGGCTCTTCATCTACTCTTTTCTGAAGTGAGCATCGGCTGTATGATTTTACAGCAAGCAAAATATTTTGATTCAAAATTGTCTGAAACATTAAAGATGTTTGGTCACAGTTGATCCACTGTCCCCTGCGTTTATAAACTGGCAGCTGAGACCAGCCATTGTCATGGAAACCATGACGAAGGTGTCCTCAGCTTAGAACCCAACATGTGGTCCCCACGACCTGATAGGATTCAGAAAGTGAAAATAATCCAAAAAAGGCTTATGGGTCAGGCTTCGTGAGGGACACCGTACCCTTGAAGGAAGCGTAGAATGTCCACAAGGGGACAGAAGAACGAAGGCCGTTCACTACAGGCAAATCTTGTGGAAAGTTGAAGAAACAGCGACTGCTCATTTAGTTTGGTAGGAATGAGGATTCTAGCAAAGGAGTCGAATGGATAACATTGGAAGGACTGGGAAAACAATGGATTCCACCAAACAGAACACTCATGGAGACGCTCAGCAGGGAGAAGCTGATGGGTAGCATCACATTCCAGGGAGATGAATCAAGTCCTAAGTGGAGGGTGCACTTAGGGGAGGAATCAGGGAAACGAATTAGGAGGCAATTAGAGTAGATAGACATGACATCATGAGGGCCTGGACCTGGGGGGTGGCATTGAGACCAGAAGGAGGGGGAGGACGTGAGGAATTATGCAGAGGGAGAAACATACCTCAGTGACTCAGCGGATGGTGTGGGAGACAGAGGAGATGAGGATGAGCGCAAGAGGTGAGGCCTGGGTGGCCAGCTCCGGGGACGGAAGCTGGGCAGAGCAAAGCACTTCAGAGGAGCCAGCTGGGTTTGTGGCTGGTTGAGTTGACAGGGATGGGAGGACGTGGGTAAACCTGGAGGGTGTGTTTAGTACTGTGGTTAAGGCGAGGGGCCCAGGAGGGCCCAGTTAGCTCTTCCGGTGGTTGTAAGTATGAACTCAGATAAGGAATCTAAATCATAGCACAGTGACTGATACTGAGTAAGGATATCCTCCCCTCTCTCTTTCTCTTTCTGTGCCGCCTCTGTCTCTCTCATCTGTGTATCTATTAATCTTGAAAGGATCACAGAATTCAAATCTAACACGGAACAAAGATGAGAGATGATAATTGAAGGTGTTTCTTTCCTGGAGAAGAAGAGCGGGAGATGACTAAGGTCTCTATTATTGCCAAGGGTCCTATAGGGAAGTCAGCAAAGAGGGACACACTGTCGACCCATCCACAATTTACTACAGAGGTGTCGGGCTGCAATGCTCCGTGGAGAATTCTTGCTTAATGGAGAAGGACAGGCAGCAACACAGAGCTCCGGAGTCTGCCCTGTCCTTCACCGCAGGCCAGGCAGGTCTGAAGGCACTGGGTCCTTTCTTCTGGATCTCAGACTCTGGTCTGAGCCTCTGCCTGAGGTCTTACCATGCAAATAGTAATAAAAGGCAAAGTAGACCAAACCCAAGAGCAGAGCTGACCCCCCTAACACCATCGCTCTAGAAGCCAATGCCCATATTATTATAACTGCCATTTGGAGTTAAAGAGAGAAAGAAACTACAGAACCCTAAAGAGAGAAATAGAAGAAGATCTTAGAAGATGGAAAAATATACCTGTTCATGGATAGGCAGAACTAACATCATCAAAATGGCGATATTACCAAAAGTTCTCTATAGGTTTAATGCAATGCCAATCAAAATCCCAATGGCATTTCTTGTAGAAATAGAGAAAGCAATCATGAAATTCATATGGAAAAATAAAAGACCCAGAATAGCAAAAACAATGCTAAGCAGGAAGTGTGAATCAGGTGGTATAGTGACACCAGACTTCAAACTATACTACAGAGCAATAGTAACAAAAACAGCATGGTACTGGTACCAAAACAGGAGGGTGGACCAATGGTACAGAATAGAGGACACAGAAACCAATTCACAAAACTACAACTATCTTATATTTGATAAAGGGCTAAAAGCATGCAATGGAGGAAGGATAGCATCTTCAACAAATGGTGCTGGGAAAACTGGAAATCCATATGCAACAAAATGAAACTGAATCCCTTTCTCTCGCCATGCACAAAAGTTAACTCAAAATGGATCAAGGAGCTTGATATCAAATCAGAGACACGGCGTCTGATAGAAGAAAAAGTTGGCTACGATCTACATACTGTGGGGTCGGGCTCCAAATTCCTCAATAGGACACCCATAGCACAAGAGTTAATAACTAGAATCAACAAATGGGACTTACTCAAACTAAAAAGTTTTTTCTCAGCAAAAGAAACAATAAGAGAGGTAAATAGGGAGCCTACATCCTGGGAACAAATCTTTACTCCTCACACTTTAGATAGAGCCCTAATATCCAGAGTATACAAAGAACTCAAAAAATTAGACAATAAGATAACAAATAACCCAATCAACAAATGGGCCAAGGACCTGAACAGACACTTCTCAGAGGAGGACATACAATCAATCAACAAGTACATGAAAAAATGCTCACCATCGCTAGCAGTCAGAGAAATGCAAATCAAAACCACCCTAAGATACCATCTCACTCCAGTAAGATTGGCAGCCACTCTGAAGTCAAACAACAACAAGTGCTGGCGAGGATGTGGGGAAAAGGGTACACTTGTACATTGTTGGTGGGACTGCAAATTGGTGCAGCCAATTTGGAAAGCAGTATGGAGATTTCTTGGAAAGCTGGGAATGGAACCACCATTTGATCCAGCTATTCCCCTTCTCGGTCTATTCCCTAAAGACCTAAAAAGAGCATGCTACAGGGACACTGCTACATCAATGTTCATAGCAGCACAATTCACAATAGCAAGACTGTGGAAGCAACCTAGATGCCCTTCAACAGACGAATGGATAAAAAAAATGTGGCATTTATACACAATGGAGTATTACTCTGCATTAAAAAATGACAAAATCATAGAATTTGGAGGGAAATGGATGGCATTAGAGCAGATTATGCTAAGTGAAGCTAGCCAATCCCTAAAAAACAAATGCCAAATGTCTTCTTTGATATAAGGAGAGTAACTAAGAACAGAGTAGGGAGGAAGAGCATGAGAAGAAGATTAACATTAAACAGGGATGGGAGGTGGGAGGGAAAGGGAGAGAGAAGGGAAATTGCATGGAAATGGAAGGAGACCCTCAGGGTTATACAAAATTACATACAAGAGGAAGTGAGGGGAAAGGGAAAAATAATACAAGGGGAAGAAATGAATTACAGTAGAGGGGGTAGAGAGAAATGGGAGTTCATAACCCACTTGAATCAAAGTGTGAAATATGATATATCAAGAACTATGTAATGTTTTGAACAACCAACAATAAAAAAAAAAGAAATAAGGGGAGAGAGGAAGGAAGAAACCAGGAGGGAAGGGAGGGAGAAGAGTGTGATTTTATGATCAGCTCTCTCATGTGCTTACAAGAGCTCTCCTGTACCCCAGCGACTTTGCCCAATTGTGTCCTTCCTGTGAGCAGTTCAGAGCCACCATCCTGGCAGGGTGTGCGGATGGTGCAAGAAGCAAGCTTCACCTCGTGCTATCCGCGAGCCACAGAGGGGTGGAAGTGAGTAGTTCAGAGACACAGAAGAGCATCGTGTGGACAGGAAGAGAAAGTGGGCAGGGATGATAAGCATGGGGAACAGAAAGTGGAAGGGGACCAGGGTGCACCCAAAGCCAAAGAGAGGATGGGAACAGGGCAGCAGGGGCTGGAGAAGCACAGTTGCTCCAGGGGGCCACCTCTGCCACTTAGGTGAAGTAAGCGTCACTCAGGATCGACGCTGGGTGGACATCTCTCTAAAGCCCCAAGGCTCCAAGTGGTGCTCTTGGAACCACCATCTTGATTCAAAATTGGGGTGACCCCAGGAAAAAATGATTTGGCATGAGCACCGTATGCCAAGACAGCTGGACACCAGATTAGAAGCTCAGGCATTCCCTCGTCACCACTAATCATCTCTGGAGCAGACCCCTGTGTGGGGCCAAGGACGTCATCATCCATCACCACAAGCAAACAGCAGTTATTATGGTGTTTGCTATAAAATGACCTTGTAACAAAAAATGATAACAGAAAATAACTCTTATTGGTTTTGTTTCTAGCAATAAAAGATTGCTAAAGCCCCTGGCATGTGATTTAGAGGTTGATATTTTTTTTTTCCACATGGCTTGATTCAAAGTTTACCTCTCAGGACATAACATTTAAAACCCTAAGCACCTGGAGGTTTGGTCCAGGAGGAAGGGTCCCGCTGTGATGCAGAAAATCAGCTTCTGATGCCTGCCCCACCTTTCCTACTTTGTGACCTTAAGCCTGTAACAGCTTCTCTGTGCCACAGTTTTTTCCATAATAAGTGGAATGGAAGATATATCTCCTGGATCTTGCCCAGGCTTGTGGTGAGAAGCAAAAGAAATAAAAGGCAGAGTGTGATCTGGAACATAAATGAACTGGTTAGAAACACACAGAATATATTCAACCATTTGTTCCTACATCACTCATTAAACTCTGCTAGTTCTTAGTAGCAGTCGGTGCTGCAGCCAACCTTCCATCTGAAAGACCACTTTGGGCAAATGCTCTCAATAACGTGTGTAGTTAGTAACAGATTCAAACGTGTTCCTTCGAGATCTAATAGTTTATGCTGAAAAAAAATTAGGAACTTTGAAACAACAAAGGTTTATTTCTTGTTCTCATTGCATGCTTATCACTGGTTTCCACTCCTGCCAATCACCTGGGGCTGGAACCAATGGAGGCCCCCCTGTCCCCAGGCTGGTCACCACACCTGAGGAATGCTGTTCTAGGGTTCTCATGTCTGTAATTGAATACCCAACCAGAAGTGACAACTCTCACTTCCATGCAACAATTTATTGGCCACAGAACTGACCAGGGAAGATCATGCTACCTGGAAATCAGAGAAATGGAAGCCTTTGGAGGGCAGCATTGTTAGGAACCTCCCTGTATCCATCCAGAGAGATTCAACATTGGACAAAGGTGGTGTTGACAGAGGCAACGTCTGTCTGCATTGTATAACGAGCGTTCACTGAGCACCTCCTAGCCATCAGAAACAGCGCCCAGCACAGGGGATGCAAACCTCAGACAAGTTCCGTGTCCTCAGGTGACACACTAGAAATACCCACTGGACATTTCTGTGCACCTCAACCAGCCACTTCATATGGTCCGAGGGCAGAGGAATGCATTCCTAGAGGTGGTGGGTCCTACTGGAGCAGTTGTCAATAAAGAGACTGGGGATGAAAGGGGTTCTGGGAGATAAGGGCAGCACAAAGCAAGGTGCAGCCTCCTCCGGCGGGGACTTGGTGCTGGAGCATCAGATGGGAGCCAGGATGGTCAGAAAGAGAGTCTGCATGAAAAGAGGACCCATCAGGAGATGGGGACAGCAAGGGGTTGGGGGAGAGACGTGCTATTGGACAGTAAAGGGGACAGAGGCAAAGAGCTAGGCAAAAGAACCCTGGAATGCTGGCCTTCAGCTCTGAGTTCCCCAGAAACAGGGTGTAGCATGCTTGTGGGAGGGAGCCCGCTGCTGCGTCCACCTGCTTGGAAGCCACACTGAATAGCTGTGTTACCTGGACACTCGATTTGCCCTGTCCAAGATTTAGTTTCTCCGTCTTGGAAATAGGAACAATGGACAACACACTTGCATGTCTGAGATTCACCGAATTAGTATGTACAGAGAACGCTGGCCGTGGACGCTGGAGTCTGGCCAGGATTGCGGAAGTATGGACCGTGTTCGCAGTGGGGGGGGGCGGTTCCCGCCTCTCCCAGCCAGGCCCAGCCTGCTCTGCCAGCTGAAGTGTCAACATGGGCGGCTCCTGACTGAAGTCCAGGCCGACAAAGGATACTGTGCACCCAGGGGACCTGAGCAGGGTCCCCTCTGTTTGCCTCCCAGAGGCCTTCCGTTTCTGGAAGCAGCTGGTGGAGGGTAGGCGGGCTCTGAGTGCATGCAGGCTGTTTTCTGCTGAGTCACCTGCTGGGCTCTGGCTGGTATGCAAGGCCCTAGCCCAAGGAGCCTGCTCCCAGAGCTGTTCTGTTTTGGGGGTGGGCCGGGGAGGGTGGTAGTCTTTTCTTTTATAAGGGTGATCAAAAGCCTCCAGTGAAACAATAGAGGTTGTTTTATGGGTTTGGTGGGCTGTGTGCCAGCGCTTGGCCTGCCAAAGCATGCCAGCAGAGGAAGGACTCTTGTCTCTGGGCTCCTTGCCATGGATTTGCATCAGCCCTCCATAGAAGGAGGCAGCAGCCTGGGAGGGCTTGGGTTCCCATCTGATTTTTTACAGCAGAGAAATGATGTACCTTCAGTGGAGATTTGGAGACTCACAGCTTCCACAACTATGCACACTGGGTAATAATGCTTGCTGGCTTCTCAAAGCTGTTGGTATGTGCCAAGCTCCTCTCCAGAACTTCAAAGCACCCTCTCATCCAGTCCTTACCAAGTGGTAAACTAGGTTCTCTTCTTATTCCTGTCTCACCTATGAGGATAGCAACTCTCAGAGAGGTTAAGTTGCTGGCATGAGGTCACACAGTGGTAGGTGGTAGAGAAGACAGCCTGATGCCAGGACCCATATCCTGAGGGGTATGGTTTACAGGGGGCTGAGGGGACTCATGGGACGTGTGCATCAGCAAGTCTTACATACAGCAGGTGTGTAAGAAATGACCTCCTTTGCTGTTATGCTACTAACTAGTCCTTCGAACAAACGGACAACAGCAGTGAACAACCTCACTACTTTTTCTTGCGAAGCTGGTTTTATTCATGGAGGGCAGGAAAACAGAGACCCCAGGGACGTGGACACAATCTGCCCTCCTACTTTGACCTGGTTCTATGTGCTTCTGGACTATCTCAGGCTGACCTTGTTTGCAAGCCAAATGACCTTCAGTCTCTATATCCTCATTTCATGGTTTAGGACTCAAGTGTGTAGGTCGTAGAAATTTCACAAATTCCAGACAGGCTTACGGCATTTAAAGTGCAGCTAACAAATATGTAACGCCTGCCTTTTTTTTTTTTTAACCTCTGTGTGGGTCAGAGACGCTTCTCAGGGAGCAAGAACTTTGCTAAAGCAACCGGGATCTGGGCCAATTTGCTTGCCAGCTTGTGACCCGATAATACCAAAGCTGCTCAGGGTGCTTTGGAGGGTGTCCTGGGAGAGAGCTTTTCTCTTCTGCCTGTCTCTCCTCCCAGCCCATGAGAAACTGGCCTTGGCTGCTGACACCCACTGCACTTTCTTCACTTGGTTACCGTCACAATCAAATTACAGAGCAAGCAGGTGCTGATGAGGCCTGTCACTACACAAAATTAATTTAAAATTTTTTTTTTAAAAAAAGGAAGTGACCCAGTTTCCTGAGGCTTGTCCCTCCGGGGCTCTAAGCATGCCCTTCCCCCTGCAGTGCATCAGAGAGTGATGTCAGTTCACTCTGCAAGCCACAGAGAGAGAGAGACGGGCTGGCGAGATCTGCAGTGAGCAGCCTGGGAGCTCAGTGCCATTTGGGCTCCTGTCCCCGCTACCGTCGAGACCATTAATCTTCAACCTACGGTGGAGCCTTCTCAGGGCTCTGAGTTTTCTTGTTGTGTTTTGTTCAGCAAGGCGTTCAAGATTCCTTCACAGAAACCTGTGATGGGGCCGGGAAATGCTGTGTGAGCTATGTCCTCGTGAAGTCACCATCTGGCCAATATTCATCTTGCTTAACGAAATACCAAGGATGTCCTTCAGCACAGATGCTGCAGGGCCAGAACACAGCACACAAGTGACCGCAGCCATAAACCAACATGCAATCAAGTGTAATTAACGCACCTGGTGCCCGCGCCGGCGTTCTAATCCCTGGCTCTAAGTGGGATGGCTTCATTTTTCATATGTGGCTTTTGTTGTTTTCCTCTTAGGGTCGGGGGAGAGGTTTGCCGCTTCAATCAGCCCCAGTATCTCCTGCAGTAAATAAGCCACCGTCGAGTCACGGGGGCTGGTGCAAATAGGAGTGTTTGCTCGAGGTCAAGAGGCTGCATCATGCGCAAACAATACAATACTGAGTGGCTTTCCATGTTGTGAAAGGGCCATTGTCCCGGGAGTGTGGAATCTGCCCTGCTGTTGGTGCCCGCAGGATCCAGACCCACTACTGCCCTACATGGGCTTGTGCACCAGATGGAAGAGCAAAGGCATCCCAAGCTTAGAAAAATAAAAGACAAAAGCTCCAAGAAGTCCACCCTGATTCCACTGTCAGAATTCCCCAGCCTCCCTCCTTCCCTTCCACGCCTGCCCTGACTTTGCAGGGGTTTTGAAATGGTGATGGGGAAGGTGAAATGTCTTGCCTCTGTGAAATGGAAAGTCGCAGGCTCTCTCTTTGGACAGCAATCAGCAAAGGTTAGCACACAGGGTCAGGGTGGTGGGCAGAAGTTTCAGAAGGGCCAGAGTAACTGTGATGTCTCTGACCCCCAGAGCCCACTTATAGTCCGAGGGCCATGCAAGGAGTGGAGCAGGTTAGTCAGGCAAAGCCTGAACCTGGGGTTCAGGGACATAGGGAAAGAGACCCGGTCTCCTTTGCAGTGTTCCTGCTCTGTCCAGAGCAGGGGCATGCTGCTCCCATGGTGAGCTCGCACAATCTGGGGGCATATGGAACTCTGGGCTCATCCTCTTGTGTCACTTGTACACTATTTAGAAATTGCAAAATTGCAGGCAGCAATTAAAGGTTTCAAAGGCCCTTGAGTGTCGTTAGGGGCTTGTCACTGCCTTTCTCTGAGCTCCAGGATGAATGACTCCCAATTGTCTCCTATCAAATTAAAGCTCCTTATCATAGGCTGTAGCATCCTCTGCTAATTGGCTCCTGCTTACCCAATTCATCTTTTATTCCAAAGCACCTTGTCCCATGTCTGGGAGCCATCTCTGTAGCCTTCTAATTGCCAGCACTCTTCAAATCAATTCTATTCAACAGATGTGCCTTGCATTTCTTCTCCAGTGTCAGGCCCTGATACAGGGGGTGGCAGGAAGGTATATGAGCCAGAGGACCCAGGCATTATGGTATAGGGCAGCTTTAGGTAGCGCCTGGGAGTGGAAGGCAGTAGTTTGAGCCTTGGTCTAAATGTAGGTGCTGAATCATCTCAGGCAAGTTACTTAAACCCTCTGAGCCTTGGTTTGAGAAGCCTGGAGATAAAATGAGATATTTATGCAGAACTACTGTAAGAATTTAATGTGGATTTCATTCATCTCTTGTCTCTCATCTGCTAATCTCTATATATCTCACTTATAAATGTTTCACACACGCACATACACACACACACACACACACACACATACACACACATACACACACATCCCTGAAGATCTGTTATCATTTTCACTGGCTCCAGATGGGGCATGAAAGAGCAATAGTCACCTCTGCCTGCAGAAATCTGCAAAGCCTTCCTAGAAGGGAAGAGACTGGAGCCAGGTTTTTCTTCTTTGGAAGACCTGAGAGTAGGGGACGTTGAAGGTGGCTCTAGAGAGGCCGTGGGTGGGGGTGCACATCCCCCAGGCCCACCTCATCTGACTTCAAGATAAGCCTCCACCTGTGGTGCTGGGCCATGCTGTCCTCCATGCTTCTCAAACTCTCCTTTTCTGTTCTACTTTACCTTCCAAGTTTAAGTGAGCCCGAGCACCCCTCAGGGCTGGCCAAACATCCTATGTCACCTGTCTGTGTTCGGCTGGGAAAGTCTTCCAGGATGGGGGCCTCAATTAGGATTTCCCCACAGCCACATTTCAACAGCCCTTTGCCTACAACAGCACTGTTGCTTCTCCAGCAGGCTTAATTAGTGGATGGGGAAGAGGACAGGGAGGAAGAGGCTGGGGTGGGGAGCACAACCCAGATAGGAATCTGACACCCTTTTTCCAGTGACCTCAAATGAGTCACTACTTTCTTTGATCCTAAATCTCGTACCACCACTACAAGGACCTCTTGTTCTCAAGCAGAAGCAGAGGGAGAGGTGCAGCCTAAAGAGAACCTTTATTTCCCCAAGTGAAAGAGCCCATTGGGTTTATACTGGTGTGTTCGCCTGGAAGGGCCCGGAGTCTCTATAGCTGCCCACCTTCCCTCTCCTTCCCAGGTAAATGAAGTCCCACTGGGGGCCCTTTTCACCAGCCACAGGGTGCTGATGTCACCTTTGGGCCCCCTTTATCAGAAGGTGGGTACATGGTGGTAACCTGCACAGCTCCAGTGAGAAGCCTCAGAAAACCCTGGAAGGAGAATCTCTGCTTGGAGAGATTGACACTCGCCCAGGTTTCCCTGCCAGTAAGTGACTGAGCTGGGATCACACTGAGACTTTTCTGACACCAAGTCCATGGTCTGTCCACCAGCCCAACCAAAAAGGACGTCCATCCTGCTCCCAACTCGGAGCGCCACGATGTCACTAGAGAAAAGCATGGGACCAGGAACGACATGGGGAACAACCCCAGGGTTGGAGCTTTCAAGATTCAAACTTGAAAAGTGAAGGGCAGAGTCACCAGAGAGGGTTGGGGGTGCAGGGGTGACCCCTTGTGTGGTGGGTGGATGCTGTGTGGGGTTCGAATTGGGTCTATACCACCAGGGAGAAGAAACAGGGGTGTTGGAGAGAGGGTGTGACTGCGATTAGCATCATTCAGAATGTACTTAGGGAACAGCCACTGAGCAAGCACAGATCTGTGAGCGTATAGAGGAGAAAGAGGAGCAGGGCTCCCGACTAGCATGAAGTGTTCTCTCCCTTTACTTACATCCGCAGTGTCCGGGAGGCACCTGGGCTCCACCAATTTTAATCTACAAAGTCTGGCTGTTAACACCCACACCAGTGTCTCCATTGTCCCTGCTCCATGCAGAATTGCCCAGGGCAGGGCTGCTAGGTGTTTCCCTCTCTCCTGAAGCCTCTTTCTCCTCTTCCTCCTTCTCTTCCCTGTCTTTGCATGGCGGGAGGACCTCCATCAGAACGTGGGGGAGCCCTGCCTGCCCTCTTTCTGCAGCCTGTAGCAGTGCTGTTGGGTCTTCCAAACTTAAACCTTTAGACTCTTCCCAGAGGAACTCCCGCCCCACAGGTAAAGACTGCCCATTTTAACTTTTTCATCTGTCTCTTCGTATAACTTCACCAGGGCATTATCCCCACAGAATCCTGTCGGTTTATTTCCTTGGTATTAATGAATAGTTCCTCCCCACAAAGGGTGAAAGGAGGAGGAAAAAGTTGTTGAGAGACAAAGGACAATTATGAAAAGCCTTGAAATGGGGAGACATCCCTGGCTTCCCCAGGCTGAGTGGACATGGGTCACACTTGGCCACAAGCTCAGCTAGTGCACCTGCAGTGTTGGGTGTAATTGATTTGTTTGTGTTCCTCTCAATGAACTCTGAGCTCACAGGACTGGCCCCCTCCTTATTCATGTTCCAGGAAGATGCATAGATAGTAAGGGCTCTATAAGCACTGGGTGAGTTGAACACATAATATAAGGTATGGTAGTCTCATAAGAGTGTTGCCTTTGGGCTTAGGCATTTCATATCCTAAGTGTGGACCCTCCATCAGCATGCCTAGGTGGGAATTCACCCTCTCCTACTCAGCCTCATGACTTCAGACAATTCTGAAGGATCTCCCTAATTCTTAGTTTCTAAAACTATAAGACATAGGCAACAATGATACATACTTCATAAAGTTGTGGTACACATCAGATGAGATTATTCATGTAAATAGTCCTGGGCCTCTACTAAATGCACAACAAAGTTCAGCTAAGAGAGAGAGAGAGAGAGAGAGAGAGAGAGAGAGAGAGAGAGAGAGCACGCTTTGTATCACGATTAAGGACATGGATGAGGCTAGACTTGAACTGACCTTGGTGTGCAGGGGGAGATAGTATGGAACACACGATGTGTTCTATGAGTCAGATTTTTGTCCCCACAACAAAATATCTGAGAAAATCAACTTAAAAAGAGGAAAGGTTTGTTTGGACTCATAGAGGTTTCAAGCCCTAAGCAGTTGGCCCCAGTGCTTTGGCGTGTGTGGTGAGGCAGAGTAACTACACCACGGCAGGAGCACTTGGTGGAGGAAGAAGCTCACTTCATGGCAGTCACAAGGCAAAGGGAGAGAAACACTCCTTCAGGCTCCGCCACCTCCCCAAAGCACCTGCTTTGACGAAGACTTCAACCCATGGCCCTTTGGGGGACATTCAAGATGCAAATTGCAGCTCATGACTGGTGTTTGTAGGATTTCCAAGTCAAATTTCAGTGTCTGGATGCTCTGCAAACTGCAGTCATGTCCTGTTTACAAAAACTGCCACGTCCACCAAGACAGCTCCCTTGACTATACAGTGCTGCTGGGCAGGCACTGTCCCAAGAGGCTGTGTCTGGGCCTTCCTCAATGGGCTTCCCAGAGCTGCAGTGGCTCCACAGTACAATGTCTTCCACACAAGATAGCCTCACCCCTCAGACCTTGTTTCCTTTTGCAAAACAGGGAGCACATAGAGTCCTCTGCTCTGTGTGGACCTTCGGAGTGAGCATGCGTTTGTGAAAAGTGCAAGGTCGCCCTCCAGGCCCTCCATTTGCCATCTTGATGACCTGCCCCCTCCTAGTCCCGCTCCAAGGTAGACTTCATTAAATCCAATAATTAGTTTCCATTTGAGAAACGTGTAGGGCACCAGTCGGCCCTGGGAATGCAGAAGTAAAACAGAAACGGTTCTGTCCTGAAACTTCTCTCTTGAATAGAGGAATTCCAAACATCAATGAAAATGACCAAAGGTAGCCCAGATTCTTCCTCCTCATCCCTCCCAACACTCTCGCCTTGGGCACTTTCTAAGTACAAAGCATCAGCTTCATGAATCATTCAAACAATATTGCATCAGAGAAATGTGCCCAGGGCCACCCAACCACTGAAGGCCCAGTCAGAATTCAAACCCTGTCCCTCACCTTGAAACAGTCCTTCTGCAAACTAGTCCTATCTTGGTCAAACTCTTCTCTCCCACCTCCCTGCCTCTCTCGGCCCACACTGTGGCCACCAGGCCAGGGCCCCCACTTCCAACAGATGACTCAAATCCCCAGTGCCCTGGGCTCCCTGCAATTCTCTTGTTAATTCTCAAACCTCCCCCAACCATGGTCGCTGGAGTGAGACTTCTCAAATGCAGATGTCATCATGTCAGTGCTACTGAAGACTCTTCAGTGGCCTTCCGAGGGCACAAGGAAAGGTCTAAGTTCCTTGATGTGCATCCAGAGCCCTCTCCCACCTTCCTGTGGAACTTTCTCCCATGCCTCCCTGCCCCCTCCAGTTGAGAATACGAAACTGAAGGCAGTGCCCACCATGACCACTTTCTTGGGTCTCTGCTGGGTTTCTGCTTTCTCCCTCATCCTTCTGGGGAAATCCTACCCATGTCTCTTCTTACAGGAATTTCCTTGGAGACACCATGTGCTCCGTGAGCCAACCCACCCTGCAACTTCCTGTCTACTCTAACTGCTAGTTATATTAGGAGCTGGTGAACGAGAAAACCAGGGTGTCCCTGACCCGAGGTGGGGTACAGGGAGGGTCTTTTAACTCCGTCTTTGGTAGTGGTCTTGGGGAACACAGCTCACATTTGGTATCAGAGCTGGATTTTGAGGAAGAATTGGATTACATTTAGGTCGTCAGGCCCTGGATTCCCAGCTGTCACCAAGGAGAGTGTCAATATTGAAGCCTGTGGAGTAGGACAGAAAGTCCTCTAAATAAGCCGTGATGGCCGTGTCTTTTGTCGCCAGCTGGCAGCAACCCGCCAGGTGTCCTGCAGCACACTGACATTGTAAGAGATCTGGAACGAACGGCAAGTATGGGTGAATTTGATATTTACCAAGGTTCATTCTCTCTAGAAATATCACGTTCCTTCCATCAAGGAAGGGACCGTGACTGTTGACGTTATTATTTTACTGACCGGGGACATCTTCTGTTGCCATCAGAAAACAAACGCCAACCCTTTGACTTTGCCTTGAGCAGCCCTACGACTCTCCTAAAAGGACATTCTCAGGGCTGTTTGTCTCTGGGCCACCAGAAGCAGGTTCCGTGAGCCCCACCTCTGCCATCCAGTCACAAAGGGGACACAGACACAGTCACCCCGGTAGACATCACACTCTGTCTTTTAGGAGCCTCTGTCTGATTGCTGGATCTGACTTCCGTTTGGTTCTATCTAACTTTAAACATGCCAAAAAGGAAGGCCTCCTTCCTGGGAAGTTGGTTCTCTATTTATGCACATTCATATTTAAATTTTATTGCAACCCATCTTTCAGACATTTTTTCCCTTTTTAAAATTCTGACAACATATCTCCTATTCCAACCCCTTCATCTGCGTCCACGTGAGCCCCGACTGGCCTTGTTCATGGATTCTGAATACACGCAGGCTATAATTGTATCTTTTGTCTCCAACACGTCCCCCCCCCGCCCAGGTCTTACTTTCTTTTTGTTAATGTCAACCCTTCTATTCTCTCACTTTATTTACAGTGCTTCTGCCCTTTTTAGAACGTGGGGCTTGCTAGAAGGGTTATTAATTCCCTGCCGCAAAGGCTGGACTAGGCCATCTGTCACCGATGCTCACCTGATAAGACAACATTAACAGCAACCAGCACTTAAGACGGGCGTTGTACTCGCTGGTCTCTGCATGTGATTCTTGATCCAAATTCATTGTCTTGTTTATTGTTAGAGTGACCCCGAAGGTTTGGTATTTCTATTGTTCCCAGCTCACAGGTCTGAGAAGGAGGCTCAGAGAGGTTGATTGACATGTTCAAGGTCCAAGGTCTGTCAGGGAAGAGCAACATTTGCCTGCATGTGACCCAACATTTAGTGCTCGGCACATTTTATCTCGTGCTTTTGTTGATGACTGTTTTTATTTCTCCTTCTTTAGAATATCCACAATAAATCAAAGATGACAATTAGTACAGAAAAATTAGCTCTGGGAGTCCATCACTCCTGGACACCCTGCGATTTTTCTCACTCCTCCTTTAAGGTCTCCCACTAGAGGTGAAATCTCATTTCCTTGTTTAAATCCGTTCAAATTCATTTTTAGAAGTTACAATTCGACAAGCATCTCCAACGACACACTGAAGTGGAGTCTGCGACTGCAGACGCCTAGCAGGTCTGCCACAGTCTCTGTTCCTCTCTGTTTTCCTGGCGTGATTGTCCTTAAAAACCAGCCTCGTCTGGGAATAGTGTGCATTTGTTAATTACCTTTGCGGAGCCAGCAGATGGTGCAGAAGGCACTGCAGTGTCGGAGGACCTAAGCCAAAAGAGAGCGGGAGAGAGGGTGGCATCTGTTTATTTGTTTAATTTCTTTGCGAGGAAAATGGTGGGTAAAAAAATAAAGCCAGTCATCAGTAGGCATTTTAAAATGAGGAATGCTTTCACCAGTGGTTTAAAATAAAATCCCCTTTCTGCCTCTAAAGTCTTGGCCATCAACAGCAGTATCTGAAACCCAGAACTGGCCATGTTGAACTCAGTGCAGGTCCCTTAGCCAGTCTTGGATCCCGAGCAAGTTTTTCTGTCAGATGCAAATGAAGCTGCTCCATCACAGGTATGGCACCCTCCACCCCAAGAAGTTCCCACATACAGGCCACCTGCCACCTCCTTCTCCTTAAGCCAGTGGCCAGGTCAGTTTAAATTAACAGAGGATAGTGGCCTCTCCACAAGTTTGGTGGTAGATGTCCAAAATGTAAACCTACACTACCATCCTTAGAGTCAGAGAACATTCCAGAATATTAAGCTCACCCAAATAGAAATAACTCATTTCAGAGAGTAAGAGTCTGGCACCCAAAGCGGCTGAAGCCTTTACTGCTGTCACTGAGCTATTCAGTGGCTGTCTTAGCCTACATGGAGCTGCTGTAACAGAGTGCCTGAGACTTTATAAAGAAACAGCATTTATTTCTTACAGTTCTGGAGGAGGAGCAGTCTGTGAGCTTGGCCACAGCCTGTGGGGAGAGCTCTTCTGGTGCACCCTAATGTGGCAGTAGGACAAGCCACACATGTATAGGAGAGCACGAGAGGCCTGCTCGTGTCAGACCACACTCTAGATAATGGGATTCATCCATACACGAGGAGGAGCCCTGGGGACCCCAGCCCAGGCCCAAGCTCCCTACATGGTCACGCTGGGGATTGAGTTTCCAATGCATACACTTCAACATCCAGGCCACAGAAGTGGCTCAAATAGAATTAGGCTCCAGGGCTCAGCTTGCTCCCAGACCCCCACTCATCAGGAAAGCAGAAGAAGGGGAGGGACAGGGCTGTCAGGAGGGCGGAGTGGCCAAGCCTGCACAGGTGGCGGCCACCTGACTCAAGAGACCATGACTGACATCAGGTGTGGGAGGTGGCGAGAGAGGGTGTTGGGCATGGCTGTGGGCCTGTGGTCACGGAGCGGCACCAAGGAAGGTGAGTGGGAAGTGTCCTGGCTGGGTCAGCACCTGCTGGGGGCAGGTGGGCTGGGCAGGGAGAGGACGGGGCAGGGACACACCCAGGGCCCAGGTGAGAAGCTCTGGGCCAGCATGGTGGGGGGCAAGTGCTCAGGCTCTTCTCTGCTCAGGGTCACCCATGACCTTGGGTTCCTAGACCCAGTGGTACCTTTTCTGACCCCACCTTCCTCCACAGTCAATCACCAGCTTCTTCAGAGACTTTCTCTTCTCAGCTCCCAGGGCCCTGCCCTCCTCTGGTTGCCCGCCTTCCTTGGTGGCCAGGCCCTGTCCACTGGTTCATCTTCCTCTGTGGTGTCCCTGAACAGGGGTGTCCACAGGCTTCTCTTCCTGGACTCCTCGTCTTCATCTGACTCTTCCCAGACGTCACCAATGGAGCAGTAATCCCGAGTCTTACGTCCCCAGCACTGATCTCCACCTTCCTGTGTAGACACACAGAGCCGATGGCTCATCTTTTGTAATCGCCATGACCTGTGGAGCACCGAGGTAGGAAATCAGAAGGCTCTGCTCAGGTCACACGTCAGCTCCACAGATGGTAGTTCCCACTGTGTCCTCGCAGGGCACAGGGGCTAGCTCACCAAAGGCTCTTTTCATTAAGGGTATGAGTTCCATTGTCCAGTGCTCTGCCGTCTGGCCCTAACCAGCCC
This sequence comes from Spermophilus citellus, assembly GCF_964194105.1. Classification (NCBI taxonomy): domain Eukaryota; kingdom Metazoa; phylum Chordata; class Mammalia; order Rodentia; family Sciuridae; genus Spermophilus; species Spermophilus citellus. The sequence continues at coordinate 10,497,236 of NC_138189.1, read as the reverse complement.
CCAGAGATTCTCTGCCCAAACTGTGGCCTTGGAGTTAGGTTGCCACAGATTAACTTGGGGCACACAGAGACGGAGGCCAGAGCAATGATCATTCCAATTCACATTCCCACTAGCAGTGTGCCTGAGTTCTTCCTGTTTCACATCTTTGCCAACACTTGGCATTGTCAGAATTTAAATTTTTGTCAATTATATGACCATAATTTCACATCACATTAGGATCTCGATTTGTATTTCCTTGATTACTAATGAGGTTGAGCAGCTTTTTATGTTTATTAGTTGCATGTGGTTCTTATTTATAACATCCTTTTCCTGTTGGTTTGTTTATCATATTGCATTAAATTATAAGAGTCTTAAAATATATTTTGATATTTTATATTTTGATCCTTTATTGGCTAAATATAGAAATTTATCAACATGATTTTTTGATTATAATGTACTTAAATTTAGCAATGTCTTATGATGAGTGCTTTATGTCTTTTAAAATATTCCTTTCCTACCTTAAAGCAAGAAAGATATTTTTCCTTATATTGGATAAAAGTTTAAAAGCTCTTAGAATGAATCTTGGGTACTCAATTCATCTGAAATCCTCTCCCATTTTAGTGTAAGGAAACTATCTCATTTCACACCTTTTTTCCTTTTCAGTAGGACCAACAATTTCACCAAGACCCTTAATAAGTAACTTCTCATTTCCCCCTTGGACCCGCCACGCCACCCCTCATGTGATCGGGTCCTGCATGTGTGTGGCTGTTACCTCCGCCCCTCTGAATGCATGGATGTAGTTTATCACCTGCCCGTCCAACCCTCCTTTCCTTTTATTCTGTGTGACAGTATTTTCTTTTATCTTGACACTGTCGCTTCCCTACTTCCATAGCATGAAAAATTTGTGCATGGAAACCTAATCTCATTGCTGTTGGGATTCATGCCAATCCTAATACCAATGAAGAGTAGGTACCCTCTGATTAAGTAACAATGGCTCCACCTTCATGAATGGATAAGTGTCTTATAATAAAAGCTGGAAGAAACTACCTCAGACCAGCATTTACCCTCTCCTGTGAATGCAGTAACAAAGTGCTGACTTGGAAACAGAGACGGGGTCTTTAGCAAGAACCAAGATTGCTACCCTCTTCACCTTGACTTCTGGCCACCAGAACTATGAGGAATAATTTTCTGTTTATAAATTACCTCATCTTAGGTATTTTGTTATAGAAGCACAGACCAAAACACCTACCTACTGACCTTATAGCACATGTAGACATATGACCCAAGCAGGTCAATTAGCATTCTCCAACCTCCAGTCAAAGGATTAGTTGAAAATTGGTCCTCTGAAACTGACTTTTGAAAGTCAACCCAAGAAAAATCATAGCTGAGGGGGAACAGAGGTAACACTTTGATGATAGGTCTTGAACACCTGGATCCAGCCATGACTGAAGCAAGTGACTCTTTGAACTTTTCAGTGACATAAAACAGATAATGCTTCTCTTTGATAAACACATTTGAGGAGGGCTTTTTATCTCTTATGATGAACAAATACAGATGGCCATGCCATATCTACCTACAGATGAATCAACGGAACATTCATGGGCAGAGTCAATATTTTCCTCAATTCTCTCTCCTTTTCTGCTCCTACCCAAAGACATGCGACTTTCATAATGTGTGATCACAAACTGTGTGGCCTAAAGCAGCAGGAATGCATTGTCTCACAGTTCTGGAGGTCAGAGACCTGGACCTCCAGAGGTGTGGCTGAGGATGTTCTCTAAGGAAAACCTGGTGGTCACCAGCAAGCCTTGGCTTGTGGACTCACGGATCCCATCTCTGCCTCCATATTGACATCAGCTTCTTTTCTGTGTATCTCTTGTAAGGGCATTTGTCATTGGACTTGGGACATATTTAGACAATGTAGGGTGATCACATTCTGAGACTCTTAGTTTATTCCAGGGTCTACGAAGTGGACTTGTTGTTTGGAGGACCACCATTGGGCCTCTGAAAGAGAGACTTTTATCTTTTTATTTTCTTTCTGAGGCTCAGAGATGTTAACATTTCCAAGGTTGCACAGCTAGCTAGTAATGGGTGAAAACAGGATCCAAATCCCAGGCAGACTGCCTTAGCCCAAGGTCCCGATCATCATTTTAAATAACCAAAGATTGAAAACCAATGGCCAGAAGGCTAGATCAAGTCTTCACCTGAATGAAGAGTTTAGTAAAATTATAGTAGCCCTTAGGTATCAACAATTTAGGATATCTTATGTAAAAATCTGGATTTTCAGCTATGTAGCAATAACACCAAAAAGACACCACACAGTGGCAAAGACTTTGACCAGAGCTTGTTCGGTACTCCTCATGCCCGCGCCCTCTGGGTGGGTTCCCGCCATTGCCTCTGCTCTTCATTGGATTTGCTGGGACCACCACTTATGGGCTTGACATGTGGTCCCAGAACAGAACTGAAGTCCCGTGCAACCTCGAGACCTCCTCCAGGAAGTCTTACCTAAGGGGCATCCATCCCTGCCAAGTCTCAGGGCAACATCCTCTTCTGCGGCTTTTGGCCCTCTATTGTCCAGGCCAACTTCTGTGACCTTGACCTTGACCTTGAGCCATGTGTAACACCGACCATACTCTTGCCCCAGAGAACTCCTTGGCTTGGCTTTAGGCCACTCACCTTTTCCCCTGCAGGTAAGATTTCTGGGAGCAGTGCTGGGTCATGTTGGCTTCTCGATTCCCCAAATAACAGCCCCCTCCTGGTATGTCACTGGACCTTTGCCACCTTGTATTTTGGTGGCCCTTTTTCTGTCTGTCTCTTGTACCTGCCCCTATTTGCCATTTGGAGTCTCAATTTAAATTCCACGTCCTTACTTTTTTTTTTTTTTTTTTTTTTTTTTGCCCAAATTAATGGCAAAAACATATGATTGAAAGAATTAGAGGAAATTTGGGGACAGTTTTGGTATTGGATGCTATTAAGGAATACTCATCTTAAAGTGTGTTAATGAGATCAGTTTTTAAGTTTATTTTTTAAAGTCTTTGTTAAAAATGCTTAAGTGTTTATGGGAGAAATGAAGTGCTTTCTTGGATTTTCTATAAAATACTCTAAGAATAGCAAAAAAAAAAAAAAAAAAGAAAGTATAGGGAAGGTAAGGGAGATAGATGGAAGGAGGTGGCCAAGATATTGAAGACCACTGATGTTGGGGTCAGTGGGGGTGCGTCACTGGACCTTTGTGGATGCTTAAGAAATGTCATAATAAAAAGGCGGGGTGTATGTGCATGTGTGCACGTGTGGCTGTGTGTGTGTGTGTGTGTGTGAGAGAGAGACACACAAAGAGAGACAGAGAGACAGAGACAGAGAGACAGAGACAGAGAGACAGAGACAGAGAGATTGAGCCTCACATTCTCCAGCAGGACTCCCAGTGCACAGTCTAAAGTCAGGACTAACCACTCACCAAAACAACCTCCTGTTTTAATTCTTAGCACCCATCTTACTTATATTATTGTTTTCCTACTGGTTTGGATTTGTGTGTACACTTAATTATACCTCCTTTTGGCACTTACCCTTCCAGAATTTTACGTCTAGTTCCCCCAACTAGAGATTTCACACTGTGAGGACAGTTCCTGTGTTCACTGGTTCATCTCTAAGCAGCCCGCCCGTAGCACGTATTGACTATGAAGTCAACCAATCCAGATGACTCTCGCACTCTGCTTTCTGAACTCAGCTCCTGAGCTGTGTCCTCAGGAACAGGGGTTAGAGAAAGGCTTCTCTTCCCTGGACCACGCCTCCTAACAGCCTTCCCCCAGTCTGGCTTATCCTTGTGTGTGAAAGCTGTTTGGGGACTGAGATGGAGATGCTCTAGGAATTCTTAAAATTATTCCTTAATTATTTCTCTTATACATTTGACACTGCTTTGAAAAAACAGCACACACTCAAATGTCTCCGATTAAATTTTAGCTCAGCCAAGGCCACCAGTGAGTAGTTACTTTTGGTTGTTAGGCTGTGTCATTTTGGAGAAGGCCTTCTATGGACCTTTCCTGATATTTGTATTTGAAATTTTTAAAATGTGCCATTGATTCAGAAAGCCTCTTGTTTCTTTATCAGATCCTCTCACATAAAATTGCTTATATAAAGATCGTTTTGCAATACAGTTAGGCATTCACATGTCCTAGGAGAGGAAAATTGAAATGTAAGGGATACTGTGCCTTACACGGCAATCATCGCAGCACGGGCAATTTCTTAGCTGACTGTACACTTAAGCGCTGACCACCTGATTTGGACATTTAAGTTTTTGACAAAGATTGTAGGGTTGTAGTTAAATATTAAGAGAAATTCAGCTCTGACTTTTGGACTAGTTTTGCTAAACCCCAACTATGCCAAGTCTTCAAGATGAGCATCTGAGAACTGCTAATCCTTTGCAAAGACTTATCTGCATAGAAAAGGAGTTTGTTTAATTCCATCCAATGAAAGCAAGACTTAAAATGAATGCCGAGGCTTACAGAAAACTCTAAAGGTCTGAAATGGCTCTTGGATTTTATCCATTAAATGAATGGCAAAAGTTCAAACAAATAGAATGTTTATATTAGCATACCACCTACAGTTTGAGAGAGATAGTGTGCCGATTAGTGGTCTATGTAAGATTTCACTTGAAGACAATACTTTATAGAAAAGAAACCAAACAAACAAACAGAAAACACTGGGCTGATGGAGAGAGTGAAATTTCAAGTTGATGGTCTTGGGTTCAAATTCAAGCTTGTCCGGTACAATGTGTTCGTTCCATAGCTATTAATGTCAAAAGTGGGGGCCAGGGAATGTGACTTCTCCAGGATCCCTTCTTTTCTAAGTCATGCAGGGCCTAAGACCCTCTGGGTTCTCCTGTTTTACCCACTATTTCAGGCAACTTCTCATGTGAGACTGATGTGACGCTGCATATCAACCTAGAGGGACAAGAAACATTCATGAAAAAGCCCAAGTGGGCAGCTCAGCTCCTTGGAGGGTTTTGTCTCTCCAAAAGGAGGCTTCCAGGACAATACAGGCCTTATGCTAAGTCAACTGACCAGACCTCACCTCCTGCTGCCACCCGCTCCCCGCCGCCCCCCCCCCACCCCAGCTTTGGGCACTGCCCATAATCTTCTACCAGGGACAGTAACAAAGGCCAGTCTATTTCCCTCCACACTGGAGATGCCATCAGGGAAAACAGAGCATGTTTTCTTCAAGGTCAGCAATTTTCAGTTTTCAGCCAGAAGGCTGCACTGGTTGAACTGGAGGCAGTGGGAGTAGATGGGAAGCCGGGGGTGGCCACAGGTTTTCCAGCTTTAGATGGAGCTCTCGGGCTCCAGTGAGTCGGTGCGGGTGGGGCTCCGGGACGAGAAGGAGGAGGAGGGGACTGTGCCAGACTGGCTGGCTGCACCAAGCACATTCTTGGCAAGCAGATGGAGCCTTTGGATGAGGAATCACAAGAACCTGCAGGGTAGTCTTTTCTCTGCCCATGTGTTTGTGCAATGTGAAAGGCAATCACATGCTTTATTAGATTCTAAGCCAGAAAGTTGATCCTCTGCAAAAATAAAGCTGTAAAACAAAACCAAAATATCTAAAATAGGTCATCAGAAAAGAGACTCCTTGGCATTGACCATAGAATTTCCTCTTCAAGTTTCCTTTGTCGGCATGAAGTCTGTCTTGTTGCCATGCTGGGTCAGCCTCCTGCTCGGCCACCCTGACCCCATGATCATTCTCTGCTGCCTGCTATGTGCATCTGAGGTGGCATTTTGATGATACCATTGCAGGGCTCTAACTTTCTGTTTCTCCCCATTGTTTGCAAAACAGCCTTAGACTCTTGATCTCGCCTTCAAAGTCTTCCTTAGTCTGCTCCCACACTGCTTTTTCAATCTTAATTGTTCCTGTTACTTCAAAAGCGTATTCACAATTAATATTGCTTTTGGTTTTCTGTTCATGCACCCTGCTCTCCAAATCCACGTCTCACCTACTGCAGTTCACTCTGTTCCCAAAAGACACTCTCCTCTCCCGACTTTTTATGTCCAAGTGCTACCTACTCTAAAACATGTACTTTGTTATTTCACCTTCTTCAAAGGCTTTCCAGGGAACATCGATCATGAAAATGACCCTTACTCCGGATTTCCATTTTCATCTGCTAGCACTATGATTTGGGGCTGGTTAGGTAACTTTCCTGAGCCTCCATTTTATCAGCTATAAAATGAGATAAGTTCACAGGGTGATGTGCAGTTTTACTGAGAGAATCTTATAGGTGTTCTGAGCATAGTGCCTGGCGTGTAGTGCTTAAAAATGTCTCTTTATAAATTTATTATCATGCTTACTTCGTTCTACCTTATTTTATGGTGGCAAGAAATATACGCCTATAGCTTTGTTCTGCCTTTGAAAAAATCCCTGCAAGAGTCTAGAAAGCCAGTGAAAGAATCCACATATTCATGAGGCAACTTCAGGCTTAAACGTGTTCATCCCCGTGCGCTACTCTGCTCATTCCCACGTGGAATCCTGGTGGTGTCTGATTTACCACCGATGTCTCCACTAACCATTATATTTTACCTGCTCCCCAAAGGTGCTGTAAAACCACCACTTGCACGACTGTAGAAGTCTTGTTTCCTGCTCAGATTTCTTTCCAGAACATATCATCCCACATTTATAAAACCCTTCAGAGTTTTCACACTGTGAGTCTTATGTGGGCACCACCATCCTGGGAGTGAGTGATGTGCAGCACCATTTCACAGCCGAGGAAAGACAGACCGTGATGAGCTGAGACCACCAGGCTGATGTCACAGAAATAAGAATGACACAAGTCATGTGGGCTTGCTGTAGGTTCACCGTGAGAATTCATGAAATGGATGCATGAATGAAGTGAGCGGACATCGCTTTTGCTGAGAGAATTCACTGGAGTTGGGAGAGAGTAATATTTATCCACGAAGTCCTTTACATTTTTAGGAAGAACTGCATCTGCCAGGGCAACATCAGTTTCGATGGGGGTACTGGGCACACTTGCTTAAGACAAAGTGAGATTGACTGGTTCCTGTAGATGGAAACACTGGGACAGAGCTGTCTGCTGAGGAGGAGTTGATTCAGGGCTCAGGTGAAGTCATCTGTCCTCGTGTGTGTATGTGTGTGTGTGTGTGTGTTTGTATGTCTGTCTGTCTCTCTCTCTCTCTCACACATACACACACACAACTCTGCCAGACAGACATCCTCTCTGCAAAAGGGACAACAGCTCTGTCACCTCACATCCTTCCTTTCCCAAGGACAGGATGGTAACAAGGGGAGGGGGACGTGTCCTAAAACAAGGCCCTGGAGACTCTGTCTTAAAGTGCGTTCGAGTCTTTTGGGGGATGTCCAATGACTGTTCGTTTTCTTCCGGATTTGTGTTTTCCATTCTAACACTGATAGCTGGGGAGGTCTCTGATGGTTAGTCCTGTGAACACTGCCCCCTTCTTTTGTACCTGTGTAGTATCTCATTGATCCCATCAAGCGACCCTATAAGGCGGCTCTGTTCTCATCGACCTGTATTAAATGAGGAAACAGGTACATTAAAATACTTCTCCAAGGAATTACAGCTATTAAGTGGTAGAAGTGGGTATTCAACTAGACAGCTGTGGAGCTAGATGGTCAAGTCTGGACGGTCCAGCTCCAGGGTCCCTGCTCCTACCCACCACACAACCATCTCTCAGCACCATCTGTGTGACTGGTGTATTTACCTGATATTACAGTAAAATCTTCATTCTTTATCAGTGATTTCCATACTTAGTAGAAGAAATAATACAAGTGTCCCTGACATATGACACATGCTAAGGGACTCAGTGCTATCTAAAGCTTATTCCAAGAAGATGCTTGCTTATGGATTCTACTATAACCTAGGAGACTCACAGGATAGACGGGGCAACAAGGACCAGAATCCTCAATGGTTTCTAGATCTTTGTGTTAATAAGACTGTGTCCAGGGGCTGGGGTTGTGGCTTAGTGGTAGAGCGCTTGTCCAGCATGCCTAAGGCACTGGGTTCGATTCTCAGCACCATATACAAATAAATAAAATAAAGGTTCATAAACAACTAAAAAAATATTAAAAAAATAAGACTGGGTCCATGATATAAGGGTGCAATGTTAGACTCTATAATTTTGAAGTAAAATCTGGATGGGTGATAGACAGCAACCTAACTCAGGTTGGCTGAATCCAGAAAGAGGAATTTGTGCCTTCTCACAAATGACACGGGTCAGGCTAGATGCAGCATTTCTTTTTAGAATTATCTCTCAGTTTTAATTTCCTCTATGTTGCATATTTCTCTAGGTGGTCTCTATAGATTATCTCTCCACATTATCCCATTGTTTATCACATGGATCCCCATCTCTAGGAAAAGAGGACATCTACTGCCAATGTCTATCAGAATTCCTGCACAATCTCCCATTGGTCTGGCTTGAGTCACACGCTCAACCCTGAAGCCATGATGATGGCTGAGGGATACAGTGTTCTGATTGGCCCCGAGTAGCTCCCCAGCTCACTCTCAGCTCCACACAGGGAAATCAGGGTGCTGTTACCAAGAGAAGGGGAAAGAAAGACCCGGAGCAGGTGAAACCAAGTCTTCCATCTTGAACCAAGGTGGAAAATTCCGCAGGAGACAGAGTTCTTGAGTTTCCTTTGAAGAAGGCAATGCCTTACAAGAAGTTGAGAAAGAAGAAAATTGGCCTCAAAAATTTTTCACGGCACATTCTTCATCCATTCAACATTTATTTATTAAGCACCTGCTGTATGGTCGATATTATGAAAAGAACTGAGGATTCAAAAAGGAACAAGCACAAGAAGGACCTGCTCTTCTATGGCTCCTAGTCTAATGATGGCTGTTGAGGACAGGAAGGACAAAGACGCCAAAAACCACCTGCAGCTTTACAGATTTACACTGGAGATAGACAACCAATGTCTGGGTAGGGTAAATATCCAAATGTTAAATATGAAACTGTTAAATCACTTTAAATATATATATATATCCACATATGTACATGTTAATTAACTTATGTAATGAGCTAAAGAAAAATGTCTTCACTAAAATCTTTCAGAAGATAGCGTTGTACTTGATTAGAAGAAATACTGGGTAAGTGGCTTGGGTTCCAGGCAGAGGCTATCAGGAATGCTCACACACTAAAAGGCAACCAACCCACTAACTGCTCTGCAGAATGAAAGAACTGTTGGTGCTCATTCGAGAAAGAAATGGAGGTTTTGCAAGAAGAGGAAGAGGTTGTGAAATGCCTTGGACTTAATGGTGACCTTTCCTTTATCATAAAACCCTCCCCCCGTACCTTATCCCAATCGCCACAGAGCAATTGGTGTGAGTGTACTTGTTGGAACTGGTGAACGAAGCAGGCCACACTCATGCCACAGTGGCAGTGTCTGAGCTGACATCTGGCTTCATTTACTTACTCACAGGCTGGTGCTGGGCTCTCCAAGTGTGACCCCAGAGAAAGAAACCATAAGGGAACTAGGGCCAAATATGGCTTGTTACACACAAGATTCTCAACGGTTAACATATCATACACAAAATCAAAATGTCGAAGACAAACTCAAATGAATTTTGTGATCAAAGCTCGTCTTTTTAAAAATAATATAATATCACTAAAATACAAGGCAAATACTGAGAAAGAGAATATAAAATAATAGTTTCAAAAGAAAAAAAAAATCAGGCTGGGGATATAGTTCAGTTGATAGAGTGCTTGCCTTGCATGCACAAAGTCCTGGGTTCAATCCCCAGCACCAAAAAAAACCCAACAACAACAACAACAAAAAACCAAAACTGTGAATGATCCATAAACATATTAGAAAGCCTAATATCATCAAAATAATGAAGGAAATATAACTTATAAGAAAGCAATAATGAAATACCATTGTTTGTCCATTATATTGGGAGAAAAGAAGAGAATGAAAATTTCTAGTGTTTGCTAGGTGCTAGGGAAGGGGACAACTGGAAAAATCACTCAGAAACATTTTGACAATATATCCTAAATCCTTTAAGATGTATCTACATTTAATGAAAAATTCAGTTCTGAGGATTAATTCTAAAGAAATATTTAAGCAAGCAGTAACGGTTTGAACATGGTGATATTCCCTGTAATTTGCTTATAGAAGCAGGGAATTAGAAGTAAAGACCACAGATGGGTTATAAAAACCATGTTGTGGATGAACACAGTGAAGTCCTGAGCAGCCAGTAACTATTATGATACAGATGGATACATGTGGACATTAAAGTTTAAGTCTAATGTAGATGTTATGGAGGTACAAAGCAGGCTGGGAAATGATTTGAAGATTGTGAGCCTAAATTTGGTCATACACTCAGACACACAAAAGCACACATAGAAAAAAAAAAATGCCCGGAGAGCATCAAGCAGACAGTTTAGAGGTTCCTTTTTAATCATTAGATTACAGAGCTGTCCTGTCCATTTGTGCTGCTCTCAGAGGTCCACCTCTTAAAACTACGTCATTGACAACACCCGAATTTTGGGAAGGACACATTCAAATCATATCAAGGTGTTAATTACTATAATATATGGGTATATTTAGAAGATATATATTCATTTATAACATGTATATATTTATAAAATATATACCATATATATGTATATTAATTGGTCTCCATGTTCTAAATCTCCTAAAAGGAAAGCTAGATTCTGACATCTTAAAACAAAATAAATAAATACAGAGAAGAGTGGATGGTGGGGTCTTGGAAGGCAGAAGCCCAGCGTATTGTAGGAGCACAAGAAGGAGCCTCATCACCCCCAGGGGAAACCCAGATATGCATCTGAGCCACCTTCCCTGGCCATTTCTCTTTTCTTAAGTTCTCTCTCCTACCACAGCCTGGCCTCCTCAAGCAGCGTGTGTCTTCCCTTCACACCTGGACATCGCCAGTGATCCAGGCGACCCTGGACTCTAGGCTCTCATCACAACTTACCCACCCCCTTCTACCTACATCGTTACTTTTACCTGCAAAAGCCATTCTCCATTCTTTGCCCAGTGATCTCCTTAAAGACTGTTTAAATGTCAGAATCTCCACAAACACTTTCTGGATAGAAGGAAGTGATATTTTCCTTAAGGTCTTGACACTCCTTTGTTCTAGCATGTTCTGCACCTTACTCTTTGCTGTGTGGAGGCCAGAAGTCCCCGTTGACTATAAACTCCCAACTGCATGACTGTTCCCTGTCCTGCCCTTGATATTTGGGAACTGTGATTCTGCTGTAGCATAAGACCAAATTGAAATAAGATCCTGTTCCTTACTCACAAAGTCGAACTGGCCACCTTTGTGGGAGGGAGACATAGAATCCCCCTCTGCATGACTGCTTGGAACAAAATTAAATCCCTTCATCATGTCTGAGGAGGCTCTCTTGGGTCTGCCACTGCTTTGTGGACCTGCTTTCCACTGTTGTTTCTGTCCTCGTACCTTTGGTATCTGGTCACTGCTAAGGTTTAAATGTGAGATGTCTCTCAAAAGCTCATGTGTGAGACAATGCAAGAAGGTTTGGGGGAGTAACGATTGGGTTATAAAAGCCTTAACCCAATCAGTGAATTCATCGCCTGATGGGATTAACTGGGTGGTGAGTGAAGGTCGGCAGGGTGTGGTGGAGAAGGTGGGGCCTTTGGGATATATATTTTGTATCTGGTGAGCAGAGTCTTTTTTCTCTGTGATCATCATGGGAGCTGCTTCCTTCCCACCATACTCTTCTGCCTTGATGTTTTGCCTTTCCTCGAGCCCTGAGGAATGGAGCCTGCTGTCTATGGACTGAGACCTCTGAATCTGTGAGCCCCAAATAAACTTTTCCTCCTGAAATTGTTCTTACCAGGTCTTTTGGTTACAGCAACAAAACAACCAAAAAAAACAAAACAAAACAAAACAAAAAACTCAGTAAAACAACCACCATGTATAGCTAGAGTGGGATGTGAGATGCAAGGGGCATGGGGAATCACTGCTTCTAGTAGGCTAACCAAAGCCTCAGGACCACACACATGCCTGATTGTTAGGGCAGCCCTGTGTCCAGGGATGTGCAGACTGACAGCCTGAGGAGGCTCATCCACCCACTACCATTCAACACTGCCTTTTTTTTTTTTTTCCTTTCAGTGGTTATAGGCTACTGAATTTATCAGCCACATGGTTTTTGAAAACAGAATTCGATGCCATTCCTCAGTCCATATGAACCTTTCTTAAGGAATTCCCCTGTATTTTCTGAGACTGATAGGTAAAGCCTGCACCCTGATGGAACTGTGAGTCAGTCTGGGAAATGCTTGATTGGAGTTGACTTTCAGGACAGCCCTTAGAATGAACGGAAGTGAAGAGGGATCATTCAGGAGACCCTGTCTCTCAGCTGGTCTGGCAAGACCATAGTGGGAATCTATTAGGGGTCTATTTGGAAGTAAAATTGTCAGGTCCTGCTGATAGAAGGTGAAGTTAAAAAAGGAAAAAAAAAAAACATGGAAAACTGTTTGCTTTGGACTGAGCAAACCCAAAAGATGCTGTATTTACTGGGGCAAAGGTGTTGAGCAGGGTGGGGAACTGCTTGAACCAGCTCATGGAACACCGGAGGTGGGAGGAAGAAGGGTGTTGTTTCATCACACGACGTTTGAGATGTCTGAGACGTTCAAGTGAGGAAGGCCCCTGAGCACACACCAAAACTCCCAGGGAAGCCAGAAAGAGAATTAAAACAGAGCAGAAAACTTCCAAACCAGTAACTGTATAAACAACTGAAACTCAGAACTCAATCAATTCAAAACAAAAGATTAAAAAATAGAAAAAAACAGGACATAATAAAGTCTAGATAGTATGATAGAAATAATTCCAAATAGATCATGATTACAACATATAAAAATCTTTAAATCTTCCAGAAATAGAGTGGGTAAAAATTAAAATCATGGGCTGGGGTGATGGCTCAGTGGTAGAGCACTTGCCTAGTACATGTGGGGCACTGGGTTCAATTCTCTAAATAAGTAAAATGAATAAAATAAGTAAAAAAGAAGGTCCATTGACAACTAAAATATTTTTTTTAAATATTAAAATCATTATTAAGGAACATAGTTAAAACAAAAGAACACAGAAAATTTGAATGTTGGCCTCGGATTATAGCTCAGTGGTAGAGTGCTCACCTAGCATGTGTGAGGTACTGGGTTCGATCCTTAGCACCACATAAAAGTAAATAAATAAATAAAATAAAGGTTAAAGAAAAGAAAATTTGAATGTTACTGGACGGAAGAAAAAAAAAAGCAGGCAAATCCTATTCAAAACCAAACAGTTACAGCTATATTAATAACAGAGAAAATAAACCAAGGTAAAAGAAAATATCTTGTCACTATGTAATGATAAAAATTGAAACCACCTTGAAGATACACACAATAATATAGCTTGAAAATACTTCCAGCAAAAGCGGGGAAACAACTATGAGGAAAACGATACAGCTACAACCCATGTAATGAAATTGAAACTGACTTGTCTCAGTAATTGGCAAACTACACCATAAGTCATCTAGGAACTAGGATATTTGGGTAATACAGTTAAAAATTAATTTAATAAATAGCAAATCCTTTTATTCAACAAATACACTTTTTTTTAAAAAAGAACATTTATGAAACTGCCTAATAGGCCACATCATCAAGTCTCAAATAATATTTAAAAGTCAGTTCTGTAGAAACTGTGTTCTTTGACCACAAAGAAATTGAGTTAAAAATCAATTAAAATAAAATGAAAACACTTATTTATACCTATTTTTGCTAAATAATTTGAATCAGGGGTTAAAAAAATCTATAATCTAACTTTTCCCTGCTCCCGATACACAAACATCCAAATGACGTAGGATGCGACAGGGGAACACGTTTTTTCTAAAGGCCTGTGAGCATGCCCAGCGATCCTATCTTACTACTCAGGACACATTTCCTGCTGAATTTTCATTAAGTTTTGACATGTTTGGGGCTTTTTAAAGGGGTATGCTAACCTCTTTGAAGGAACTAGAATCGGTGAAAAAGCAAAGATTGGGAAGGAGGTTCAGTGAAAGTGGGAGAGAGTCAATGTTCCAAGCAAAAGGGTCGAGCTACTAGTGTACAGCACCAGGGAAAGAAGTGCACAGCTGACTTTTTTCTCACTCAGACAACGTTCCCAAGTATTATCATCATCCTATTCAGTGACATCACAGATCGCCCTGGGGGACTTCTTAACCCTGCAGTTGGCTGAGGAAGGAGCTCCAGCAGCCCATATTCTAAACAGAACCTCCGAGAAAGGCCAGAACCGCGAATGTTAACCCAGCTTCCCTAAGGGGTGGCAGAATTAGCCTTCCCAGCACCCTGAGCCACCACTTCACACCGCTCTCTGCTATGCCTTAAATATAATTTGTCCTCACCCAAACTCCTGTTGAGGTTTGGTGCCAAGGTGACTGTGTTGAGAGGTGGTGGAACCTTGAAGGGGTTATTAGTCATGGGGCTCCTTCCTCACGAAGGGACTCATGTAGTTGCTCAGAGAAAGACCAGTTTTCGCAAGCGTGAGATGTTGTAAAGCAAGCTGGGCACCTTCCCTGGGTCTCCCGTGCACAGGTGCTCTTCCAGGGGATTGGGACCTGGCATTTTGTGATTCCACTAAACGCACATCACATTTCTAAGGAGGGTCTTCTGAGGTCTGGTCAGCAGTCCTGTGGCCTCTGGACCGGATGCCTTGGAAGTACTGAAAATAAGAGGAAATCTTGCACAGGGAGAGAGGTGGGAAAACTTCCTCCAAGATGCCAGTTTTCATGCCACCCTGATGCCAGAGCTGCCTCTAAACATCAGGAGTCCCTGGTCATTAAGGCCTGACTACCCATTCAGCCAAGTCAGCAAACTCGGAGCCAGGACATCTTCATTACCCGGGTGACACAATTCAGGCTCTGTCATGAGGGCCACATTCCAGAGGAGGACAGGAGCAGGCGTGCAGGCGGTGAGCTCGTACATAGAGCAGTGCTTCTCAGAAAGCAGCCCAGGGACATCACAAAAGCCACGTTGACCTCATTCTAATATTTGCAGTCCCAGGATTCCCCATCTGCAAATAGCAGGGCTGAGCTGGTGGTCATGGACACAGCCTGGCTGAATGCTGCTTCTTGCTTTTTATGACTTTTCCACGAAGCCTGCTGTGTTCTGCAGACGTTACATGATCTGTCTTCCAAGTTTCTCTCTCCTCCCCTGTCCCCTCCTGGATCCTCTCCCTCACACACAGAAGGGCTAGAAAGCAGACGTGGGCACAAAAATATTGAGTGATGCCTGTATTCTAGGCATGGCTTTAGGAACACAATGCTTTTTCTTTTAATTCTCATGATAGTCCTGTGACAAGGGGTATATTAACTCCTTTGGCAGGTAAGAATAATAAAATTCAGAGATGTTCAATAACATTTCAAAAGTCACACGGCTCATAAGAAAAGGTTATGCTCTCGATTCTCTGCTCTGTCTGCCTTGTCTTTCTGGCAGAAGGCTGAAGCAAGGGAAAGGCAGATGCTAAGGGAGAGCAGCTGGATGCCCTCTCTGGAACAGAGCCTGAGATGAAACCCCATTCTCTTTCTGTCTACCTGGAACCCAACTCTGGAACCACAGTGCTGTTTGAAGGACAACTGAGGAAGGTCAGAGAAGGGCAACTTATCCCCTGCATCATGCCACCTGGCAACACAATGTCTGAGGACCTAAGGATCACCTGCAGGAGAGGTAAGGTGAAAAATATTGATTGATTCCATTTAATCATCTTTACAAATGGCAATGATGCTTCTGCTATTGTTTTAGTGAAGAAAATAAAAAGGCGAATGAGCAAATTATAGTATGTGCATGCTATTGCCAACACACACAATATGGCATAACCCTTATTTGATCTAAACTGTGCCATGAGGATACCGTTAGCATACACATTTCAGCAACAGAAGAGCAAGAGTTGGGTGGCTGTACAAAACTCATGGTCCATAGGGACCCAAGGCTGTACCAGTGGTGCAATGGCAGTCAGTTCCAAGTTCATCCTGGCAGTGAGGGGTCCTGTCCTGGGAAGGCAGTGGTAGGGTTCAATTTCTGAAGACAATCGAAAATCAACACTAAAGCTAATTTTTTTTTATTACCATTGTGTCCTGATGATGCTGTGCAATGTTAGTGATGAAATAATCCATTCACCTCCCCCCGCCAAAAGTCTTTTGCTGGTCAAATTTATAAATAGTTCTGAAGTTATGATTGAGTTTTAACATATCTGGAAATTTAAAATCATCACATTTGGATTACTTATGCTGTAATAAATGGCATTTTCTACAGAGGAGTTAACTCAGAAGTTTCCTAGGTATGGAGCTGGTCCTGGACACCCAGGGACTCAGCTTCATGGCCTTGCTTCACGAGTGCATTTGCAATGGTTTGCAGTTGCTCAAGCTTGCTTTGGGGGCAGGTCTTGCCTCCAACCCATTATACTTTAGCTGTCAGTGATTACTGAGAACCCACTGGTGGCAGGTCCTGTGCCAGACATAGAGAAGACAGATGAAGTCCCATCTCCCAGGGCCTGGCTATGTCCTGGAGAATGTGTCGGTTAACTCTATGTGCCAATTGAATGGGTTAATGGATACCCAGATAGCTGGTGAAATGTTATTTCTGGGTGTGTCTGTGAGGGTGTTTTTGGAAGAGATGAGCCTTTCAATCAGTAGACTGAGTAAATAAAGTCTGCTCACACCAAGGTGAGCTGGTTCATCCAGTCCTCTGAGTTCCACAGGGAAAAAAGGTGGGAGAAGGACAAAGTCCCATTCTCTTCCTGAGCAGTGGTATCCATTTGTTCCTGGATGCCCATGGTTTTTAGGCATGGACTGAGAGGTCCCACTAGCTTTCATGATTGTCCAGCTTGCAGATGGCTTCTCATGGGACTTCTTGGCTTCTATAGTTGCATGAGTCCATTTCTATGATGAGTCTTCTCTTTGCATCTATATCTTTTATATCATCTCTAGCTACCCCCAACAGGTTCCGTCACTTTAGAGAACCTTGAATAACACTGGAGACAGAAAAGGAAAATAAGGTGAAGCACAAAATAATTTTAAAGAATGAAAAATGCTCTAAAAGAAAAGCACAAACGTCTGGAAGAAGCATAATAAGATGTCTCAGATCGGCCCTGACACTGCTGGTGATGTGACCTAAGCTACTTTGAGGCAAATTCACCTGGATCTGCTGTCCTGGGTTTGCTCTCCCCATCAGTACAGCTCTCCTTCCCAGAGGTGTTGGTGCCCATACGGCCAGGCCTCAAAGGAGCTTGTGATCATACTAAAATCACTTAGAAGCTCAGTCCATGGAAGAAGCTGGTGGCTGCACTGGGAGCTGGGCATGAAGTCAATGAAATCTTCAGACCAACATAAGAATAATTCAACCATGAACTCAAGCGAGACCTCAAGGTGAAAGATGGCACCTGTCCCATTAACTCACGGTGGCTTGAAAAGCCCCAGAAACTTCTGCATGTGGAATGGTGAGTGCAAACCAAGGAAAGAGGGAGGTGCTGGGAACAGCTTAGGAACCTAGTTAGCACTGATTAATTTCCTCATCAAATTAAAATTAATTAGCCTGGAAGCCAGTTGAGTTGGAACATTTGTTTGTTAATAAAAAATAGCGCCTAACAAGGACCCCCTTTGAGGACTTTGAAAATGATTTGGCTACAGAAATGGCATCATGGAAGGAGCCAGAGGAAAAGGAAGAAAGTGGTTCATCATAACTGCCTTAATTCATAGAAACTCAGTAGCCTGCTAAGACTGCAAAGTGAGACAGTGTGTCAAAATACGATGTAGCCTAAAAATGCTCTAAAGTGTGCAGCAACATTATTCAGCTCAAAACCCAAATTTAAAAATGATAAATGGAAGCCCAGAGAAAGGCAGAGACAAGTTAGTGAACCACTGTAGGACTGGAAGCTGTGTCCCTGACTCCCATTTTTCTCTTTCACAGCCTGATACCTTAATGACACAAATATGGTGGTTCCCATTTACATGGAGTGGTTTGCACACTTTTCTCACTAAATCCTCACAAGAAGCTGGGGCAATCCCATGATTCCCTTCATTCTCCAGGTGGAAGGCTGAGAAGCCCATTTGTGTCACGGAAGTAGGAGGACAGGGAGCTGCGTACCTCTGGTTCTAAAGTCCCCTCTGAGCCACTGCACTGAGTGCAATCCTGGAGACTCCCTCAGGGAACAACTCTCAATTGTGTCAGAAAGTCAGTAGGACTGACCCCTGGAAAGCACTTGCTACCTTGCAGGAACCAGGTCAGCTATGTCACAAGCCTTAACTCGCGTCATTCTCACAACCCAGGAGAATAGACCTGTACCCAGGGAGCAGGGATGTCACCTGATAGAAACCAGGGAGCTTATCTGAGGCCCAAGAGCAGTGGGACTGCACTTTTGCCTGACTCCAACGAAATCCCCTTCTTACCTTGCAGCTCTCCCACTTGACTGCCCTGCAGATATTGCAAATAAGTTAATAATCGTGTCATTTATAAACAGTCTATAGCAATGGCCAATCTCTCTACCTGATCATCTGAGGCAGATGGACTGGGGTCGAGGTAGAAGAAAGATGAAATAGCAATAGTGTGAAAAGAAGGAACATCTTTCATGAGGCATTTCCCAACTTGAACCTATTAAATTCTAGTATGTTGAGAGATAGTGATAGTTCTTCAATGAAACAAAGACTTGAAACCAAAAAAAAGTTTGTAAAATAATAGTGCAACATCATATTGTTGTGTATCAGTGAGGTTGTAGGCATGGGGATGTAGGTAGGCTTGCATTCTTGCAGGACTCCAGAATCTCTTTGGCTTTTGATTGGTTAGAGTAAAATGCAAATGGGATATAGCACTTCTTGAACTTATTTAACCCCTTCCTGCCCTTTCCCCTCTCTCTCAGAATACTGATTACTATGTAGTACAGGGTAGCAAATTTACCTGTTGGGACCACGGAGTAAATATTTTAGGCTATGGGATCATACAGCCTTTGTAGCAATTCCTTCACTCTGACACAGCATAAGATCAACATTGATAATCCATACATGAATAGGCACAGCTGTGGACCCAATAAGAACATGTTTACAAAAATAGGTGGTGAAGGGGGAGATTTGTCCATGGGTCTTAGATTTTCAAACCCTAACAGAAGAGCACATTTGTTCCCTAAAATGCAGGTTAGATGACGGTGTCTCTCAACACACACTCTGATTGTTCACAAACTTCTAGGATAAAACACACAGATAACTGGGTTTCTCCCACTTCAAGTATTCAAATCTTGAGTTTAGTAGGTGATACCCATGTAATAAAGGTATCTGTGAAACATTGGAGAGGGACTTTAACTAAGAATTAAGAATGACACAGTTTTTACAGATACGAAAAAGAACTCTAGGCTACTCTTAGACAAAAGAAAGTTGGCTTTGTGATGGAGCGCTTGCCTAGCACGCTATTGTGTCTGGATATGAGGTGTCCCCTCAAAGCTTCTGTATTAATGCAGGAATATTCAGAGGTGAGATGAGTGAATTATGAGAGCTGTAACCTATTGAATGGACTGACTGGGTACAACTGTAGGCACGTGGGGCATGGCTGGAGGAGCTGGGTCACTGAGGATGTGCCCTGGAAGAGGAAATCAGTCCCTTCTCCTCTCTCTGCTTCTTGCCCATCTGCCATGATGTTCAATGTCACCTTGGTCCCAGAGCAATGAGTTGACCCACCACAGCCTAAACCTCTGAAAACTATACACCCAAATCAACCCTTTCTGCTCTTAGGTGTTCTTGTCAGGGGAAAACATAACTAACACAAATACATAAGGCTGTAGGTTTTATTCCTAGTGTTACAAAAAAAGAAAAACAGAAACAGAGTAGATTCTGTTATTTGTCTCCTAAAAATAAATAATATACAAAAAATAATGGTGTTAAAATTACCATAAATAAAATTTAATTTCTATTAATAATAAAAATACTAATTATGTGAGGACTTGAAGTCTACATCATTAACATGACAAAGTTTATTCCCAAATGGCCAATATTGAGGATGAATATAAAATACCAGTAGTTACTGCATTGAAATCAAGAAGAAAACTAAGCTTCTGCAATCCAATAATTATTTATGTGTATTTCCCATGTCCTGGATTTCTAATAAAATCTGAAACAGAAGTAAGTGTTGTAAGCATAAGAAGGGATATAATTACATAAGGATAATATAATTTGCTACTTATGAAAATCCAAGTGAATCAACCAGAATGCTATTTGAATTGATAAGAATCATGACTATGAAGGGCAGAGGGATGATAAATATATGAAATTTAGTGGCATTTTTTCAAATCAGCAAACTAAGTGGAAAGAAAAAGGAAAATATAAAATAAATGCATTTGACAATTCATTATAAAACATCAAGTCGTAATCTTGAGCAAGTATACATCTTTACTAAAATAAGAATACAATATGAATAAAAATCTCCCTCAGCCCAGGAGCAGGAAAGGGAGTGAAACTAAGCATCACCCCAGTGGGGACTTCATGGACTTTTCTTCCTATTGGGTGTCAACATCAACAGAAGAATGGCGGTGAGGGACTGGGCCTTTCATCTCAGTGAGCGGCCTTGCTCGTCATGAACATTCTAGGGTCAATAACAAAGGAGATTGCACTGTGTGGTAAAGAATTTCTCTGCTATTTGCCCATATTCTCTGGCACAGAGTTCTTAAAACCTTTGTGATCTCCCAAGTGATAAAACTATGTTTGTTATTCTAAAGTCCCTTGGGCCATACCTGAGTTTATGCCAATGAGGTCACTCAGAGTCAGACCCTTGATAGCTTCAGGATGGGGGCTGGTCACCAGAAAGACCAGCCATCCTCTTGGACGGCTCCGACTTTGAGCCAGCCCGATCTCCAGTGAAGGGTCAGTCGAGGGCCTGGAGATTGAGCTCAATCATGGGACTATTGATTTAATCAATCATGCCTATGCAATGAAACCCCAATAAAAACCGTGGACATTGGTGCTTGCTGGAGCTTCCTGGTTGGTGAAGTTGTCAATGTGCTGGGAGGGGGATGTGTCCTGATTCCATGGGGTGAGGGCACAGAAGCTGTGAGCTCAGGACCCTCCCAGACCTTGCCTTCTGCATCTCTTCTGGGACTCTTTCTAAGTTGCATCCTTTATAATAATAAAACTGTAATTACATATATAACATTTTCTTGAATCCTAAGAGTCATTTTAGAAGACTACCGAATTAGAAAGTGTCATGAGAAACCCTGAATTGTAGCCATTTTGTCCCAAATGCAGGTGACCTGCAGATTGGAATGTTGTTGGGGGCTGTGCCCATTCATCGGTGGGATCTTCACTAATTCTGGGTGACTGGTGCAGGAATTGAACTATGGTGCACAATTTGGTGTCAGAATCGATGGAAAACATCTTCCTCTGAGCAAACAGTCATGTTTATTTGCCTGAAACCGTTCTACAGTATGTCTCTTAGCCTCTAATGACAATTCACATTCTTTTATATGAAATTCTTGGAGCTGAATTTTTTTTTTCAGAATTTAAAATTTTTAGAAAGGTATGTGCTCAAATACCTAACAGAGTCTGCCAGTACCTCATAATCAATCACTGATATTTTTACAGTGATACATATGAAAATTGATACTGAGATCAATAAGGGCTAGAAGTAGCCTAATTTTAGTTCAAGTGAAGGGTGGCCGCCATGTGTGTTCAGTGGTGCTTTGGATTCAGAATTTCCTGGAGTTCGGACTTATGGACAGGGAATCCAGGACCTCCACATGAATGTGTCTGACAGTGTTCTGGGAAGAAACTGCAGCACAGCCCAAACTCATTTGTCCAGGGAAAATGGTTTTTGTTTTGTGTTTTTTCCCAGAGCACAGACAATGGTAACAGAGACAAAACAATATTTAACATGTGTAGATTCAGAATTAATCTTTGGAAAATTCTTTCAATCTTGTCATAGAAAATTGCCAACAGATGACTTGGCACTCATCAATGCCTACTCAAAGCTGAAGTTCTTCTGCTAGGAATATAGAGAAGTCCCCATGTCAACGGGGAAAGATACGCAGAGGACCAGTCTCTCCAAAGGAAGGAGTTTTTTTTAGGAGTGACTAACAGAGGATTGTCCTGGGATAGATGTACCATGGGGAGCCATGGGGGTGCAGAGGCATACCCAGGGAAGCAGGGTTTCAAAGACAAAAGGAGAATTACATAAGTAGTGTGGAGACAAAGAGGATGGTGGTGACAGGGACTCAGTCCAGGAGTTAGCATGAGTTCACTAGTGGAGGCAGGTCAGACAAGCATTTATATGTCCAGCCAACTGTCCCTGGGACTTGAACTGCGAGCTGTGCTTTGGTGTCCTTTTGCACTCAGTTCTGTGTCAGACTAACCCTCATGAAGACAGACTAACCCAGAGAGCCTTTGTTCTTTTTTTTAATTTCCATACCCCTATTTCAGTGAATAATGACCCCCAAATGCAAACTCATTGCAGTATAGTGTCATAATTGTTCTGCTTCATTGTTAATCATCTTTGCTAATCTCTTACTACACCTAATTTGTAAAATTAAACTTTATCGTAGGTATGTATACAGGGGAAACAGGACATATTAGGTTTGGTACTCTCTGGAGTTTCAGGTATTAAGAATCTTGAATATATCCCCTGCAGACAAGAGGGCCCTGTCACATGAGGAAAGGCAACATGTACACGTGTCACTCGGAAGAGAATCACACCAGCCAGAACCAAGGCCATCATGTCTCAGCTAGACAGAATAACAATAGACACCCAAGATTCCCAGCCCTGGTCTACACACGCCTTCCTCCAGGTATTCAGTCAAACAATCATATGGGTACTGCTTGGAAGGGATTTTGTAGATGTAATTAAGCTCTTCAAATATGGAGTCTATCCACAGAGAGTAGAGTCTATCTTAATCACATGAGCCTTTTTAAAGTTGAGAGACTTTTTTCTGCCTGGTTGCAGAACAGAAAAATCTATGGACTTGCCCCAACTAGTTTAGGGAGAAAGCAAACACCCACATTATGAGCTTTTCATTGTGGTGACATGGCTTCAGGAAGCCTCTAGATGCTGAGAGGGATCTTGGGCTAAGAGCTCCATAAAATGGGAGCCTTGTTGCTACGGCTGCAAGGAAACAAATCTGGTAGCAACCAGTGAAGCCAGTGAGCATGGAAGAGCACACTGCACCTCAAATAAGAGCAGCCATCCTGGCTGACACCTCGAGTTCCACACAGTGAGACCCTGAGCAAGTCGAGCTACACTGTGCCTAGACTTCAGACCTACAGACACTTGTGAGATTATAGACTTGTATTGTTTGAAGCCACAAAATTGATGATAATCTGTTTGCTACACAGCATTAGAAAATGTCTACAGTACCCAGCAGGGATGAGATCTGTCCAAGTCATGGGCCTTAGGCAGCACTCACAGATCTGGCACGTCCTGTCCTGACAAGTGGACATTCTAGCTGAGAGAGTGCTCAGAATTGCCACCAAGAAAGTGAAGCCATCAGGAGACAAGTGTTCCAGGGACTAAAGACCTTAGCCGATTAATCAGAGTATGTAATACAACGGTGATTTGATTACCTATAGTTAGGGACTTCAATAGTATTTTATTATAGGTTTTGGATTATTTTTGTGTGTGTCCTAAATTTTGTCTATTCTTCAGAATTATTAGTTGTTTTAGTCAGCTTTTTTTTGCTGCTGAAAGACTTGATGAGAGAATTTTAGAGCAGGAATAGTTCATCTGGGGGCTCACGGTTTCAGAGTGCTCAGTCCAGAGACAGCTGGCTCCCCTGCTCTCGGCCTGAGGTGACCTGAGGTGAGGTGGGACATCTTGGCAGAAGAGTGTAATGGAGGAAAGCAGCTCAGAACATGGAACCAGGAAGGAGAGAGAGAGAGAGAGAGAGAGAGAGAGAGAGAGAGAGAGAGAGCGCTCTCCACACCACAACAAAATATAAACACCAAAGGCCCACCCCAGTGACCCGTCTCCTCCCGACACAGCCTACATGCCTGCAGTTACTACCCAGGTAATCTCTACCAGGGGATTACTGCCCTGATTAGATTAAGACTTTTCTAACCAAATCATTTCACCTCTGAACTTTATTGTATTGCTCACACATGAGCTTTTGAGGGACACCATATCTACACCATAACTTGGTTATACTAATTGAAATATATATTATATGTAGGTAGAGATGATATCTCAAACATTATGCTATTTTTCTAATTGTGACATTTATGGTAATTTGTCAGATTTCTAAAATAGGTAATTTGATGTACCTTTTCATTTTAAATATTCTTTCATGTTAAATTTAATATTAGCTATTTTGTATTATTTTATAAAAAGACAGTCTCTCAAATAGCACAAGATTCAGTAACTATATAAACCTGGACATGCAACCAAGGATATGCTCTATGATTTTTGTGCCCCAAAACACAATTTGAGGAAATCTTTTGGAGTAGTAGCCATTGTTCTTCAACAGCCAGTACCCCTATCCTGGCTCCTTCTTTCTCAGATTGTATTATTTATTTGTCCATCTTCTTGTTATTCAGTGAAGGTTGCCATTCCAGGCCCCCAAACGTAACTGTTGCTTTGCCAAAGCTAATCAGCAATTCTTTCCCCTCACCTCTGCTTGGAGAAGGCATGGTCTTATGATGACAGCCTGCCCAGTGGGTTATATGGGGAAGTCTACCAACAAAAACAACAGGACAGAACACCATTTGAAGGAGGAACTGCCTTGCATAGCTCTGGGATTTAGGAGAGCATAACATGATGGCCTGGTCAGGGCTGAAGCAGATGTCTGCTCGACACTCTCTGTCAGATGGGTCAACAGAAAAATGCAGAGCCTGGTAGACATCATGGAGCTGGTAGACCAAGCCAGGAGAGTCCTGCTTTGGGGTTTCCTGTTACCAAGGGCTCAAGGTTTAGGACCCTTCATTTTTGGGTGTTCTGGGTGTTCTGTTAGTTGGAGCAGAAAATCTCAGGATATAGTGAGAATGCCAGAAATAAAGACCACAAGGTTTTTGGAAACTTCCAGAAGCCAGAAGCTAATGCATTTGCTGGTGTGACTTTATCCTGGAAGATGACTTACTGGGCATGGATAAGAAAATCTGATTTATTTATAAAATACATGTCCCATCAAAATCCTAAAGGCATTTTTTTCTTTAGAAAATTAACAAAATGATTCAAGTGATTCCAAAATTCACACGGAAATGTAAGAAGAATATACAATTAAAATTTTTTTCAAAAGATGTATTGCTATGACTAGTCCTTCAAAATATTAAGATATGTAAAACTATAATATTTGACTGCTTGTGGTTCATGTCCAAGTGTATCTGACAGATGAATGACAACAGAGAGTACAGAAAAGAACCCATTGCCCAATAATAACCGAGGAAATGCAAATTACATTAATATATGGTTTTTCATTTCATCATATAACTTAAAAAAATAATTCTAGATTCATGGTGCTCGTTGATGTGTGTGCAAACTTTACTCTCATATTCTGCTGGGGGGAATGTAAGTTGGGAAGACTTTTCTAGAAAACTGGAAGTGTGTAGCAAGAGCCATAAGTAAGTCTGAACAGTTTGATACAATTATTCCACTTTGGGCAATATGTCCTAAGGAAATAATTCTAAATATGTGGAATCCTGTATGCAGGCAGATGCTTATTACTATAATAATGAAAAATGGAAACAAATTTGGATTGCAGCATGCAGGGGGTGTTTAAGTCAATTATGGCACATTTGCTCTCATGCAAGTATTAAAAATGATAGTTATGAAGTCTAAATTAACAATGAGAAATGTCTATAATTTAACGTGAAAAATGATGATACAAAATTAGATACGGCATAATTACACCTTTGAAAAATAGCAACTATGGTATGCAAAGTGAAATGTTGGAAAGAAATGCAACAAAATATAAACAATAGTTGATTTGAAGAGTGGGGTTATTATTTTCCCCCTTTTAAAACTATCTGAATGCTACTTTTGTAGTGAATAATTCTTTTTTTTAATTCAGCATAACTGCCTTCAAAAATATAAAATGTCTTGTGCTATTCAAGCTTCTTGGGAGAAACAGAACCAAAAATGACCGACAATAAGAAATGGCTGTTGCCTCTCTTCAACCCTCTGAGCATTAGTAGAATGTTTTGAATATTTGGAAATGGTTCTCAGAGGAGAAAGGGAATTTGCTGAGGTCTTTCAGTTGCTAAAGCACAGTGATCAAGGTCCGACAGGCTTATGACTTTGTCTCAAATCTGACACCGACCAGGGTCTCATCTCTCTGCATCTCACTTGACACGTCTATGGAATGGGGTTGACAGTAGTCCTGCCTTAGGGGGTTGCTCTGAGGACCAAAATGTGACTCTGAGCAGAACAGATGTCAGGATTCTTGACACTGAGGTTCAACCCGTGCCTCTGGCCGTGAGTGGGTATACCGTCCTCATACTTATTTGACTTCTTACAAAATTATGCCACTACACAAAATGAAATGGACACAATCATGTGATATTGAAGAGGAGACCATTCCTCACAACTACCTTGCACACAAGGGAGTCCACCCACACCCCAGAACAGCAGCTCCTTCTTTTTCCAAAGACCTTCGTGTGGTCAGGGGATCCAGGTGCCAGGGGGCAGCCTCCCCCTGGGAGGGAACACAGCCCTGCTTTGTTCCTCCTCCCAGGCTGGTCCCCCTTCTCCTAAGGCCAGTTTCCCCGAGGGTGTCATATGTCTTCCCCAAATGGACCACTGCCACCTAGGGAACAGTGTGCCAAGGACAGAACAAAGGCTCTGTTTAGGTTTTACTCTTTGGAGAGCCAAAACCAAGGGTCAAATTCCGTTTTGAGTTTCTCCATGTTGCATCTCTATTCACATTAGCACGTAGTTTTGAAGAATTCAGATTAAAAACCTCTCCTCATCCCACCCCTCCCCCAAACACCATGGCTCTGTCTGGACACTTCTATTTCTCCATCGGTGCATGGTGGACCTTCCTTTTGGTTGAAGAAACTTCTGTCTCTAGTTGGGAAACACATTCCTTCCATAAAATTGCAGTGCATTTCCATAACCCCACGGGACCTCATGGAGAGAGGGTGTTTCCGTTTCACTACTAGACCCTGACATTCTGACTTAGGATTGGAAGGGCCTTTAAGGACCACGTGACACTCCTTTATGATTCTTTAGGGCACTTGATAACTGCTCAGAGGTGACCTTGGACCTTCGCTCTACTCCACCAGCTACTTATTCCAATTTCAAACAACTTCATTCATCTGGAAAGCGCTTTCTATATGAACTGAGTGGGCATATCTTTCTTATAGTGGTCTTTATGTCACCAAATAAGAATGTCAGTAGGATTTGTACTGGCTAGAAGAACATGTCATGTGCGTTATTCAGTCCCAAGACAGGAGGTAACAGTCTCTGGGGGAACACTCCAACATTTTCCATTGGTCCCTCCAGATTCATTCTCAACAACCCTTGCCTTGCTCTGTGACAGAAGAGGCTGTTATGGACTCCATCCTGGCCACCCTTATCATCTGACTTCCTGTTGCTGTCAGTGCGATCAGAACATGTCTTGTCCTGAATTCTTCCAAAAACAGGGTCCAAAAATAGGGTTCATGGGCAGGTGGTTTATTTTAGAAACGATAATAGGAAGCAGGAGGGAAGGGCTGTGGAGAGTAAAATAAGGGAGGAAACAAGGTCAATGTGTAAGAGTCTATTGTCAGGTTGGCTACTGTAGGGAACAGGGGGTGTTTAATCTTGGTTCTGGGAAGAAACAGCAGATGTCTCAGCATTTTCCACCAAAAGATGAAAAGGAGAAGCAATTAATCATTGCCTCCAGTCACAGGAGCAAAGAAGACCTGGGTGGGAGTCGGGAACAAGAGGGAAGAACAGCAATACCGAGGTCTGCAGCATTCTCGGCAGGTGAAAACCTACGCGGAATTATTCACCAAGCTCTGGCAGGAAGTGCAGGTGAGGACAAGAGTATGTGAGTTGGTGACAAGAGCAAGACATGGACTGTATGTTCCAACCCTTGGGTCCCTCTGAGCAAGATCACTACAGGTTACTTGTGTCATTCTACCAGAACTGGGATCTGAGCCAACCAACTTCTGGCTTAGAAAATCCACCTCTGAATGCTTCATATGACAAGAGACCGGAGGTGCCAAAATAAAACTTGTATCTGGACTGACAAATCCAGTACTGCAGGAAATAGCAACTATCAAACCACCAGATTCAGAAGCATCAGAAGACTGAAAAAAGAAACCAAAACCTTTCTCAAGATGAATCTGAAAACAAACATTTTAAACTATATGATCAAAGCAATCATCAGGAAAGAGCCTACAAACTCCAAGAGCAGGAGAATTTTGGGTTGAGGAACTCTAATAGAGTCATCTTCCAAAAAGAATCATAAGTATTAAATCATCAAAACAATAAGGGAAAACATATTATCTATAAATAAAGAACAAGAAATCACAAAATCAAAACAGGCAGATATGAACCAAGAACACAACATTTTGGGGGGATGGAATGTCTTTTTTCAATAAACTATTTTCGAAGAGTTTTACATATTATTGGGAAGAAAGTACAGAGTCCCCATATGTCTTGCTAGGGTTTGGGTGTGTTTCAATCATCAGTGTCTCCGAAGGACCCATCGTGGTTGAAGGCTTGTGATCCACGTGGTAGTGATGTTGGAGATAGCAGAATCTTTGGGAGGTCATTAGGGCATTGAAATTGTACCTTTGAAGGGGATTATGGGCCCTCAGCCTCTCATTTTCTCTCTGTTCCATTTTTAGATATGGGTTCCTGACTTGATGTGCCAATATCTGCTGCTCTCAATAGAAGCCAAACCAATGGGACGGCCTCTTCTTGAACTTTGATCCTTCAAAACTGTGAGCTGAATCGATCTTTTCTCCTTATATAGTAAGTTCTTTAAAGTTTTTTTTTGTACTAATGCAAAGCTAACAGAGAAAACTGTTCCTAAGGAATGGTATCTTTACTATAAGTATACCTAAAGATGTGGAGGAGCCTTTGGAGTAGGTTTATGGAAGGAGAGGAACAGGCTAGAGAAAAACCCAGAATGCAGCTGGCAGAGTGTTCTAGGTGATTCTACTTGGGATCGGGGCTTAGGTCAGAATGCTAATAAAAACATGCTGATGCGTCTCAGATGGAAATGAGGATTTTATTGGGGTTTGGGTGAAAGGCCACTCTTTTTACACGATGGCCAAGAACATGACTGCAGTGTGTCCATGTCTGAAGACGATGTGAAAGGCAGACGCTGGGAATGACAAACTAATTTATTTGGTGGAGGAGTTTTCAAAACAGCAGCTCATTGTGGCATGGGTATTGCTGGCTACTTTAAGTCTGTTTTACAGTGAAAATCAGGAGCCAAAAGAGGATAATGAAAAGATTCGAAAAATTTTTTGCCTGGCCAAAAAAAGGAGCACAGCCAAGGAGAAAATGGTTGCTAAGCAGATTAAGGCTGATCAAAAGAGGCCAAGTGCAGCCATTATGAAGTCAAACAACAATAAGTGTTGGCGGGGATGTGGGGAAAAGGGTACACTTGTACACTGCTGGTGGGGCTGCAAAATGGTGAGGCCAATTTGGAAAGCAGTATGGAGATTCCTGGGAAAGCTGGGAATGGATCCACCATTTGACCCAGCTATTGCACTTCTCGGACTATTCCCTGAGGAGCTTAAAAGAGCGCACTATAGGGATACGGCTGCATCAATGATTATAGCGGCACAATTCACAATAGCTAGACTGTGGAACCAACCTAGATGCCCCTCAATAGATGAATGGATAAAAAAAAAATGTGGCATCTATACACAATGGAGTATTATGCAGCACTAAGAAATGGATGGCATTAGAGCAGATTATGCTAAGCGAAGCTAGCCAAGCCCTAAAAAACAAATGCCAAATGTCTGCTTTGATATAAAGAGAGCAACTAAGAACAGAACAGGAAGGAAGAGCATGAGGAAAAGACTACAGTAAACAAAGACGAATTGGGGGAGAGAAAGGGAGAGAGAAGGGAAAGCATACGGAAATGGTAGGAGACCTTCAATGATACATAAAATTATAAGAGGTCATGAGGGGCAAGGGGGAGGGAAAAGAAGGGAGAGAATTGAACAACAGCAGGGGAGGTAGAGAGGGAAGATGGGAGGGGAGGGGAGGGGAGGGGAGGGGGGATAGTAGGGGATAGGAAAGGTAGCAGAATACAACAGCCACTAATATGGCATTATGTAAAAATGTGAATATGTAACAGATGTGATTCTGCAATCTGTATTTGGGGTGAAAATGGGAGTTCAAAACACAATTTGAGTCAAATGTATGAAAGATGATATATCATGAGCTCTGTAATGCTTTAAATAATCAATAAAAAAAAAAAAAGAGGCCGAGTGCTTAGCTTGGGGACAATAGAAAAAGTGCCCCAAGGACATCTCAGAAGCCTTGGGAGCCACCTCTCTCACAGCACCATCAGAGGCCTAGAAGTACAAGTTTGTTTTAAAAAACTTCTAGGGAAGATGTGTTACAGGAAAGAGCCGCAAGATTACCCAAGACATTTTCTCCCCATATTTAACTGCCAAACCCTCCCTGGCCACAGCCAGGGGGGAAGCTGGCCCTGGTGCAGCTCATGCCGTGGCTGGCCTTAGTGTCGTCCGTGTGCTGCTGGTTTACCAAGTGAGTTTGGAATTGGTTGATGGGAGCCGAGGCGGTTTACCCTGAAACTTCAGACTTCAGGGGACAGCCTGGGAGGTCAGACAATGTACTGCAGGGGCGAAGAGCCTTCAGGGAGGCCCCAGTGGAGTATGACATAGTACATCTGTGGATAGGAAGCTGCAGTGGAGGTCCCAAGATGGTAGAGGTGTCAGGGATAGGCAATGCTCACCAGGGAAAACTGCAGTCGGTGTGCAAAACCAGCCTCAGAGGGTCACTAGAGGAGCCATGACCAAAGGTGCTTTCCAAAATTTGAGGGCTCATCCTTTGCCACAGTGTGCCCAGATTCTGGGCATGAAGCTTAAGCACTTAATGATATCCTGGCTAGATTCCAATCTTGTTTGGGACTAATTCTTCCTTCCTCTTTCCCTCCCCTCCCCTTTGGGATAAGAATGTTTTTCCTGTACCTGTCCCAACATTGCACCTTGGAAGTAGGTGTTTCAGTTGGCTTTTTGCATCACCATGACCAAAATATCTGACAAGAACAATTTGGAGGTAAATATTTATTTTAGTTGCTGAGGTTCAGTCCGTGGTTGGCCGACACCATAGCTCTAGGCCTGAGAAGCTGCAAAAAAAAATGGTGGGAGGCCAGGGTAGAGAAAGCAGCTCAGGATATGACAACCAGGAAGCAGAGAGAGCTCCGCACACCAGGAACAAAATGTAAACCCCAAAGGCACTCCCCAGGTGTAGCCACGCCCTGCCTACAGTTACCATCAAGTTAATCGTATCAGTGAGTTAATTCACTGATTAGGTTATAGCTTTCAAAATCTAGTCATTTCACCTCTGAACATTCTTGCATTGACTTACGCGTGAGACTTGGGGGAGCATCTCATCCAAAACCATAGAGTAGGTAACTTGATGTTTTATTTTTAAAGGGGCTCAAAGCTGAGGATTTGACTTGCATCTCACATGAAACTTTGGAGTTGGACTTTTGAGCAATGCTAGAACAGTCAAGAGTTTGGGACTCTTGGGATGGAATTAGTGCATTTGCTTTAGGAGATGGACATGAATCCTTGTAAATCAGGGATATGATGCTGTGATTTGGGTATGCTTTAATTATTTAATTATGTCACCCAAAGGTCAACTGTGAAGACTTGGTCCATATGGTGATGCTATTGGGACTTTGTAGAGCCTTTGAGAGAGAGGGTGATTAGAACAAGGTGTGACATATTTTGAGGAGGAAAAGCACAGAGGTACAGTGCCACTTTCATCACATCATACCAAGAATATATATTATCAAGATTACTTACAAAAGGATAAATTTTAATGGCCCCAAATCAATTCTGGGTGAGAAAAATAAATAAATAAAAATTTCATTTCATAGAAAGAGTAAATACAAGAGCAAAGATACAATTAGTGACTAAGAAGATAGTAGTGAATAATTCATGCAAAATGCAGTACAGAGAGAGATCAAGAAATGAAAAAGACAAAATAGGAAACATGACTGCTAAGTTCCCACAGGTGTTAATGGAAGCTTCAATTAGCAGAGAATCCAGGAATGGCTGAAAGTTAAATATTTCAGAAGTAGCTGAATCATAGCTTAAAGAAAGACACAATCTCTCAGTTAAAAAGGGCAAACTAATTCTAGTAATTTGTGTCAAACTTCATGTTGAGAGTAACTAGACAAATTGGACAAAATTTTTTATTAATATCTTTCCTTGAAAGTTTTAGGGAGCTATTAAGGCATGAAGAATTATGAATACAATATCCAGGAAATCCAAACAACTGGGGGCTGGCACTTGAGGTCACTTAACCTCTACAGTTTTCTGGTGACTCTGGAAGAGGCAAGTGCAATTCTAAGAAGCTAAGAAATACTTTTGATAGCCATGTGCAGTGAAGAAGACAGATACTATAGTCCCTGGCATGTAAATGAGTAAAATACCTGGAAGCCATCATTGCTTGGACTATAGAATACAGGTCTTAAAAGTGACAAAATAATTTAATTTGGATCAAAGGGTTCCTGATTTCTGGTCACTTTGCTGCCTGATAAAATAAATATACATATTCTTCTGGAGAAAACAAAATTATCATAGTCCTCATGGTCTTTGTATAAGGTTTTATTATTTTTATTTTTTTTAGCAGTACCTTTTTTGTCCCCTTGGGATGCCATGACAAACTACCATAAATTGGGTGGTAGTTCTGGAGGCTGAGAGCCCAAGATCCAGATTTCCACAGATTCAGTGTCTGATTATTGCAAAATCTCAGCTTCAAAGATGGTACTTTCTTGCTATATCCTCACATCATTTAGGGGCTATCCCATCTTTGTGGATTGGTAGATGATAATTTAAATTACTCAGTTCTTCCTAAACAAGTCTACACATTTAATAAAAATAATTTAGTGAAATCTCTCTCAATCTCAAAAAAGTACTACTGATGATCACTTTTTATATTAATGTAAAAGAGAAGAAAAAGGTAGAAAAGCTTATTCTATAGGATACTAAAATTTGCTGTGAAGCTAGAGTAATTGTATATAGCATAGAATAAAGTTATACAAATAGATCCATGAGATGCACTTGGGAGTCCAGGAACAATCTTTATAAAAAGGTACAACTGACACCAAGAGCACTGGGAAATGATTTTTTTAATTTACCATGCTAATATAATAGGATATCCACTTGAAAGAAAAGTAAACTTACTGCTACCTTGAATTGTATATCAGAAAAAAAAAATCTGTCAGGTGGATTGGTGAAATAAATAGGAAAGATAAAATAGTGAAGATTCCAGAAAATTATATGGGTCATATTTTTATGATATTTGAAAAGTTAAAAACTTGTTAAATAGAACATAAAATAATAATAATAAGCATGACAATTTAGAAAAGTTTGGGGCTGGGATATAGCTCAGTTGGTAGAGTGTTTGCCTTGAATACACAAACCCTGGGTTCAATCCCCAGCACCACACACACATGAGTGCGTGCACACACACATGAGTGCGTGCACACACACACACACACACACACATACTTTCACAAAATTAGAAAACTTTAAAATTAACAATTTTGTATACAAGAATAATCATGAGATGTCTAATCATGGATGGGAGAAAATATGTGCAATACATATTTATGAGAAATACATGATGGGTTCATGCTCAACAATTAGGAAAATATCAACAATTTTTTTTTAAAAAGATATCTATATAAGAGGCTATCCAGATGGCCAATAAACATATGTAAATGTGTTCACAATTAGACATTAGGGAAATGTAAATTTAAAATCAACATAAGTTACAAGTATATATTTATTGTAAAGATTAACTTTAAAATATTGAAATACTAAGTCTTGGTGGAATTGTGGAGCAATGAGGTCTCCCTACCCAGCTAATAGGAATATTAATGAGTAGAATGACTTTGGAAAATAGTGTAACAACATATGTTACAAACACCCCTAGCCCATGACCCCAAAATGTCCATTCCTGAGTATATTCCTAATAGAAATATGTACACATGTGCACCAGGAGATTGGTAGAAGAATGTTCATAGCAGCTCTATTCATCATGGCCCAGACTGGATGTAAACCAAATGCCCATCAATGAAACAATATATATGGTATGTTCTTACAATGGAATACCAGTGCAGCAAAATGAACAGACCACAGCTATGTGTAACACACATACCTCTCTCAAATCATATTGAAAGGAACCAAAATGTTTGGAATTATTTTTTTTATTTGTTTGTTTATTGGTGCTGGGAATTGGAGCCAGGGTCTCTCACATGCCACAAGTGTATACTTAACCTCTGAACTACAGTTTCAGCCCCTATACTTCCACGTTTTTGAGGTCAGGTAATAGTTACCTTTGGGAAGGAGTGTAGGCAATGTTCTATTTTTTGACCTGGGTGGAGACTGTATTAGTGTTTAGTGATAATTTACTAAATTGTGATAAATTAGTAATACCATTATAAATCATGAACTAAAATAACAAGGCTTATGAGGAATAATGGGGCTTGGAGCAGACAATTCAAAGGCCATAGGACTTTGTAAATGGAGCACTCCTCATCCAAAATACCAACTTACACTCAGGTGGATTCCTGACAGCTATGTTAGAAAGCTCAGGGAGGTAGAGGCTCATTTAGAGTCTATTTAAAATGCAGAGAAACAACAGAGTGAGAATGTCAACTCTTGGGACATTGATATTACAGGTAGTAGAGGAATTCTGGATCAGGTGGGCCCAGAAAAAGGCACAATCTGCCACAAACCAAGAACCGAGAATCATCCATCATGGACTTTGTTGTTTTGAACACTGATTAAAAATAGAGTTGACAAGGACCAGTGGAGTATGTACAGGACGGGCCATGTTGTGGGCCATTTGATAAACCCTAACAAACGGAAAAGAACTAAAATCTCGAAGGCATGTTCTCTAAACACCATTGAATCAAACTAGAAAACAGCAGCAGAAAAATAGGACAATCTTCAAAGACTTGGAAACTAAGGAATCAATTCACAGGACAAAGAAGTCTTAGGGAAAAATTTTAAAAAGCCATTAAACTCAACAAAAAATGAAAATATGTCAAAATTTTTAGAATGCAGCTACAGCAGTTGCTGAGGGGGAAATTTATAGCACTAAATACTCTCATTAGAAAAGATGAAAAGTCTCAAGGCAATAATCTTGGAATAATAAAATAAAGTTAAAATAAGAAGAAGGAAGGAAATGGAGACTAGAGTAGAACTCAGTTTAATATAAAACAAAAAAAATAGAGAAGAATCTACAAAGCGAAGACCTAATTATTTGAGAAGAACAATAAAATTGAATTTGCATCAAGGTCATTAAAGAATGTAAAAGAAGCAATGCCCAGATCTAGGGTGTAGCCAGGAGTTCCAAGGCTTGGCACCAGAAGCATGATCCAGATAGAAAACCCAATAAAACTGACATCATTAAAATGAAAACTTTTTGTCAGTGAAAGGCTCCAGGAAGGGAGTGAACAGGCGAGCTACTGAGTGGGAGAAGATATTTGCAAACCATATTTCTTACAAAGAACTGGAACATCGGGTATGTAAATAGCTCTCAAAACTCAACAGTGAAAAATAAACAATTCAATTAGAAA
This sequence comes from Spermophilus citellus, assembly GCF_964194105.1. Classification (NCBI taxonomy): domain Eukaryota; kingdom Metazoa; phylum Chordata; class Mammalia; order Rodentia; family Sciuridae; genus Spermophilus; species Spermophilus citellus. The sequence continues at coordinate 10,461,541 of NC_138189.1, read as the reverse complement.
ATGGACTAAAGACATAGAATGACATTTCACCACAGAGATAAACAGATCCCAAATAAGTATATGGAGATATACTCAATGCAACTGGCCCTCAGAGAAATAAAAACTACAACCTCATCAATATATCTTTAAAATAGTATATATTACATGCCCCTCAAAATGGCTAAATTAAAAAAATAGTTATAAGACCAAATGTTAGTGGAGATGTGGAGACCTTGGATCCTTCTTATATCACTACTGGCAATGCAAAAGAGTGTTCCTACTCTGGGAAACAGATGGACCATAAAGAAAATAATGTAAACATGCAACTATCATACAACCCAGAAATTACAGCTCTGGGAATTTATTCTAATGAAAGGGTGACTTATCTGGAGACAGAATACCTTTACATATATGTAAATTGCGTACTTATATATGATCTCCAAATACTTGAATCATTTGATATAATCCTTACTGGGTGAATGGTTAAACCCGAGTATCTTTATCGAGTCATATTAGTAAGCAATGTAAAGGGAACATACTATTGATATAAATATCAACCTGGATGAATCTTCAGAATATTATGCTGAGTGAAAGAAGATAATTCCAGAAGGTTAGATACTGCATGATTCTATTTATATACCCTAGCTGAGCTGACACAATGATAGAAATGGAGAACAGATTAATGATGGGCAGGGCCTTGGAAAATGATGGGGCAGGAGGACAGCTATCCAAGTGAGTGTCAAGGGTCCTTTGAGGATGGGCTGTTCCCTATTATGACTGCATCAACATCAGTATCCTGATGGTGAAGCTAAAGCTTTGTGAGGTCACCATTGGGGGAAATTGAGTAAAGGGTGCATGGACTCTTTTGTGTCATTTCTCACATCTGCTAGGAACATACAATGGTCTCAAAACACAGCTTAATTTTAAGAAATAGAGCTGAAATGACTTCTGCCTGTGCAGCAATCTAGTGACTGGCTTTTTCCAATCCTGTTAATGGGTAGGATTCTACTCCTATCCTTTTCCCAGTGTTTTGTAAAGCCCCCTCCTCCCAAATTGACATACTAACCCAAACAACTTATGGTATGTTCACATCATTTCCCTATTTACAATCGTGGGTGGTGGATTTAATATCAAACTCACATGTAAATATTCAGCTATAGGATGCATGCGAGAGTATCAATCAGTATCTGTCACCCAAAGGGTGTCCCATGATCATTTGCTGAAGTCATATATTGTCAAAGAGTTGGAGGAAGTGACTGCCAACCATTAAGACCTTACCATTTTACCATGCACTTGATTATGGTCAGCTCCTTTACAAAGTTAGCACTAGCATTTTTTAGCTGTGTGATTTTAGATAAGTTCCTTACAGTATTTTTTCTTAATCTCGTTTATGAATGGAGATTTTTATTTTAATCTTTGGTAAAAATAAAATGCTTATTAGTATAGTACCTGTCATAGAGTAAGCATTTCAGAACATTCAATCTGTTTGTTGATACCATCATCATTGCTAAGTTTTCAGGAAACCCCAGGAAGGTTTTCTACTGTTAGATGCTTATCCAGTTTGAACTGTAATTGAACTTTATGCTAAAAGTCTGTTTATGAGTCTGTAGGCCTGACCACTGTAGCCCAGAATGGATCTTGGCTCTAACCTCAGTGCAGCTGTAAGCCTTGTTTTTTACCCTGAGTAGTGTTCTGCCTACTGTTGCTCACTGGAAGCTGAGTGCAACCCACAGGTTAAAGAACTGTGGCTGTCTTGACTGCTGCTTCAAAGTGTTGAAGTGACCTTGACTCTGCCCTGTACACCTATGGATGATACCTTTATTCCAGCTCCTTTGTTCCCTGTTTGTCTGAAGAAAGACTGATGAGATGCAAGTGTTCAGAAAAACCTGAGACTGACATAGAATCTGGAGCAGTTGTTAAAGGCAAGCAATCTTATTCTTTTGAGAATGAGAGCGGAACATCAGCCGAAACTGTAGAGGTGTATTGCCGTGAGGATAGATACATAGATCAATGGATCAGAGAAGACTAGTTCAAAAATAGACCCCCCGTTCATATGATCAATTGATTTTTGACAAAGGTATCAAGGTAAGTAATTCAATTGGAAAAAAAAATAGTTCTTTCTATTAATAGTGCTTGACTCACTGAATAACTATTTGAAAAAAAATTAATTTCAAACCCTACTTCACAAAAGTGCAGAAATATTAACCAAATTGATTATCATAGACTTCAGTGTAAAAGCTGAAACTATATTCTAGAAGATAGCATAGGAAAAAAATCTTTGTAGTGTTGACTTAAGTAAAGATTTGTTGGGAAAAAGCATCAAAACAGAAAATCTAAGAGAAATATTGACATAATACATTTCATCAAGATTAAAAATGATTGCTCTTTGAAAGACATGGTGAACATGAAAGAACGTCATAGACCAGGGGAGAATTTTTGCCAAATACCTATTCCACAAAGTGCTTCTATTCAGAATATATGAAGAACAATCATAACAAAATAAAAAGAAAACATAGGTTAAAAAAAACAAAACGATAGGAACAACCTAGGCACCAGACTTGGTGAGGTAGTCCACAAAAGAATATATATACAAATTACACCACCAAGTCATCACCAAAATGCAAAGTAAAATCACAAAACGAGACATGACTTCATGTGTCTACCTTGGCTGCAGTAAAAGTGACTGACAATACAACGACTGATGAGAATGTGGACAAAGGCTCTTCTCTGGTGGAATGCTGGTGGAATGCAAAACGCTCTGGCCACTGTGGGAGGGAGTCAATGCCCGAATCAGGTAAATGTGCATTCATCATGTGACTCAGCAACTCCACTTTTACCTGTTTATTCAAGAGAAGCATACAACCTGATCACACCACAGTGTTGAGCATTGTTACAACAGCCCTACACCGGATAGAAGCCCGATGCCATCACTCAATGATGAATGGGTGAGCAAATTTTATATCAGGGAATCCTGATCAGTAATGAAGTAGGAGTGGCCTGTTTGTACCCAGGACAAGATAGTTAAGGCTTTAAATCATTTATTCTAAATGAGAAAGTCAAACACAACATATTATGTGCTGTCTGATTCCCATTACATGAAATTCTCGAAAAGGCCAAAGTGTCCCCAGAAAAAGCAGAGCAGTGGTTGCTTGAGGTCACAGGAAAGGGAGGACAGACACCAAATACCAAGGGGAAAAGGAGCAAGTCACTCAGGGAATTCTGCTGGGTCTTCACTCTAGGGTGGTGGCATGATGGTAGCCAATTTCCCAATATGTCAAGCTGTACTTTTTTTAAATGTATTTTTTCAGTTGCTGATAGATCTTTTTCTTAAAATTTTTTTTATTTATTTTTTTATTTATATGTGGTGCTGAGAATTGAACCCAGTGCCTCCTACAGGCTAGGCAAGCAGTCTACCACTGAGCCACAACCCCAGCCCTCAAGCTGTACTTTTAAAAGTTGTGAATTTAATACCTTAATAAGCAAAAAGAGGGAAAAATAATATAAGTTCATTACTGGGAAAATTAACATATGGTAAAAGAGAGTATACTAAGAGGAGAAATAGCATATGAATAGGAAAGATAGAGTGAGTGACATAACAGAAGGCCACAGGATGCTTCTGGTTCTTCTGCCTTCCTGGGCTACATGGAAAGCACGCTGGATGGTACGGTGGTGGCCCATCTACTCTCTGGAGGAGGAGGGAGGCCCTGCTTCCCAAGGAGTGAGCAGACCATCACATGGGGGGGGCAGTTAAAAATATCAACACTACCAAGATTAATACTGGTTAACACCAACCTATCATTCACTTGTTTTGGTGTAAACGCTTCATGATGATTACATAACAGGAAATGGCATTCAGCTAAATGATTGTGTATATAAATATGTCTCTCTTTAAATGTTGAGGTCAAGAAGTGACATCAGCAAGACCCATAGGAATTGGTCTTTGGTGACATGCTGTGCATGAAACTATTCAAGTTTGCCGTGCTGAAACGGTTTTCTAAATAGATTCATTGAATGGCTAATTCCAGTCCTTGTGTTTAATATTTCACAGGATCAAAAATGACACAAGACCTATAAGCAAGATGTTTTAATTCTTGAAACTTATGACTGCAGATGGCAATTTATGACAGGCATCTGGAATAAGCCGGGCCTATGCTATAGAGGCTGGTGATACAGTGGGTAGGAGAGAGGTTGGCACACTTTTCTGTAAGCCTTTGAGGCTTTTAGGGATGCAGAAATTCTGCTGCAACACTCAACTCTGCTCTTATAGTGTAGAAGAGTCATAGAGACCACATGAATGTGTTGTAGGAAAACTTCATTATAAAATCAGGCAGTGGGATGCATTTGGATTATGGGCTGTAGTTTGCAGACCCCGGTTCTTGAAGGGTGATCAGCATTGAATGTATAAATTCCAAGCTGAATATACCATTATATATCATGGTACATGCCCTCGATAAAGAAATGAAGCAGTTACTATGCTAGAGAAAAAAATGAGGTTTGGGAAAATTAGCTTTTGATTTTCACTGGTGGGGGGAGAGAAGAGAGCAACGGAGTCGAGTATGGCACATCTATGTTCCTGATCTCAAATCCTTAGTGAAGTTTACACAAGTCGAAAGATGCTTGTGCTGCATGGCTTTATTGTGGACACCAGTGGATGAGCTCAGGGATGCACCCAGGCTAACATGCTGCCAGTGAACAGCACAAAGGAGAGAACAGCGAGGAGTCCCTGGTGCTGTTGGATTGCATGTATGTGCCTAGAAGATCTAGAAGCTTACATATCAACTGTAAGCAGAAGTCAGCCTGAGGGTGCATTTTGGGTGGGCAGGTAGCAAAGCCTGGAACACCTTCACTGTTCTAGACTCTTCTTCCCTTTTGGAATAGTTTGAAATAAATGTGTATAACTTTTATAAAAATAACAGTGTTCTCACTGTTTTCATGTTACTGAGGATAGCCCAATCTCTCCGATAAGGACTCTGAAGACATTGCTAAAGACAGAACCCAAATTATTTTAGTCAGGCTACAATTAGACCTCACTGTGCATGAAGTGCAAAAAAAAAAATCAGCTCCAGATGAATAAAGATCAGAATATGAAAGGCAAAAATTCAAGCCTTTTAGAAGACACTGTAGAGGAATATCTACTTGACCTCAGGGTTAGAACAAGGTTGAAAATGCTGATTGCACTTGACTACACCGAAATTAAGAACATCCATTTGTGAAAGAAAGTAAAAAAGCAAACTGTGGAAGTATATATCCAAGCCATCTAATAAACGAAGAGCTCACATTCAGAATGAACTCCTGCAAATCAGCAAGCAAGAAAAAAAAAAACTCAATAAAAAATAATGCTTGAAATAGGCATAGTATATAAAAGAAACAAAATGGCCCAAAACACTTGGAAAATTACTCAGCCATATTTATAATCCAGGAAATGGAAATTAACAGGAGGTTGGCAAAAAATACAAGGACTGGCCACACCTGGCAAAGAATAGGGTGTGGAATATTAGAGCTGAGGGAAATTTCTTGTGTGAATGTACACGGGTACAAGTCCTTTGGAGAAGAGATGGCATTGCATCTATGTGGAAGGTGGGTATGTGCTAAGATCCAAGCAATTCACTTCTGGTAATATATCCTAGAAACCAGTGCATGTGAACACTAGAAAATACCAGAGTGGTAACAGCAATGCTGTTCACCATAGTAAAAAATTAAATAATGCAGTGTCTACCAAAACAGTCACATACTCATACAATAAAATCCTATTGAAAATGAGCGGCAGCTAAGAACAACATGGAAATGATATTGAGCAAAAACAGACACATAAATTCTACTTATTTAAAGTTTCAAAACTAGGTTGTTTGGGAATTCGTGCCTTTATGGTAACACTGCACTGAAATGCAAACAGCTAGAAGAGGGGTTGCTGCACAAGATAGGAGGGATGATGGTGTGCATGAGAAGACAGGGAAAGGTTTCTGGATACTGTCTACTCAGTTCTTAAAATTGTGGTGAAATAGACACAAGAAGTACCATCTTAACCCTTTGGCGGTCCTGCAAGTGCAGGGAACGAACGCACTGAGAACGCCATCACCACCACCCACCTCCAGGGCTTCTCACCTTTGCCAGGGAAACTCTGAACCCACCAAACAGGAACTACCCAGATTTCTTCTCTCAGCCTCTGAAAACCACCCTTCCACCATCTCTCTCTACTCTGGGTACGTCATATGATGGAGTCATTGCCCTTCAACACCAGGTCACTGTACCGAGCACAATGTCTTTGTGGTTCATCCACATTGTAGTGTGTGTCGGGAGTTCCTGATGAACCATCTTCCACCCTATGTATGTCTGTCCCATTTTGTTCACTCTTCATCCATTGATGGACACTGAGCTGCTTCACCTTCGGATTATTGGGAATAATGCTGCTATAAATACAAATACGTGTCTATAAATATCTGAATGCCTACTACCAATGATTTTCTTTTTCCTGACAAGAGTTTAAATTACAGTGTGAATGGATGGTGACTTTATTTTCTATATGTATATTACATCACACAAAGGATTTTTAAAAATCCTGCAGATCTGGAATTATTACCATGAAAAGACTGATTCTCTTTTTGCATTTCTTCCCACAGTCCTCTCATTTGTCCTATTATTGAAGCAAGCTGTTTTCTT